>NC_046331.1:23132946-23757946 GCF_009819535.1 Lacerta agilis
TACAGTACGTACCCATGAGGGGAAAACCATAGTGGGCCTTTTCTGGTGAGCATCATGTAAGATTTAAAGGTGTTTCTACCTATTGGCAACTTGTTAGCCAGTTCACTGTACAGTGGTACCTCGGTTTACAAACTTAATCCGTTCTGGAAGTCCGTTCTTAAACCAAAACCGTTCTTAAACTGAGGCACGCTTTCCCTAATGAGGCCTCCCGCTGCTGGTGCCCTTCCACCATTCAGATTCCATTCTTAGACCAAGGTAGTTTGCAAACCAAGAAACTACCTCCGGTTTTGCGGAGTTCATAAACAGAATAGTTCGTAAACAGGACTGATCGCAAACCAAGGAACCACTCTACTTGGTGTTCCTCTGTTGCATGTAAATTCAACTTCCTGAAGTGTTTCAGTGGACTTTTTCCAACTTTTCGAAGTCCACTTAGAGAAATAGAATTCCACAGCCCCTTCAAATGTGATGTATGATTTGCAGTTTGTGGCTGAATACCACTGTCCTTGCCACTCCTTTAACACTTTTTTTTCAGCCTCCAATCAGCTGGCTTCAGTTGGAGCTACTGCTAGGCCCCTTCCATTATGTTAAATGACCCATGTTTGTGTAAATCGTAAGGAAAGATCTCGGATGCTTTGTAATAAAAGCTACTTTGGGGGCATGCTTTCCACAAGCTCAGAATTTGAGCTGTGCTTTTCTTCCAGCTGCTTTAAAAAAAAAAAAAACTTGAAAGGGCTGGCTTTCCCTCCTCCCCTCCAGTTGGGTGTGTGATTGTGGAGTAGCAGAATTCCATGCCTATTAAGTATCTAGACCTCCTGTTCTTAAATTACTATTGATGCAGTAGTAATATGGTGACTTAAAACAGGGGGACTTTCAAAGCTCTAAGTCGAATTACAGTTTACAAGTTCGCTTTCGCAATCTTAAGAGTCTTGTGGCACCAAATGTATTAAGAGCACAAGCTTTTTTGTGAACCACATTTCACTGGGTCAGCAATGTAATCCATGAAATCTTATTGTCATTATATGCATTTTAATCTTTGAGGTGCCATAGGACCTTTTGTTCTTTTTGTTCCAGCTGGCTAACATAATTACCCCCCTTTGGCAATTCCACAATCCAGTAATTTTTGAAGGAAAAAATCAATGGATTAAACTAGCTGATAGGCTCCAAAATTATTATATTTGGCTACACAACCATCAGCCTTATCCTTAATTTTTATCTATATGCTTTCCTAGAAATGTGCTTGGCTGTCAGGTACCTAATAGCTGGTGCTCTTGCCGTCAGTAGCAACTATGAACTTCCTGCAGCTCTGTAGGAGTTTTAGAGCAAAGGATGGCTTTGTGTTTTTGCTGCGGGGTGGTCCAAGCCCTGTAGATTCTGGATGGACATTTTAGCCACCATCCCAATGTCCAAAAGTGGAAGTTACCTTTAGCATAACTTGTTTTAATTCCTTTATACCACAACTGTGCTAATTGCACGTAGGGATATTTATTCCATTTAAATAAATGCAACCAACTTCCCCAGGAACAATATTTTATTAAGAGATAGTCATTTGAGACACAAATACAAATTCCCATAAATTCAAGTACGCGATATCTACTTTGTGTGTGCATTTGGAAAAGGTTACCTAATGGGTTTTTATTACATTTTTTAAAAAGGAAGGAGTAGTTTATAAAATTGAGCCTATGATAAGACACCTAGGATTTAGTGGAAGAGAGGAGGGCTCCATTGCTGGCACCTGGAAGAGCAAAGCAGATGGACCAAAGGTGGGTTATAGGTCAGTGGAGACACACATCCCACTGCCAGCTTTGATGATGGAATAAGCCTCTGCCCAAAGGATACCACTGAAAAGAAATTCAAAGTAACAAATATAATACAGTTTGCCCATTAAGGGAGAAAATGAGATGCCTGTTTTTAAATGAACTGGCTGGAGATGCCTGCTACTGCAAGAGAATGGCAGCTTCAGATTAGTTGCCCTTAAAAACTCATTTTTCCAATATTTATAAAGAGGCAAAAAAGGAATATTAATTCCCCTGATCTGGATGGTGGCCCAAACAGCAAGGATAGGTTAGCTATCCTAAAGACACCTAATAAATCATTTATGGATCACAGTTCCTGCTTAAAAAATACTTAATCATAGCTGCTGCAGAAATGTATCATATGTAGGTTACTCTTCACCTCCATCACACAACACATCCACAAATGTACAATAAATCAGGGTATTTTGCCCTATAAAGACTACTGGCATACAAACTCAAGTTCATAATACATAGCAAAATAGTTCATTCTAAAAGGGGAGTAATGAATACGGCCTTTACAAAACACTGAATTAGCGATACAGAAAAATATCAAAATTGTGATATAGGCCACAGAAAAGATAGTCACAGCTACACTGAGGTACTCTAAAAATGGTCTTCCTCAACCAGGTGCCCTGCAGATGGGAGTTGTTTGAACCATCTGGTGGGCACCAGGTTGGGTAAGGCTGATCTCTAATGTTAAAGTGCACATCACAGCCACCCTTGCCAGGCCTTCCATCTCTTTCCAAAAGGGCAGCTTCTGCTGAGCAGAAGGCTACCCTGCAGCCCTAAGGAGTTCCACAGCCAGAAAGATTATACAAGAAGCTCCAAACATGAAAACATTGCAGCCCAAGTCCATGCTGATCCAGCCATATAATCTAAGTGGAGCAGTAAAAATCCACAATGCACAGCAACACAGGCATTCTAAGGTGCAGTGCTTTTTTCTAGGGGTCCTCAAGGGTACTCAGTACTGGCAACCCCCCCCCCAAAAAAATGTTAAAAGTGTGGCACTTACTGTTAACTTCATAGTGCCAGCACCTTTATCTATTTTTTAAAAAGCACTGCTAAGGTGCAATAGACTTCGGCACCCCACTTACTTCAAGCACCATATCCTAACAAAAGCTACACTTTGCCTTGCAACGCTATGCCTTCAAAACTAGCTAAAGAAGCAATGAAGAAAGTCTTTTAGTTAGGGGCAGGGGAGGTACGAGGCCTGTAATGAAACTTACAACTTCCAGCCTATGGCTCCTTAAGACAATTAACGCATCCACCTTCAATGAACAGGACAGCATAAAAAGGCAAAGTAGATAGGTAGGGGGCCCAACTCCCCTGGAAATCAAGCACTGGACAAACACATTCTCCCCAGCTGTGACCTGTTACAAACTGACCTGTCAGAAATGAAAAGCCCCTCTTGGCAAAGGATACAATTCTTAAGTAGGTTAGGCTTTACCTATGGTAGCGGTGAAGAGCAGGGATGCGGAACCTATGGCCCTCCAGATGTTATTGGGCTCCCACTTCCATCAATCCCAACCAGCACGGGCATGGGCAGGCACTGTGGGAGTTGCAGTTCAGCAACATCTGGAGGGCCACAGTTTCTTCATCCCTGCTGTAGAATCTTCCACAGTGGTACAGAGATAAGTGCATAACCCTGGACTAGTGACTAGAAATTTCAGACTTCTACCTTAGAACCAATCAGGTTTTGGAAGTTCTTAACAGGGAAGGGGATTGTGCTGTCACTAAAACAAAACACCCACCCAAAAAAAGTTTATAAGAAGGGTCTTTTTGGCTTCAGGAAATGAAACTCAGGAAAACCCAAGTTGTAGAATACTGACTCAGAAAGCAAGTTCTATAGGTGAAGGTCCCTTTACTGAATGAGCTGGCCAACTTCTGCAACTACCAAGAGCAGACTTGGCAGCTCTTTGTCTGGAGTGAAGCCAAACACACTTTTGTTCTACACTGACCAGCAGTCTTTTTATTTCAAGAATGCAGCCCAACTTACCAATATGCCATAGTGCTACACACCAGAGCCCTGAAGGGCATACTTGCATGGAGTACCCCACACACTTATGCAGGCGCTACTCAGAACACATGGCAGCCTCCCATTCAGTCACGAAAGTATGTGGCACAAGTAACAGTCAGGTGATTATCCAGACCAATAATGCTGTCACCGAAACAAGTAGTGTGTGTGTGTGTGTAACCCAGTCAAATTTATAATTAATGCAGCTTTTGCTTACCTCAGAAGAGGAGTGTCAGCCTTAGTCACAAGTTTGAAGTTGCTCAGCTATCTCTGAAAGCAAAACTAGGTGGAACACTTGAAAGAGGGCAGTGGGAGAAAACATGGCACTTTTTAAGAGTGGCTAGTCACTTCCAGGGAGAATCTGAAGTATCGACTAAGGTGATCAGGAAGCACCAACATATTTGTTGAAAGGGGCTGGGGAAAGGTATGGCAGAAGGATTAGGCCCCTTGTGGGTGAGCAACATGGCACAGGGTTGAAAGATTTGGCCACTCTCAGTCAATTCAGAAGTTTCACTCAAAACCTAAAAAACAACAGCCACTATTTCTGCTCCAGGGAGGGACTGACAGAACTGGAAACAAGTACAAAAAGGGTAATCACCGAGGGCTAGGTGGCTTCACTGCAATCAAAGAAAGAAACCTACTCAAAGTAATTCTAACAGATAAAAAGGTCAGGCACAATTGCTTACAATTTTCAAGCTTTTGTACTCTTAAGATTTTATACTGCTGAATCCTACATTACTGTCTACTTGTCTACAATAAAGGATTATAGCTATGCTAGGATTTTCACTTTCTTATGCCTTTGTTTAAATATGTCACTTTGGCAGAGTAAACAACCTAGACATTAAGATTCACCACAGCAACTGCAAAGAGCAAACCTGGACAGGATTACTGAATATTATGCAAGACTCCCTCCTTCAGTGCTCTGCCAGAAGCAGAAAATAGGCATATGAAAAGCAGGGTTGTGAAACAGGAACTCGTCAATGAGCATTTTTGATAAAATTCATGGTAGTAAAGAGTATTCACAGTATAGCATGTACAAAATTCCTCACACACTACAAAGATTCCCAAAACAAAAAGGTTTACAAAGACAAAAGTCCAGGATACTCTTCTTTGTATGCCAAATTGCAGTTAAATATTCAAGTTTTGGTTAACTGAAGTAAAATACTCAGTCGTGTCTTTTGCAGTTCCACAGCTCTACGAATCTCCATCCCACCATCTTCCCTTGGTTGAATGAAACGAGCTGCAATGTTGACCGTTAAGGCAATTTCTCTCTCCTTGAGGTATCAGTGACTGCAGAACACATCCCGTTGGAGAAATATACCTGGAGGAAATATGGCAGTTGTCGTATCTTGCATTCCACAACTAAGGCAATGCAACCGGAAGAATTGGGGGGGGGGGGGAGAGAATGCTCAAAACATTGTCACTACAGGACACTGTGTGACCATTAAGCAGAATAGTTCTTCATAGGGTTACAGAGGAGCAATCTTCACCTTTCTCTTCTGGGCTAACACTGAAAAGGTAACACAAATCCATTCTACTTGTCACCAGCAACCACCTGCTTCCTAAAAAAAATTCTGCACCTCTGCTCAGGCAAACCAACTAGTTCTTCATGGGAGTGGATAAGTGAGGCTAAACATAAATGCCATCAGGTGTGTTTAAGTAAACACTATCATTAATTTTAAATACTGTACGTTTCAGTTTGCAGAAGGGTAAAATTCTAACCAACCCAAACTGACAGTGTCTCTTTGTAGAACAATTATTCCTACACAGGCACTGCTTGCATCAAGAGCATAAAACCCCACAATTCATTCCCTAAATTTATTACATACTTTCCCACCTTCTTCATGTTTTTCACTTATCAGTATAGAAAACCAACCTATGAGATGGAAGCAAATACAATATGGTTGGATTTGAGCACACTGGGACAGAAATCCACTGTAGCTTAGAAAGTCTATTTCTTGTTTCTTTTAGTGGGCTGTTAATTGTTCCCCCATGGTTTCAACCAGCTTAAACAGAACAGAACCTTGATAATTTGTATTGAAGATCAGGGGATTCCAAACATCATGATCAATTAATGATTACGTGGAAAGTGAATCAAGTGAAATTAGCAGAAATAGGATACTACAAGATGCTCAGTGCCCACTGAACAAAATAAACTGCATTTTATTGGTCACTATAAGAACCACCACTAGGGCTGGTAGATAACTGGTTTTCAACATTCCAATCTATGTCTGAAACATGGAGGTTTGGGGAGAGTGAAGATCGGTCAAAGGAGCAGCCATGAGGGAGATCAGGTGAAGGAGCAGTTGTGGAGATTAATAGGTATGTGCTATGTGCACTGTAAATTCCTCCTATCAGAGGCAGGCAAGCACTCGAGTTTGGAGTGCAAATTCCTTCCACTCCTCCCTAGATAAAGGGAGAAGGAAGAAGCAGCCCAACCATGGTTTCTGCAATGTGTAGAGACACTGCAACCACAGTTACGGGGAGGTGCTGAGGCTGGGAGTGGGGTGTTCTGCCATCGGAGGGGAAAGGGAAAGCAGGAAACCAGCTGCCAGAGGGCTCTCAATTATACTGCCCTCTGGAGTTGTGAAGTCTGTGCTTTGCAATACATTGCCAGCTCAATTATTCTGAAACGGTTCTCACAATGTGGTCTGCAAACTAATTCTGGATGATGTATCAATACATTGCCCAGCCCTAATCACCACCCTGTGTGATATCTACTAAGAACTAGTGGATGCAGTCAGGACACCATATACCAAGATTTGTGAGACCCTGGAACACTTCAATCCAAAGTAGCAATATTCTGCTTTCTAAAGGATAGAAACTGCTGGGAATTAATGTCATCCTCTCAGTGGATAAGGCCACAAGTTTTGCCATTGGCTATGGGCAGTGAAAAATCAGTAGTCAGTTGGGAATGGGAGGGAACACCTTATTTTGTAACAAAAGGAACAATTAATCCATGGTGCTTTTTCCTCTTTTTTTCTGCAGCACAACCACCAGTCCTTATATGCTTCCTATAAATACATTAAAAAAACTTCCTTCCAAGAAGCTTCAGTAGATTTTCTTAGCTGGGAGTCGAAGCAAATCCACACAGAACCTAAAGACAGGCACAGCACTGTGGAAGATGCCAGTTATGAGTTTCCCATGAATCAAAGTCATGATCGTCTGGTGGCCGGAAGCCCATAGTCGATACGAAGGGCCATAGAAAGGATCCGAGATGGCAGGGCACAGCATATTGTTCAAATTCACTTGTGTGGCCTAGGAGAAGGGGGGGGGGAAAAGGATGGTTCAACAATCCTCACAGCAACCAATTTGTTTACCCAACTCCCTTAGCAACCCAGAAGCAGCAAGCCAGTCACTCCCTGAACCTCCCATGGCGCGCGCTGTTAATAGGTACAGGGCTGGGCAACAGCAGTTGGCCAGATGCAGCATCTGCAAAGAGAGGTGTGGCTCAGAAGCACCTGTGCACAAAGCAACATTGCCTAGGTAAGTCACATTAGCATTAAGCACCTACACACAGTAATTGCTCTTTCAACTACTGGCAGGCATATATAGCAAACATTAATGTTCACTCACCAGTCCCAGAATTTGTAAAACGCTAAAGTGGTAGACAAACATCAGTCCAGTGGATAATAAAGCCCACCAGAAATTCCAAGATGGCTCAGGAGTGTAGACACCTAGTAGAAACAGAGAGATGGAGAGGAAGCAGAAGTCAATGTTTCATTGATTGCTATAGTTCCCAAGTAAGTAGTGCCTCTTTAATAAGGCATTAATTTTCGCACCAAGATAGATTACAAACTGCGGAGCACCATTTCTTGGTCTTCAACCATTAGGGTCTGCACCTTGCCTCCAAAAGATGGGGGATACCTCACTTGAAAATCTTAACTTATGAACATAGTCACAATTTTATGCCGTGTATGTTTCCAAAGGCATGTGAACAACACACACATGGTTACAGATCCTGCAGCCTTTCAAACCAGACATTCTGAGGATGTAACCAGTCAAAGAAGGCTTCTGCTTCCACTACTGCCCTCAGACGTAGGATTCTTAGTTTGGAGAATACGGTGGCATCAATGTGTAGTTGATGCCAAGGTATTCTCCAGACCTGCTTCTCCTAACCTTCAGCCTCTAGTTTACTCTTGCTGTGTAAAACAGATTTCTACTATCACCACCTGCAAACACATGGAGAACTTTTTGTTTGTTTACCACACAGCAAACAAGACAATCCGACTCTAAACACTGATGCTCCCTCCTCATGAGCAGCTTCCACACATGCAAGGGAAGCCACTTGCAAAGGAGCAGAAGCTGCTAAGTGGGAGGATCAGATCCTGTGCAGGTGGCAGGAACAGGAAGGAAAAGAGGCCTTGAAGTGGCGGAAAGGAGGAGAGGCCTGGTGGAAAAGGCATCTCCCCCCCACACACACACACAAACTTTATCCTGTGAAGATGCAGCTGGCCAGTAGTTCTCTCCTTTTCACAGTTTCCCCTGGCTTATGGCTAACGTCTGCATCTCTTTCTTGCCTGACATCCTGACTCTGAAAGCCCCAGATGGCTCTGGGAATATCAACCCAACCGGTCACTACCATGTATCTGTATCACTCTCTGGGGGTGGCTCAACCCAACTTGAACAAGGCACAGATCCCTTCAAAAGGGCCTGATTTGGCTCAGTGATTTGGGCTGTAGCTGAATCCAGTGCACAGCACAGCCCTGCCAATTAGGCAAAGCTGCCTGAATATTGTAGGAGTGATGCCATTTACACAACCTTGGCATTCGTAACTGAGCACCTTGACTTCCCAGGAGAGGCGGTTACGTGCGCTTCCAGGGAAGGAAACAGCTTTCAGGCCCAAAGCAGCTTATAAGCTTTCTTAGCCAGTGGGTGGCTAAAGGTCAGCACAAGCTTGGGGGGGGCGGATTTTGGAAAGCAGAGTGCCAGACTCCATGGAGAATCCTTAGAAATCCCAGGAGTGAGCACATGCTGCTTCAGCAGAAACAGGCAATGAGAGGAAAGCTTTACTGGGGAGGAAGGAGGCTGATCAATGTGGCCTCTGAATGCACTTCTTTCTCCCCCCACCCCACCCCATGTAAATAAATGGTTGCCTATAAAACAAAGGGCAGTGCTTCTCTTGAAGACACTATTACAATAATGGCAAAGCCAATTAACGTAGGAAGAACTTTCGATATATAGGAAGAACTTTCTGACAGCTAAGAGCTGCTTGGCAGTGGAGAAGACCACCTTAGAAGGTGGTGAACTCTTGTTCACTGGAGGTTTTTAAGCAGAGGTTGGGTGGCCATCTGTCAGGGGTTATTTAGCATTGATTCCTGCATTGCAGGGGGTTGGACTAGACAACCATTTGGGCTGCTTCCAACCTTTCAATTCTATGTTTTTATGAATTCTGTACTGAAGGCAGCCTCTCACTGATGGGGGGTGTTATTCATTCAGCTAAAACAGGGGTTTCTGAAACACCTATCAGCTCATCACCCATTCCCACCAAACTTCTGAGTAATACCTCTCCCCACTCCCTCACTATATTTAAGGGTCTGGTGACTTCTGTTTCAGTGTATCTGATGAAGTGTGCATGCACACGAAAGCTCATACCAAGAACAAACTTAGTTGGTCTCTAAGGTACTACTGGAAGGATTTTTTTATTTTATTTTGTTTTGAAACATACAAGTTATCTTGAAACGCAAACCTCACTGGTCTCAGTGCTAGAAGGGAACAGGGAGACAGAAAATGTATTTCAACTTTTCTGAAATGTGTCTGCTTTTACTGCACAAGATGATGGACGGATACCCATGCCTCGACCGCTTTTTGTGTGGAAGCAGGATGATATGAACCTTCATCCTTATCTACTAGGGCATTTTATTGGTATATAGTTCAGACCCCCCCCCCCCCAAAAGCCACTCACAAATAGCCTACACCTAGTAGAAACTGCCCTAGAGGCTCCTGACTTACTCCTGGATTTCCAGCACAGGTATATCCCTACTTAAAATAAAAATCCACAGCATGCTCAGAATAGTTCCGAACAAATGG
This sequence comes from Lacerta agilis, assembly GCF_009819535.1. Taxonomy (NCBI): domain Eukaryota; kingdom Metazoa; phylum Chordata; class Lepidosauria; order Squamata; family Lacertidae; genus Lacerta; species Lacerta agilis. The sequence continues at coordinate 23,142,784 of NC_046331.1, forward strand.
TGCATGTTTCAGCCAGCTGGAGAAGGAAGCAAAACATTGGAAGGCTTTCAAATGCAACTCACTCCCTTCTAGCCTTTCATCTTCAGTTTGTGGTTGCTTATCTCCTTAATTAAATTCTCTCTCTGGATAGGGCTGAAAGTTATTGTTTGTGGCTCCATTAGCAAGGTCATGTATGGAAATACTGGTGATAAAAGCAGAGGGTGGGAGAGGAAGACAACTGAAATTAGGTTAGTTTTGCTCTCTCTCTTTTCATTGATTGATTGCACATATAGACCATTTTTCATCAGTCTTCAAAAGCAATTTCCCTGCTTCCTGGCTGCTCCTCCTGGCCTCTCATTAAGTTTAATTTCCTCCAACCTAGTCCGTCTCCCCCTTCCCCAAACTGCTTCACCACCACTGCTGTGTTATTTGAACAACTGAAATACAGCAACAGAAGGAGCCACATTATACAAAACAAGCGAAATTGCACATTTTGATGCCTGGAATCATCTAAGGGGCAAAATCCAAATTTATTTCAAGTTTAGTGCTAAATAAATAAATAAATAAATAAATAAATAAAGCATTATCACTGCCATGAATTCCCTGTATATTTCTCCCAACACGGATGCCTCAACACTGTTCAGCTGCTTCCAGAGCTTAGGAGACTATTAGGAAGCCAGTTTATTCCTTCACATTTCTAGGTGTGAGCAAAAGCAACATGCAACATTGCAAGCTTCATCACAGACTTGACTTTTTAAAATGTCACTTGCATCAGAAAAGAGATAATATGAGATGACCCAACCCAGGCCAACCTTAATTAAATTCTAGCACCTATAACAAGCCTATATAGCAATATTATGCACGTGACTCTCAACTCACACTGAGGTTATGTTCCAGGGACAGTGTGTAAAGCCAAAATTGTGTTTAGTCAAAACACACTGGATACAATGGTGGGTGGGATTGCCAAAGTATTTTTTCCTCTGTTAAACCTGTCCACATTCTGCCCCCTTTCTAATTCTTGAAAATTGTTTTGCTAAGTGCGTAAAGCTGAATGTGCATGAGTTTAATGCGCGTAAGTTGTGAGTTACCTGTACATACATAATGTGTAATACTACTGTGGGGAGGGGGAGGTTGCGCCAGCCCTCTTGCTTCTCTTGCACTCATGGGCTTCAGTATCCAGCTTCTGCAAATGGTACACCAGGCATGTCCAACAGGTAGATTGTGATCTACCGGTAGATCACTGGACGTCTGTGGTAGATCACCAGTAGATCAGTGGCTCCCCCCAAAGAAGCTAAAAAACTTTGGCTCCCCTAAAAAATCTCAACATCTTTGCCCTGCACCCCTAAAATGACCTGAACCACCAAAAACAGGGCTTTCCTTCCTTAAAAAAAAAGCTCAATGTTGCTTTCCTCTTCCCTAAAGAAGCTCAACAACTTTTACGTGAATCCCCCCTAAACAGGGCTTTCCTTCCTGAAAAAAGCTCAACAACTTTGACCTGAACCCCCCAAAGGGGGGTAGATCACTGCCAGTTTTTAACTCTGTGAGTAGATCACAGTCTCTTGGAAGTTGGCCACCCCTGTGGTACACTAAACAAATGGTGGCATTATGCTGAAAAAAGGCACCAAAAGGAGCAACCACATCTTCTTCAACAGAAGAGGGAGCTCTGGCTCCTCCTGCTGGGTGATGCAGGCCACATACACAAGGTTTAAACTTAAAGGGAACTTTCCTAGACAAAGACTGCGATCAAGCTACACATTAAAAGCACATGACTTCCCTGCAACAATCCTGGGAACTGTAGTTTGTTCAGGATGCTGGGAATTGCAGACCTGTAGAGGGTAAACGATTGCTCCCAGGATTCTTTGGGAGGAGTGATGCGCTTTAAATGTTCAGTGCTCGCAACCAGAGGCATGCAGGGGCTCTTGTGTGAGACAGGTTGTAATGCAATTGTAAGATAGCCTCAGTGCTCATTTGCACCACTGCTTTCCTGCACCAGCACATATCAGATGTTAACTTGCAATTTAAATCTCACATGTGAAAATGTCCTAAGGCTGAGCAGCAAGCTATGTAATCAGCAGCACTGAGTGGTGAAACCATTGCTGGGCTGTACCACTTCAGCATGCAAGTGAAGGATTGGTATTTTTGGTGCTGATACACACACACACACACACACACACATACACCCCCCCAAAAAACCAACCACCACCTCCCTATGTATACAGAGCTAGCAGGAAGAAAGCCAAGACAGAACCCCAGGGATCATTCACACATGCAACACCTTGTGTTAAGTTAAGAGAAACATAACCAAGCAATTGCAGCACCACATTACTCCCTTGTGCAGCTTGCTTTTAAAGTAAAAAAGGGATGCAAAATGTGCACCAATTGTCATTTTGGTATCAGGATAGGGAGGGGAGAGGAGGGAGAGAAAGAGAGAGAGAGAGAGAGAGAGAGAGAGAGAGAGAGAGAGAGAGAGAGAGAGCATAAGATTCTGGGATGCTTGAGGAATTTAACCTTTGCAAATTCCAACACAAACTGGCATTATCCACAGGTTCTACATCAATATCGATGCAGTTATCCACTAACATCTGCACCTCCCAGATGTTGTGGCATGGTTAGGAACATAGGAAGCTTCCATATACAAAGCCAGATCATTGGTCTATCTAGCTCAGGACTGGCTGCACTGACTGGCAGAGGCTCTCAAGGGTTTCAGGCAGAGGACACTCCCAGCTCTACCAGGAGATGCCAGGGATTGCACCACTGAACAATGATGCCTTTTGAACATTTCTCTGCTCAAAAGTGTATCTAGAGCACACTTGTGATTGCATATTCCCTCCAGGCCAGCATTCCAAGGGCCACATGGCAGTAGTGGCCAAGGCCAGAGAGAAAAGCTACAGATACAAAATTTACCTCCGGACAGCAGGCAATCTTACACACATATTCCTTAATCTAGGCAACCAAGGGGCATTCTCAAAGTCTGAGAACATACTGCAGCCAAGCAAAAGGAGTCAATGAGAGTAGGAGGCCAGGTGTTGCTCAGGTGAGTCCAAAGGGCTAAGCGGAGTGGCTCAAAGGGCTAGGGAACAAAGATCTGCTGGGTTGTGGTGGGGCTGGGTGGGATGAGATGGTTAGAGAATCTTTTAGCCAATATATATAAACAAAGTTGAGAAAATGCATGGAAGAAATGGTGAAAAATAAACACTATGTTACTGTGAATTGTGCTAGAGAATACTCTCCCTTTCTTGCAGTGCTGACTGCTTTCCAGCAGGCTAATCAGGAATTCACACTTTCTAAGCAACAGTCCTACAAACTCTGGCACTCGCCACACTCCTAGAACCCATGTAGGTGGAACAGATGCTGGCAACAGCTCCTGGATCTCATGTTGACAAGGTACTGCTCACCAGCCAAGATCCTTCAATGGGCTTTTGTAATGCAAAGTTGGCCTTCCGGCTACAACTTTGTATATATCTCTAAGGCAACCAGGATTTTAGAAGGGAAGCTGGTCAAACTCTCTCGGGCCAGCACTAGAGGGCAGCAAATAGCTGTAAACCAGCAAGCTGTAAACCTATCGTAATGCAAGGCAGCAGTCTTCAGATGTGTCACACACTTTGACCTTTTCTCAAAAAATCAGAGTGACTATGAAGAAATGTGAGGCTTTATATGGTTTGTCCCCTTCCTATGAGCTCCCTAGGCTCCCAAATTAATCTTTTTCTGTTCCAGCAGGCTTTTAGCCTCACCAATTTCATGTTCTGCTTCCCAAGTATAACATGGAATAAATGTTATCTAGGGATGGAGGAGGAAAAAGTCCTCATTCGGAAGCCTCAACTTTTATACAGATTGATAGATGTGCTCAAATTGGATTGTGCACCTCTCCAAACTTAGGGGACGAAGGCATATAAAATATGTATACAAAATGTGTACAATTTAAATGCAAAGCGGGGGGGGGGGGCTTAAAAAAATCTCCAAATAAGCCTTACACACACACACACACACACACACAAAACATACCTCTTTTATGCAGTAGATAGATGGGAACAATGTACAACATGACATGCTGAATGTAATAGACCTCCAATTCAAAAGGTAGCTGGGGAAAGAAGGAAAAGAAAGCAGTAAGTACTTTGCAGAAATTAACATAAGACTATAGATAGAGTCCTGCTGGATCAGGCAAAAGGCCCATCTGGTCCAGTTCTCTGGTCTCACATTGGTCAACCAGATGTCTTTGGGAAGCCTACAAGGACCTGAGTGCCATAGTGCTCTTCCCACCAGTGACTCTCAGCAACTAGTATTCAGAAGCATCTTGCCATCATTTATTTACAGAACTGCATCTGGGAATAGCCATTCAGGAGATATTTCAGCTCAACTTTCCATGCATTCGTAGAGCGTGTAAAAATTAACATGGCAGCCTCCTTCAGTTTTCTTTAAGAAATCACACAACAGGAAAACAGATCTGAAATACTTTCTAATTCCAAAGCTTCACCAATGCCCTTGAGTGACTAGGGTCACTGTGGAGTCAAATCCTGGCACAAGAGAAGCAAAAGCGTCTTCAACCCCAGCTGAGGATACGTATATAGATACCAACAAGTACTGATTGTCAAGCTTTAGGGCAAAATCACACAATTATGGTCATGAGTTTATTCACTTACTTAACAGGTTGTGTGGGCCATGTAATATGTGAGATAATAACCCATATAATTACTGTGGTGTAATGTACTGCTATCCCTAGTGCATTTCAGGTTCATCATTAATATGTTTCCTGGTTGTCACTAGTGACTAGAAAATGTTCGGAAGTGAGCAATTGTGACTCACAGCCTCTGATTTGCAGCACATAGCCCATAATGCATTTGGTCTTTTATTCTTCTTCTTCTGAAAGCGCACTAAACAACTTCATCACAGCCTCCCACTAATTATGGAGCCAATTTTTCAAGCTTTGTTACCCTTAACTTTGGTTTGCAAGGAGTTCAGCTGTTTAGATTTCATGCTGAATTGACTGGCTAAATTGACATTTGCAAGAGCATCAGATGTGTACTTGCAAAGCTTTGCTTGTTTTGTCTTGGATCTTCAAGGTTTGTTCTTGACTTACCACTCCTGGTTTATTTGAAGCAAAAGAAACCATGGGCAGAGGTTCAGATGTTATGCTTGAGCCAAACTATGGCTGAAGCCCATATCATTACATCATAATTTTTGACCTGGCAGTGTATCACAAATCATGGTGCATGTGTGCGTGTGTGCACACTATGCAAAAATCACAACACAGGAAAAACTGTAAAGGCAACTATCCTTATTTCAGACATTGTGATATATCAGTACAGTATATTGTAATGTTTAGCTGGTGTAGGAGCAGGCTTAGGTGAAAGGACAGTGAGATCATTTCTAGTCCTAAAAATAAATGCCTTCTTTCTAAATGTACAGAGGCTCCCTTTGCAAACATTTTGCATCTGGCTCTGGTTGGTGACTCTCAAAGCTATAGGAGAAATCGAAGTAGATCCATCCAGCCCAAAGTCTACCCACCCCTAAATTACACTACTTAGAAAGGGTCTTAAATAAACAGCAAATCCTCTAAAAAATATAAAGAAATCTTCACAAACTGCTAAATATACACATTGGCAAACTGTTTTAAAAAGCTTTATTAAAAGGCCCCCATGGCAACATGGGGGCCTTTTATGACACTTGTTGTTAAGCAAGTTGACAATTTAATGCCACCAGAATCCCAGATGTCTTTCTGGAAAGATTTAATGCGAAAACATTTGCTAGTTTAATCCTCACTGCTATCTTAGTCACATGTCTGTATTTAGATATCGTAAGTGTATCTCCCAGAGATATTCTTAATATGCGGCTGACAGGTATTATGCTCTGTTTGGATGTATTTTGTTACCTATTATTATTATTTATTAATGATAATGATGAAAAAACCTTGCACAGAAAACATTTTTAAACTGTGATTTTTCCGAACGGTTTTAGGTAAAAAAAAAAACACACACACACACAAAGTATTCGTTTCTACTGTTGCCGATATTTGATATTTGTTGCTGATTACATAATTGCCACAAAGGGAACACTTCTGAAAAATGATTCTGCTGCAACAACATGCAGAACAAAAGTAACCTTTCATAGAATGAGAATGGTTTTTTCTCCAGTTCGGCTAACCAAACAAGTACCGGCATGTTTCCTGGAACAACACCGGCATCTGTCTAAACAACATAATTAAAACAAGGAATAACCAACACCCACTGTAATCTAAGATGGAAAAAGGAAGAACATCACATCTATCAAATTAAACACAGCAGTACATTTATTTCATGAATTCATGACACCGTGTGTGACAAGAAACAAGGGCACACATATCAGGGCACAAGGGCCTGAGTAGGTCCCTGATGAAGGAAGCCAAAGGCTCATCTAGTCCAGAACTTAGTGCAACATCACTCTCCCCACTTGTGAATCCCAGGAAATTGTATTCGGCAGCAGTATCCTAGTTTAAGAACAAGTACCTGGGTTCACGTGCACCCATAAGGCAAAGTGAGATGCAATGACAAATGATGGTTAGTTGAAACCCAGACTTGTATGCTTTCAATCAGCTCCTCAGGGCCACAGGAGTTTACATGCCAACCTAGCCATTATATTACAGAGCCATGCTATCATTTTAATGCTACTAATGGTTTTGAGAGCAAAAAGCACTTTGCCTACATTATCATAGTACTCCTTGCAACCTATTATGCTAATAAGCATTTCTGCCCCATATAATGCAGCTGGGGAGATTCTTGGGCTGAGAGAGAGAAAGGCTTGCATAAGGCTGCCTAATAAGTTTATTACAAGATTAAAGCAAGATTTCAAATGGGGCCATTCCCATTCTTCACTCTCAGCCATATTTGACAATACTGTAAGCAGCCTGTCAACCCTGAGGAGGGCCAAGAGAGGCAAACAAGGTAAGACAGGAGCAATCCCTGAGATTCTCTTAACTATATATGCATTATGTAGCAAGGATTGAAGGAAATGGGGAATGCAGGAAAAAAGCCTGGGTGTTCTGGATTTTCCAGTGTTGATATTGCAACATAAGAAGCACTGCCAGCCATCTAAGAGGAAGCCATGAATGCGCAAGTCAGGAGCAGCTTAGTCAAAACCACAGTTGCTGTTTATTAGTCCAGGCACATTATTGCACAAGTATGACTATTCTTACCAGTAAATTGTTACAAAACATTTTCCTGCACATAGTGAAGTTTGAACGCCATAGAAATCCTGGACACAAGGGTTGCATTGACTGATGACCAAAAAATAAACAAAATATGCCAAATCTGATCCCATGGTCAGCAGCTTTGTCAGACAGTTACATACATGTGGTATTAGCCATTAAAGGATACATGTAGAGAGAAAGGGTGATAATTCAACTGCCATACCCAGAGTAAATCCACTTAATTCAATGGACTAACCCCTAAAGGCTGTTAACCTCACTTACCTGTGAATAAACCCCACTAAATTCAACAGGATATACTTCTGTGTAGATGTGGTTAGGGTTATGCTGTAAGGGCCAAGCACTGAATGCACACATGCCAACATGTGAGAGAGGGAGGCTCCCACACTGTGCATCTTATCTATCTCTTATTTATTTAGAGTATTTGTAATATGCTCTTCAGCCAAAAAGGCTCCCAAGAGTGCCTTACATACAGTCAAAACAAGGCAGCCCCTACCTGAAGGCTTGCAATATAAATACAAAATGAAATCCCAACACACATAGGGAAAAGGTCAGGGAAGGAAGAAGAAAATTGAGACCAAAACTCAGAGCCCAATCCCTAAACCGTTCTTCCCAGCTAGCACAGGTCAGGGGCAGGAGGTGCCTGGAGGAGCTAGGCTACCAGCACCTTGTGATGCTTAAAAGTTAAACATGCCTTGATAGAGGAAGCACCCACAGTTTAACTATCATTTAAGTTTTACTACAGGTTCTACATCCAGCGGACTTAAATGTGTTTCTTGGTTGAGACACAAAACTGGCATGCTGGCAACTCATCTACAACTAAAGACACTGAAAATTAATGACAAGGGGAGCTTTTATTAGTCATCAACTGCTATTATATTCTACTCTTATGTCCAAATAGGCACCAAGAGTTTGGCACAGAACAGCAAGTTACTGTTGTGCTATTGGTGGCATGCATCTGCCTTGAGAGACAATGGAGTGTGTGTGACTCTGGAGATGAAGCCAAACTGCTGCATTAGCAGCATAAAAGTGACACACACACACCCTGACGCAAGCCTGGGCAGTGTATATGGAAGTCCTGGGCTGCCTAGCCAACAAGACTCCCCTCTGGGCCTGCACTATAACACTTCCCCCTATTTTCAGGATCCCTGTACACCATACCATTATCATCATCACTCTTGGCCTGATTTTCTGGGAATGATCCATCCAGTTGATGGATGGGGAGCCTGATGCTCTCCAGATGTTGCAGGACTACTATCCCCAACAACACCAAGAGGTCACTATGTTGGCTACTCCTGCAAATGTACCTGGAGGGACACAGGTTCTTCATCAATGACCTAGTTGTTCCAACACAGTGATTTTGCCATTCAGCCAGCAAATGCACTTGCAAATACAATGGCAGGTGGAGTTTGGGTGGTGGAGCCAGAGTTCTGAGCCGCCCTACTGTCTGGGAGGAAGCGTTACATAAGAATCAAGCATTGTCCCTTACATAAGAATCAAGCATTGTACAATGGAAGAGGCAGCACACAAACTCACACACTCCTCTCTATTCTCTACCTAGGTGAGAAATAGAGTTGAATTAACATATTCCGGCAAAGAGGGTGCACACAGTTGGCCTAGTGAGACAGAATTCGCTGAGGAGAAGGTGTGACCTGGGAAGAGGGATTCAGGCTAAGTAGGAATCCTAGTACGAGGAGAGTCCTGAGGCTCAAAGAGAGAGGGCTGGGGGGGGGTGCATTTGGCCCCTGGCAGGAGGTTCCCCACCTCTCCTCTATGCCAGTTTCAACATCGTTCTCTACACCCAAATCCCTTTCAAAGTAGATTAGAAATCAATGCTTTGGTTCTACAGTACTTTATCTTCTGATTTCTAAAGTACCGGTAAATGCCTCTTTAAATCACATGTGACACACAAATTAATGTGACAATTAACTGAGATCTACAGGACTAACTAAATAAATAAATACTAAAAGACCACATGCAAAGCTCTTCAGAGTTACCAAGTTTTCTTCCTAGACTTCAACTTGTGTTACTTATTTACATGACAAGCCCCTAAATCTAAATTCCTTCTTAGAATAACCCTAGCCTAGGAGATATTTTTTGTGAGCTCCCCAGGGAACAGCTATAGGGTGTGGTCTATAAACTCTATGAATATACAGAGAAAATTTTCCCAGTTTACAAATGGAAAACCGATGCTGATGAATTCTAGTGCTTTGCCTGAAACCATATAAAGAAGTCAGAGTCAAGGTGGAACCCGATCCAATCCCCACAGGCTTTGGGGCACTACAGTGGTACCTCGGTTTATGAACTTAATCTGTTCCGGAAGTCCATTCTTAAACCAAAGTGTTCTTAAACCGAGACACGTTTTCCCTACTGAGGCCTCCTGCTGCTGGTGCCCTTCCACAGTTCGGCTTCCGAGGCAAAGTTCGCTAACTAGAACACCTACTTCCGGTTTTGCAGAGTTCATATCCCAAATAGTTCGTTAACAGGGCTGTTCGTAGACCGAGGTACCACTGTACTTTTATCTGACAAACTGAGTCAATAATGCAGAGCTTGTTTTTGATTTTTTAAAAAAGTACATTGCCCCTGCTACCTAGGATTCAAGCTGTGCTTCTTGGAAGTCCAACTGGAACTCTGCATCTTCTTGCTTCCAGAATTCATAGGTCCAGTTTCAAAGAGGCCTTATGAGGTAGCAGAACACCATTTGGAGGTTTGCCTTGGAAAAGGCAGCTGAGCAAAGCAACGTCAAAGCTTGATGTTGCCATAATCCCTGTCCCAAGAGGAGCTAGTTCTTCAGTGGTCTAAGTTTAGCATTCGTCATCTGGTTACACAGGCAGGATGCAAATGCAGTTAAGAATTTCACGAAAGCTGCAAATGTTTCCAGATTACACAGTTTATTTTACTAGGTTTGTTGTCTGGAACCCAAACAACTTAATGTTTTTTTTCTCATGTGGTCTTTTATGGAGTTTAGATTTGATTCTATGCTAGTCTAATCCTCGCTTGGCCATGGAGCTCAAATGGCAAGCTTAGTCACTGCCTCTCAGCCTAGCCTACCTCACTTCCCCATTGCAAGGGGAAGACCAAGTACACTCCAAGTATTTCCCTGGAGATAAGGTGGGATACAAATGAAATTAAAAATAAACAGGACTGCATATACCTGGAGGGCACTGACCACATTAAAGACATTATTTTTTTTTTTTTTTTTTTGCAAATATTTTTTTTATTTTCATCATCTTACAAAACACAAATATACATGTCAAATAAAGTTTTACAATATTGCTAAACTCCGCCGAGTTTTTATTGACTTCCTCCCCTCTCTTCTCTGGCTTTCTAATTTTTCCTCTTTCCTACGCTTTCTCTTCTTTTCTCTTTTCTTCTTTCACATGTTTTATTATCTTCATATTTTCATTACTCATTTGTCCTGTTACAAGAATTCCATTATACCCCGTAAGTGCTTACACCTCCTTATAGTCCTTTATATATTCCAGAAATTTACCCCATTCCAATTGAAACCTTTGATCCTTTTTTTCTCTTATTTTCCCAGTTAATTTTGCCAACTCTGAGTATTCCAATACCTTCCTTCTCCAGTCATTTATTGTTGGTACCTCTTTTAATTTCCACTTTTGCGCCAATAGTACTCTCGCGGCTGTGGTGGCATATAAGAAGAGATTTTGATCTTGTCTTTCAATCTCTTCCCCTACTAACCCAATCAGGAAAGCCTCTTGTTTTTTTGGGAATGTATACTTAAAAATTTTCTTTAGTTCATTATAAATAGCCTCCCAAAAAGGTTTGACTTTTTCACATGTCCACCACATATGGTAAAACTCACCGTCCTTCTTCTCACATTTCCAGCATTTCTTATCATATTTTTTATACATTTTTGCCAATCTTACGGGTGTGAGATACCATCGATACATCATTTTCATGATGTTTTCCTTTAACAATATACATGCCGTAAATTTCATATGTTTTTTCCATAAATTTTCCCACATTTCTAATTGTATATCGTGACCAACATCTATCGCCCATTTTGTCATTACCTCTTTGACTTCTTCATCCTTAGTATGCCAATCTAATAGATAATCGTACATTTTAGATAATAATTTCTCATTACCCTCTAAAATATCCACTTGGAATTTTGATTTGTTACTGTCGAAAGACATTAGGCACAATGTAATGCAGGGCCTACTGTATGATAGACCGAGCAGGAAATTTTTGCATCATATTTTGTCCTTACATACAGTCTGGTTTTAAAATATATATTATTTGCACCTTCCTACCAGCCAGACAGGGATTTCCAAACTGTGACCGACAGATTACAGGTGGCTTTTGAGCTTCATTCAGGTGGTCTGTGACATGTCTGTGGATTTGTGGTTAAAGATGGGAGGGACCATATGCATTGCATTATATTATATCTACTGTTTTTTAATGACATGTTTTCTTTTATTTTATTTCTTATATTGTATTGCAATATCAATTCCTGTGTGGTGTTGGGACTAGGACTTGGGAGTCTCAGGTTCAAATTGATGCTGAGCCATGGGACTCACTGGAAAACCTTTTCCCAGTCACAGTCTCGGGCCTAATTTACCTCACGGGGTTGTTGTGAGGATAAAATAGGGAGGAAATGAACCATATATGTCACCATGAGCTCCTTGGGAAGAAAAGCAGAATGTAAATGAAATAAATAAAAGTCTAAAAATGGAAAATTGTAATACAATGAAATACTATGTAAAATGAAAGAAGCGATTTTTTTAAAAAAATGCAGTTAAAACCCACACAGCATCTAGCACAGTGCTTTGCAATTGCTTCAACAGGTAGAAAAATCATTAAGTGGTCCACAAGCAAGTGGCTTGCGGGGTTGGGAACCGTTGCTACAGTTAATAGTGAAAAAGCATGGAAGGGAAATGTATGTGGGCAAAGAGAAATTAGCCCATAGACCCATGGGGGGCTCCAGGCTCTCTTTTCATTGGGGGGGGGGAGCGGTTCCAAACACTTAACCATGTTTGAGAAGTTGAGAGGGGGAAACTGCGACATTTGCATGTAATGCTAAACCAGACTAGGGCTTAGTGTGTATGTGTAAACTCTCAGGAAGGAAAGTGCAGCTACTCTGTTCCTCCCCTCCCAGGTAATTTTAGCTCAGTGCGGCATTGCAATTAAGACATAACTCTGATCAGAATGTCATCCAAGTCCCTTGGAACTCCCTCCCTAGAGAAGCTAGATTGGCTCCCTCCTTGTTGTCCTTCCGCCAGCAGGTGAAAACTGTTTTATTCTGACAAGATTTGGGAGACTGATGGGGTTGTTCGTTTTTTGTTTGTTTTTAAAGGAAAGGGCTTTTAAATAGTGCTGTGCTCTTTTTATGACAACAAAAATAGTTGTTTTTATATTGTTTTAATTCTATTAGAGTTTAATTACTTTTCAGCTATTATTTTTAGTATGTTTTTAGCTTTTTGTTATTTTATCAGCGCTGTTTTAATTTGTGTAAGCCACCTTGAATCCTGGTCTGAGAAAAAGGCAGGATATTATTATTATTATTTTAAAAAAACTTGATCTGCAGCCAGGAACAAACCTGGGCTGCAGCTCATGGTTAGCAGAGAAGTATTACCCATGACTCCTTCATGGACAGTGTTCTCGAAGCTACCAACATGAGTCTGGCCAAACTACGGGAGTCAGTGGAAGACAGGAGTGCCTGGCATGCTCTGGTTCATGGGGTCACGGAGAGTTGGACATGACTAAACGACTAAACAACAAAAACAACAAAATTACTCATGACCCTGGGTTTGAATGATACATAAAGCCAAACCTTGTCTTCAAGGCTGGCCTAATACATTTTGACACCTGAGACGAACAACAAAATGGTGTCTCCCTCCCCGCCAGGGAAGAAAAGGTTAGAGAAGAGCTACATCAGGAACAAGGGGAAAAATAAAGACCTACATCAGGATTTGCTGCCCCTGGGGATACTGCCACCCGAGGCAGTTGCCTCACCTTGCCTCATTGGTGGGCCAGTACTGCTTGTCTGAGCTGCTCTGCCACAAACTATTATAAAAAGGACTGGAGAGGAACAAACTGGCTGTGATTTTCTCCCCAGGAGGCAGTGCATTCACACGGTCTCGGTACACCATAGTTTCCTGCGAACCAGGCCTTTATTATTTCTACATTTGGATCGCCAAAGCCTGCTCAAGCAGAGAACCCTGGGCCTAAATTGCTGCTGTTCACTATGTGGCTAACATGGCCAGGCAGCATGAACAAACACCCAAATGCTAAAGTGGGGGCTTGGCAGATCTTTGAATTATAAATGTCAGAGAGCAGATTGTGAAACTGAGCACTGGAAGTACTTTGTTTGTACATCATGGGGGTTTCAATGACACCTTGTTTGTGTCAATCTGTTCAGCGGGTTCTCAGCTTTCCAACAAAAGCCGGGAAAACTACTCCTGCTGGTTATAAAGAAAGGTTTGGTGCTGTGCATATTAGAAATTACTGAACTGCCTTTTGTAATTATGACAGCTGGCTTCTTATACACTCGCTTTCATGATATGTGATAATTTCCTCTCAGCCCTAATTAAAATGGTCCAACAGGAAAGGGGGGATTAGTAAGGAAGGCCTGTAACATATAGAAGTGGTGCTTTATTTCATTAGCTTTCTGAAGATTAGAGCATTTAAAAGACTTGGTTTAAAAAAAAAACTTTTCAAGAAGGAAACTACATCTTTTGCATTTCTTTTTAAAATTTCTGTTTAATTTCCCTGTTTTGTTTATTTTATATACAGATAGATAGATATAGATGATATAGATATAGATATAGATATAGATCTCAGGAAAGTTCCTATATTAAAGAATGTCCTGGACTGGCTGGATGCAGAGGAGTGGTGGGGGCACCAGCTGGGTAACCCGTGAGGGAAGAAGGCTCAGAGCCAGGGGATTGGGTGGTGGGACGACAGTCAATGGTCAGAGGGAGAAGAGGGAGCAGGCTGGAAGGAGGAGGTGTCAGAAGCTGAAGAGGCAACAGGGTTTGGTAAGCAGGAAGAGTCTGGGGCAGAGAGCAGTCCAGAGGCAGAGGCAGAAGTGGAGGCTGGAGAGGAGAAGGGGCCACAAAGCAGAGATCAGACAGAGTGCTGAAGAAGCCAGGGAGTCTCCCCATCCTGCTGCAATCAGCTCTGCTGCCCCCCTGGAGAGAGCAGAGGGCAGAGCAAAGGGAGACAAGGCAATGAAGTCTCAGATTGCTTGGGAAGGACAAGGGCAAGGAGTCATCTTAGGGCGCTGTGGGAAGGCAGGGACTTTCAGTCCTCATAACTACCTAGTTGGGGCAATATCTACTGTGGAGAGTTACTGGGTTCATTAGGCCTGAGCTGTTTTGTTTCTTTGAATAAAGAATTAACTTCACTGGCACTCTGAGTTCACCGGCCCTCGTATCTGTGTCTGACATAGAAGTGGCTTGTCTTAATTCCTCTGCATTAATTCAGAGCAGATACTTATTTGTGACTCACCACGCCAAAGGCCTACAGCAAGCAAAAGTCATTATATCTGAATTTAGCATTTTGCAGGCAAAAGTTAGTGGAGGCAGGTGAACAAATATTTCAGAGGACTAGTGTGTGCTACCACCATCACTGCATCCAGTGACATCCTGTACAAATGGAACAGTCTGAAACAGCCTCCCTCTAGGAACACCCACTTATGAGAGGCAAGCAAGTCCTGAATTGGCTTGTCCAAACACAGGATGTTGCTATGCTGCCTGCCTAGTTCTTACCAACAAGACAGATGCCATTTACCAAAGGCATCCCTTTCTCTGCGCACTCAAGTTGGGCACTAAGGGGGGAAAGAATCAACAGTTTTTCTGACATGAGAGAATGGATAGATTAACCATGTCAGTTTCACTGGCGTTCAATCATTCTGTTTTTAAGAATGCATGGGGGAGGGGAATCTGCATTTAAATTGTACATCTTTTGACCAGGTTGTATAGATTCTTCGTCCAAAAATATGTGCTTTGTATGCTTTTCAGTATATTACCCCCCTAGAATGCACAGTTTTAAAATACATTTTAAAAGTGAAATTTGTATTTTGTGCACATTGGGGGGAATGAAAATGGCAGTGCAAAATCTGGAGAATGAAATCTGACTGAAAGTTGCATTCTTGTTTGCCAACAAGTTCACTTCTGCTCCTCTCAGCTAAAGCCATGATATTCTTGATAATGAGGGTAATCATTAATCTGGTCTTAATGTAACCAGCTGTTGATTCATAAGACATCTCATTAAGATTCTCAGTAGATTGGGAAGAACTGCTAAAGTATCGAAACAAGATTTGAGTTTGCTAACCCAATTCTTTTTAGTCACTGTCATCAAGACAGGACACTTGTTTCTCTAAAATGATAGGCTGGAGAACAAAATTTGGATAAATAAAAATACGCACAGCTTACAGCTCATTCTAAAATATGAATACCTGGTTATTTTATTTTTGGAAAAGATGAAGGGAGGCAGCAGTTATGAGTTATCAATCTCTGCAGTCACAACAGGTGCTGTGATTCTTCAGTAGTTTGACTTCACCCCCAGAGGCACACTGCATTGTCTCTCAAGACAGATCAGTGCAAACAACCAACAATACACAAAATTGCACTCTGTGCATTCAGATTCTAGTCAAATAGTGTGGGGTTATCTTGCTTTAAGTGACCCATGTACAGTGGTGCCCCACTAGACGAATGCCTCGCTAGACGAAAAACTCGCTAGACGAAGGCATTAGTCTAGTGGAAGGCTGCCCCACAAGACGAATTTGTCTATGGGGCTGCCTCGCAAGAAAAAAAAAATTTCCGTCTAGCGAAAACCGCGGTTTGCATTGCCGCTTCGCTAGACGAAAAACCCGCTAGACAAAAATATTCACAGAACGAATTATTTTCGTCTAGCAGGGCACCACTGTAGTTATATAGCCATGTTTAATGATTGTTTAATTATTTGGGTTTAATTGTTGCATGATAAACATTCTTACCTGAAAAGGAGACATTAGCATAACCCGCACTTCCATTATTACCAATGTGTGTGATCAAAGATCAGTATATTCTGTTAAAAATGAGAGCGGCTAAATCAACATTGCCTAAGTGGTACTGTGTGCTCACTTCCACGTTGGCCTTGCCTGGAATCCACTGCAAAGGTCAAGTGTCTTTCCAGGGAAAGAGTGTGTTGTGGAAGGACATAAGAGTAATATCTAGGAGAGAACACAGAGTCAAGTAAGGAGAGAGGCAGGTTTTGCTTACTCACCAATCGAGTGTTAACCACAGGAAACAGCAATGCCAAGAGTGCCCCATTAAGCATATGCATCTGCAACCTAACAAAAGGAAAGTACAGGGTCACCTTTACAATGTAAGAACATACATTTTTAAACAGATGTTCCATATGACTGCATAAAATGTAATGCAAGAGATTTGCACTGTCCATGCCTATCCATATTGGCATTCTGCTGGCTTCAGATGATGCACCTATACACAAGCATTCTCTTCATCTCTCAATACAAGCCTCCTGTTTTAATTACTGTGTTTGCTTTATTGCATATTTTAATTATAAAAAGGTAAAGGTACCCCTGACTTTTAAGTCCAATCGCGAACGACTCTGGGGTTGCAGCGCTCATCTCACTTCACAGGCCAAGGGAGCCGGCGTTTGTTCACTTCCGCAGAGTTTTTCCGGGTCATGTGGCCAGCATGACTAAGCCGCTTCTGGCGAAACCAGAGCAGTGCATGGAAACGCCATTTACCTTCCAACCGGAGCGGTACCTATTTATCTACTTGCACATTGACATGCTTTCGAACTGCTAGGTTGGCAGGAGCTGGGACCGAACAACGGGAGTTCACCCCATCGTGGGAATTCGAACTGCTAACCTTCCAATCGGCAAGTCCAAGCAGCGCAGTGGTTTAAATCACAGCGCCACCCGCACCCCCTATATTTTAATTATAGATGTTTATATTTCAATGCTTATGTAATTGGTATATAACGATGCACATTTTCCCAGTTAGTGACATTTTCCGGTTAGTGACACAGCCAAAAGATGCATTTTTGTGTGTGCAAGCATTTAGAAATAACTGAATTTATCAGGCCCTAACCCACAGAGCCTAGGGCTTGCCAAGCAGAAGGTCGGCAATTCAAATCCCTGCAACGGGGTGAGCTTCCGTTGTTCGGTTGCAGCTCCTGCCAACCTAGCAGTTTGAAAGCACGTCAAAGTGCAAGTAGATAAATAGGTACCGCTCCGGCGGGAAGGTAAACGCCGTTTCTGTGCGCTGCTCTGGTTCACCAGAAGCAGCTTAGTCATGCTCGCCACATGACCTGGAAAAACTGTCGGTGGAGCGGACAAACGCTGGCTCCCTCGGCCTATAGAGCGAGATGAGCGCCGCAACCCCAGAGTCATCCGCAACTGGACCTAATGGTCAGGGGTACCTTTACCTAACCTACTGATATAAGTTTTAAATTATTTTAATGTTTTCCTGATCTAATGCTTTTTATTTTCTGATATATGTTATGTAACTATTTTTCATATATTTGTTATGTAACTATTACATGCTGCTCTAGGATCATTGTCATGAACGGTGGCTAATAAATCCAATGCAGATGCTTACTTGGGTGGAATCTACACACGTATAAAAAACACTGTGAAAATGCTTTTTTTTTTTCAAAAACGTTTTGAAAAATACATTGAATTTTGCGTAGCTCACTGTTGCCATCTGGTGTCACATCTGTATATTGCACTTTACAACACATTTAAAATGTTTTATTTGCAGCTGTGTAGCTGAGTCCTTGGTCTAGATCCAAACATTTTTATTCTTTGGTCTTTGCTACATCTACCTTCACAATTTAGCCCAGAGGTAGCCTGAACCCTGCAGCTTATCATAGGGTGGCTCAGAGAACAGGACTTTTCAGTGGTGGCCCCATTTGTAGAATATTCCCCCTAGGGACCATCACTTTTCAGGTGCCAAGCCAAGGCACTTTTTATTTATCCAGGGTTTTGGTAGTGCAGTTAGCCACAACTGTGTTGCTCACCTTTCACAGAGTGGGGTAGAACTTATCATCCTTATTGTATTGCTGGGTGAGCATTTTAGGAATCATGTAATGTACATTGTTTTAAATTTTCTGATTTTCAATTGATTTTATCTGTTTGTATTTTATCTTGTCAATTCACCTTTTCAATGAAGTGACTAGCAATCGCAGTAAGTTTTTTTTTTCTGTGACATGTGGCCTAAAATATTTCACATAAAATTACATGAAATATGAAAGTTGCTAAAAGTGTTACCTGAAGACAACCATTGCAAGATGACAGGGTGGACAGGCAAGCAGAAAAATCTGAAATATTAACAAACAAACAAAAATCACAATTATGTTTTTTTTATGCAGAGCATGATACAAATAGTTTGCTTCACTTTTTTAAAACTGCTCCAACAGCTTTCGCCAGATGTTTCCACTTATCAGACATTCCATCAAGAGTGCAAATATTCAGTTTCAACTTCTCTCGGGATCTTTCTCCTTATTTCAACAGTGACTACTATGACACACCTGATATCAAAGTTCACCACCAGTTAACGTTAGCTCCATCAGCAGAACCTTTACTTACTGCTCAAGTGGAAGCACTGATTACAATACCCTACCAAGAGCTACAGTTTCCAAGAACATAAGACGAGCCTGCTGGGTCAGACCAATAGCCCACCTAGTCCGGCCATCCTGTTCTCACAGTGGCCAACCAGATGCCTGTAGGAAACCCGTAAGCAGGACCTCATCACAAGAGCACTTTCCCCTTCTGCAGCTTCCGGCAACTGGTAAAAGCAAACATCTTATTCCTGCTATTCATATAGCAACTGTGTGAGCTTTTTCTGTTTAGGGTTGTTATGTATATGGGCTTAAAGCCAGAGGGGGAAATTATACTATACTATACTGTGTGAGCTTATCAATCAGAATTTGGGTGTGTGGCCACATAAAATAGGGCTATCATATTTCAAGAGGTGAAAACTATTCAACACTTTTCCAATGTGGGCTGCCATATGCCCAGGTTTTCCTGGACATTTTAATCGACTTTCAAATATTCCACCCAGACACCATTTTTGACGGATGAATCCTGGCCATGTTCGAGAAATTCCAGACCTATGGCACCCCTACCAAATAAATGAACAAATAAAAAATAAAAAATGACCTTCCAGTAGCACCTTAGAGACCAGCTAAGTTTGTTCTTGATATGAGCTTTCGTGTGCGTGCACACTTCTTCAGATACCTGTAAATGACCAAATAAGTTCGTGTGACCTGTTAACTTTCAGGGGGGAGCAGAAGAGTAGCAGATTCAAGAGTCCACTTGGTATCTAAGTGTTCTGTGACACTTGTGGGGCTTGCTCATCCAAAACATTTGACAACAGTCAAGTAACATGAAGTACATTAATATCCCTGGACATCTTGTCCATCCCTCTGCTCAGTGCAGGTAATCTAGAGCCAAAGCATCTCCAGCCTCTGCCTGATGCAAACCTGGTTCACCAGATTATGAGTCTACTGCTCTTAACCACTACTGGCTCATTAGAACCAGTCCTGCCTCTGAGGCAGCAGAGAACCAAGCTACATTCACACCATAAAACACTGTGATGCCCTGTTAACCAGCAATGGCTCCCCCCCCCCCAAAAAAATGAAAGCCATAGTTTGCTAAGGGCACTAAGAGTTGCTAGGAAACACCTAGAGTCACAGTTCTCTGTGAAGAAGGAATGATTGTTAAACCACTCTGGGGCTTGTAGCTCTGTAAGGGGAATGGGAGGTGGGCATTAATTTCATTGGAGTGTGACTAGTATTGGATACAACCCTGAGATCCCATGAGGTTGCAGAGCTCATCCACAAGCATTCCCAGGAACCTCTACTGAAGATCACTAGTAACCAGATCACTGAAGGGCTGACCACACACAGGAAGGCAAAGAGTTAGACCACATTAATACCATATATTTAAAGCAGTATTATACCAAAGTCTTCTTTGTGTTCACTGGAACATCTGGAAGAATGATGCAGCCCTCCCTGCCTGCAAAGTCTAGGTTGCTCAAGCGTTAAATTAGTTAGATGCTGAGTGTTTTATTATTATTTTTTATTAATATATTAATAATATGTTTTATTACATATTGCACTCTGCTTAACTCTCCCCCATGTCCTTACTCATTGCTTTTCTAAAATAAACTCCCTTAACGTTTTTGAATACAGTAGGTAGGCTGGTTGTTATAGAACACTATGGTTTATCTCCCACAAGCCAGACTGCTTTAAAGTTTAGGGAATATTAAAGATACGGATTGACTCTTGCACCCAGTGGAAGCTGAAGGGAGTTGGCTGGCAGCTCCCCCAAATTCTAGGATAACAGCCCGAGGACTTATGGGGATCCTTGCTTCCCCACTAGTTTGGGGACTTATAAGCACAGTGGCAGTCGCAGCAGTATGGAAAGGTTGGTGCCATGGGTGACAGTTCTCTATGTTCTTTTGCATACTTTAAATTTATGTGTCCTTATATTCAGATAATAATTATGAATTAAACCTGGGAGAGAACAGCTGCTATGGGATCTACACAACTATGCCTTATTGGGCAAACAACAAAGGAAAGGTTGAAAAAAAAGAAAAGAAATAGCAATGTGCATGGCTGGACCAAGACATTTTGGCACCTGAGGAAAACCACAAAACAGTACGACACCCCCCAGCCAGGGGAGAAGAGGTAAGTGAAGATCTGCGTGAAGAACAAGGGTGGAATGAAGATCTACATTGGGGCCGAGGGTCAGAGGAGACCAGTAGGTAGCAGAACTGGAAGGAGCTGCTGAGGTGACAGCAGATCTGGCCTCCAAGAACTGCACCCCAGCTGTTATTGCCACTACGGCAGCAACTGCAGCATTGGGCTATGTATTTCTTGGAGGCCAAATCTGCTGCCCCTGTGGATCCTGCAGACCAAGACAGTCACCTCACCTTGCCTCACAGGTGGGCCGGCCCTGTCAATATGACAGTGGACAAAGATGGGTACACATGGTTTGAGCTCAGTAAGCAGACAGCAACATCATCATTCAGAAACTCACATTTCTAGATGGAGGGAAAGGGGAGGTGAAACACCATCCCCATAAATTTATCTAGAGCAATGCCAGTGAAAAAGTAGATATATCAAGATCTTTGCCAGCAGCAATTCATGAAATCTGGACTGCATAACTGCTTTAAAAAAAAAAAAAATGTTGTCCTCTCGCTCAGCTGTTAAACATCAAGTGATGAGTGGTTCTGTAATGTGACAGGCAAACAATTTATCTTTGGTGTATATCCCAATTGCGTTTATATTCTTTTTTATACATAATTCAAGAAAATGCTTTGAAATTTGTTTTTTTTATAATGTAAATATATGAGGGGTGTTGTTTTAGTTATTCCACACAAAACCCCTTTCTGCTTTCGAAGGTTCCCAACCGTTTTGGACCCAATGTGAAATCTAACAAACAGTTGTGGACAGCAAAAATATAATTTCATAAAACAACTGGCACATAGGCACCCCTCTCCCCCAAATTCAGGACTCCCAAGAAGGCTTTGGTTGGCACCAAGGGCCCTACAGTCACCATGGGAGCCATGTTGGGGACCCCCAGCAGTTTATCAGGCTTTAGGAGTGCAAGGAATCCATACATCGACCAATTTCCCCTTGGTCTTAATGTCTCTAATGACACCTAGTTTGTAACAAGACACCAACAAGCATGGAAATTGGAAAGGCCAATCCCTGCTTCATGTATGAAACAAAATGCATTTGCCACTTAAGTGTTCAGATTCATAAATCACTAGTGACACTTGTTTTAACAGTCGTCATATGCCAGAAGCCCTATCTGTCAGGGCTGTAAACATTATCCAAGCCACATCGGATCTGCTTAATTAACATCAGTGCTGTTCCAACAGCAGGAACCCACGTAATTCCATAGTAATTACTGTCACCTTAACACATGTGCACTGCTAATGACACCAGCCTTGCTATATCCTGTGTAACCCATTTGGTGAACTCGTTTTTTTTATTTTGGTCCCTTACTCTGTGCTTAAAGCTGTACTTTCACAAAGATAAAGAAGACAATCAATAATTCATTTCCAGCTTTCTCCAAATATCGAAGGCCTTGATGTGGCAGCATGCATTGTAACTGGGTGAGAACTTGCTCATCTCAAAGATTACAGTATTTATCTTATTTAGAAAATGTCTTAACTGCATTGTAGTCAAAAGAATCTAAGAGTCAAAAACAAAACAGAACTCAAATACACCAATACAATGTACTAATCATCAAATAAAAAGCTATTAAAATAGCATTATTCAATCAGTATCAGCCACCTGCAATCTGGCGGTACACTTTGTAGAGGGAAAGATCTTCCTCCGTTCTGAGGCTGCTACTGAAAGGGACTGAAAAATCAAACTGCTGATATCGTAATGCTGTTATACAAGTCTATGGTGAGACCACACTTGACATACTGTGTAGAGTTTCAGTAACCTCGCCCCCAAAAAGGATATTGCAATAAAAAGTTCAGGAAAGGGCCACCAAAATAATCAAGAACAAGTTCCCCATGCGGAAAGGTGACAACATTTGGGGCATTTTTAGCTTGGAAAGAAAGGTGAATCAGAAGATACATGACAGAGGTGTATAAAATTACGCATTTCCCTTTCTCATAATACTAGAGTTCAGGGTCTTCAAATGAAACTAAGTGTTGGAAGATTCCAGACAGAAAAAAGAAAGCACTTCATCACATAGCAGATACCGGTAGTTAAAACTGTGGAATTTGCTCCCACAAGATGTTGTGATGCCACCAGTTTGAATGGTGTTTTTAAAGAGGATTGGACAAATTCATGGTAGGGGAGGAAGGCTACCAGTGGATACTAGCCACAATGGCTATGTTCTACCTCCATTGTGAAAGGCAGTATTTCTCTGAATACCTTTTGATGGGAATCACTATTGGGGAGAGCACAGTTGAACCAGGGGCGTATGAAGGGGGTGTGGTCCACCCCAGCTGTCATCCCTGAGAGGGTGACAAAATGGCACACCGCGGGGGGGGGAGCAGTTACCACGGGGCCTGGCCTGCAGTGTGCCCAAGCCACGTATCTCTCCTGGGAGTGACGCAGTGGCTTGGGACCCCGCGCTGCCCGAAACAGCAGCGTGGGGCTTGCATCCGCCAGGCGGACTCCATGCACACAGCTCACCGCGTCACCCCCCCTGGGCAGATTGCCGTGGCGCTCCCCCCGGGTGGATCACCAACACGGCCCTCTGGGTGGCTCGCCCTGCCCCGCTGCTCCGGGTGCCGGAACAGCTACCTACACCCCTGTGTTGAACTCAGGTCCTGATCGCAGGCTTCCCATAGGTTGGCCACTGTAAGAACAGGATGCTGAACTAAGATAGGCATTTGGCCTGATACACCCTCTCCCATAATGCAAATTCATTCCAAAAGATTTGGAAAGAACGTGAATCATTTCCTGAGCCAACCCAAGGTTTGGAAAGTCGCCAATACACATGCCTCAACTCCTAAGAACCCTCCTCTCTCCCTTTATTCTCCTCAGCAGCAGCACTAGGCGTGGCAGGTTGCAGGGCAGAAGATCTGTCAATGTACACATTCAAAGGGCTACAATGCCTTTCCTTTGGGTGCATTGCCATTGGCCAACTAAATGGAAGAGTGAATAGGAAGGAAGCCAGGACTTGGAGGGCTTTTATAAAATGCTTTTCCTTTGGAGGCATATTGCTACAGGCCTGGCTTGACAGAACTTTTGCTAACATAGCTAGGGGTTATAAATGCTCTCTGAATTGAGTGGTTCCGGTGTGCTCCTTTGCAAGCAGCACATATACTATACAGAGACTACTTTTGCATGCCGTTTTGGCAAAAAGGAAAGCTAGGTGAGGATCCTTTCCCTGCCCCAATGCCATGCCTGCCTAGCCTCCAGCCCCCCACACAGGAGCTGAGTTCCAGGGAAGGTGGGGAGCAGACTTCACCCCCTTGAGGATGATAAACAGCAGAAAGAAACCCTCCTCCAAAATCTGAGTGACTTGCAGAAAACAGTAAAGAAATATGGGGCTGAGTGTCATGGACCGGTTGGATGCAGAGGAATGGTGGAAGGAAACCAGCTGGGCAACCACCAAGGGAAGGGGCTCAGAGCCCAGGGAATGGTGGTGGGACGACGATGAGTAGTCGCAGGGAGAAGGGGGTAGACTGGGAAAAGGGGGTGTTGGAAGCTGAAGGGGTAGTAGGGCTTAGTGAGCTGGGAGAGTCTGTGGCAGAAAGAAGTCCAGAAGCAGAAGCTGAAGTAGGAGAGTGGGATGAGGGAGGCCAAGAGGCAGGGGTGAGTCCTGATGGTGAAGATTCACAGGTGTCTCCTCCTCCTCTTGCAACAAGCTCCCTTCCCACCTAGTTTCCCAGAAGAAGCATGAATATGGCAGAGAAGAGATTGGCACTGTGAAGATACAGTCTCCAATTGCTTGTGGGGAAACCCTGGAGAAGAGGAAACTTAGCTGTGGACAGGCAGGGACCTTCAGTCTCAGCAACTGCTTCATGGGGACAAGACCTACCAGAGACGAGTTGCTTTTCTCATTGGGCCTGACACTCTTGTGCGGATCCTGCTTTTGCTAATAAAGAGTTACCGGTAACACCAACTTGCATGGTGTGATTTACTGCTGGCTCGCTCCTGAAGCTGGGTATGTTCCTGTGGGCACTTCTGTGCACCTCTCTAAACTATGAGGATACTGTTTTGCTAAATGTTCACCACAAATTAAAGCTTTCCTATCATTTCAGGTGTTACAAATGACGAGGTGATGACCTAGGCAGAGAGAGCAGCACTTGAGTGGAACAATGAAGATGGGTAGATGCAAAACTGATGTGAAACTGAACTGCATAGCATTCCAAGGAGCTGACAACTTGCAACCCTGTAAGTGAAAGTGTTAACAAGGGTGTTGTTGATACCACCATTATGCACCATTTACACATCGCCCCTGCCACTCCCAAGAGGGTATTTAATATTCCTGTAAGTATGAAGTGGCCCACTTGGTATGAAAAGTTGGACCACCCTAACTTAGAAGCACATGTTACCTGTGCTTACCTTTATACAGATACTGTTTTCTTGAGTATTTGTTTTGATAGCAAGTTCATGTCCTTTTGACTTCAGTGGGCCTACACTCAGTATGAGTAACCTTGGATGTTATCCAATGTCCCTCCCTCACCAAACAACATCTGTGCTTGGCACTGATTGCAAGCAAGATTGGCAGGGGTCCAACAACTCAGTGGCATCCAGGATTGGCCAAGATCTTATGCATGATCACTGCAACTGTTTATTACACTAAGGCCACATTTGCGCCATGTATTTAAAGCACTGTGATACCACTTTAAAATAACCATGGCTTCCTCCAAAGATCTGTGGAAGCTGGAGTTTTGTGAAGGGTGCTGAGAGTAGTTCCCAGAGAAGTTTAATAATTAATCCCTCTTGCCCAGGGAACTCTAGGAATTGTATCTCTGTGGAGGGGAATAGGGTTCTCCTAGCACCCTTCACAAAACTACAGCCCCCATACTGTTTAAAGGGAACCTAGATTGTTTAAAGTGGTATCATAGCACTTGAAATTTATGGTGTGAATGTAGCCTTATATTCTGCTTTTGTTCCATGAAGAATGTCAAAGCAGCACACATGGGGATGCCATGCAGCCCTCCTCCCAGGCAATTATTGGACCTAGATCTGTTTACCTTCGTCAAGATTGCTATAACTATGCACCTTCGGATCATGCTCCAAGAAGACGTCAGCCTTCACTGATGCAATACTTGTCACCACCCTAGAAAGGCAGCCTCCTTGGAAACCAGTCTCCATCTGTCTATTTAAGAGAGCCACCTACCTCTGCAATAAAGGCTAGGCACCAGCAGTCAACACCACCCTCAAATCACATCATCATATCCCTATAAATGCCTTCATAGCTCCAGTGTGCTGGTCACAGCCTCACTATGCTTTTCCCCAATCTAGAAAGGTATGATAGTTTCCCTGATCCTCTCACTCCTGGTACACAGAGCACATGTGTATGGAGATGGCAGCTTCAGCAGTGTTTTCAAACCATTTTTCAGAGAAAAAATTGCAGAAGAATAGAAATGACCCTCATGCTTTCCCTGCCAAGGAAACAGAGGCGCACACAGAGTCATCTGCCAATAAGAGAGGCAACAAGCTCAGCAGAGTTTCCTTAACTGAGAAAATTCAGTGTCACAAGCAAAGCCAAATTTATTTTGCCACAAAATAATTGCTCTCACAAAACCAGAATTTCCTGTGCATTATTCAAGGTTCAGGCATTAACCAACGCTAAGAAGTGAAGAATACCAGATCAAGGAAGATTATACCCAGTTCACTCACTGAACCTTTCAAAGACATCCATAAGCCTAATTGCAAGTGTTATCTAGACAAGCCGGCTGCATTTGGGTTATGCTCTTTGTAGAACCTGCTTTTTATCTAAATAGTGCATTCAGTAGATACTCCATCCACGGAACTCTTTCAGAGCAAACAAGTCTTGGAAACATGATCACTACAATGGAAACATCATTCAGTTTATAGTAAATTACGGTAAGAGCTAATGGATGGACACAAAATCAGTGCAAGGAAAGTCTTGGGGGGAAATGGTTGAAAGAAAGACCATTAGGAACTAAAAATAAGTTAGGTTCATGGGCATAGCCAAGGAGGTGCAGGGGAAGCTTCTCCCCAAATCAAGTAAATCAATGGAAAAAAAAAATACTTAACTGAAGTTCTGCCCCCACTAGCAAAAAGTCTGCCCCATCCCCCAACATAAATCCTGGCTACACCCAAGGTCAGGTTTAGTGAGAAGCATGAGCTACTAGATGCACATCACTCCTTTTAAAAACGTATCTGTTCTAAGTGCAACTCTAGTATGATAAAACAGCCATGAAAATGAAAATGGCAGGAGTTATTAGGAAGGCACAACATGCTGGAAAATATTGTTTAGCAACTCAGTTGAGCCTTGAGTGATTTTTCAACTCTCCACTTGCAGCCTTAATCCACAGCAGGCAATAGTCTAGAGCAGGATATTAAACCAGTCCAGACTAGTGTGGCATGGCATCACTTAGAAACGGACCACTCAGGAGCATGCTCCAACAGCTTTGCAAATCATGTTGAGGGGGAAACTACTCAGCTCCATGTCGCAACTGGTTAAGGCATGTTGGAGGTCTCTGGTGCCCAATTACAGCTTGCAAGATCAATTTCAGTTGCTGCAGCCCAAGAATGTCGACAGGACACTTGCAGTGGTAAGGCTGACTATGTGCCCTGTTGATCCCTTCACGTATGGCAACATCTCACGGAACAGGAATGACTGGATGAGTTCAGATCAATGCCATCCCACAGGAGGGAGTTGAAGCCACTTCCCTGAAAGAGGTGATGATGTGAAAACCAGAAATTCTAGCACTACCAACCAGTCTCTAATATCCCCTCCCTAGGCAAGGTGATTGCGAGGGTGGTGCCTAGCCAGTTTCTGGGATGCTTCCAGGAAGCAGATTCTCCAGATCATTCCAGTCTGGTTTCACGCCACGTTTTAGAAGCACAACACCCTTAATTACCCCTGACTGATGACTGCTATCAAGATATGGGGAGTATGACCCTGATGCTTCTCCTTGACCATTCAGTGGCTTTTATTTATTTATTTCATGAAATTTATACACCACTTTTAAAAAAACAACAACCCAACAACCTCAAAGCAGTTTACAAAAGATAAAACAGTAAAATCAAGAAAAATGATTTAAAACATGTCAGAATACTAAAGCGAAGCGAAAACAAGGCAACACGTGACCAAATTGCAAACATTCAATATGTAATCACAACTAATATAATGTCAAAAACAGGACATGAAACTGAGCATATATAATGTAATTCTCATCAACATAAACAATAAAACAGAAATCTATAAGGTCTCTGAAAGTCACAGCAGAAGAGCCTGCCGTGGCGCTCCAACCGACGGGTGGGCTCTTCCCCGTACTCAACTCTCGGGCCCCAGGCTCTCGGACTGACGCCCCTGAGAGCCCGGTGCCTGGGTGCCCTGCACCCCTAGCACCTATGGGTAACACAGCCCTGGATCTCACTTTGGCTAAACAAATCAAGGCTTAATCATAACATGTAAACCAGGCCACTGAGTAGCTCAACAAAAACGTTAAGAGTACAAGTTGTTACAAATTTTCATGTTGATAGAACCACAATTAACAGTTATGACAGGCAATGACAATGAACTGGAATCCACAAAACCTTACCCCTAATTCAAGGAGCTGTTATTCCACCAACCCAAACCTTGGTAAAGAAACATTATTAGACAAAGGAATTTTTGACCAACTTCTAAGTGCCTTCCAGGTTTTTTAAAAGTAGCTAACTAAATGTGAAATCTACTGTAGACAGTAACATGCAGCACTAAACAGCCTTCAGGAGTGCAGTATTTCTGGCCAATCCACCGAGCAAATAACTTCTGTTTGCTAAGTGGAGCATGGGAAATGTAACCTTTTCAAAAGGAAAAAAGGATCAAAAAGGAAAAGGTGAGGTTTGTATGCTAGAAGTGACAAACCTCCAGCCATTTGGGTGCTGAGTGTTACATCAAGGTGGGAGCACATTACTCCAATTATATTTTATTATTATTATTATTATTATTATTATTATTATTATTATTTCTATATAGCCCTTCATTCAAGGGTCAAAGGGTGGTTTACAATATAAAAACACAAAAATATATACCATAGTAACAAATAAAAACAATAAACCCACCCACACACCCACAGTTTAAAAGGCCATCCATTATTTAACTACCTAAGGCTAGGACATTTATCATTTGCACTGCCTACCTATATTCTTCCAGGCCCAATTCAAGATGGTGACTTACAACAGGCTGAATGACTTGGGCCCAGATATTTGAAGACTCACTCTATCTGTTACCATCGTTTTTCAGTTTTGGGCCTGAAAAATACATTAGCCCACAGGAAAGTTGCCAGAGACTATAGTCCAGGTGTGAGAGGGGCTATAATCACACACCTTTCACACACCATATCACACACCCAGAAAGAGAGAAAGCCATTTTCCACGAAAACAGAATCATATTTTTAATTCTAATTCCATTTCTTCTTATCTGTATTAATATTATTGATTCCAACTCTTAATTCTAATTTTAATGTTGCTCAAGTTTCCCTTTTATATTTTCTTCAAAGACCTTTCTCTTTCACAAAATTTGTAAATAAATAAGAACTCTCCTACTTTATGCCCTTTATCTGTCCAAAATGTGGAAAAGGCTAAACCCTCAGTAATCCCAGAAAATGTAACACTAATGCAAACCTGAACTTCACAGCTATTTAAAACCTCTGATTTCAACTTGTGTTGCAAGAGCAACAATAGCAGCAAACTGCAAGGGCTGCTTCTTCTATATTTCCAGGGAACACAAGCCTGCTGAGACTTTATCTTCTTGCAGAGGAAGCAGCTGCAACTGCACACTTTGAAGAAAACCAAAAGCCCTTTCCCTTCAGAGGGAATTAAATCTGGCTGTCAGAGCTTCATATTGATTTAAACCTGATAGCTATCCATAGGCTTATGCTATATGCAAAAACATGCCTTTTGTTGTTGTTCTGCTTCCGTTACTCCCCATGTGGTTGACACCTCAGAAATTAAATGTAAAATATTAATATCAGTATCTTCCTATCTCCCAAGGACAGTCACACATTTGCCTCTGTCCTTCCAACGGCATCCCTGGCTGGTCCTTGGAGACATTTAATATTTGTTTAGTTACCTAGACAACTCACTCCTGGACATTAAATCATTCAAGAGTAAAGAAAATTCCTCGGCCTGAGAGCCACATTCCCTAGTGGGTAACCTTCCAGGGTTCGCATGCCTGTGATGGGTAGTGATGGGTAGGTAAATGGATCATGGAATCACAGAGCTGAAAGGGACCATGAGGGCCATCTACTTTAACCGCCTGCAATGCAGGAATCTTGTGACTCTCTCTGTCTGTACAGTAGGTTACCATCCAGCTATGGAAAAGTAAGAGGTTTCTATATGTTCATCTCTACATCCAGGCAACCAAGAGGCATTATTACAGTTCAATAACATGTTTGCCAGCCTGGCAAAACAACTAGAGGAAATTGTGGAGCAGTGTCAGTAGAGTGGGGGGCAGGGATAGCATGTGGGGATTCCTGGGGGCTGTATAGAAGGCCCAGGGGGGCACATTTGGCCCCAAGGCCCAAAGTCCCTGACTCTTGCTTTAAATACTGTCAAAGGGTCAAGCTGAAACACCCACTGCACATGCCTATTCCATGACTGCAGCATCATTTGAGATTCTGCAGTATTTCTAGTTCCAAATCGGGGGCATCATTTGTACATTAAGTTATGGAGGAGAAGGGCAAAAGCAAAAGAAGTGACCTTGCTATTCACTGCCATTCCTGGTACATTAAGCCGGTGCATTTCCGCTCACCTGCAAATTTCAGGGGCAAGGTGTCTGCAAGGTTTACCCTGAAGCTCTGCCTACAGCAGGTGCCGTCTCCAGCCCAAGAGGCGGCAGCAGCAAAGAACAAAATGCTCAGTTCGCCCCACATGGCATTCCAAAATAGCACAAAGATCAGCGCTTCTCAATGTGCCAAAATCTTCTCTGTGCATTAATTAAAATGCAACTGCTCTTTCATTGAGGACAACCTGCTCTTCTCCAACTCCAAAAAGTAGCCAAATTCAGCAGAACTAAGACCTTTTGCAAAAGCATCTTGGTCTGCTAAGTTTGAAGTGCATTAGGCACTTTGAAGGCAAAAAAAAACCCCTTTTTGAC
This sequence comes from Lacerta agilis, assembly GCF_009819535.1. Classification (NCBI taxonomy): domain Eukaryota; kingdom Metazoa; phylum Chordata; class Lepidosauria; order Squamata; family Lacertidae; genus Lacerta; species Lacerta agilis. Next base: position 23,173,692 of record NC_046331.1, read on the forward strand.
TGAGAGGGCCACATTTAAGCAGTGAGAAGTTGTAGTTGTTTTCCAGTATTTGAGCAGATAGCTGATAACTGTGTTTATGCAAGCTATTCGTTTCTCGCTCATCTGTTTCCAAACTAGAACACATGTGGGAGATACCTCACTATAAAAATAGTAATCCTGCTCATTAAGTTTTCACACACAAGCTTTTGGCTTCTTTTAGCCTTGACTTCCCTCAATCCATATATATATATGGAGTGTGTCCAGCCGAAAAGGGGTCTGAATTGAATTTTAATGAAACTCCCTGCACTGAAAAGGCTTATTAGACTCCCATTTAAAATTATGTAAGAGGACTAAAACGAAGTGTCATGTCCCAAATCCCACTGTGCTCCATGCACCCAAATAATAATTCCAGTTTAACTGCCACTTTCTACGGTCTGTAAATCAAGTGATTCTGGTGTACATTGCAGTTCTCCAGAATATTGGGAAGTGCTCATAATGAAGCATTAAAAGTGTCCCAAGTCATTCGTCTTTTAAAAGGTACTCAGAAATAGCCGGAAACAGTCACTGTACAAATAAATATACCTACTTTTCCTTCCATTATTTTCAGCCACTTTTTTGCCAAATACCCAAACGTATTTGAAAAATGGGACCTTAAGTTGAGCTCTTGCACAGTTAGATTTGGGCAACCACCTCCCACACAGACTACAGCCTGAAAGACATCAAAAAAGTTAAGCTTCAGGTGATAGGTTAGGGAATGCTTTAGAAATGTCTCTTTCATGCATTGTGACAAAACTGTTTAAAAAGTGGTGGTTTGAATGTTTGCAGGTTAAGGAGTTATGAAGCAACCTGCTTCGCTAAGTGCATTTTATAGAATAGTGCTTGAGCAGAAAAAGAAATTCACTGCAGGTGCCTGAAAACAAAGAGATTTTAAGCTCATTCTTCTCTTTCCTTTGTTGTTTCCCTGTGACAAATTCTAGACTGTAAGCCCCTTGTACTCTGCTAAGTGCCATGTACATGGCTGGCACCACAGCAAAAACAGAACAAAAAACACTTCTGAGCAGGAGTGACTAAGTTTTGACCCTCCAGATGCTGTTGGAACTCAAACCCCATCATCCCTCAACTATGGGGTGTGCTGACTGTGGCTGAAAGGAGCAACATTTGGAGAACCAAGGACTTAGCCATCTTTGCTTCAAAGGCCTTCAAGGCTTGGAAGATGTACCGGTATGTGCTGCCCCATACAGTCCACTCATCATCAGAGGAACATTTAGGGGAAGGGTTGGAGCTCAATGGTAAAGCATCTGTTTTGAATGCAGAAGGTCCCTGGTTCACTCCTGGCATCCTAGGCAGGGCTCCTGAATAAAACCCCAAAGAGAAATTCAGCTATGAAAACTAGGAGCTAAACAGCACCTTAAACCTTAAACCTAAGGTTATGGGCGCAACAACAAAATGTTTGGGCACTTTTTTATATACTAACAAGAATACAAAGCTGAAAATGAATGAACTGTAGGTAAAATACCATGTTCATTTTTCACATGGTCTAGTCCTTCTCCTGCCCACCCCCACCCCCCAATATTCTTAAGAGGATCTCTTCTCCAGTCTTCAGAGAGTAGCTGGAAAAAGGGAGGCAGGAAAAAGTCCTCCTTTCCTTCCACTCTGCAGTTTTAATCTGAAATCTTAGGTGCAGTGCTGCGCCCAGAGCTCAGAAACTGCTTGCACTAATGAAACTCCCTGTTGCAAAACATGCCTAGAACAATGGGAGCTTCAAACACTGAGAGCAATGTAGGCTGAGTTGGATGGATCAGTGGTCTAACACAGTAAAAGGCAGCTTTCTATGTTTGAGGAAGGACTACAGCTCAGTGGTAAAGCCTCTGCTTTGCATGCAGAAGCCCTTGTGTTCAACCCTCGGCCTCTCCAGGAAGAGTTGGGAGAAAGCCTAATTTGAAATCCTGGAGAACAGCTTCTTATGTTCTAGATGCCTTGTTCCAGGCACCTCTGCCAAATAAAGTTTGGCACATGTCTACCAGAAGTAAGTAGGTGCCAAACTAAATCTTGGGTTTTTCAGACAGGTTTTGGATTAAACTGAAATTGTATCTGATTTTGGTTTGGGCCTTTTGTTACTGTTCTGCTTTTTTGTTAGTTCATTTTTGCTCCAGCCAACTCCTATGGACTTTTTCTTCCCATTATCTGCCCTTCTTTGCTTTTTTGTGCTGTATTTTTTTCTGCTGGTTTTAGCGTGGTTGTTTTATTTATTAATGTAATCAAACTTTTTGATTACTTGTTTTATTTAGTGATGGAAGCTGCCTTATGTCACTATTGTTTTAAATAAGATGGGAGGATTCAAGCTTTTAGGTAAAAAAGACAAATCCATCCATTTCACAGCTTCTTTCTGGCAATGAATGAGCCACATGTAACTAGAATGCTAATAACTCCTTGCGATGTTTGAAATGATGCTACAACCCTGAATAAGGATGAGTACAGTAAAATTGCTTTCTTCCCCTCCAGGAGCCTTGGGATGACATCTTAAGTGGGTACCTCCTTTACCTTTGCTGCTAGAAATGCACTGCACCTAATGGGGTAAAGGTAAAGGTAAAGGGACCCCTGACAATTAAGTCCAGTCGCGAACGACTCTGGGATTGCGGTGCTCATCTCACTTTACAGGCCAAGGGAGCCAGTGTTTGTCCGCTCCATGGAGAGTTTTTCCAGGTCATGTGCCACAGTCAGCATGACTAAGCTGCTTCTGGTGAACCCAGAGCTGCACACAGAAACGCCATTTACCTTCCCGCTGGAGCGGTACCTATTTATCTATTTGCACTTTGACATGCTTGCGAACTGCTAGGTTGGCAGGAGCTGGGACCGAACAACGGGAGCTCACCCTGTTGCGGGGATTCAAACCGCCAACCTTTCGATCAACAAGCCCAAGCGGCACAGTGGTTTAACCCACAGCGCCACCCGCGTCCCTATTGCAAATGATGCACCCACTTTAGCTTCCATGCATAATATGACATCTTTTGCCACAGTAGCTGCACGGGCAAGAGCAGGAATAGCCCACATGCTGCCTTCAGATGCTGTGAGTTCCCATCATCCTTGACCATTGCCCATGATGACTGGGGAATGGGATGACAGTAGTACACAAAATCTGGAGGGCACTACATTTGCTATCCCTGGGCAAGAGTCTGGGAAGGGCTCTTCAGAAACCTTTTCCACTGAAATTTGTTTCAGTCCAAAGTATGGATTTCCAGATCACGTGAGACCCCATAAAAATTATGGATTGAAGTGACAATGTCTATTCAAAACAAAATAAAATAAAAAATTCCTTCCAGTAGCACCTTAGAGACCAACTAAGTTTGTTCTTGGTATGAGCTTTCGTGTGCATGCACACTTCATCAGATACCCTACGCCAAAGGATAAATGGACATAAATCTGATATCAGGAATGACAAGACAGAGAAACCAGTAGGAGAACACTTCAATCTCCCAGGACATTCTATAAAAGATCTCAAAGTAGCTGTCTTAATACAAAGGAATTTCAGAAATAGACTGGAAAGAATTGCAACTAATCACCAAACTTAAAACCATGGAGAAACCTGGTCTGAACAAAGACATTGGATTCTTATCTCATTATACATTATAAAGCTATATTTAGCCATCTCACCCCTTGCCTTTCCCTGTAAGACCAAATTGCAGTAGTTAACAGTCATCAACAGGTTTTCCACACCTATCAGCTGATCACCCATTCTTACCACCCTTCTGAGTAATACCCCTCCCCACTCCCTCATTATATTTAAGGGTCTGGTGACTTCCGTTTCAGTGTATCTGATGAAGTGTGCATGCACACGAAAGCTCATACCAAGAACAAACTCAGTTGGTCTCTAAGGTGCTACTGGAAGCAATTTTTTATTTTGTTTTGACTATGGCAGACCAACACGGCTACCTACCAGTAAATGTCTATTCAACATATCAGGTAGAGATAGCAACTGTCCTAAGCACACTTAGCTGGGAGTAAGCCCCACTGTACCTAGTGTGGCTTACTTCTAAGCAGACATGCAAAGGATTGCATTGTTGTTGTTTTTTTACTCAGCATTACAAATAGGTCCACAGTTATAAACACATACGTAATACACGAAGCGACAGAGAAAAAGACAGCCTAATATTTAAATCTATAATTTCCCCAGCCTTGTTACCTGAAGGCAATTCTTACCCAGTGAAGGCAAATGGATATTGGCAAGCCTACATTAAATCTATGGTATTTATACTTATCACTTCAACCCCGACTGAAGCTCCAGTCACAACACAACATATATAGTTGCTTATAGACCCATAACTGCTGGTTTTCGTATTTCCAAATGCGAAACTAAATGGTTCCTGGCCAGTGTAAATCATACTCAAAGTAGACATACCGAAAATAATGGTCGTGACTAACTTAGGTCCATTAAGTTCAATGGTTCTACTCAGAGAAGAACTCAGTTAGATACAACCTAAGTGTTCCCTTCTCTGTCCTTGCATCATCTTTGTAACCAAATGTCTTTTGCATTAAGGCACAATTCCAAAGTCATTAATCAGTTCCTTTAATCACCAACTTAAGACTGAAACAAACTGTAGAGAGTGTTTTACCCATATTTCTCTCTCCCCCGCATCCCGTTCCATTTGCTTTTAAGCATCCAGCACGAGGAAGAGTGTCTATGTATCTCGTATCTCGAAAGCTCAATTACCACAATGTGAACTTTGGCTGGCCCTAATAGAAAGTATTTTGCTACCGCTCTTGTTTCAAAGATTCCAGCCAGAGAGCTGAATGAAACAGCTACTAATAAAATATAAAGGAAAAGAAATTGCATAGGTCCCCCCACCCACAACACATACACAGCTGAAAAGGACACTGCTGCCTGAAAGCTGCTCCCACACACACTGTTCCTCTGTAAGAACTAACTTGTCTGATTTCAGTGTTGTCAACATAGATCATTTAGTCCAAGATACAGTATCACAACAGGCCCTCTTTAAGATATGGGGGCAGTTCCCTGTGTAGTAAAGGCAGAAGCTATGTTTTTCTTGGCTACTTTAGGCTCAGTAAGCAGCTGTGGTTGGCAGCAACTCAACCTTTATTTGCTTATCAGGAGTTTGGCGATAGTCCCATTGATGCAATTAGAATCGTAATTAGTAAGACCCATAAACTAGTAACATAAGCACTTCACCACACAGCCTAGCCCAGAAATGCCCACCTCACATTCGTAGGGTATTAATTTAGCTAGAAGTCAACCATTCCCAATTCTTTCCCCCCCCCCATGCTTCTGCATGTTCAGAACCAAATATTTCCCTGCCCAGGAAAGCCCCCATGGTACCAGTCTTATCTTTGGGGTAACAAATATGGCTCTGCCAGGCTTTTGAATACAATTTTATTGCATGCCACCATTTATTATACGTTAGCTATTTATTTTATCTTGGTGCTCTCTCTTTTTTTTTGTAAAGTACCCTAGAAGCTTTGCTGAAGGGAGGTAATGCAACATAAAATAAATAATGTTTGCAGTAAGAAGAGCCACGTTGGATCAGCATTCCGTTTTCCCAGAGTGCTTAACTAGATAGTTACAGGAAGCCAAATAGCAAAACTTGAGTGCAATGATGCTTTCCTCCTGGTCACACTCAGCATCTGTTATTCAGAGCTGGCATACTGACTCTGATCCTAGAGAATACAACACTGCTAAGCAGGATAATTTCAAAGGAAACTAAACCTTATCCAATCAGGGGTACCAACTTGAATAAAATATTGGGAGGGGCAGATAGGCCCTGCGCCACACAATCATTCACAAGACACACACACCATTTGGATGGGAATGCCCATTAACTTGGGGGTGGGGGCTTCATATATTTTAGGAAGGGGCTGGAGGGACCTTGGCCCCCTAGGAGTTGGCTCCTATGATCTCCATATCTGGAATGAATGCCTATTATGCTAATGACCTGTTATACCATCTACTCCTATCCCTGAAAAAAAAGACAGGTATTTCTAGGAAGATTCTGTTTCCAGTGTGGCTAAACAAAAGGGGTCCAAAGGCTTTTTTTTTTTTTTTTGGCAACAGTATTCCTCACCTGCATCATCGTAACTACGTGGCAGGGGTTCAGCAAGTAGATGACTGTCCTGGAAGCAAACTTGAATCCCACTTCCAATCCAAAAGTGAGGCAGAAGAAGACTAGCAACAGGTTTTTCCCTATGCTCTCCTCTTTCCTCCGAGACTCAGCAAGCAGGTCCCCCACCTCCTTGGAATGGGTTCGCCTGATCTTCTGCAGGGACACCACCACCTCCAGAACTCCCACGGATAAGAAGACCAGGCTCTCTACCAGGCGCTGTTGCCAGGGGAGGAAGGCAGCACACTCAGGACCCCCGTTGCCTTCAAAGCTTGGGTCCACCCCACCGTACATCCAGTCCAGAAGATTGGAGAAGCTGTAACGACTCATGGCAAACTCCTTCTGTTCCTCTTCTGCTTGGCCGTCCTGGAGTAGGTGGGAGCTTGATGAGATCAAAGCTAATATGCTGTTTGGGTGACGAAACATGAAACAGAAGAGTCCTTATCAGCAAGTCCTCTCCCTTCCACTTGTGAGACACAGAAATGAACTGGACAGGTGATCCTCAGTTCTCACTCTAGGCTCTCAGGTAAGAGGCTAAACAAACCTGCAGGGAGGATAGGAAGTGAAACACAACTTAATTATCAAACCAGAAAACAGGATAAAGAAAGGACACATAACAGAACCAAGTTCCCTGCTCTCTCTTCCAGCAGAAGGCCCAGTCAGCAAACTGTTGCTTTATGACCCTAAAAGAACTTTGGCAACCTGTCACAATCCAGATGTTTTTACCTACAATTCTCAGCCCCAGCCAGCAAGGCCCCTGCAGGCCACCAGGTTGGCAAAACCTGCCTGAAAACCCCAGGCACTATGTAACCAGCACACTGTGTACAAACACACACCACGTATAAACAAACACACAGTGTGCCGGTTACATTGTGTCTGGTTGCCCAGGTTTCTAAAGAAGCATGGCTGGTAGTACCTAGGTATATAACAATACAAAATAACCGCACAAAAACAGCTGTGAGGGATATATATATATAATATACCTATACTCTGTCTCCCTCTTTCTCTCCTGCTTAAATGATTTCCGACTCCTATTTCTCTATTTGAAATATTTCACAGCCACTCTTCATCCAATGGAATCCAGGGCGCATCTGCTACAACAGGCACGGCAATGCACAAAACAATGCAATAAAACAACATCCTTCACAGTAAATTTGCGGATGGAGAGGCAACAAAAGGCTACGGAAACTAAAAGCAAACAGAGGCAACATTACCTTCTTTTTTTAAAGAGCCACGGCAGGTTTTTGTTTTGCTTTTTAACCTCTTTTAACTCGGCACAGCTCCTTTCTCCCCCAACCCGGCTAAGCTCTCCACGCAAAAAAGAAAAAGGCGCTTCGCCGACGCGATGTGGTCGCCGAACGAGATCGTCAGCAACCACAACCCTTGAAGGTAGGCCTACTCGCTTAATCACCGCACTTTCACCAAATTCCCGCGAAAGAGGAGGGAAGCGGAAAGGGGGCGAAGAGAGGGAGGAGGAAGCAAAGGAGCAATTTATTTATTGAATTGAAGAGTTGGAAGAAACCCCGAGGGTCATCTAGTCCATTTATTTCCCTCCCCCTCACTGGCGCCACGCTCCGCCTTCTCCCACTTCCTCACGACACCATTCGCGCGCGCGCGCGCCCCTACCTTCCATGGAAGTGCCCCCGCAACTCTTTCTCTCTCTGGAAGGGGCTAGCTATAATCTCCCCTCCCCGGAAAAAAAGCTGTGTTTTCTGGTCCTCTGTCTCCTCCAGCGAGACTTCCCAGCGACGTGGGGCACCCCTTCCCTCCCTCTAGTACCTAAAAGGAAGGCGGGAGCGAGGGAGGGGGCGGGTCGTGGCGGTACTGCAGGCCCTCCCTCAGCTCTTGCCGGGGCAGGCGCTACATGAGGAAGCCCAACAGCCCGGCTCTGGGTTATAGACCCGAGGAGGAGGAGGAGGCGCAGCGGCAGCAGAAGTGGCTGCCAGCGCTTATCGGCTCCCCTTCCTCAGGTGTAACCCGGAACGCAGCTGAGGCGCAATCTGCGCTCTGGACGCCGCCGCTGCTGCTGCTGCTAGTCTCTGCTCGCCTCTTCCAGGAGAAGAAGACCACCACCACCACGCCACCCCCACCACAGCAGCCAGCGAAGCAGCATCACCCCACCGACGTGCTCGACTAAGGCTAAAAAATGGAAGGTGCACCCCGGATTGGTTGCGCGGGTCTTCCCGCTCCGCCTCTTAGAAGGCGGGCTCCTGTGTTTCCGCGCTGCTGTTGCTGCCCCCTTTTCTTCTTCCTCCGCCTCGCTTCCACTTGTCGCCTCAGTCAGCCCGTCACACAGCGTAAGGAAAAAAGGCGGAGAGGCGCGCTTTGCCGCGCTTGCTCCGCGAGCTCGGTTTCTGCCCCAGTCTTTGCCTCTCCGCTGCGCCACTTGCGAGCGCAAACGCAAACAGTTCCTCTGGAGTGTGTTGTGTTCCACTGCCTTCAGTGGGGCTTAGCATCTGGTAAATGTGTGTAGGTGACAGCAGCCTCAGTGTTCCTATAATGCTTTCCGCAAAGTGTTTTTAAAAAGAAAAACTAAAAACCTCCCCAGAAACAGCCAGCACCAAACCGGTGGCCCTCGAGATATTGCTAGGCTCCAACTCCTATCGTTCCTGACCGTTGGTCATCCTGGATGGGGATGGGGGGGAGTTGAAGCCCCCAAGGACATTTGGTGAGCCACAGCGGATCCCTTCCCCTGAAACTGCATTTCATGGTTCTAGCCGAGCCTTCCACCTAACATGCTGGATTTCTAATTGCAGGGTCGGTGAGAGTTTTTGTTTTGTGTTTTTTGAAAAGCAGGCGCATACCTAGGGGTTGGCCAGGTTTCTCCCCTTACCAAAAGTGCAGACCAGGATGTGTGTGCAAAAATTACATCTGTCCACTCTGGCTCAGAGTGCTAATGGTGCAAGATATGGGGGGGGGAGGCGGCGCTGATACAGCTCCTTGCCAAGGGCACAAGAGAGCCTAGAATTTCATCACATCAGCCCTCTGCACATAGGAACCTAGCATGTACACAGAGGCGTAGGAAGCTGGAGCAGCGCCACCGGCAAACCGCATGCCTTGTCACCCACGGAGATGTGGCACTGGGAGTGCACCGCCCCCACCACCTCCCGTTGCTACGCCCCAGGCTTTCGCCCCAGGGAGGTCACTTAGGTGCTGCTAATGCAGTGTTTTGGTTTCACTCCAGGAGGCACACACTCCATTGTCTCTCTGTGAGTGCCAACAACTCTCCACTCCTGCCTTGGGTGGGGCATATGAATAAGGACCTCTAAGGAAGAAGAGCACAGGATCTGGACTACTTATGTAGGGAGGTAGCTAGCCCACTGGGCCACAAACAGCTTTTTTTCTTTTATTCCTGTAGGAGGCGGTAATCTGAGCCCCAAAGTTTTGAGATTTAGCCACAAATCAAGCTTGCCTGCTAAGCCTCCTAAAAGTTCTTAGCTCCATAGCAGAAAGGAAAAGCAACAGACTTGCCAGTAGGTGTTTTTTTTGTGTGTGTGTGTGTGTGTGTGTTTTAAGGTGTAGATGCTGAGTGGCTTAAATCTCCCTACCCTACATGTACACAACCAGCAGTTACAGAAAATCCCAGTGATACCAGTGAGGCCTGCAGCCTAGGAAGAGTTCCAAGGATTAGATAGGAGGGTTGGTGGGCCATCTTCAAGTGGAGGTTTTCCACCCCGACACACAGGACCTAACCTAACACAGTTGCATGGTCAACAGTGTACTTTAAATCCTGGGGAAAGCTCTTGGAGAAGAGCTTAGACTTAGCATCAAGTTAACTGGAAACCTAATATAATGGTCATTAGGAGGCTCAGAAAGAAGGTATCCACAGAGAAAACATCTGTAGTATAAACAATATCGTATTATCCTAACAGAGCGACTTTGCAGTGTCAGATATCACTATTGATATGAATAACACTTGAGGCAGGCTCCGTGTATCCAGTCTTGTACTACAGTGAAAGGCTGGCTGCTATTTCAGCTAAACACAAAAGATGGCACATGTTCCAGCTATCACTTTTCGCCAGGAATGGCCCCTGTTTTCATGTATCTTTCTCTAGTGAATTGCTGCCCCAGTGCCACTGTCACTGAGCTACATTCACACCTGAGCCTTCACCTGAGTACACCCTTACAGCCTTCTTAGAACCAAATGGCCGCCCCTACACCCAAATCTGGATTTTCCACCATATCATTCTTGAGGTCAAGGTGACAAAGAGGAGAAATGCGGATCAAGGCACAGCTGGGGTTGCAGTGGAATGGATTATCAAGGGGGCTGTGGTGGGAAGACATGCCTTTGGAAATCCTGCAATTTCTAAATTGTATGGGGTTCCTTGCAAACCCCCCTGCTTCTTCCTCAATGGTGATCTCTGGAACATCTGGGTTGGGTAGCATCCTAGCAGAAATTAAGGAAGAGCCACAGTGAGTGCATAACTGTTATTAGAGTAATTGCAGCAAAGGACAATTGGCCGGGGGCAAAACCAGAGATGGCTCTGCCTACTGTTGCTTCTTGCTCCACCTACCATTGGCCACCCTGCTATCCAGTGGCGCCAACTGCTATTACTCTTTCACAGGCTAGTTTTTCTTTCAGACTACCGGTATTAATTTTTGTGGGCTTATTTTTCAAGGACGGTGTTCTCGCCACAGTACTCTGCTAAGGAATTATTACTCTTGCAAAGACCTGGAGCTGCTTGCAGTTTAACAAAAATGCTCCTGACTCTTGCTGCTACGTTCAGAGCCCAAGTTGCTGTTCCCTATTTGCAAAGCTTTTCTCCTCACTGGTTAATCTGCAACCTTCCTATGAACCTGAGTAAACATCCATATCTTGTGTTAACAACAGAACAGACCTCCAAAGGCTATAGATTCCCTGGATATGAGACACTTTACCTCTTCACTTTTCCTTTTATTTGACCTCAGATGGCCTCTCTTCATCCTGTTGGCTTTCTGAAATGGTGGCAGTGCCATTGGTGATGAAGAGCAAGTAGGCACATTCATTTTAATATCATTCATTGAACCCAGAAGGCTTTAGAGGAAGTCCAGTGGCATTTCCTAAAGGTGACACACGGTTGCTGCTGCTGCTGCTGCTGCTGCTGCTGGCATCTGTCTGTCTCAGGAAAAAATGGAGTACACCTCCAAGGGTGAAGTCAAACTGCTGTGTTAGCAGCACCTAAGTGGCCTCTCTGGGGCACAAGCCCGGGAAGGGTGTATGGAGGTTCTGGGGAGCCAGAAGGTGATTCGCCTAGGGCGCAAGAAGCCCTAGCACCGGTCCTGCTCCCGCTGATGGAGGCAGATGTAATTAGGAAAAGAAACAAATATTTAGTTAGAAATAGAAGATGACAAATGTAATCTGACAAATCTATGCAGCACAGTGGAGCTGGGCGGGACCTGCAAGGGTGAACATCACTTTCCATGCACCCTTTCCCTTAAGTGCCACAGCCCCTCTCTGCCCCTCTGACCAGAGACAGAGAAGCCATGGCTGGGTGCCTTGAGTGCTACAGCCCCTCTCCACCCCTTGGGTCAGACTCATAGCTGTCAACTTTTCCCTTTTTTTAAGGGAAATTCCCTTATTCCAAATAGGATTCCTCGCAAGAAAAGGGAAAAGTTGACAGCTATGGTCAGACTTGACCCAAGGATGGAGCAGCTGTGCCCAGGCGCCTACAGCCAGCAGCCTCTTTCCTCTGTGGAGGAGCTACATGTGGTACAGCCCAGTTGAGGAGAGGGGTGGCAGCTCTCTGCAGCCAATTCTCCAGTCCGAGGATGCTCTCACATTTCAGAGACAGGCTCCGATGGGAGCCTCTTGCGGGGAGGGCACCTGGTTGCCCCCTCCAGAAAATGCACCCAGTGGATTGCGGGCTGAGTGGGTCTGGCTGGTTTCGAGAGTGTCATGCATGTGATGTCATGCACACGTGATGTGCCCCCCCCAATGTTGGGCACAACTCAGTGCACCTGCTTGGGGAAGAGGAAAAGGCCCAACATTATCATGTACTTTTGTGAAGTTTGTAGCTAATGAAAGGTAAAGGACGCCTGGACCCCTTTTACTGTAGTTAATAGCAACAGCTGGGGATAGAACATCATAATCTCAGGTCTCACAATTGTAGGTGTACCTCAGTAGTGATTTATTTGTCTGGTTCATTTATTATTAAAAATATGTACAGACCAAATTTCATCTGCACTGATACCAGGCACATAATAATAATAATAATAATAATAATAATAATAATAATAATAATAAACACCATAAAACTGTTGGAATTTTTATTACCACAAGGGCCTGCATTCCCCTGTAGGGATCACACACACACACACACACACACACACACACCGTAACTGCATGCCAATGGTGCGTGGTGATCAGAGGCAGAGGGGAGAGTAGCAGATAATGTGGCTCTTATCTTTGTGCCGTAGGCTCTATTCCTGCTATGCAAAAGCCAGAGGTTTCTATGCCTGCCCTCAAATATTTCAGTCCACTTAAGATGCATTATCACAGTTAAAGGAAACATTCCAACAAAGGCAAAAAGCACTTGAAATGTGGAGTACAGCTGGAGAGGAGCATGATCTGGGGAAATATGAGGGTAAGCTGCACTGTCATAGGACCCAAGGGTTATATCCAACCAGAGCTGGATTAGCTTGGCTCCTGCTAGTCCTCTTCACAAGCTCTGCTTGCTTTTGCAGTCCTGCCCCTCATGCCAGGTGAATACTGCACTCATAACCCCCTCTTGCCCATCTGGAGAGCCAAGCCCTCCCTCTGCCAGCTGGGGGTGATGGGGCAAGCCTGGAGACTTCAGGTCAGCTAAGGGGGCGAGGGTCTGGCAACACTAGTTACAATTCCCAGCAGCCCTTAACAAACCACAGTGTCTAGAATTCTTTGTCTCTCTGTGTGCCTTTTTCAGTTGATGGAGGTCATGCTTGCCGCATTTTTGTCCTAGTCTGAATATGTATTGCATCTGAACTTATATATATACAGTATATGTACAGCGCATATATGAATATATATATATGTGTGTGTGTGTATGTATATATATATATATATGTGTGTGTGTGTGTGTGTGTGTGTAGTTGTTTAATTGATTAATTAATTAATTAAATTCACATACCACCTTTCATCCGAGGATCACAGGGTGGTTTACAGTATAAGAATACAAGAATGCACAACTTAACAACAAACAGAACAATAACCCGCATTGTTCTGATGAATAAAATTGCATTGCCATCCACGACTTGATTGTGGATGGTGGACTTGACCTGGCATGTGTAACAGAGACTTGGTTGGATGAAGCGGATGGGCCTGTCCTTGCCGCTGCTTGTCCACCAGGTTTCTCTTACGCACAGCAACCCAGGCCATCTGGGCGGGGAGGGGGGGTTGCAGTGATTTTTAGGAAGTCATTAGTTTGCACCAGGCGTCCTATTGGGAAGACCCAGTTCTCTGAGTGCATGTTCTGGAAGTTGGGCAATAGGGGCAGTACAGGATTCCTTTTGGTGTACCGACCTCCCCGCTGCACCAAGGATTCCCTGCCCGAGCTGCTTCAGGTCGTGGCGGATGTTCTCCTGGAGTCACCTAGTTTGGTCGTCCTAGGGGATTTTAACATCCATGCCGACACGACCTTACAAGGGGCCGCTCGGGACTTCGTGGAAAGCATGGCCTCCATGGGGCTGTCCCTGAATAAGTCTGGTCCAACTCATAGCCGAGGACATGCCTTAGACCTGGTATTCACCTCTATGGATGTTGGTGATCTGACATTAAAAAAAAGTGAAACTAAAGAAGTGCCATGGTCAGATCACTTCCTGGTACAACTGGACTTCTCCGCAACCCTTCCCCTCTGCAGGGAGGTGGGACCAATTCGGATGGTCCGCCCCCGCCACTTAATGGATCCAAATGGTTTCCAGAGAGTGGTAGGGGATACTTTATCCCATGTTGATGGCCTTTCAGCCGATTCCCTGGTGGCCCGCTGGAATGTGGAGCTAACCAGGGCTATTGACTGTTTGGCTCCGAAGCGCCCTCTCCGGTTGCATGGAGCCCGGACAGCCCCGTGGTTTTCCCCGGAGCTGAGGGCGATGAAACAATCGTTGAGACGGCTAGAGCGCCGGTGGCAGAAAACCCATTCTGAATCCGACCGAACACAGGTTAGAGCTCAACGTCGAGCCTACCAAGTGGCGATAGCGACGGCGAAGAAGACTTTCTTCACCGCCTCTATTGCATCTGCGGAAAATAGCAGCAGGAGACTCTTTCAGGTGGTTCGGAATCTATCGGAGCCACCTTCGTCATCGGGGCCTGGTAGGGACCCCAAGATCTCCTGCAATGCGTTTGCAAAGTTTTTTGCAGATAAAATCGCTCAGATTCGGAAAGAGATAGACTCCACCGTGGGAGCAGGGCCAGGGCGGGAGAGTGCCAGAGTCCTGTCTAGTCCAGTTGCGTGGGATCAATTTCAGTCTGTTACCTCCGAGGATGTGGACAGGCTGCTTGGACGAGTGAAACCAACCACCTGTCTCCTTGATCCTTGCCCATCCTGGCTTATAAAAGCTAGCCGGGAGGGGCTGGGCGATGGGCTGCGCGGGGTGGTGAATGCTTCCCTCTGTGAGGGAGCCTTCCCAGCCCCGCTGAAAGAGGCGGTCATTAAAACGCTTCTTAAAAAAACATCTTTAGACCCGGCCAATATGGCCAACTATCGCCCAGTCTCAAATCTACCATTCTTGGGCAAGGTGATTGAGAGGGTGGTTGCTGAACAACTCCAGGCACGCCTGGAAGAAGCGGACCATTTGGATCCCTTCCAATCGGGATTCAGGCCTCACCATGGGACTGAAACCGCCTTGGTCGCGCTGGTCGATGATCTCCGGCGGGCTAGGGACAAAGGTGAGAGCTGTTTCCTAGTTCTGCTGGATCTCTCAGCGGCCTTTGACACCATCGACCATAACATCCTTCTAGACCGGCTAGAGGGGTTGGGAGCTGGAGGCACTGTTATACAGTGGTTCCGCTCCTTCCTCCTGGGCCGTGTTCAGAAAGTGGTGGTGGGGGATGAGTGTTCAGACCCCTGGGCTCTCACTTGTGGGGTGCCTCAGGGTTCTGTCCTCTCCCCCATGCTTTTTAATATCTATATGAAGCCGCTGGGAGAGATCATCAGGGGGTTTGGGCTGGGTGTTCATCAGTATGCGGATGATACCCAGCTCTACCTCTCTTTCAAATCAGAACCAGTGAAGGCCGTGAAGGTCCTGTGTGAGTGCCTGGAGGCGGTTGGAGGATGGATGGCGGCTAACAGATTGAGGTTGAATCCTGACAAGACAGAAGTACTGTTCTTGGGGGACAGGAGGAGGGCAGGTGTGGAGGATTCCCTGGTCCTGAATGGGGTAACTGTGCCCCTGAAGGACCAGGTGCGCAGCCTGGGAGTCATTTTGGACTCACAGCTGTCCATGGAAGCGCAGGTTAATTCTGTATCCAGGGCAGCTGTCTACCAGCTCCACCTGGTACGCAGGCTGAGACCCTACCTGCCCGCGGACTGTCTCACCAAAGTGGTGCATGCTCTGGTTATCTCCCGCTTGGACTACTGCAATGCGCTCTATGTGGGGCTGCCTTTGAAGGTGACCCGGAAACTGCAATTAATCCAAAATGCGGCAGCTAGACTGGTGACTGGGAGTGGCCGCCGAGACCACATAACACCGGTCCTGAGAGATCTGCATTGGCTCCCAGTACGTTTCCGAGCACAATTCAAAGTGTTGGTGCTGACCTTTAAAGCCCTAAACGGCCTCGGTCCTGTATACCTGAAGGAGCGTCTCCACCCCCATCATTCAGCCCGGACACTGAGATCCAGCGCCGAGGGCCTTCTGTCTGTTCCCTCACTGCGAGAAGCAAAACTACAGGGAACCAGGCAGAGGGCCTTCTCGGTAGTGGCGCCCGCCCTGTGGAACGCCCTCCCATCACAGGTCAGGGAAATAAACAACTACCTGACATTCAGAAAAAACCTGAAGGCAGCCCTTTTTAGGGAAGTTTTTAATGTTTGATATTGTTGTATTTGGTTTCTGTTGGAAGCCGCCCAGAGTGGCTGGGGAAATCCAGCCAGATGGGCGGGGTACAAATAATAAATATTATTATTATTATTATTATTATTATTATTATTATTATTATTATTATTATATATGTTCTTTGTTAAATCAGTTTGAGATATTTTATAGGAAGCAATTCATAAATGGAATGAAATGAACAGTTTTATGGTGCTGTCATTTTTTCTTCTCTTTTAGAGGTAGCAGCCATTTTGTGCCACACTACTCCCCAGGACAGCCATTTTCTGACTAGCATCCATGGCATTTCCTCATAACTCCAGTGGTGACTGCCCCCCCTCCAATGGTCCATTGAGTTCACTGTAGTATATACGGCTTCATCTGTGATGTAAATGCCATACCCTCCAAGTGTCCCTTTTTCCAGGGACAGTCCTGGAATTACAAAAGCCACCCCGGCTTCTGAATTGATCCCCAAATGTCCCTATTTCTCCTGCCAGTGCTGCTGCTGCCAAGCCTAGGGCGGAGGATGAGCCAGCACTTGTCCTGAGCAGCAGCAGTGGTGGTGGTGGTGACTGTGAGGGAGCACCCCGTTGCCTCTCCATAGCCTCTCCATGGCCACCTCTACTGGCCTCAGCTCATAGTGGCTGCTCACATGATGCGTTGGCTCTTAGGCACAGGTAGAGAAAAGGGCAGCCCTGGGTGGGAAGGAAGGGGGAATGGAGTGGAGTGCATGGAAGCTTGATTTTATTTTATTTTATTGGTGTATCCGTGTTTAATCTTGCCCCCTTTTGCAGGGGTAAGATCATGGTGTGTGAGATCACAGCACCCAAAATGGCTGCTGTGCTCTTGTGTGAAAAAATGGGGTGTCCTGGTTTTCCCAAGACAGTTAAGGGGTATGCCATGCATCTTTCAAATGAGTGAATGGTCCACTCAGTGTTTCACATAGGACTTCTTAGGTTACTACGACCAGGTTCAACCCCCAAATCTCCAGCTAAGGGTGGGAAAGATTCATGTCTGAAAACCCTGGAGAACAACTGCCAGTCAGTGCAAATAGGCCAGGAGTATGGGGAATGTTTTTCTGCTGAGGACTGCACTCCTTGGAGTGGGGCTAATTTTTCATGGGTGCATGCTGGTAGTGGGTGAGTCCAAAGTCACTGCAGACAGTAAACTAACAGAATCCCTAATCTGTTTCAGTTGTGCAGCTCTAGTCTTCCCCACAACAAAAATAGAGCCAGGGGAGGGGGGATAATTTCTATAGACCACCCCGACCCTCAAGTGTGCCCTGATTCTGCACTGAGTACCAGGTGGCCACAACTGGGTGAAACCAACTCCACTCAGCTCCCCTACCCAGCTCTCAGTGATACAGACCAGATCAACTTCCTCATCCACAATCTGATGATAATGGATGAGAGAGGTCTTATTCAGAGCCAACCTGGCATTCAGTAACAGCAGACTTGAGGCCTGGCTGACAGGACAATCATATTCCACCAAGTTGAGGAGGGGGTGGCACATGGCACAGTTACTAACTGTGCCCCTTACCTGAGCTGCCCCACCTCACACATCATACTTCCCCCTACACGGAGCCATTGCAATTGGCAGCATCCTGCTGTCCAAACACATCTCCCCTCCCTCAATAAAAACAAACGGGGGGGAAACCCTCACACAAATTAAAAACTATTAAAACAATTGTAGCACATTCCCATATTCTGCACAGAGAAGTGGGGTGTGGGAATGACACCGGGCCCATCCTACTACTTGCCTGCTCAAAGGATTCTGAAGTGGACATACAGTTCTCCTGCATGCGATGCCACTCAAGAATTCTATGCCAATGCCCCCACTTTGAAGGGTAGTACTTGGCCCTTTGAAGTGTGGCTTTGAATAGCTGCTGTTATAACACTAGGAACAGTTTTGCAGTGCTGCAGTCTGGAGACAATCCTTTATTCAGAAGGCCTGTATTTGTCACCCTTGTTCATAGCACTCAGTTCTGGTTATTCAGAGAGTCTTCAGAGGGCTCTTTAAACACAGAACAATTTTCTTGGGCCCTGCATTACAGTAACAAATTTTAACCAGCGTGGGGTAAAAGGTGTACTGGTGCACTTTTTTTAAGGGGTGGGGTAGGGTTCAGAACTTGCAAGACAACGTAAAAGGGTTTTTGAATGTTCATGTTACATCACTCCTTGAGATTTGAATGTGAAGCCCAAGCAAGGCATTGATCCAAACACACATTTCCCCTAACTATGAAGCCTTTTAGCTGGGGCTGACATTATGCTAGACTTTAAACACTCTGCAGAGGCTCCTTTTCGTCTGCCAATATATATTTCTAGCCCACAGATCACCATCTGGAGAGTGTGTTACCCCTGGAAATATGAAAGTCAGTGATCTCTCACCAAGAAAGTTGGAAAGGGTCTTTGAAACCTCTTGTTTTTCTACAGTTTTACGGTGTAAGCAGAGCCTTTGCCATGAAGCAGAGGATTATGGGGGCCTGCCCCTCTCAGGAAGATTCCAAGCCCCTTCCCTGAATGTTCAGCTTTTATATAAACATAGTCACCTATAGGGGGAAAGTATGCAAACTGCTTTATACCCAATGGTTTGCTAAGAAGCAAACCTGCTCCCATCTTGATAGAAGAGCCTTGAACGATCAGACCCGCCTAGTCCAACTTTCATCCTGTCCCAGATGTTTGCTGGAAGCTTGCAAGCAGAACATGAACAAAGCAGGTAGAACATAGCTATTTCTAATTTTATTTTAAAGCTACAATAATAGCCTTGTTGGATCAGGCCCGTGGCCCTTTTTAATAGTAGCCAACCAGATGCCTATTGAAAGCTTGCAAGCAAGACACAAGTTCAGCAGCACTGTCCCCTCTTGTGGTTTCCAACAAGTAGTATTTGGCAGGTATACAGTACAGCCTCTTACTGAGGAGGCAGAGAATAGACATCCGATGTGGTGTCCATCCATCACTATATATTGCGACAGCCAATTCCAGAGGTTTAACTATGTGCTGTGTGAAGAACTTCCCTTTTTTGTCATGAATCTTCCAGCATTCAGCTTCATTGGATGGCCCCAGGTTCTAGTTTTCTGAGAGAGAAGGAGAGAGAGATCTGCAAAGGCAAGGGGAGACTAACAGTCAAGGACTAAGCATTAAAACCTTTATTTTAATAACATTAAATGCAACCAAGGATACAATCCTTCAAATTATGCTGGATGGACAGTTTAAGGATTTGGAGTAAGTCATCTACAGTGGCATTCTTAGAGAAACATCACTGTTGAGGACTCAATGGTGACAGAATGTCAGGGTCACAACACCATCTCTGCACTACTGACGAAATGCAACTAGTAGAAGCCAATAATGGACAGCACTGGGAGTATGTCAGGGAGAAGCAGACTTAATCTAATTACTAAACTTCCTTAGACTCCACTTGCAATTTCTAAGCTGGCATAACAGTACGGTACATTAGTAAAGCATTATGTGTGCATGGTGGTTAAAGTGTGTGTTAGTATTGGTTTCTCCCTGTTATTAATAGTTCATTCATGAGATGGCTTTGCTCACCAATTTCTTCACTGTATGCAAAGGTAAGCATTCAGTCTTGGAAGCCAGATGGGTGCAAGCAAAGTTGCGCCATAAATCTCCATCACTTTCTGTCAATTTGTTTTTGGGGATCTAATTTAGCAGGAATATTCTGCCACAGAGTGCAGAATAAGCTGTCAGCTTTGAGTGCATAAAGTAGAAAGCATATAAATAAAAGGCACACTGTGGTTTCATGATTTTTAATCTGAACAGCTGCATGTTTTAATTACAATGTAGCAAGTGGAATGGCTTAGATCACATATCTGCCAGCTTTCAGGGCAATTACTTGTGCCGTTTCTCTCTCTTTTTGCAGCAGCTGGTTTTCTTTTTTCACAAGGCAAAAAAAAAAAGCATTGGAAATTAGAAACACTTGCCTGTGGGAGACGAAGGTGGGTGAAAAGGAGGAGTGAGAAATGGAAGAATATCTGTTAGCTTTAGGTTCCGCCCCGCCCCCTCCCCAGCCCCAGATATAAAAAGCTCAAAGCCTTGATTTGTTCTGCAGTGAATCTGTTCTATCCATGTTAGATCAAAGGAGCCACGTTTACCTCTCAAGGTGATGTTGAATCAAGAGACCTTTTGACAACATCCGGTCCAGAAGAAAAGGTGGATAGGAAGAGGCCTGGCAAATGAACCTAACAAATGCCCTGAAGTATCGTCGCTTTGCTGAGAGAATATAATAGGTTTTGAAATGAAGCTTCTGCTGCAAGAGATACTAGAATCCAATGCATTTCTGAAAGGACTGTCAGAAATGTTTCTCTTGTATGCAAGTTAAAGAGACTGCTTCTGCTGTGGGTCCCAGTTAGTTTTCCTGTGGATTCCTTGACTACTGTCCTGCAACAGCCAATATAGGCAACAGCTTGGACCCTGGGGGAAGTGGCGGAGGAAGGGGTAGGGGTGGGGATGCGGTCCGCCCAGGTGTTATCACTAAGGGGTGTGTGACAAAATGAGGTTTTACGAAAAAAAATTCGAGTGACATGGTGACTTAGGCGCCTGCAGGTTCCGCGCTGCCTAAAATGGCAGCACCTTAGAGACCAACTAAGTTTGTTCTTGGTTATGAGCTTTCGTGTGCATGCACATGAAAGCTCATACCAAGAACAAACTTACCGGTAGTTGGTCTCTAAGGTGCTACTGGGAGGAATTTTGAATTTTTTTATTTTGTTTTGACTATGGCAGACCAACATGGCTACCTACCTGTAACTAAAATGGCAGCGTGGGACTTGTGTCTGCCTACTGCCCCTCCCTCAGCTGCCCAACAGCTGAGGGGGAGGCGGCGGAGAGGCTCCAAGCAGCGAAGAGGCTCACCCCGCCCCCATGGGCAGCCACCCCACAGGCAGCTCACCCCCAGCTGCAGGACATGCCCCCGCACCAGGCACCCGAGTGGCTAGCTACGCTGCTACCCGGAAGGAGAAGATAGTGAAGGGGCAAGGCACGAATTCCCCTCCATCTGCACTTTCACCCATGCCCTCACCTGTTCCCATCTACCGCTTTGACTCCTTACCCCAATCTCCAAATGCATACAGATCACATGCTGAGATAAGTTTAACTTCACAATCCAAAGGTGGCCTAGATACACATAGGAGTCACAAATAAAAAAAACGACATATTAGGGTCATTAACTGATCACATACAATCATGTTAGGGGAAAAGATGGATAGAAGTGCTGATGTGCAGTTTTCACATTTCCTTGATTGCCAATTACTGGCAGTTGCAAGTTTAATGGCAAGATGTCTGCAGTGGGCTGTGAATGAATGCCAAGTGTATAAATAAGGTAAGTTCTTTGTTTTGCACAAAAATCTATATTTGGGGAGAACATCAGTCTTCTACATGTATATGTATATACATATATATATTTCTTTTCAAGGTGGGTAAGCCGATCAGAGTGGCTTCACAGTCAGCTAACACTGTTCACACTTCATTAGCTCCTCTGAGGATTTTGACACTCTGAAGTTTATGTAAGTGCTGTTCTCAGAAGAGAAATACTGAGTTGGGGGCAGGGTTCCTTTCCCAGACCCTCCAAGTATCCCTATTTTCCAGGGACATCCCTGATTTAGAGAAACCATCCCAGTTTCTGATTTGATTCCAAAATGTCCCACTTTTCCCTAGGACATCCCTATTTTCATTGGGAAAATGTTGGAGGGTATGGAGTTATCTGACCCCAGAGCCATCTGATGGCAATCCTATATAGGGAAGTTTACAAAAAAAGTTTAATGTCTTATTATGTATTTATATATGTTGGAAGCTGCCTAGAGTGCTGGGGCAACCCAGTAAGATGCGTGGGATATAAATAGTAAAATTATCATTATGGAATGGGACATCCCTGTTTTCATCGGTGAAATGTTGGAGGCTATGCTTTGCTTTCCACCAGTCCTTGTTATTTGTTTCAAACTACAGTAAGAAAAATTCCTGGAAAGGGGGATAGTAGGCCAAATAAGTTTGGGAACCTCTGCCATGCACTACTTGTGGATTTAAATGCATTCTGTTGGAATTGTTATAATCTGTTTTGTGCCAAGAATGCACTTCTCAAGTGCTTGCTGCCTACATGTGCACACCAGGAGTGCTTTCTCGGGTTTCAAAGGGGAGGCATGTACACATCTGTGGAAGAAAAAGCATCAGCAGTCTGTGTTTTATTCCAGAGGTAGGCAGCCTATGGTCCTCCAAGTGTTGTTGGACTTCAGTTCCCATCAGCCCCAGCCAGCGGGATTAATAGTCAAGAAGACAGGAAGATGTGGGCCAACAACCTCTGGAGGGTCAACCACAGAGGCATTAATATTATTTGTAATCCAGACAAGCACACATGGTGTTGGTTCAGGGTTCGGTTTAGATGCAAGTGTCCCAAAGTAGAGAGGTCGAAAAAATCCTTCCCAGATTCCCATTGCTGGAAGATACTAATTCCCACTTATCTCCCTTCTAAGGATAGTGCTAGGTTTGAATGCACAACCACCACAGAAATACAGACATGGTTAAACAGGTAATACTTTTACTTTATTTTACTCAACCCTAAGCAAATGATAGAAAAGGGGAAAGCACTAAGATGGCAGATACTATGTGGAATTTTGCAAATGCTTTCATTTGATTTAGAAAGCCCATTTTCACATTAAATGATGCTGGTACTGAACTTGTAGCATCTAGATTTTGTCTGTGATTATGTGGTTTGGGCTACTGAGAAGGCTTGGTTACAGACTCCATATATGGCATTGGAACAAAGTCCTGATTATACCTCACATGCCAAAGAATAATGGGCATCTGCAACATAAAATGTTGTTCACTAGAAGACTTTTTGTAAACACTGGTAGGGAAGTGGAGGAAGTTATGGCAGGATTGTAAAGTGGGACAGATGCCGAGACACTGTGGAATGCTCTCTCCATAGATGTTCATTTGGTATCTACCTTATAGACTTTGTCAACAGGAACAGATCGTTTACTTGTCCTTTTAAGATACAATTTTTATCTAGTTGCCTTGTGCCGCTTTTATTATTTATTTTTATTTTTGCAATATCTATCCATTAAGGCTCTGCACTGGGGACTCAGCTACATTAGTAAAGAGAAGGCACTTTATATGTGTTATAACACTTTGACACCAGGTGGTGCTGTGGAGTCCTGTCTTTTACCAATGTGATTTCCCTTTATGAAGTTCACAATACGTTTTCCTGAAACTTTTTTTGATGTGTCTAGATCCAGCTTGGATTTGGCCAAATCCTAAATTCTGAGGTAAATCCTGCTGATTTGGGGGGCTGCAGATAGCCATGGGTGAGATCTGGCTGCCTGGATGGTTCATTAACAGGTAACAACACAATTGTGAAGCAGCACTCAGCAGGATTTGGCCCTCTTGCTCACAGTGTGCTGCATGATGAAGATGCAGCATTTCTTTCTTCCCCCACCCCCTCCCAAACATATGTTTAATTTGGGTTTAACGAGCCCTAATTAAACGTTAGCCCTGTCCCTCAGATCTTAGCTGGGTGTACCCAAGGTCAGCCCAGATTGGGTAGGGGTTACACAGTCTATCTCTCTGTGTGTATCTTTCTATCATTATACATACATACATACATACATACATGCATACATGCATACATACATACATACATACATACATACATTTTCATTGTCGTTTGCTTGTTTTGAAAGCACTCTGGGAATATTATTGAAGAGTAGAATAAAAAAACATGCAGTATAGTATATAAATAAGTATATTCATTTAAGGCTGCAGCCCTAATCACACACTTACTAGAGAGCAACTTTTATAGAATTCCATTCCATTATGAGTAAACATGTTTAGGATCATGCTACACACTTAGTAGTATGACCAATCCCAAAGGATCAAAGTAAGTAATGTTTTTTTCTTTCTTTCTTTGAACTTAACATCTGTTAAAATGGAACAGGTCTGTAGGTGCTCTTTTTCTGTCAGTGCAGCTTCCCAGATGATAATATCTGCCATTGTTACAGCTCAATAAACTATTCATGTTAACATCCATCTCTATTTCTCTTTTATATCTGAGTCAGGTAAAAAACCCAACAACAATGGGTGTGCTGAGCTGGTGCCAGAAACTAGTAATGGACTGGATGAGAGCCGACAACTTTGAGCTCACTCCAGACAAGTTGGAAGTAATGTTGATAGGTAGTTCATCTAACCAGGAAGGTGGAGTTCAACTTCTTTCTCTAGGGCGGTTGCATCTGCCCTTACAAGTCAATCTTGGATGGCACTGGTGTTTTGGAGTGCCTTTCACCAGCTCTGTCTAGAGCAGGTTTGGAGAATCTTCTGCCTTCCAGGTGTTGCTGAATTGCAACTCCCAACAACCCCAGTAAGTGTCGCCAGTAGCCAGGAATGGTGGGAGCTTGGGACTCAGCTACACTGGCAAAGAAAGAACGCTTTATATGTGTTGTTTATACACTGTGACACCAGATGGCGCTGTGGAGTTCCATACTGTATTTGCTAACCCAATTTCTCATACTAAGTTTGCAACACATTTAACTGAAACCCTTCTTTGATGTGTCTAGATCCAGCCTTAACCTTGCCCACAATTGTCCACTATGATAACCTCTAGTTACAGCAATGTGTTGCTTGCAGAGCTACCTTTGAAGACCCTTCAGAATCTTCAGTTACTGCAAAATACAGTGGCAAGACTTGACCAAGATCAATTAGTCAGGGGCAGACTTTGGTAATATGGCACCTTAAGCAAGGACAAAATTTACCCTCCCCCCAAATATTTCTTATTTTTACAATGATTATTTTTCATACAGTTGGATAAGATACGGTTTCTTAATGGATATTCTCACTATTATTATTGTGTGCCTCCTCGGCTCGGCACCCTATGTGGGGGAACCACCTGCACTGCGTTGTATCCAGCGCTGAATTAGTTGGAGCACATATCATATATTCTTACATTTTCCGACTGGCTATTGGCTGGTTTCTGAGTAGCCATTTAGTGCTGATGCTTACATTGAGAGCCCTACACAACTTGGGATCAGCGTACTTGAAGGAACCTCCGTATCAGCCTGTCTGCGTGCAACATCATTACCTTAGACACCCCTCCAAATACCCCCATCATCAAATGACAGGTGGGTGGCCTGCCCAATGGTGGCTCCCCACTTATGGAATTTTCTTCCCAGGAAGGCTAGCCTGGTGCCTTCTTTACAAGATAGGTAAAGGTAAAGGGACCCCTGGCCATTAGGTCCAGTCGCGGACAACTCTGGGGTTGCGGCGCTCATCTCGCTTTATTGGCCGAGGGAGCTGGCGTACAGCTTCCGGGTCATGTGGCCAGCATGACAAAGCCGCTTCTGGCGAACCAGAGCAGCGCACGGAAATGCCGTTTACCTTCCTGCCGGAGCGGTACCTATTTATCTGCTTGCACTTTGACATGCTTTCGAACTGCTAGGTTGGCAGGAGCTTTACAAGATAGGCATGTTTATTTCCCCAGGCTGTTAACTGCTAATTTGTGTAGACTTGCTGTAGCTGCTGCTAGTTTTTATTCATTGTTTTAAATTTATAGGTTAGTTGTTGTTCTGGGGTTATGCTACCTGTTCTTGTTGATTCTTTTATTGCTGTGAGCCACCCTAAGAATATTTATATTGGTGTTTGGCATAGAAAACAAACAAATAAATTATAGAATCTAGCTTCCCCACCTCCACTCCTCCCTTGGTTTATTAAAGAAGAAGAAAATTATATACAGTAGTCCTTCCTAGAAGGGTGTGGTGGAAAACACAAAGAGAATGCCATTTTTTTAAAAGACAAAGGCATGTAGTATACCTTTTGAACTCAGTTTGTGTTTTAATTCCGCCAGCTCCTTAATGATACTTTGTGGAGTGTGGTGCCTCCTGGTGGCTGTCTGCTGTTTTAAAATGTGCATACTCTCATTTCAGTCCTACTGAAGGGGGGTGCAGATCAGTTCTCTTCTCTTGTAAGATTTGTGGTTATTGCTTTTCATGTCTTCTAAACTGAAATATTGCTACAGTTGTACAACCAATAATAAACAAATGTTGCAATTCATTGCACTTGATGCAAACAGGTCTGTGATAAGTGGAAAACAGTGCTGTGGTAATACCTGCAATTTTCTTTTAACCTGCATGAATTCATTCAGAATCAATAAAATCTTAGGCTCCCTTCTGCCAATGGCTACAGGTGAGAGTTGCCAAAATGCAATTAACTCTTCAAGTTCACCTTGTTGCTTAAATTTTAATTCCCTATTTGTATATCTAAGTGTGTTTTGTTTTCATAAGGGTGACTTTCACATGTATTGACAACATTGCTGCAGTTGTAATGAGATATTTAAAAGTTACTGCAATAAGTCAGGGTCCGCAAATGTACTTACCAGCTTGCCAATAAAGAGCTTTTAAAAATTATTGTTCAATGCCACTCCAATCTCCAAGAGGTAAGAGATGCCAGGAGTTCTAGCACTCGCCCTTAGTTCAGTTTCCTTGGAATGAAGGTCGGCAGACACTGTCGTCTCATTAGCATCTATGGATTTACTTACACATATAAACAACCTGAGCATAGGATGGAGATGCTCATAGTATTAACACTCCCAAATATATTGAATCTCCATGAGCCACAACTTTGGATCCAGCACTTAGCAAGCATGTCTATGTTTCTACAGCTACCAGCCAACTTCCAGCTCAGCTCATGTACAACATTGGCTATTGTTCTCCTACAAAGATGTGGGGAGGGGGGGAGGCCCACCCATTTGTTTTATGGCACAGAGCAACTCCTTTGGTTATGCAAATCATGGTGCTTAATAAATCAGCCAAAGACAGTACGTAAACAAAGGAAATGGTTTGGCAAACTTGCCCTCAAACATTCTAGCCCAGGGGTCTGCAACCTTTAAGACCAAAAGAGCCACTTGGACCAGTTTCCGAAGGGGGAAAAAAAACTGGGAGCCGCAAAACCATTGCGACATTTAAAACAAATATAACACTGCATTTTATTTTTAAAAATCTGATTTAAATTTTAAAAAATCCGATTTAAATAAAAAAAATCCGATTTAAATAAAAAAATCATTCATTTTTATCCACCCTGGGGACCACTACCAGGTCACAGCCTGATCCAAGGTGGGTTGCAACAGCATACAAATATTTGATTTGTTGTTGTTTTTTTAAAAAAATGAGTCCTCAACTGCACACTTGTGTTAAATGTTTGTCCTATGACTTATTGAAGACTGCTGGCTTTTACAATAATCTTAGTGTCTTTTACCCTTAATATTCCAGACCAGAGGCTATGTTCACCTCTTCCAACCTCCTCTCTTGCTAAATAAAGCACAGAATTGCACCAGAGAAGCCTGTGATGTTTGTGCTGACTTGCATACAGGTGGCTGTAGTAGTTCGTAGTGTTCAAACCTTTTTAGGGGAGTTCCCTGCCCCCTTAATGACAATGGCGATAGATTTTGCACATGAACACAGATCCAAGTTAGGACTCCTCTCTTCCACGCCAACAGGTGCTTTGTCAAGGCTCCCCTAACACACACTCAGGACAGAGGAAAAACTGCAAAACGTCCTGGCCTTGCTCCGGGGCGGAGAGAGACGCGCGCCCGCGAGAGCGCGGTCTGAGGCTGCGAGCGGAACCAGGAGTGAAGGAGGCAGCGGCAGGGAAACAGGCGCCGCTTCCTCAACCATTTTTAAAAAGAGGGCTTCCCCCCTCGCCCGCCACCCGCCGCCCCTGGCCCAGCCCGCAGCTGCCTACCTCGTCGTCGCCTCGACTCAGCAGCCAGCAGCCTTCCGAGAGGAACCACGGCCAGCCCTCCCCGCGGTCCCACGACCCAGTCAAGGAGTCCTGGCCTCCAGTGCCCGTGCGGGGATGCGTCTGAAGACCCCCTTCTTGCCCGCATCCCGTCCCACCTCCCAGCTGCCTCTGGATGCCGCGGGGTCCCGCCGACCCTGGAGCTCCCCTGTCCGCCCCAAGGCTGCCTCCCATGCTAGGAAGACTCCCGGAGCTGGGCAGGGTTGGTCCCGCCAGGCAGGCTCGGGGGGCGGCCTCTCCCATGGGCGCCTGCTTCGGAAGTGGGGTCTTCAAAGTTCCCCCTCCCGCTCGCCCAGCTCCATCTCTTCCCGAAGGAGCGTGCGCACCTCAGGCGCGCTCCCCGCCAGAGCCCTCGGCTGAGCTGCGCCACCTCTACTGCGTCCCCACCGCCTCCGAGCCCCGCTGCCCCGCTGTTCAAGGCCAGGTGATCCTGGGTACGCCCCTGAGCAGCGCCCTCAGCCTCCGGAGGGCGGGCCGCCGGCCAGCTGGAGGGCGGTCACTGCCAGCTGGAGAAGTGGGCGGGCGTATCCGCCCCGGAGTCCCGGAGCCGCGGCAGCCGTGTAAAAGAGCCGCATGCGGCTCCGGAGCCGCAGGTTGCTGACCCCCGTTCTAGCCCCTCAGATACAGGATCCCAAGAATTGAAAGGAATTCAGGGCATCATCCAGGCTGATCCTCCAGATTCATAACAGTATTGATTCTGATGAAATCCTTTGTCCCTCTTCTGAGCTGACAAGCATCAAACATCTTGCTGCTTTCCGCAGCTGCTTCCACACTTAGCATTTAGTGTGGAATAACCGTGCTTTGTTTAAAGGTAAAGGGACCCTGACCATTAGGTCCAGTCATGTCTGACTCTGGGGTTGCGGCGCTCATCTCACGTTACTGGCTGAGGGAGCCGGTGTACAGCTTCCGGGTCATGTGGCCAGCATGACAAAACCGCTTCTGGCGAACCAGAGCAGCACACGGAAACACCGGAGCGGTACCTATTTATCTACTTTGACGTGCTTTCTTTTTTGTTTTTTTGTTTTTTATTAAAGATTTTCTTGGTTTACAAAGTGTGTGTAATGTCTCTCGTATTTTTCCATAAAGCATTTTTACAGATCAATTTTAGTTGTTGAGATATTAGGGAGGGGGGGGAGGAAGTGGGTGGGATGGGTGGGGTGGGGAGATGATGTTTTTATTTTCCTTAAAATATGTAGGGTTTGGTATCAGCGTCACTTGTGTTGGTTCTCTGTTGTTTGCTTGTGTTACTTTGGCGGTGAGAGGTTGCGATTGGCATAGGGTTTGTTTGTTCATTTGTGGTTGGCTGTGGTAGTCTTTGGTTTCCTGTGTGAGTGGGGTGGGTGGGTGTTTTGGATCAGGTTAGCCATATTGATTTGTATGCTGTCGGTAGATTTTTGTCATTGTCTTGTTGGGCTGTGTGTGCGATGAAGGGGGACCATATGGGGGTGAAGGTGTCTTCTTCTGTTTGTCCCCGTGCTAGTTTTAGGTTGCTGGTTAATTTTTCTAGTAGGGCTGTTTCCCATACTACTTGGTACCATTGGTCCATGTTGACTCCTGACAGGTCTTTCCAGTGTCTGGTTATGATGTTTCTGGTTGCTGAGAGTAGATGGATTATGAGTTCCTTGTGTTGTAAGTGGGCATTATTGTCTTGGAAGATGTTTAGTAGAGCCAGTTCTGGGGTGGTTTCTAGCACTTGTTTGGTTATTTTGCATATTTCTCGTATGGTTGTTGTCCAGAATTACTTTGACGTGCTTTCGAACTGCTAGGTTGGCAGAAGCAGGGACCGAGCAACGGGAGCTCACCCCGTCGCGGGGATTTGAACTGCTGACCTTCTGATCAGCAAGCCCTAGGCTCTGTGGTTTAACCCACAGCGCCACCCGCACTTCATTTAGTTGGTCAATTTATATATCTCTTAATGCCAAAATAGGCATTGAGACTCTGGTCAGGAGAACATGGAAATGCCTACCGTATATACCCGAGTATAAGCCGACCCGAATATAAACCGAGGCACCTAATTTTCCCACAAAAACCTGGGAAAGCTTATTGACTCGAGTATAAGCCGGTTCACCTTTGCCGCTGTGGAGGAGGAGGAGGAACGAGCAGCCCGAAAGCAGCCCTTTGGGCTGCTCCTTCCTCTTCCTCCTTTGCCAAGTTTGCATTTATGTGAGCAATTCAGGAATGGAACAAGCTGCCTGGGGAGAGTAAAGAACCACCGTTCTTGTACGCTTCTTAAGGAATGGTTAACTGGGGAGAGCGGGTGGCGGCACGAGCAGAGAGAAAGGGCTTCTTTCTCGCTGCCCCCACCGCCCGCCTCACTCAAGTATAAACCGAGGGCAGCTTTTTCAGCACAAAAAATGTGCTGAAAAACTAGGCTTATACTCAAGTATATAAGTACATAAACTTGTTGTGTTTTTTTTAACACAGCATCTATGTAGTGTCATCAAATCACTGTTCTCCTCTATGTTCCTTGTGTTATTTCCACCTTTTCTCAAGTTACAGAAAATCCAAACTTTCTGGAAAGTACAGAACACAGTATATGCCAGGTGTAGATGGCCTTAGCACAGCCTTCACCAACCTGGTGCTGCTCCCCCAGGACTTTGGACTGCAATTCTCATTGACCCAAGTCAGGTGGCTGCCTTCATGTCATACTTCTTTCTTTAAAATACACCTGGTTGTGCTGTGCTACATGTAGTGATGTACTGAGTGGCCGAGCCTATTTCAATGCAGCTATATCTCTGAACACTGTCTATATCATCTTTTCAGTAGATGCCATTGTAGCCACATATTTTTTCCAGTAATTTGCAGTTGGTGCTGTTTTATCAACTTCTTCTTCTTCTTCTTCTTCTTCTTCTTCTTCTTCTTCTTCTTCTTCTTCTTCTCTAAACATTATCAGAATATTTTCAATAACTGGCCTTTGAAAACAAAATAGAAAATTCTTTTCAGTAGCACCTTAGAGACCAACTGTGTTTGTTCTTGGTATGAGCTTTCGTGTGCATGCACACTTCTTCAGATACACTGAAGATAGCCTTTGAAAAGGCTTCAGTTCAGATTTGATAAATACTGGGGAAGGCCCCAGGGGAAGACCTAATCCCATCAGAGGCCATTAAAAACAATATGGACTTCTGGGCCCCTACTCAAGGACTGGGGGCGAGCAATCATTGGCCCTATAAAAAAATATTTTTTTAAAAAAAAATAATTTCAAATGGTTTAAAAAATGATGAACCATCTCTTCCTTGCCTTGTCTACTCAGCTGCTGTTCCCAGAACACTGCGGGATAGTGGCCTGCTTCATACATAACACCAACCCACAATTAAAGCAAACCAAGGTTCATAAGCCACAGACTATGGTTAAGATTCTGGTGGTTGGCAACAAATAAACCATAGTTAACCTGCTGGGCAGGGTATACACATAACAGTAAGCCATGGTTAGGGTTTCAGGCAGGAATATTTCCCAGTCCTGCTTGGAAATGCCGGGACTTGAACTTGGGGTTTTCTTCATGTATAGTGGATGCTTTGCCACTTACTGCCCTGTTCCCCACCTCACTGGCCAGTGGCCACCACTGAAACTTCAAAGTGCTTTCACAGTACCTGTTCATTTCAGCAGGGCTTGTGCAGAAGTACTTCCTAGTAGGCTGTGCCCTATGGTAGGTTGTGGGAGGAACCACCTGGATTTGCATCTTCAGGCACCAAAACATATTGGGCAAAACCATACTCAGCAAAATAAATAAACCCAAGTCTGAAAGCCGTGGAGGAGGGACATCAGATGGAAAAGGACGGAACTTGTCAGAAGTGGTAAACAGAGCAAGGAGGGACTGAGTTGTGACTAGCTGGGCGGAGACCTTGAAAGTAAGCCAAGGCTGGATAGGTGGATACCAAGAAATTGCAGGTACTGGAGCAGGATCTTCAGCATCTGAAGCGTGGATGTGATGAGCCAGGAAAGCAATTCCACCACACTGGAGAGGAGAAGAGCACAGGCAGGCAAGCAGGAAGCCTCTTTCACACGCTGAAGGTGAGAAAAGAAAACAGGGGGAGGAGGTTTGTGTTTATTGTGCTGCAGGCCAGCATGAGAGCAGTAAACGTTATAATGCTCATAGCATCAAACTGAGTTATTTGTTGGGATTGTTATGTTTTGAAATGATGTAATATTTAATAGTCATTGTAATGGTGTATCCTTCTACAAGAGTACAGGTAAGAGGCAGGCAGGCAAGTCTATGAGTAAACAAGGAGCCTGGCAGATTGGGAAAGCAGTAGGTAACATGAATTTGGGATGATGGCCGCTGTCTTTTAAAAAGGTATTGGGCAAATGCTTGGAAAAGGATGGGTCTGTCAGTGACCACAAACCATGACCACTAACTGCTGCATTCTGAGTCACTGTTAACACATAATACTGGTTACTAAAGCAGAGCAGGACTATTGCCTTCAAGCCCTTTTTGTGGTCTTCTCTGAGGTATCTGGTTAGTCACTGCAGGAAGCACCATGCTGGACTAGGTACCCACGTGGCCAGATCCAGTGGGGCTTTTCTTTTGTTCTTAAGCTGGGGGGCGGGGCGGGCAGAGATACCTGGTGCAAGAGAAGGGAGACATGGGGAAGACAGGCCTCTGGACAAAGGCTCAGACCTGAAAGCACAGTTTCTCTTCTTCTTTTGAAGTGCATCTTAAAAGGAATACCGGTAATCCTAACACTGTGGAGTCTGCCCTTCACACGTCCACATAGTGCTAATTAGGTTAATAATGAGGATATGTTCCCTAAGAAAAATGTCCTCAGTGGTTCCTGGAAGCATCCAATTGCCTCAGCAAAAATGTTCCACCTGTTATTTGCCTTGAAATAAAACGGAGGCATTTCCTTTAAATGCAAAAAGCTCAGCCCAAATTTGGATCATAGCATAGGGGGCAAGGGGTTAGAGCCTGATTCTCTGCCCACCACACCAGGGTCCTAATCTAGATTTGGGCTTCTTGTGCTTGCTACTTCTCCTTCAAATGCCTTTCAAACATTTTCTAATTTTGTGTATACTGTTTTGCTGCTTTGGCTCTGGTACACGTGGGGTGGGCCTGCCTATCTTTGGCTCTGGCTCCATGTAGTTTTGGTCTCCCTGCCTTTAGCCGTACCAGTCCCAAGAGGAACAAACCACCACTGGGAATGTCCTCTTGCTTCCTTGTGTTGTGATGCAGTGGCCAGCTGGCAGTTTTTCCTGGAGATTCACCTCACTGGCTGCCACTGCTTTTCCAGCCATATTCATGCAAATGCTCCTGAATGGACAGGAGGGTGTTGTGGCTCACATCCAAAGCCACGTGTGGCCAACCATACATTAGTAAACTGGCATTTGACCATATTGTATTGGCATGCTTTGATAAGTAAGGATGAGGGATTCAGGTAGGAGAGGCAAGGCGGTTTAGAATCCTATGGTTATTTTTCCTGCACCCTAAAAGCCAGAGCTAGAGTGCAGCACTCCTGTGTCCCATAGAGTCATAATCATACATTTCTCATCACTCAGAGACTCCCTGGAATTTTTCCTGTCCAGCTCTCCAGGTATAAGGTATAAAATTCGAACTCAACCGTTGCACTAGTAGAAGCCAGCACAAATCCTGCTAGCGTAATGGGGATTTCACTCTCTCCTCCCCCATGTGCCCTGCCCAAATCAACTCTGGCTTGTTGAAAGAATTCCCAGAACAGCGCATTGTAGGAGGCAGGAGATCCTTTAATCTGGCAAGCAGAAATGCTTGCTCCGATGGAATGAACATAATACTGGAGTATGGTGTTGCATTCCTCCAGAGGCATCTAACTTGTTGTTGGTTTGGTCTTAAGTATCTGGTGCTTGTATTCGAACATTGCTTAAGTGTCCACTATATTTCTGAAATGGAGGAGGGTGGGAAGTAAACAAGTAAGATGAGTATCCCTATTGACTTCTGGGCTCTACTGCCCATTAGCTGACCTGCCCACTGCCTCACCAGCTTCAGTGGTCATCAGCCACTACTCGATTCAAGAGACAAATGATTCATATGGGCTGACTTAATGTTTTGGGGTTGAAGCAGGCTGGGCAACTTTGGGAAATCGTTACTATGCAGGCAGAGAGCAAGACTGTGACCATTGTTGTCCATGCGTTAAGGTATCTGGTCTGTTTGGCTCAGCATTGCCTACACTGAATCACAGCATTTCTCCAGGGATTCAGACAGGGGTGTTTCTGAGTCCTGCCTGGAGATACTGGGAGTTGAACCTGGTACCTTCTGCATGCAAGGCAGGTGCTCTGCTACTTCCTCAACACCCAAGTGTCTTTCGGCCGTTAATTACACAGTAATCCCGGCAGGGTTTCTACTGCAGGTATGCAGTCATGAAAAAAATAAAAGGTGAGTGGGTGTGTACCACTCTCTGCCGAAAGTGATCAAGGTGTTCTAATTAGCCTTGATATCAAGAGATGCAGCCTGAAGTTGTTGGCACTCTGGTTGGGCAAGCACATCTTGGGAGTTACATGACTCCCCTTTCAGATGTTACTGTGCAGAGTTGCTCTGAGACACATGGCCACTTCACCCCACAAGTGGCTACTCTTTGGAATATAGGCTTTTTTAGGCACATGAGGCTGCCACCTTGAGTCCAGCCATTGCCTAAAAGGGTCTGACTTCATGGTGGTCACATGTATCCTGCCTTGGGATCCATGATGGAAGAAAGGTGGAATACAGAAGGCAAGATAGTTAAATAATTAATTCCCCGATGGACACTGCATTGGATGGCTGCACTCTTGCCTCCACAGTCACAAGTGATACGCTTCTGAATTCTAGCTGTTGGAAGCCAACAGAGGAGAAAGTGCTGTTGCACTCAGGTCTTGCTTGCAGGCTTCCCATTGGGCCATTTGGTTGGCCTCTTTGAGAACAGTGTGCTGGACTAGATGGACCACAAGCCTGCTCCAACTACAGGGTTCTTCTTATTGGGCAACTCTCATTTCTCACTGGGAAAGCTTCCTGGTAGCAGTGAAGGGAGCTAAATGCAAGGTGGTTGAATTGAGTTGTCTCCCATTTTCTGGTGTGAAGGGACAGCAGGGAGCACATCCTGTCTCTTACACTCCTTTTCAGCCTTTTGGTTGACAACTTATGCGCACAACTCAGTGCACAACTTATGGGGGGGGAAGGGAGAAGAAACTTAAATGAAGTCTACCAGCCCCACCCAACACTTCCCAATTTTAGTGAAATCAAGCTCCCTTCTAAAAACAGTTGTTCATCCTGTTGCTAGGAGACTTTCCTCTTCCCCCTTCCGAAAATCTCCCTGTTCCTGTCATCTTTCTCCTGTTTGTTTCCACATCTGTTATTTCACCACATAAACACATCATCATGACTAGTGATGAGGCAGCTGACACCAGCTGCTGTCCAGCTATTTTTAATGACTTATCTGACCACAAGTGGGGGCTGAGAGCTAAGTCAGCCTGTTGTCTTCAGCTCTAACACTCTGCATGTTGAAGTGAAGGTCAGACAATATGTGATGCAGAAGACACATAGTGCTGGACCAAACATACATACTCAGAAATGGGGCTGACTCTTAGTGCCAAGTAATTCTGTAGAGGATTGCATCTTCAACCACCTATTAAATAAGGCATAGGGGCTCTCAGTTTGATTGGAGCCATGCTGCCAGAGGTGGGTGTGTTCCCACATAACTTGGTGAAACACACAGGAATGAACTACTTTCACTTACAGAGAGGAAATGCAGGGGCTTTTGTTGTATTTCCACCGCCCCAAAGGGGCAAATATCATATTTGTAGCAGGAGGGTGCACTAGACTGGGTGGGGAGGTGTAGTGGGAAGGTTTGAAAGCCTTCAAAATACAGAGCCTTCTGTTAAAACAGTTTGAGATATCTGATCATTGATCTTCTATATCAGTGTTCTGCAGGTGTTTTAAAACTGTGCACTGTGGGGTGTTTAAAAGGATGGGGAACCTTTTTGGCTTCATGGGCCAAATCCTTATCAGGATCAGCCTCACTGGCCAAATTTGACAGGTGGGCAGGGCTATTCACTTGTCAGTTGCAAGTGTCCAGATCACATGATTGACAGACACTGACCACCTGAAAATATTTTGCTGGAGTGGTGTTAAAGATGGGGAGGGGAAAATGCTTCAGAGAGGCAAACCACTCTCTAAAGCACACACCCACCCCCCAATTAAAGGTTGCTTCAGTGAGCTTTAATAAAGGGAGGGAGGTGCTTCAGAGAACATCCACTAAAAGTCTCTCCAGTAAAAAGGTAAAGGGACCCCTGAAAATTAAGTCCAGTCGCAAACGACTCTGGGGTTGTGGTGCTCATCTTGCTTTAAAGGCCGAGGGAGCCAGCGTTTGTCCACTTCCGCAGACAGTTTTTACGGGTCATGTGGCTAGCATGACTAAGCCGCTTCTGGCGAAACCAGAGCAGCGCATGGAAACGGCGTTTACCTTCCCGCTGGAGCGGTACCTATTTATTTAGTTGCACTGTGTGCTTTTGAACTGCTAGGTTGGCAGGAGCTGGGACCGCGCAACGGGAGCTCACCCTGTCGTGGGGATTTGAACCACTGACCTTCCAATCAGCAAGCCCAAGCGGCACAGTGGCTTAACCCACTCTCCAGTAGGATGTCCAATATGATGTCTGGTGCAGGGTAGGCAGCCACAGCTTGACCCAAACAGCCTAGTGGGCCAAATTGGGGAGGCCAACAGGCCAACATTGGCTCATGTGCCAGAAGTTCCCCACCCGTTTTAAAAGTGGAAGGTAGGAACTGGTGGGAACATCTGGAAGACATCAGATTGGCAAAGGTTTCTTTCCAACTGGCCAGGACCCCTCATATTATAGTGGTGTTAAGGAGCCAGACTTTTTCAGTGGTCCATTTGGGTCTGGGAGTATATCGGTATGTTCAAGTAGAAAGGAAGCATTCCAGAAATCTGAATACAAGTCAACAGCAACAGGTTCCACAAAACAGGCCCAGAAGAACGTATGGCCCAGCTGCAGTTTCTGCAATTGTTTTTCAGCTACTGCAAGCACCAAACACAGAAACCCAACTATACCTGTGGGTGGGTTGATTCACCAATTACATCCAGCATTCCCATATTACACATTGTGGCTAGTTGCTGTTTTATCAGATTTGGCACACAAATCAGCATTCTAGATATCTGGGTAGGCTTGTGTAACAAAAAATGTTTTTTAGAATGTGCCAAAAAGGGTACAGTGAAAGCACCTGCCTGGTGTCAAAAGGCAGGGAGTTCCAAAGTGTAGGTGCTGCTATTAAAAGATCAATTATTATAAATGTGAAATGAGTAACGGTGCAGTGCCACAGATCAAAGTGGTCGAGTGTGCATATATGGGGAATAAAGCGTATAATGTATTTCAGTGGTAAAGCATGGGTTTTCCCAGCGGAAGTGCCAGGACCAAAAGAAGGAGGGGGGGGGAGAAACCACCTGGACAGGGGTCTGGAAAACACAGACCTATGCCTAGAAAGTGTGGAGCAAAGTGTGAATGAGCCCTAGTATATTTCCTCTCTCTTTATGGTCTAGGCTAATACAGAAAAGAGTTGGTGTGTAGCTAAAGATTTGTTCAACACTAACAAGCGAGATTTACAAGATTATCAAGCTCAATTAGCATTAGTGTCGCCCTCCAAAGGTGCTTAGTATGGCTTTCTTGCACTAAACTTTTAAATCTGGTATTATGGAGAATAGCTTTTAAAATTACATTATAAAACAATTAGTTTCAAGTTAAGACTCTAATGATCAGGATAAACCTTTTCTTTATCCCAAATTCTCCATGTGCGTCCTAAACCTCTGTTCTCTGGTGCCAAGAATCTGTACCTTACAAGCTAATGCTGTGAGGTTTTTCTACAGATCAATTTCCTACATGGGATCAGTTCTGGTTTTTGAGGCCTACAGATCTGGACAAGGTGCTTGCGGCTGTCTATCTGACTTCCTTCCTTCTTGGCTCTTGCCCAACACATAGCTCTTTTGGGCAAGCCAATGGAGAAGTAACCAAATAAGTCCAGAGCATGAAGAATGCATCTTTATTAAGTCAATATATTGATTTGTGTCCAGAAACACACACTGGATGTGATCCCTCCATTCGCCCAAACCTCCAGACACCCCTCTGTCTATTTATTCAGATGACAGGAGGGTTGGCAGGACTGACATATGCTGAGCTGTCCCCATAATACAAGAGGTGATATTGACACACCATCCTTACACTATTTGATGGCACACTCCAATTTAGGTTGCTTTGTCCAGGCATCCAGTTGTGCAGCTTTCAAAAAAATAAAAACTGAGAAGTGGCAGACCCAACATATTATTGGCTTGTCTGCTGTTATTGTATTATTATTATTATTATTATTATTATTATTATTATTATTGCTTGGTTGTGTCTTTCGACTACTTTGCAATGGGCTGGGCTGTGTAAATAACAGCTGTTATTTCTATTTGTAGTACTAAAAATAATGCACTCATCTCCAATGAACATAAAACAGTAATTTGCATTGCCTTGAAATGTCTCCAAAGGCTTCAGAAACAAATAACTTTTTTGCCAATTAAGTAATGAGTAAGTTTTCTTAGAGTCACTAATAGCAATGTAATTATTGTAATTCTTAGTATTTCAAATTGTAGTATCCTTTAATACTGAAACAACACTATGCTATGCTTCTATTTTTACTGTGATTCAGGAGCCCTCAGAGAATGTTTCCTGAGATGATTGCTGCTATATTAATTACTAAAATTGCCTGAAGGTATTCTATATTTTATTTTCATCCTGGTTTTTGATCCAGAAGGATCCTCAAGGCAGCTTACCTAAAATTACTAACATATAATTACATTATTGTTGCTTCTCTCTCCTCCAACACTTAATGTTCCTTGGAAGCTGCATCTCTCTCCCCTGCCTCCATTAACATTAGGTCGTTGTGGCAGCTCTCACTATCTTTCATCCTAGCTCATTCCCCAGCTGCAGCAACTGTGTGGTCCTCTGTCAGGTGATGTGCTTTTTACTCTTGTTGTCCTCCATGGACTGATGCTGTTTTACTGTCCAACGGCCAAAAAGAAGGAGTCAAGTGCAGCTGTTGTGCCTCTGGTGAATTCGTAGATGATGGCATTTGGATGGTAAAGCTTAAAACATATCTGGTACATCATGAATACAATCCAAGCAAATTTGCAGTGCAATGTTAAGCATGTTTACCGGGGCTCATCAACCTGGAAAGGCAGCCCGTATGGAAGAAGAAAAACTCTGATCCTAAACGTTTGCTGCCTTGCAGAATATCTTCAGGACAAGAAAAGGAAAAGGAGTAAACCCTACACAAATCAGAGTGGAGTCCCTAAGAGTGGGTGGCACATTGTACGTCTCCTTCCAGCAATTCCTGCAACCAAGCTGGTGTCAAAGGTATTGCTCTGCTTACCTTTGGACCACATCAGTGAGGCTGATGGTAGGGGGTCTTGTCCTCTGAGCAGAACTCTCCTCATCTCAGCTGACAAACCTCAAGATACTTTGGGGAAGGGCTTACCCAGCAATTTTTCAGCTGTGGGCCGGTCCACCGTCCCTCAGACTATGTGGTGGGCCAGACTATATTTTGAGGGGGGGGGGATGAACGAATTCCTATGCCCCACAAATAACCCAGAGATGCGTTTTAAATAAAAGGATACATTCTACTCATGTAAAAACACGCTGATTCCCGGACTATCTGTGGGCCAGATTGAGAAGGTGATTGGGCCACATCCGGCCCCTGGACCTTAGGTTGCCTACCCCTGGACTTACCGATTAGTGATGCAACACTAATACAGTAATAGAGAAGGGATGTCCTCAGATGCTTGCTGACAAATTTCTGTCTTCTATCTACGGCCTTCCAAAAATATTTCAGGAAGCGCAGGAGGAAACCTCAATTGCCTAATGGCTTGCAGTACAGACAGGAAGGGGGTGGGGAAGGCTGGATGAATGAGAAATGCACTCTGCTGTTCTCATTTGTACATGCCTCTGGCCTCTCCAGTTTCCCAGAACAGTGTGGGCCTCCCTCGCACCTTCTGAAATCTCTCAGAGAACGAAAGAGTTGTTTCCATAACAGTGGAATCAAATCCAGGAAATGACACTGTGTGTAAGAGACAGAGACAAAGAGAATCAGATTGGTAGTGGAAAGAAAGGAGTAAGCGAGCAAAAGGATTTTGTGTTATTGCCCTCTGTCCCTTGCTTGTGTGCACTTTGTTAAGAGGAGGGGGGGCAATAAGAAATAAAGATTGTTAAGTCATTTGATTAATTATTAAATAAATTTAGTTAACAACAGATAAAATGCTTGTTTACTGCAGGCTAAAATATAAAAGTCTTGGTGTATTGGGTTTTAAAGCTTCTGTTTCATTCACGAGACTTATTTCTGAAAAGTTAATCTTGTGGATTGTTCCAAGTTCTAAGGACATCCTGTCAGGGTAAACTTCCGTTCTTTTTGCTGGCTACTATCATTAAGCAAAGCGTGATGACTGTAGCAGCATCAGTCGGGGGCAGGTGCTGAGGGCTGTGGAATAAGCAGTGCTGCAGTTTGCTTTGCAATCCCCCAAGCTAGTCTGCTGCCCTCAGGATCCTGTCAGTAGTGAAGTAAGATTCAAGTGCCAGTCTGACTGGCTTATGTATGAGGAGTGGACAAAATGGCTCAAGCCTGGCTTGCAATTTACAGCACAGTCCTCGGTTTACCTGCTGATGTAGTACGTCTCATTGAGTTCAATGGGGCTTATTTGCAGGGAAGTGGGTAGACTGGTTAGCTACCCTCAGTCTCCTGGCTTTAGAACAGCACTGTGAGTGCTGTTACCAACGCAACAGGTGCTATGGTGCTTGGAAAACTGGGCAGACAATAATGACAATAGAAAGCAGCCAGTTCATATTTTTGTTTTGCTTTCTGGCTTCTTGCCAGAAAAGCAAAGGGCAAGACCTTTTCATTTGTTTTCACTTTCAGCTCCTTTGTTTTTAAAACATATTTTTGGTCTGCTGTGCCCAAGTGTGAAAACACACTCTCCACCCACACAGTTTGAATGACCTGAGGCTGCACAGTGAGCTTAACTGCTGCCAATTGACTTTCCAAGTGAGAGTGGCAAGTCCCTTTGCCACTAGAAGCCATAACTCAGCAATGGCCCTTCAGCCACTGTTGCAGCTGCCCACCCAGTGCTGTCATGGCTGCTGCTGCTGCTGCTGCTCTCCTCTGCCACTATCTGAAAATGTTCCCCCTTTGCTCACTTCCAAGTGCAGCTCACCTGCCTCTGCCATTCCTGACTGTGATAGCAAGCTGAAGCAGACACTTGGACCTGGGGTGTGGTGCATCTATGGGTCTGGATTATCTGGACTTTGTAAGATAAGTGTTTGGTTTTTGTTTTTGTTTTTTGGGGTGTGCATATGATGATGATGTAGTAGTATAATTTTTGTGGGTTCTATGCTTGTGTGAGTCAGTTAGGATGAGAGACGATAGTTTGCCCAAGGCTTTCTAGGGAGCTTCATATTTAAGCAGATTTTAAATTGGGTTTTCCACCTTCAAGCCCCAACCTGAGCCACACTAGTTCTGCACTTGCAATTAGCAATTAAGAGTATCTCAGTCCTACTTGAGTCTAGGAGTGGTACACAACTATTTAACAAAGCAATGTGTCCATTATTCTGAAAGATAGATCTTTTTTCTCCTGTCATCCATTAGGCCTTGCTACTGTCTTACTTAGATCTATGAGGAACTTAGCCCAGGAACACAGGGAGCTGAAGACAAATTGGACTGTGTGTCCATCTAGGGGATTATCCATACTTAACCTTTCCTCTGCTCTTTCAAGGTATGGTCTGTGATTTAAAGCTCCATATCTGGGCATTCCCCTTCTTTTTGCTCCACAGTTTTCCCCACAAAAAAACTCCTGCCCTTTAAAGTCTAATCAGAACAAACAGCAACCTACAGAAAACCCAAATTGACATTTGCTCTGATTGAGGACTAAAGAGTGGGACTTAATGGGGCAAAAGAAAGAAAGAAAGAAAGAAAGAAAGAAAGAAAGAAAGAAAGAAAGAAGTTAAATATAGATAAGCCATAGCTCAGCATTGCCTATTCTAGTTGGTAGCGGCTATCCAAGGTCTCATCGGGCTTGTTTCCCCCCCCCACACTTTCCACTAACTGGATGACAACGATTGAACCTGATACCTTCTCATGCACAGCATGTGCTCTACTACCACTCAGCTATGGTATGTCCCTGGAATTCTCAAGGAGGGGCTTACATCTCTCCCAAGCTCCATGCCACAGACAACAGAAGCCCTGGTAATCTTCACTTCCTACACACTGCAGTCCAGATCCTGCTTGGGTTCCCCTTTGGCTGCTGCCGTTAAAGGAGGTGGGAGACCAGAACTTCTAGATGCATTCATAGATCTAATATCATGACTGTTTTGGCCCTTGCAAAGAGAGGAGAAAGAACAGCTTTGTGCCCCAAAGACCTTACAGTCTAACAAACGTCAGTAGAGGGAGGGGAGCTGAAGGTGAGAGAAACAAGCACCAGAAAGAAAATAAACATGGGAGAGGCTGAGGAACAAGGGACACCAATGTGCCTGCTTGGCATTTGCTTATTTTCATACCCTCCAAACTGACATTGAAAGTGTTAGTTTCTCATTAAAAGTTAATATTTAATGACCTATAGGGAGCAGTAGTCAAGCCCCCAGCTGCTGGGACAGGAACAGCGCCTGCATTCATATGCCACATAACAGAAGGGTTGGGAGAAATGGAATAGCAACAGGTGTGAATTTATGTTCCTTGGGCACACAACAATTCTCATTCAAAGAAGCTGAGTGGGAGGCAGGCTTGGCTACAGAACACCATAGAGGAACATAATCACACAAGATGTTGCTGCATCTATTCGTAGAG
Source organism: Lacerta agilis (assembly GCF_009819535.1). Classification (NCBI taxonomy): domain Eukaryota; kingdom Metazoa; phylum Chordata; class Lepidosauria; order Squamata; family Lacertidae; genus Lacerta; species Lacerta agilis. Next base: position 23,216,357 of record NC_046331.1, read on the forward strand.
ATCCCAGAGAAAGAGGAAGAGGAAGAGAGGGAGAGGGAGAGAGAGGTGGGAACATCAGGTAATCAGAAACCCCAAGTGCATTATGCTTTGACTATCCTTTTTAGCAGGGGTTGCCAATCTTTTTGGGCTTGTGCACAAATTTGCAAACTGGAGAAACTATCATGGGTGCCACACACAAAATACCAAATGCACAGCACAACTGACTTTATCTACTACAATAGAATACTTCTTTCAAACCTAATTTTGGCAGATGTAGTGAACTTTGGGAATCAGGGAAGCAACCTTTTATTTTATTTTTTAATTCTTTACATTTATATACTGTTTGATTGCAAGGGGGAAAAACTTCCTCAGGTGCATGTTCATTCATAGTCACCATGATGTCTCCAGCAATTAGCAATCACAGAACCATAGTATTGTAGAGTTGGAATGGACTAAGAGGGTCAAACCCCCTGCAATGTGGGGCTCAACCTACAATCCTGAGATTAAGAGTCTTATGCTCTACCAACTGAACTATAGGAATCTAGGAAGCTGCCTTACGTTGAGACATAAATTGGTCCATCTAACTGTATTGTCTACTGAAACAAAATGACTCTCCCGGGTTTCAAACAGAGGTCTCTCTCAGCTAAACAGTAAGGAATGTGGTACTTCTGAACACATTCTAAGCCCAGGTATTGCAATATTGGCTCACAATCCTTTCACTTCCACTTCTGGTTTTGCTCAAAACTTTCTTAGTTCAGTAGCCTAATTTGAATGGGATTCATGTTTTATTGTTAAAAATTAGAAGTCATAAACTCTTGCCAATGTACTGCAATTCAAACAGGGATCTACCAGTATGTTTCCTGCTGCCAGTCCCTGCTCTAAAGCACATATAGCTAAGAGAATGCATATGAACAAAAAGGCACCCTGCAGTGCACAGAAAGACATTTGAGAACATCCTGCTGGATCAGGCCATCTGGATATCTCTGGGAAACCAACAAGCAAGAACCGAGCAAAAGAGTACTCTTCCCTCCCGTGGTTTCCAGAAAACTGGTATTCAGAAGCACTGCTGCCTCCAACTGTGGAGGCAGAGCATAGCCATCATGGTTAGTGCTACCAACAGCCTTCTCCTCCATGAATTGATCCAGTCCTCTTTTAAAACCATCAGAATTGGTGATTCTCGCTGCCTCCTGTGCAAGAAGGACTTTCTTTCACATGCTACAATTGAACAGCTGCCTTGCAGGAAAAAAAATAATTAACAACAACTCCTCATTAGGACTTTGGCTACCATTATTGTAGCCAACCAAAAATGTCACAAGATAGTATGCAAGCTTTCAAGTTCTCTAGAACTCTTCTTTAGGTTAGCATACCACCTAAAACTAATATTCAGCTTTGTTCATCTAAAAACTGCATCAATTCCTGTGTTTTCTTCCTATCAAGGAACAGTGTGTTTCACCCAAGGATGAAGACAAACCTGAATAACAATAGAATTTTATATTCTAGAGATGTGGAATTGGCCATGGTATGAAATTTCAAAACTGTGTAGCACCTAACAGAGCCCACTTTAAATGTCTGCTACCTCCTCCCACATGCCATATTAAAACTCTTACCAGATGCAGACTCTACTCATCTGTAAGACCAGTAAGTCCAGGGTCCAAGGTTACCTAGCTGCACCCCTGAGCACAGGACAGGCTAGGAACAGACAGATAATTATCCTTCCGCAAATTTATGATGGTGGTGATCCAAAGCCTCAGGAAATAATTGTTGACATGAGAATGGGGTTGTTACAAGTGTGTCCCTACTTTCACCTGTGAAATGTTGGAGGAGTGGGTTGGGTTTTTTTTGGGGGGGGGGGTAGGCTTCCCACCCTTCTAAAAAAGAGGACTCTCTCTTGGGCTAATGAAGGTTTATCTGAATTGTCAGCTCCAATGTCATCTTTGAACCCTCATTGTTTTCTCTTGTAGGATTAGCCAGCAATGCAGCTTCTCATATGAATTGTCAAAGACAACACACACACTCATGGATTTCCTTCCGTCAGTGGCACCACGTCACTGCAGCCATAGCAACCGCTTTTATCTTAAAGGCACAGGAATGCGTAATGCTCCAGTTGCATGAATTCAAGGCAGCCACTTTGTTAGCCTTCCTCAACAAGACAATGAGTGATAGATTATTATGTCCTGTCTGGGAAGTGGTGGGGGAGAAACTCTCCTCTGGGATGGGAGTGCTGACTCAAGGATAATTTATTTCAGTGAGGGAGGGTGGTACGAATCTCTTGGTAAGAAGAGAACAAGAGGAGCACAATTTGTGCCTCCCAGCCTGCATATTTTTCTTGTCCGCAGCAACAAGAACCAACTGTTCAGAAATATGCTGCCGTCACCAATATGGAAATAGATTGCCTGATAAGGAGCTACTGAAATAAACTTGCTCTGTAAAGACAATGGAAGCGACAAGTACCTGAATGAGAGGCTTTCACTGATTCTATTTTGTAATTCTTTTAAAATACTGAAGAAAAGATCTTTAATTCATAGTTGTCCTACTATTGTATTTTTGCATTTTTATTCATTTTTATCCCTTGTGGCTTTAAATTATGACAATTACAATGAATTTCAACATGACAAAAAATAATGCAAGCGGGACCTGCAATGAAGTGTTGTGGAGTGTTTTTTCCTTAGCTGTCTGTCTGGAACTCTGCTCTGTTCCAGGATATTCCATTTTATTAACCCTCACCCTTGGAGGTTTTGTGCCAACTCCTCCAGCATTCCATGGCCACTGGGCAGTCTTCATTGGAGGGATTTCACACATGAGTTTTCCCCCCTAAGTTTTTTGGTACTTCAGCAAACCCTGAGGTTTACCTAAGTCTGCTGCTACCTCCCTCTTCTGGTTGGCTACATAAGGATCACCACTCCTTTGCTATTAAGCAGTAGAATATGTTTATCATTACTTACTATACAGCTCTTTATATTCTGAAATGAAGGCAAAGTTTATTCTTGTGCCTGAAGAATACTGTTCCTAGCAACCCCAAGATCATTGGATGGAATAACGTTTTTAACTATAGCTGCTTTTAGAATGTTTTAAACTCAATTGTTCCCAACATGTTTTAACTGTTCCACAGGGTATTCCTTTGGGAGGAATAGAAGGTCAATCAATAAAATCATCCAGTCAATAAAATAAGCTGTGATACATATCTAAGCAGGATCAATAATAAAAGATCTCTGGAGGCAAGGACGCCAAGGGACAAGATTATCTCCAGATGCATCTGCCTTCAGAGATTAGGTCAATGGAGGTTGGGAAGAGGCACTTTAGGGTTATGCAAGAGACCACAGAGATGCAATCTCCCCTGGAAACTTGCCTGCCACCTACAATTCTTTGGTGGCAAGTGAAGACCTTTTTTTCTGTGATAGGGATGGAACAAACATTCAGAGCAAATGTGTTCACAAATGCAATCACTTCTGCTCAAATTATAAAGAGTCAGAATGGCACAGCCCATCTCAAGCATCGATTTTGATCACCTGAGTCCACCATTCTCCACTGCTGAATTCCTCATCCATGCTTCCCAAGAGGGCAAAGAACTCAGCTTAGGAACCAGAACCAGGGTGACAGAGGGATTCATTGAAGATGGGTTGAAGCCTGTAAAATGGGATCTTATCATGGACATGTGTGTGTGTGTGTGCCCACAAAAAATTATAACAAAGCATTCCCAAAAGTCAAAATAGGGACCACTTTGTACTAGGAATAAGTACAAAGACATTTAGTATAACTTTAAACACGAAGTTGTGGTTGTCTGCTGAATAAAGTGTGCCTTTCATTCGGCGCAACTGTAGAAGAGAGTATGTTTGGTCTGCCTATAAGGAATAACCTGCTGAGAAACATCCTAAAAAGGTTAATAAAAGAGCTTCACAGGGCACAAAAATAATAAAAGAAAAATACTCCTATGGCTATTTTCTGATAAATCCAATGGGTGAAACAAGTATAGGCCTAGGCTTAGATTTCAGTTGTGAAGTAGAGGCCAATTTACCGGTATACATGATGGGTGGGGTGACAGCAAGAAAGAAAAGTGCAGAAATGGCTAAGAAACCTTGACCATGGCTAATAAGCAGGGATGGTGCATGGAAGCTATGATGCAGCAACGTATGGAGGGCCACTGGTTCCGATAGTGGCCTTTGTTGTTGTTCAGTCGTTCAGTCGTGTCCGACTCTTCGTGACCCCATGGACCAGAGCACGCCAGGCATGCCTATCCTTCACTGCCTCCCGCAGTTTGGCCAAACTCATGTTAGTAGCTTCGAGAATACTGTCCAACCATCTCATCCTTTGTCGTCCCCTTCTCCTTGTGCCCTCCATCTTTCCCAACATCAGGGTCTTTTCCAAGGAGTCTTCTCTTCTCATGAGGTGGCCAAAGTACTGGAGCCTCAACTTCAGGATCTGTCCTTCTAGTGAGCACTCAGGGCCGATTTCCTTGAGAATGGATAGGTTTGATCTTCTTGCAGTCCATGGGACTCTCAAGAGTCTCCTCCAGCACCATAATTCAAAAGCATCAATTCTTCGGCGATCAGCCTTCTTGATGGTCCAGCTCTCACTTCCGTACATTACTACTGGGAAAACCATAGCTTTAACTATACGGACCTTTGTTGGCAAGGTGATGTCTTTGCTTTTTAAGATGCTGTCTAGGTTTGTCATTGCTTTTCTCCCAAGAAGCAGGCGTCTTCTAATTTCGTGACTGCTGTCACCATCTGCAGTGATCATGGAACCCAAGAAAGTGAAATCTCTCACCGCCTCCATTTCTTCCCCTTCTATTTGCCAGGAGGTGATGGGACCAGTGGCCATGATCTTAGTTTTTTTGATGTTGAGCTTCAGACCATATTTTGCGCTTTCCTCTTTCACCCTCATTAAAAGGTTCTTCAATTCCTCCTCACTTTCTGCCATCAAGGTTGTATCATCAGCATATCTGAGGTTGTTGATATTTTTTCCGGCAATCTTAATTCCGGTTTGGGATTCATCCAGCCCAGCCTTTCGCATGATGAATTCTGCATATAAGTTAAATAAGCAGGGAGACAATATACAGCCTTGTCGTACTCCTTTCCCAATTTTGAACCAATAGTGATAGTGGCCTAACATGTTCCTAATACTCTCTTCAAAGAGGTGGCACATACCTGGGTGGTGGCTAGCTATGTACTTAGAAGATGCCACAAATAAAGGTCCTAAGTGTGAACTTGTGCCATGTTTTGCATCCAACAGAGCATATACTGTTCCCTGTGCTTGGGTGTGGGTGTGCCTCTAGTCTTTTGAGCCAGGGATGAGGCAAGAGCACAGCACACAAGAGAATGATAAAAGGCTAGGTATGTCTTTATGCAATTTGCAGGCCTTTCTGCTATTGTTGCCCATGCCTCTGATGACTACACATGCCTTAGGACAGGGATGGGGAATCTGCAGCCCTGCAGATGTTTTTGGACTACAGCTCTCACCATCACCAGCTAGGGCTGATGGAAGTTATAGTCCAACAGCCTTGGGAGGGCCTTAAACTCCTCATCATTGCTTTAAGCATCAAAACTCAGCAATGTAATCTTAAGTATGACTTTTTTTAACCACCTTGTGACTGAAGGTGAGTGAAGAATGAAGAAGGAAAAAAAGGTGACCGTGATGGTTATAACCTGGAAGAGTGGGGTGGGAACACTACATTTCTCTTCTGCCGCTGCTGAGTAGAAGCCTAAGAATAGTCCAGAAAGTTACTGACCAAAATGAAAAGACTCAGTTCACGAAGCTTAGCAGCTGCAATACTGTGATGACAGAGGCATAAAGTACTTATGCTGCACAGCTGCAATGTGGATAACATCAGCCTGCATCGATTATGGTTGGGGCCGATGCAAAAACCCTTTTGTATAACTTGTACTGTGACAACTTCCTTTACCAAGTTGCCGCTCAGTGGAGGCAGATGGCAAGTACAATGTGTCATGACTGTTGTTGCGGACAAGCAGGGATGAAGAGGGCAAGAAATGTCACAAGCTTTGCACTTCCCATTGTCCCTACTTCTTGTCATGTCCAAAGCTGATGTTTAGGGGTGGCCAGTGTGGTGGGACAGTGCTGCAGAGCTGCTGTCCTGGCACAGATGTCATTGCGATTTTCCTGAATGGTGTGCGGGGCAGGCAGACAAGAGGTACCGGTAATAAGCTGAAAAGCGAGGTAATATGTTTTACATACATAAATGAATAGGAATTCAGCGTAAGAAACAATCAAACTAGAAAAGGAAGTGGGAGGGGGACACATCTCATGCACTAGCCATCAACTACCATGCAGGGTTAGTGCTACCAGTGCTTGACTTTGTGGAGTTTTGATATTATTGTTTTTTGCCACATAGCTCTTGCTAGCTGTTATAACACAAACTGATTCAGCATGATGGCCACTCAGGAAAGCCTTTACCTGGGAGCACTCATGCAGCTGAGTCCCATGAAGAGCTAAGAATGCCTTGGTTCACAGGTGCACCTAACAGAACCCACTACAGTATTGTTATTGTAGCTTCAAAGGAGCTTAGCCCCAAATACAATGGAACTCAGTGGGATTTATTTCTGAAGAAACATGCTTAGAATCTGGCTGCCTGCATATTGCTAAAGAGTTGTGCATTTTTAATCACAGCAAAGATGCACATGAGCAGTTTTTATCTGAGTTATTTTTTATCTTAAAGAACATCTAGCTGTCAGCTTCACACACATTTCTATCACAAAAGAATGCATGCACATTCAAATTCTCTCACCATACTATTCCTACAGAGCTGCCATGGTGAATGGATAACAATGCTATATGGGTGAAATACCATTAACTCCATAGCTCCTGACCTTTGTTTCAATTGGCAAGCAACTAAGAGATGTAATAGATCAAAGTCTGAATTGAATCATTAATTACAACATGTTAGACAAGCAGAAACCTGCTAGTTGTGCTCTCATTGTTTTAGGAGTAAAAATTAAAAATGCCTTTTTTAGTTAGCCAGGTGACAACCAAAGGGGGGAAAAAACAGAGCCAGATTAAGATGCCCAGGCTTGCAAATCAATAAACAGACATAGGCAGGTTATGAAACATCCTCTTGAGTTTACTCAGGGTATTAATCTGCCTAGTGCAATAAAAAGCAAAAAATCCAGAAAAACAACAACATGCATCTCTTTTTTGCTTGAAAGTAGGAGAGGCATGAAAACAAGGGAGGTGCAGGTTTGAAGTTTCATAACCTGGATCCAGTATTTCAATTACCGGTAGGCACCATTGATTGTCAGAAAAGTATTCACTATCAGCAAAATAATATAGGGCTTTGGGATAGCACTTTCCAGAAGATGGGCTATGGAAATTATTTAAAGGAGAGATTCTTTGACTTTATTTCATGCTCACAATTGCACAAATAACCATATTTAGTTGCAGGATGCATATTCTGTAAGGTCAGCCTGGATACTCATCAAATATGTGGATGGTACTAAGCTAGGAGGGGCATAGGAGCCAACTTCAGTGGGCAGTGGGTGCTTGGGCACCCACAAAGCCAATGAGCAAAATAGGAGAGAGGCAACCAGCCAGCCTCTGCGGCACAGCCTCCGAGAATCAATTCAGTTCCACCCTCCGCAGTCAGCGAGCCACCCTTTTCCAGGTGGGGCTCGAACATGGAGGCAGAGTCTCTTTGCCTCCAAGTCTGAGCCCCTCCCCACGGAAAAGGATACCTTGCTGGTTGTGGAGAGGAGGTGGAAGAGTCGCCGTCAGCCACAACAGGAGATGTGTGATGTCACATGCACACACCTGACGTCACATGCACAACATCCAATGTTGCACTGCATTTTTGGAGGAGCCCCCCTCCCCAAATGTGACGTGATGTTGCGTGTTGTGTATGTGACATCACACACATGTGCAGGTGTGTGTATGTGATGTCACACATCCGTGTTATGGTGGCGGGCCCCCACAATCCTGAGAGCGAGATTGCACCCCTGGGGAGGTGTAACTAATGCAGCAGAAGACAAGAATCAGGATTCAAGATGACTTTAACAGATTGGAGAACAGGCCCCAAACTAACAAAATGAATTTCAATAAGGACAAATGTAATGTTCTGCACCTAGGCAGGAAGAACCAGATGCACAAATATCAGATGGGGGGCACACCTGGCTTACTTATCAAATATGTGGATGATACAATAGCCATCTTCAAATATCTAAAGGGCTGTTGCATGGAAGACGGAGCAAGCTTCTCCTGCTCGAGAGTGGGACCCAAACCAATGGCTTCAAATGACAAGAAAGGAGATTCCGATTAAACATCAGGAAGAACTTTCTGATGGTAAGAGCTGTTCAGCAGTGGAACAGACTCCCTTGGAAGGTGGTGGACTCTCCCTCCTTGGAGGTTTTTAAGCAGAGGTTGGATGGCCATCTGTCATGGATGCTTTAGTTGATATTCCTGCATTACAGGGGGTTGGACTATTTGGGGTCCCTTCCAATTCTACAGTTCTATGATTCTATGATAGTGGTGTTGTATACAGACATCATAAGCATAAGTCAGTGTATTCTATGCTTTAGACATACCGGATTACTATGCAGAGAACTTCTATCTCAGGATGTTAGATGACTGGGAAACTTGGTCTTCAGCAGAAGTGGATTTAGGGGAGCATGACCTGCTTGGTGGCACTGGGCCTGGATGGTCATCTGTCATGAATGCTTTAGTTAAGATTCCTTCATTGCAGGGGGCTGGACTAGATGACTCACAGCGTCCCTTCCAACTCTACAAGTTTATGATTCTTCTCAGAAGTAATTCGCTTGCAAAACCAAGCCATTAGCTTTAGCTAGAAATCTATGTTGATATGAAAAATGATGAAATGTATTTAAAGAATTTGCTGGCATGCTCTTGCTGCCTTCTCTGCTGCTCTCAATCACTGGTTATGTGAAATGCTGTAGACATCTAGAGCAAGGCAAGCCTTTAACACATGCTTTGGCAGCCCAGTGTGACATATCTGTTGCTACTTATTCATTCCCACTAGGCTGAAGGTTAATGCTGGTCATTGGCATCTTAGGGCTTAAAACTGGGTTTGCTGTTATATACAGTACAAGCATATTACAAAGCTGCACTTCCACTGCAGATATGTGTTTTGCTGGCTATTTATAACACACCATGATTGTAAGTATATAAAAACACAGAGATATGCTACTCATGCCAAATCAGAAGTCAAAAATAGACTTCAAGGGTATGTGACGGCAAAACTGCTGTACTGCAGTTGATGAAACTACAAGTCCTCAGCTCCTATAGATGATTTTTCTGTTCTTGTATGAATAATTTAACTTATCATGATACGGTTATGAAGTGAATCAAGGATATATTTCCAAAAGGTAACAACAATGGATAGACCTTCTGGCTTGGATCTATTTGTCTGGGTTTTGTTGGTCACAGCCTGATCTTTTTTTAAGTTTTCAGAATAAAATTGTTCTACAAAACAACATTTCTATACGACATGCAATCCCTGCTTCTTCTGCTTCCCCTAAAGACATATCAGACCCAAACATCTCCACAGTTTCCAGAGGCATAGGTGAGTAAGTCAATAGCAGCAAAACAACTACTTTTGCAGCCCCTCCAAAGGCTTGCCATATGTCAGGAAAATTCCTGATGTGCCCCGACGTGTCCAGCACAAACGGTTTGTTCCAAAAAAAAAGAGTACTCAGAGCTGTTTTTAAGGGCTGAACCCACATCACGACAGAGCTAGTGGGGGAAAGGTGCCATTTTCAACAGAGAAGTGGACCGGAGAGGTGTTTCAGTCTCCCCCTGCCTTCCATTTCACCCCACAATACTGTAATCCCTTTCACCACTAGCCAATTTTCTCTGTGATACAGCAGCATGTGCCTGAATATTTTGATGGCACAGAAACCAGCTGTGGTGATGGTGTTGCTGAGGAAAGGACTTGTATTCAAACCAGGACTCGGGTCTGAAAGATGTAGACATGTTGCAGAGTAAAAATAAACTGAGTATATCAGGGCATGTACTTTCCAACCATCACTGAGTAAACTCAACCATACATTACAGAAGTATATCCAGACTGAATGCCACAGCATTGGCATAGGCAACAGGACAAGAATATGACTTTTGAAATTAAGCTTGGATCTCACTCCCCCACACACAAGCATAGGGTTATGATCCTATTGACCAGTTAGCTATTTTGTAAAAACAAGTGCCCTGACCTGTTAGATAAGACGAAGGGTCCATCTACTCCAGCACTGCTTGTGGACATCCAAGCCAGAAGCTTCTGTGATATTTCATAAGCAAGGCCTGAAGGCAACAGTACTCCCCCACCGGATGCCTTGTAACAACTGGTATCCAGAGGTGCGCTGAACCTGAAGATTGCATTTAAGCTATCATGGATAATTAGAGTTTTAGGCATACACTTCATAAATTTATCTAAACCCCTTTAAAATCATCTCTGCCATGGCCATCATGGCCACCACACTGGGTCTGAAGTAGTAAATATTTTGTATCACTAACTGTCTAAAGTGGCCAAATCATTATTCCCGTGGACATGTAAGCCTACTCTTTTTACAGCTACCTTTGCGTTCTGAAGAGTTTTGCAGAACTTGAAAGCTTACATAGTCTTTGGTAAACACACACAAGAGGTAGTTATGTTGGCCTGTAAGGGGGGGGGGGATCAAAAATCCACATTAGGGCGATACCATTATTAGTCTAACTAAAATGTTATAAAATAGTGTGCAGGCGTTTCCCAGAACACTTCAATAGGCTAGATCAGTGTTTTTCAACCACTGTTCCGCGGCACACTAGTGTGCCGCGAGATGTTGCCTGGTGTGCCGTGGGAAAAATTGAAAAAATACTTTATATATAGTCAATATAGGCACAGAGTTAATTTTTTTTAACATTTTCTAATGGTGGTGTGCCTCGTGATTTTTTTCATGAAACAAGTGTGCCTTTGCCCAAAAAAGGTTGAAAAACACTGGGCTAGATAGTAAACAAAGAGGAAGTAGGAGAAGAAAAAATGGACAGCGAAGCCAACAAATCTACACCAGGTTAGAAATGTAGGTTTGTTAAATTTACAGAGATCACTTCTCCCTACAAAAAACCCCCAAATCATGTACAAAGTAAAAATACAATAAAAATCACACAAGCTTGCTAAAAACATAGAATAAAATATCATAAATGGTTCATCCCTATCACAGCCACCCACCCATTCTAAAATGAATTAAAAACAGGACAAACATTTAGAGTCTTAAGGTGGAATGTGGAAGGAGGCAGCAGATTGAAATTAGGACATGAGTTTGGCCAAACTGCGAGAGACAGTGAAGGATAGGCATGCCTGGCGTGCTCTGGTCCATGGGGTCACGAAGAATCGGACACGACTGGACAACTGAACAACAACAACAGGAGCTTTGTGGGTTTCAGGTTTCACCCCTTTAATAACTAGAAATGGTGGCGAATAATAGAAATGGGAAAATTAAAATGGCTCTATGTTGAAGGCACTGGAAATCCTTATGGCTTATTTTTTGGGTCTGCAGTTTTTCATAAAAAACATTTGCATAATTCATTATAAATCTGAAAAGCGCATGCTTCACTCAGGGGCAGATTAGGATTGTGTGAGCAGTACACACACAGTGGGCAATGAGCCGAAGGGACACAACATCTCTAAGGCCAGTAATGTTGATTGCCTTTGATTTAATTGTGTTCCCTTAGACAAAGTAGAAAACAAAAAGAGCTGCTTGGAAAAGCAGACATGGTGCTACAAATTTACCTAGGTTTTAGGCAACTATACAGTAATGAAATGGGCCTATACACTGGTCTGCTGGAGGAGTAGGGTTAATTGTTCCTCCAATGTCACTTTCTGATATAAATCTCCCTTCCCATCCTTAACTACTCTGTACCTATCTGGAAATGTTTTCTTCAACGGGACAAACAGCAGCTTGTTTATGTTTGTGTGCACACAATTTAGATTGAGCAAACAGTATGAGGGTAAGGATTATATCTCGTTTTAGTGTTGCAGACTGGATCCAAAAAATATTGGGGAATGTGATCACAGATTTCCTGTAGTTTAGCTACAGTATTTTGGCCCCTAGAAAGCAGTAAGAAGTCTTACTGTTCAATTAACAATACAATTCACCTTTCCACTGAAAGCCATGGAAATGACCCTGTTATGTCGTGAGTGAAGTGTAATCAGCTCTGGGTAGTGATTCAGCATGCTAACATTCAGCTCTGGGTAGTGATTCAGCATGCTAACAATCTCCTTTATTGCAGTAGGAACTTGACTGACTGGAGGGAAAGGGCGAGCTCCTTTTATACTCTCAGGAACAAGAGTTGGGGGAAAGGATACATTTAGATTTTGGTGGGACCCAATCAGAGTAAGGATCCAAATTGTGCCAACAAGTTAACCAATAGCAACTGTCACCGGACCCGTTTGAATCACCCTGGAGCGGGAATGGTAGTTACAGAACCAGCAGTGAAACTCATGTATTCATATTAAACCAATACATAATAATAATAATAATAATAATAATAATAATAATAATAATAATAATTTTTATTTATACCCTGCCCTTCCCTGCCAAACCGGGCTCAGGATGGCTAACACCAATAAAATCCGCTGGCGGAGCGGAGCTGGCAGGGAAAGGAGAGGGGCGGGCCAGCGAGGGGAGTGACACCCCCCCTCGCTGGCCCAACCCCTCTCCATGCCCTGGGACGGCTCCGCTCAGGGAGCGCAACGGCAAAATCCCTGCTGTGCTCCCTGAGCGGAGCCTGCGGGGAATGGAGAGGGGCGGGCCAGCTGGCCCGGGCAGAGGTGTTGCTCCGTGCGCATGACGTCATGCGCACGGAGCGACACCCCGCCCCCAGGGGTGCCCCTTGGCTTGCCACCCCTGGCAGCCCAGCGGCTCACTACGCCCCTGCTATGTACTCTGAGGAGCAGAGGCTATTCAAGTTTCAGGAAAAGGTATTTTCCAGCCTTGTTACCAGAGACTACTCTTAGAAGAAGAAGAAATTGGTTCCCTTCAAATGTTTTGTACTATAGCTCCTATTATCCTGGAACAATAGCCATGTTGGTTGGAGCTGATAGAAGTTGTAGTCAAAAATATCTAAAGAGCACCAGGCTGACGAAGACTGGGCTAGGAGTTGAACCTGGTACTACATGTGCAAGTTAGCCGCTCTTTTTTTTAGTGCACTTGTATGACACAACAGCAAACGAAACAAAGGTGTATTTACAAAAAGGGCTCATCCACACTTCTACTTGTCCTATGATTTCTGGACACAGGACAAAAGAAGAACCTTTGGGACCTGTGCCTAGAAATTACAGGGCAAATGGAAATGTGGATGAACCCAAAGACAGAGAAAAGTTTGTGCAGCAGAAAAAAAAATACCAGTATGCCATTGAACACCAGCTGCTTGGAACTGCAATGGGAAGAGTAGTGTTGTGCTCAGACGCTGCTTATACCTGACATAAGCATCCGTTTGACCATAGTGATAAACAGAATGCTTGACTAGACAGGCCCTTGACATGATCCAGCAGGCCTGGTATGAAAAATCCAGTATCTGATATCCACTCATGCTAACAATATATGCAACCTTGTAATCTAAGATTGCATTTCTATCTCACATGAAAGAATAAGGAAGGATTTAACTGGATGTTGACTACACATCCATCCACTGTTGAAACAGAAAGGGGAGAGGGGGTAGAAAGTGGGGTTTTCATTCAAGGATTAGGCAGGGAACGTGCACTTAAACATTAGGAATCAATTAACATTTTTGCCTTGGTATTTCCCAAAACAGTTCAAGGATTTGGCATACCCACCCAAAACAATTAGAATCACATCCTGTTGATTTTAATGGATCTTCATTTGAATTTTGAATGAATCACTAAATTCTACTATAGCTTGCTGCAGTTTTTTTTTTTTTTTTACTATGTAGTCAGAAAAGGAACTGTGACTGTTGTTGTTATGTATTGAAGTTCTCACCCTAGGCCACTAGGGGTGTTGTGTACCAGGTTTCACTCTGCCCACCGTGACTGCAGTTCTCACTCAGGTCCACATGCAAATGAAGGATTGAGAGTGCCGTTCACAGATTGGGTAGCTAGAGAGAGTTGTTACTGTTGCATGTTACTGAGTAGGCCTACTGTATAAGCAGGCTGGCTCAGCCCTTCAGTTCAGTTCTGTTCCAGCCTGAGAATAAAGAGAGCTGCTTGGAGAATCACTATGTCGTCTGCTATGTCCACCCACTACCTAATAGTTGTGATCTCAGATTGGATGAAAATGGGGGTGGGGAGAGATTCCTCATCCTCTGTGTGCTATATACAGGAGAAAAACAAAGCCTTGTTGACTGTGTTCTTCCTTTTCATTTGATAACATCTTGTACGCAACTTCAACCCCAAAGAATCAGTTCTGAAGTCCCACACCAAATATGGTCATGTCTTTAAACTGGAAGTTGAGGGGATGAAATCATGGGAAGAGTTCAAGTTTCAATTATTTGCATGCCAAACCAGTCTGTTGAGCACACAGTATTTCATACCAGTGTGTACAAGGCCATTTTGAGTATACTAATCCAGAATTTGAAAACGTCTATGGGAATAAATAAACACTTTGATTTTTTTTTTACAATGTGCATTTTAGCACAAAAAACTGTCCTAGCTGCATTTTCTAGTTCCTCTTATATCAACACTTTAGTTTCCATTTCCCAATATTTTCTCATGAGTCTCAAGTTACTGAGTTTACTGAAGAGTTCTGCCACCAATTTCATTATGTGACTTTTCAACTGAAAGACAGTTTAGCATAAAAAATTAATTTTAAAGATGAGCAAAAGGGTTTATTTCCCCCTTTTTCAATTTCACACATTTTAAAATAACCCACAAGGAAAGTGGATGTCAGGGATAAATTTTAAAAGGCAAAAACCCCAACGTTAATCCTACAAGGCTAAGATCTACTCACCCACGTTCTAGAGAATAGGCCCAACTGAGCAAAGTGAAATTTACTTCTGAGTAAACAAGAACAGGATTGCACAGCAAAGCTGTTACCCTATTCAGTAGTCTAACTGTGCGGTTTCTGCTTCCTATGCAACCACCATATGCATTGCTGATCTGCACGAGTATCAACATTAATTGGTGTGTGCACTGACTGGCCAATATACACATTCTCTCCACTTGGGTTCTGTGTTAATTACTTGCCTACCCTCCAATATTTCTCTGATGAAAATAGGGACGGAATGAAAATTTTACTAATTATACCCCACACATCTTATTGCCCCAGCCATTCTGGGCAGCTTACAGCATATATAAAAACTTAATAAAACATTAAACCTTAAAAAAAAAAACCCTTCCCTATACGGATTGCCTTCAGATGGCTCGGGGGTTGGATAATTCCATACTCTACAAAATTTCTCCAATGAAAATAGGGATGTCCTAAGGAAAAGCAGGACATTCCAGAATCAAATCAGAAACCAGGACGGCTTTTCTAAATCAGGGATGTCTCTGGAAAATAGGGATACTTGGAGGGTCTGTACTTGGACAATGTATAAAGCATCTCTCATCAGTTCACATTATCTGATACCCATTTGGTGATCATCCATTGTTAACTGGGCAAGATGCAAAGTCACCATAAGACACTTTATATTTGTGTGGCTTCTCCATGTGAACATTCACTGCTACAGGTGCGTTTGGTTAGTTAAGCTGTTTCTAACCCAGCTGAGTCCTCAGTACCAGAGCCAAGCCTATGTCCTTTTACACATACAAAATCCAGTTTTTCACCCAAGCATGCTGGCGGCGGCGGTGGCGCGGGGGGGGGGCAGGGTTAGCTGTTGCATTCTTTTTTCTACAATAGGTAAATATAACCATGGAAAAAGAGGAGGGGGGATACTTGAGCTCCTTGCAAGAAAAAGGTGGGATATAAATGCAATAAATGAATACATGAGGGATTCGGCACAGGGGACTGCTGTGGGGAGGAATGGGTGGGAAACTTTCCTTCACTGAACTTACTTAATAGTGAAATCCTATACATGTCTAGCCAGAATTAAGCCGCACCAAATTAGACTGGCCTTTTTCCTATGAAAGTGAATACCAGATTGCTGCCCAAGTTAATATACTGTAACTTATGATCCAAGATTCTGTGTTGCCATCGTAATTTTTAATAACATCATTTTAATAGCTTGAGATTTTACACTAGTTTATCATGGTTTTCAATAAATTATTGGGTGTGGCGACATTAAGTTTGCATGATTTTATTGTGTTTTGTGTTGGTACCCCTCTTTCTCAAGAGACAGTGAGTGAGCCTCTGGGGGTGAAGTCAAACCATTGTTTTAGCAGCACCAAAGTGAACTTCCCCAGGGCACATGCCTGGAAAGGGTGCATGGAATCCTAGTCCAAGTGGCTGGGGAAACCCAGCCAGATGGGCAGGGTATAAATAAAATAATAATAATAATAATAATAATAATAATAATAATAATAATAAGCTGCCTCCTTCTCAGCCTTGGTGATGTAGTCCAAAGGAAAGAAGAGCAATACAGCTGGCACTAGCTTGGCTACAGGAGTTGCTGGAAGGAGACATACAAGGTGCCATCCAACCGTCTTAGGAACTCCACTCTAGATTTGTGTAGGGTTTAAGGTAGGTCCAGTCGTGTCTGACTCTGGGGTTGCGGCACTCATCTCGCGTTACTGGCCGAGGGAGCCGGTGTACAGCTTCCGGGTCATATGGTCAGCATGACAAAGCTGACAAACCAGAGCAGCGCACGGAAACACCTATTTATCTACTTGTACTTTGACATGCTTTCGAACTGCTAGGTGGGCAGGAGATGGGACCGAGCAACGAGAGGTCACCCCATTGTGGGGATGCGAACTACCAACCTTCTGATCGGTTTACTGTAAGGTTTACTCCTTAGCATTTTCTTCTCCCAAAGATATCCTATAAGGCAGAGGAGGTTTAGGTCAGAGTTTTCATTCTCCTACATGGGCTACCTTCCCAGGTTGATAAGCCCCATCTGCCCCTCACTTCTCTCTACAGCACATGCAGAAACCTCCTTCTTGACCATTGGACCCTCTATTGGTTTTGTCTGCTCAATCTTCCAGAGTCTGTCTTCGCATGCAGGGGAAGTCACTAACTCATCAAGGGTTTGGGACCAATCAGCTACCCTCACCTGGTTTAGCTAGCGACAGGGGCGGAGGAAGGTGGGGGCGATAGGAGCGCACCGCCCCCATTGGCACGATCCTGGGGGGGGGTTCCATCGTGGCTGCCCCCTGCACTGGGTGCCCCGCCCCGCAGGCTGTGCGCCACGCCCCCAGGACACGTGCCAGCCCCACTACTTCCTGATCCCCATGCCCAGTGCCGGAGAATGAAGCTCAACCACTGGCTTGCCAGTCGAAGCAATTTCCTGGGGGGTTGCCATGTGTCCTCTTCTTCCAGGACACACTCTTTTCCAGGGGTAAAATTTGAGACAAATTGAATTTATTTCCTTTGAATGGCCGTCATAGCATCATCTTTTTTGCTCTTCAAAATATGGCCACCACACTGGGGTGTGACCGCAGTCACATGCCAACAGCTTCTAGGAGCCACAGGTGAGAGTTGAGTGTGGGGTAGGGATCAAAGGAGGACAATTTACCCCAGATAGAGCATAATGTATTCCCCACCAGAGGTACTACTCCTCCCCTAGCACCCCATACACCCTACAATTTTATTGTACTGTTACATTGTTCAAAGTACTGTTATTGGATTTAACTCACATGATTATCCACTTAATTTCCTTGTGCTCTTAACTTAACTGGGGGTCATGAAGTAATTTTCTTGAATATTTCATTGTGTCCTTAAATTAATTTAACTGGGGGAAGCCACTGTTTGATCTGTCATTTTATGATTATTTTTTGTGCACCAAAATTATAATTGTTGCTGTTAATTAACAATTATAATTTTGCCCCAGCAAAATATTTAAAAAAGCATAAAACATTAAACATTAAAAACTTCCCTTTACACATTCTGCTTTCAGATGTCTTCTAAAAGTCAGATAGTTATTTATCTCCTTGATGGGGGCATTCCACAGAGCAGGCCCCACTACCAAGAAGGCCCTTGGCTTGGTTCCCAGTAACTTCGCTTCTCCCAATGAGCAAACCGCCAGAAAGGCCTTGGAGCTGGATCTCAGTGTCCAGGCTGAATGACAGGGGTGGAATCACTCCTTCAGATATACAAGGCCAAGGCCACTTAGGGCTTCAAATGTCAGCACCAACACTTTGAATGGTTCATGGAAATGTACTGGGAGCCAACATAGGTCTTTTAGGACTGGTGTTATATGGTCCCGGTGGCTGCACCTAGTCACCAGTCTGGCAGCTGCATTCTGGAGTAATTGTAGTTTCCAAGTCACCTTCAAAGGTAGCCCCATGTAGAAGCACATTGCAGCAGTCAAAGCGGGAGATAACCAAGGCATGTACTATTCTAGCGAGCAAGTTCCCAGACTTGTTTTGATTTTTCTCTTCCCTCCCTGTCCCTTTTTCCTTGTGTGCAGTGTACTTTTTATTTATTGTTGTTGTTGTTACCCTGAGGGTAGGGACTGCTTTGTTTTAACTGTGTATGCTGCTCTGGCAGCCTTTCTGACTACTTTAGAGTGGGGCACAAATGTTCACACACACACACACACACACACACAATATTTTGGATGAAGGGCTGTACAGAAATTTAATAAACATATGAGAGACATATATGTGTCTGATCTGTTATACGTTGGCGGTCAAAAAACCAAAACCAACAACCCAGATCGAGAGAACAGCTTGAATTCCGGTCAGACCTCGCACTCGCCCACCGCCACCTCTCTGGGCGAAGCTCTCTTCCTTACCTCGCCAGCCTCCAGCCCATCACCTCACCCTCCAGCCGCCTGAGCAGCCGACGCCGTCAACGACGACGACAACACCGTCACGGCCGGCTCCACTGTCACCACCACCAAACCTCCCCACCCACTGTCTCTCTTTCGCTCGCGCCCCCCCTTCCTCCTTTCTGTGAGGCTGTCCTTCGCATCAATCAGCGGAGCGGGGCTTCGGATTGGTCCACGCGCCGGGGCACACCTTTCCTCCTCCCCCTCACTTTCCCTCCCCCGCGTTACCTCAGCCGGCGCAGCCCCCGCCTCCTCTCCCGTGGTCTTGCTTCGCTTTCTTTCCCCCCTCAGCCATTTTAAACAGCGTGAGGCGGGCAGCGGACCGGCTCCAGTTGCGGGAGAGGAGGGATTCGGTTACGGCAGCCAGGGACAGGAAAGAGTTCTCGCTCGTTTCCCCGCCCCACATCACGGTGAGATTCGCCTGGCGGCGCCCCGCTTGTTGAGGGGGTGGGGAGGAAGTCGCTTCCCGCCCATTTTTATTCGGGAGAGATTATTCACCTGCCCACCCTATATGTAGGGTACATTTATATATGCCGGAAAGGGGTCGCCTCTGCCTTCCACCGCATGAGGTGAGTGATGCTGCGTGGCCCTTGCGAAAGACACAGTTTGCTTCCTTCCCTCCAGTCCATCCGTCGCCAAAGGGGATGAAAGCGGCGCAAGATCTTTCCCCTGTCGGGTAGAAGCAGGAAGAGGGGCTCTTTTTTCTTTCAAAGCTGGCTTTAGGGTCGCTTTCCTCTGACCCCGCCTTAATTAACACGCCACCTGCGTTGCCTAGCTAGCTTCCCGTTTTTCTGAGCCATCCATTTCCCCCTCAGCCTCACTGACCCCCCCCCCGCCCTCCCCGTGGAATGTAGCGGTAGATCAACTCAAGGCCATCCGGTTAATCGGCAGGGGTAGGAACCCCTCCTCAGGTTGCGCTACTTTTGCCTGGACAGGTGTACATCCTCAAAGCTGCTTGCCGGTAGGATGTAGTGGTGTGTGTATGGAAACCTCTTTGTGAATTTGCATGGCTGTCATGCAGCCTAGAAAAGTAAGGATTGCATTCCTTCTCCTCTCACTTTTGCTTCTGGCTATACAGCTATATTCCCAAACGGTTGTCCATGAGAGGAAGTGTGGTCCTCTGGCAGGGAAAGGGCATGCTGCCTGCCTCCCTAAACCAGGGTTTCTTTAATCAAGTGAGAGCCCTAAAATTTGTGTTTGTATGTTTAATGTTAATCCATTCAACAGGATTTATATTCTGCTTGGTCATCAAAACCTCAAATATATGTTGTTATTAATGCCATTTTTGTTTGCCTGTTGACCTTCTGAGTTTTTTTTAAAGATCAATAAAAAATACAATAACATCAATAAAACATTACAGAAACTCAGTATACATAGCAGCCCTCACACTTGAGTCATGTGTGTGTTTGTGTGTATAACACATACATTTTATATGCATTTCATAGATTAATCAGGTCAGTTAAAATTTATACAAATATTCAACTAGTAGTGCAATCTTGTATATGTCTACTTATTGAGTTCAGTGGGGCCTTTGGTAGGTGGGTAGAAGATTCCAGTACTGTACGTATTTGGTTTCTATGCAGTACAGTACGAAGTTAACTGGCAGTGTAAAATTGCTGCCTTTGCTGTTTATATGTATGAGTTTTGACTGATTTAGGCTACATTTTCTCCCACTTACCTAGGAGTCTACCCCACTGAACTGAGAGAGCCTTATTTCTAAGTAGACATGTATGGATTCTGGTACAAATTAAACTCTTATATAATTGCTTACGAGGGAAAAACAATGGGTTCTCTTTCTTTTCTTATTTAGATGATGCATTCCTGGGCTGCAATAGGTATCCCAGAAGAGGTGTTCTGTTTTCTCTTGCACAGGATAAAATTCTTCTTCAGGGAGAACTTCTAGAGGGGTTGCCATGTTAGTCTGTTACAGCAAAAACAACAGGGTCTTCAGGTAACTTGAAGATTACCAGATCTATTGTGGCATAAGTTTCCATAGTTGATGAAAGCTTATGTGACAATATGTATGTGTGTCATTATGGTGCCAAAAGACTTACCGGTACTTGCTTGTTCTAAGAGGGTGTTGCTAATTAGAGTGCTTGTTTTTAAAATGTTTCTTTAATAAATCTGATTCTGGAAGTACCTTTTAGCCAATCAGAATGCTTTGTGCAGTACAATCCTCTGCATGTTTACTGAGAAATAAATCCCACTTTGTTCATACTGTATTTGTTTAGGGGTGCATTGCATGTAAGTATATTTCAGGTTACAGCCTTGGCTAATGTAATCACTTAATTGACTAAGGGTGCAGTCCTAAGATCTTGCAGCTGAGGAAGTCTCTGTACTTGATGCCTGTGTAGAGCAGATGTTCATCCTGAAAATGAAGCATGTTGAAGGAGGTATTGAATGTATCAGACCCCCTTGTTCTCTAACATGCTTCCAAAAAGGCCTAAAACTATGTTTTAGCCCTGAAGCTGGTGTACGCCTGGAAGAAGCGGACCATTTGGATCCCTTCCAATCGGGATTCATGGGACTGAAACTGCCTTGGTCGCGCTGGTTGATCTCCGGCGGGCTAGGAACAAAGGTGAAAGCTGTTTCCTAGTTCTGCTGGATCTCTCGGCGGCCTTTGACACCATCGACCATAACATCCTTCTGGACAGGCTAGAGGGGTTGGGAGCTGGGGGCACTGTTATACAGTGGTTCTGCTCCTTCCTCCTGGGCCGTGTTCAGAAAGTGGTGGTGGGGGTTGAGTGTTCAGACCCCTGGGCTCTCACTTGTGGGGTGCCTCAGGGTTCTGTCCTCTCCCCCATGCTTTTTAATATCTATATGAAGCCGCTGGGAGAGATCAGGGGGTTTGGGCTGGGTGTTCATCAGTATGCGGATGATAACCCAGCTCTACCTCTCTTTCAAATCAGAACCAGTGAAGGCCATGAAGGTCCTGTGTGAGTGCCTGGAGGTGGTTGGAGGATGGATGGTGGCTAACAGATTGAGGTTGAATCTTGACAAGACAGAAGTACTGTTTTTGGGGGACAGGAGGAGGGCAGGTGTGGAGGACTCCCTGATCCTGAATGGGGTAACTGTGCCCCTGAAGGACCAGGTGCGCAGCCTGGGAGTCATTTTGGACTCACAGCTGTCCATGGAGGTGCCGGTTAATTCTGCGTCCAGGGCAGCTGTCTACCAGCTCCATCTGGTACGCAGGCTGAGACCCTACCTGCCCGCAGACTGTCTCACCAGAGTGGTGCATGCTCTGGTTATCTCCCACATGGACTACTGCAATGAGCTCTACGTGGGGCTACCTTTGAAGGTGACCCAGAAACTGCAATTAATCCAGAATGCGGCAGCTAGACGGGTGACTGGGAGTGGCCGCCGGGACCACATAACACCGGTCCTGAGAGATCTACATTGGCTCCCAGTACATTTCCAAGCACAATTCAAAGTGTTGGTGCTGACCTTTACAGCCCTAAATGGCCTTGGTCCTGTATACCTAAAGGAGCATCTCCACCCCCATCATTCAGCCCGGAGACTGAGATCCTGCACCGAGGGCCTTCTGGCGGTTCCCTCACTGCGAGAAGCAAAGCTACAGGGAACCAGGCAGAGGGCCTTCTTGGTAGTGGCGCCCGCCCTGTGGAACTCCCTCCCTTCAGATGTCAAAGAGATAGACAACTACCAGACATTTAGAGGACATCTGAAGGCAGCCCTGTTTAGGGAAGCTTTTAATGTGTGATATTTTAATGTATTTGATTTTTGTTGGAAGCCGCCCAGAGTGGCTGGGGAAATCCAGGGCGGGGTACAAATAATAAATATTATTATTATTATTATCATTTTAGTCCTCCTATTAATGTCAAGATGAAGAAATAAAACGGAGAAGGGGAGGGAGTGTAACAGAAGGTAAAAAGGTAAAGGACCCCTGGACAGTTAAGTCCAGTCAAATTTGACTATGGGGTGTGGCGCACATCTCTGCTTTCAGGCCGAGGGAGTTGCCATTTTTCCTCAGACAGCTTTCTGGATCATGTGGCCATTTAAATTGAATAGGAAGGTTAGGAGAGCCTGGCTCTGCTCTTCCTTTGCACAACAGCTTTGTAGAGTAGGCCAGCGGTGTCTTAGCTATCAGGTAATTGCTGCCATTGCACCTGCCAATTATTTCTTTCAGCTCCCGGGCATGGTGAATTTTGAGAAGACAAAGCAATTGCTTTCAGAAGGTTCCTGAGGTAGCACACTCCGCACTTCTCAGTCAGATCCCTAACAGTTACTTGGGGAGTACGAACAGTACCCAACTTATCTGACTCTCCTAGAGAACAGAGAAGCCTGCTTTTATCTTCCCCCACACTTTCACCCAGTAGAATACGCTCAGTGGTTAGGCATGTAGGAGATTTCTAGAATCCTTGAGTTTGGTGTAAACACAATTCATAATCCAGCAAGCAGGCTTCTGGTCTCATGAGTAACACAGCATAGGTGGTCTGTTGCAGTGGTTTTGATTATTGATAATGAACCCTGACGTGAGGGACTAGTAGTCTCTCATGGAAAGGACAAAGGGCTGCATATCGCAGCCCATTTTTAAGGGCTCTCGCACCCAAGTTGGATTGAGTGACAGTTGGTATTTTTCAGTATACAGGTTAGATTTGGCAGGTAACTATTGTAGTGTGATACTTTGCCAGGAGATAGGGAGATGGCATAAACCCCAGAGGAAGGCAAAAGTTATTGCTTATGAAAATCAACACTAGATTTTTGTATCTTCCTGCCAGTCAAAACATTCTGTGCATTGTGGATTCAGGAGTTGGTGGGAGTATGTGTTGGCCTTGCTTGGGCAAAAGGAAAGGCATAGAACTGTACAGTTGAAGGGATCCCAGGGGTCATCTAATCCAACTTCCTGCAATGCAGGAATGTCAACTAGATCATGCATGACAGAGGACTTTTATCTACAAGAAAACTGAGAAAAGCCACACATGTTTCACCCTGGATAGAGGAATTTATAAGGGCTAGGTAATGGTGGTTCCTGTGCCATTTATTTCCCTTCCCCATAATAATAATCTAAGTCATAACATACATTGAGACCATCCTAAGATAATCAAATAATAGTTAAAATGATCTTCCCTTTATCCTGATAATGATCTTGTTTAGAAGAGAAAGCTACACTGTGCTTGAGTTGATGGACTCATCTGTGAGCTCACTTTCTTTCTGTTGCATCAGAAAGGATGGGTTGTGTGGATTGGGTGAGGTTGTTTGTGGGGTTGTCATAGGATTTTTTCACTTTCAGCAGCACAAATACTTGTATCAATGGTGTGCAGTACATAAGTTCTCAGAAGGGAGATAAATTGCTGCTATATTATTTTAATTGTCCTTTTCATATTGTTTTTCACATTAGGCTACATTTAGGTAAGGAGACTTAACCTATATATCTATTCATCTGTAAACTGATTGAGTTCAATGGAATTTACTTCCAGATAAGAGTGCAATCCTGGGTACACATAATGCTTGGAATATAGCCAATTGAAGAGAAAGGAGCTTCACCACAAGTAGACATTCGTAAATTTGTGTGTAAGATATTTATGAATAACACCAATTTATATATGTTTTATTATGAATTTGAAGAATTTATAACTAAAATGGGATATATTTGCAACAATAGGATTGTAATCTGTTTTAAAAGCAATTTAGTTTGTATGGGACAATCTACTGTAATTATTATCGCTGTCTTGGTCAGTGAAATGAATCCTAGGCTGTTTGGTAACCTAAGTTGAGAAATTATTTGATACCATGTGTTTTACCTAGCTAAACTATGCAGGACTTTCATTTCTTGGAAATTGGTAATCATGCTATGACGATCACTGTATATTTATGGACTTTGAGGAAAGCAAAGTTGGACAACAGTGTTAGGAAAGTGGGCGATGTAGAAACAGAAGAGTAGGAGAGAAAGAAAAGCAGAAATGAAGATTTAGAGGACAGTATAAGAGAACAAAAAATTGAAGGAGAGGAGTAGGAAGGGACGGCATAGGTGTGTGGTTCTGAAAAAGTATCACAATGGAGTATGAGCAGTGTTAGAAACAGATATAAAACCTTTTCGCCAAATGGTGCCTTAAACCTAGGTTACAGACTCACAAACTGAATGTTTAGGCACCTTTTTTTTACAAGATTACAAAGCTGAAAATGAATTGTGTATATTATCAGTCAGATTTTACCAGCTAAAATCTGATGCATGACATAGCACAGCAGCAAAAAAACAAAAAAACTGCTACTGTGCACCAGCCAGCCAGAAGGTGGAGATGTCAGGTGCCATCTTGGCACCCAGGCATCTTTACTTGGTAGCAAGTGGCCAATAGCCAGCAGAAAAGGGGCTAATTTTGAACGCTGAGTATGAGGTGGTCACCTGGGATGAAGTTCACATGAAGAAGTGTAGAATTGGCAAGGGGTGGGGGGGAAAGCATCTGTAGTTGATGAAGTGTGGTCAAATGGGGATTGGGTCCTGCAAGTTGGAGAAGCATATGCATGCCAAACAGGGCTAGTGGCTCAGGTTTCAAGATGTAATGTGAGGCAGCTCATTTCAGGGTATTCCAGATAGCTGCCTTATATGTAATGGGGTGCTGCAGTGGTAGGGTGAATATATGTGGGCACATGTTATTTAAGAATATATTTTTTGCTAGTATTAGAGAGATTTATAGAATAGGCTTAACAAAACTCAGCAGCAGATGTTTATTTCATATTTATTTTACTTATAGAATTTCTTACCCACTCTTCAGCATAAGGTCCCAGGGCAGGTTACAGCTACATAGTATGCAATTATAAAAACAGATAAAACTGTTAGAATTATAAAAGTAAAACTGTTCCAAATGGAACAGAATAATAAAAATTTAACAAAAGAGGTGGGTCTTTTAAAAACACAAAAGCAAACCCTTAATTGTCAATATGTGTTGTGTAGCCATTGTGGGAAATGCACTTTGATTTGCATAGCATTTGGAATGTTGCCTTCATTAGGGCCTCAGGTACTGACGGGTGTGTGTGTAGGTGTATGTGGCTTATCACCACATATGATCATCACTGTTGCTACACTCTACTGTAATTGTCATTTCACTTCCTCCCGTCTGCCACTTTTTTTAGTTCTAGCAGCTTTTTGCATTACCAGATGTTTATATTTTGTTGCTTTTGAGAAAGAGATGTTATAATTATTGTTGGTGATGTACCTTAAAGAGTTATATTCTGGATTACAAACAACTCTGTGAGCTGATTCTGGCCTTTGTCCAGCTAGAGTATCTCCTTCCCAGGAGCTGAATGAGAAGTAAGCAGTTCTTTGTTATTCTTCCCCTGAATCAGTAGCATCTTTCTGGCTTCAGACCAGATGGTTTCCTTTGGACATTGGTTTTCAGTAGCATAATCTCCTCCCTCTCACGCCCCCTTTGTAGACGCAGCTCAGGAGGCTGGGCTAAGGATGTGGCCTGATGCTGATGTAACAAGCGAGGGGGGAGGCAGAAAGAGAGAAAGAAAACCAAGAAAATGTGATTCACTGCTTAGTAGCTTCCAAGGTTGCATATTACATCTTGTCTATTATGATAAGAGGACACTAAAAGTGTTCTCTTCCGCTTGAGGTAAAAGACTACATCAGCTATGTTTTGTGTTCTCATATGAACTAATTGATGCATGTGGCTTTCCTTGGTTGGGTAAAAAGTAAGCTTTCTATTATACAGTATCTATTAGAAAAGCAGTCACTTATAAGGCAGCAATTAGCCAAATTGTAGATACAGTATAAAGCAATTTGAACAACACAGGGTTTAATAGCATTGTCTCATGCAGTACTGAAGAGCAGGACATTTTATTTTTTTTACCTTTCACACTAGCACTGTTTCGTCATCTTCCAAAATAGGCACATTAGTATAAGGATATGAAGCTTTGTTATGTCCCAACATAGAGGGATGACGGATATAAATAGTCAGTTGACTTTTATTCATCAGTGCTACATTCCTAATTGTTTTAGGCTGCAGACATAGCCAGTTGTGCTTTCCCTTTCTAGCCATTCATATAAAAATTCAGTTTTGTGGCTTGGGTAACTAGAAAAATGAATATTGTGATCACAGTATTTTTCTTTCTTTTTGGTGGGTGTTCATAAAATGAACTAGGCCATTGCTGCTAAATATAATCAAACATTGTCTCTGGCCAAAAGGTTTTTAATAGAAGAATGGCAATTAAAACAGCTGTTGTGGTCAGCTTTATTTGGAAACTGTCTATCAAACATAATACTGTTTATTTGTACTCTTATGCAATCTATACAACTTTCCCATACTTAATTGTTGATTGAAACCTTAATGGTGATGCTTTCATTGTTATCAATGGACTGTTGTATTGACTTCTCATCTGTATTACCCCCAGATCTAAGAAATAACTATTGAATGACAATAATATTAATTACAAAACAATGTAAGCTATCAAACACTAAAATAGTGTTCCTTATTATTGAAGAATAGCAATATTAATTAAATGTATTTGGAATCATGATATATATTTGGCTGAATAGACAAAGAAAATAGAAGCATTTGCTCTTGGTTTGAGCAAGTTACCGGTAATATATACAGTGGTGCCTCGCAAGATGAAAATAATTCGTTCTGCGAGTGCTGTCGTATAGCGAATTTTTCGTCTTGCGAAGCGCCAACGGGAAAATAGCGGTTTGACGGGGGGATTTCGTCTTGCAAGGCAAGCCCATTGACAAATTCGTCTTGCGGGACAGCCTTTCGCTAGCGAATGCCTTTCGTCTAGCGAGTTTTTCGTCTAGCGAGGCATTCGTCTAGCGGGGCACCACTGTAATGTAGCATGTAATGTATCAGCTCTTGCCAACCTAGCAGTTTGAAAGCATATCAGCACAAGTAGATAAATAGGTACTGCTGTAGCGGGAAGGTAAGCGGCGTTTGTGTGTGCTCTGACTTCCGTCACTGTTCTATTGCACCAGAAGCAGTTTAGTCATGCTAGCCGCATGACCCAGAAAGCTGTCTGCAGACAAACACTGGCTCCCTCAGCCTGAAAACAGAGGTGAGCACTCCACCCCATAGTCAAATTCAACTGGACTTAACTGTCTAGGGATCCTTTACCTTTACCTTTTACCTATGTAATGTGATTATATATTATTACTGGGGGGGGGTGTTGCAGAAGGCAACCAACTCTTGTTGCAGGAGAACATGCAGGATAGAACCTTTAAACAAAATTAAAGCTGTTTAAAACTGAAATTTTATACATGAGACCTGCGAGTATAGGGCAGTGTGCAGCAGCAGCAGCAGCAGCAACATCATGGTGTCATCTTGGAATGAAGGCTTGCTGAGTTTTGTGGGGCTTGCTCCCACATAAGTGGGAGCAGCTTAAATGGCTGAAGTATTTGTTCAGTTTTTATTGTTATATTTGTTTATTTTTGACTTGGGATTTTATTTCTAGTGTGGCTGGCTTTTCATGGAAAGGAAATTTGAGCATAGGAGTCACTTCCTACAAGGGTACTTCATAATGTCCTTGTATTTGAAATGGTGGAGGTGGTTTGCTTTTGAGTAATCATAACTATTTTGTAATTGTACAAGCATTATGCTTCCTAGAATGGTTGTACCTAGTGACTAGCCCTCCTCCTTTTCTCGGACATGCTGATTCTGCTAACGTGAAATATGCAAACACCAATAATTATCTGACCAGATTGTTTCCCCCCTTGCCTTTTTTGAACCCTAGTCATTCACATCTCTAGATCATAAGCATGACACGGTAGAGTCTTTGGCAGTCATGTATTCTGAGCAAAACAATTTTAAATAATATTTAAAGAACAGGTAGATATTCTGTTATATGATTGCTCAAGGAAGGATGCGCACTTAATATTCTCATGTGCAGTTTCTCTGGGAAAGGGTTTAAATAAATGGAAAAGCAGATAAGTAATATTTTTATAGATGTTTACTGTCTTGCTTTCTAGAGCTCTTAATCCACCATTCCTAGGGGTTTGGATTTGTCCATATACAGTTGCCCTTTTGGGTTGTCACACATTTTTAGAGTTCAGGCAAAGACTGGTCTGGAACAAAAAGTTTTTTCCTTTTATGGTTTCTTGCTCAGTGGAATAATTTCTTAATAAATAAGCTAATTTGTAATAGGAAGTGTCTTGCAGTGGGGTTTTTTTTAAGCAACAATTGGTGCAGCAATAAAACTGCTAACCCATTTGTAAAGCTAAGCAGGGTCCGGTATGGTTTCACATTGGATGATGGTGTTGTTGAGATTCCTGCATTGCAGGGGGTTGGACTATGGTTTTTGGAATCCCTTCCACCTCTATAATCCATTATTTTAGTACCTTTGGTAAATGATTTTATAATTCCAGAGTAGAAGAGTCTTATAACTGATGCCCCAGTATAGCATTCTCTTCCATGTGCAGGAGATGCATGCATAGAGTACCCATAAATAGATTCCATTCTAGTGGTGTTAAATTTTGGAAATAATCTTTTGGAGAATATTCTCAATTAATGAGAATATTAGAGAATTTTCATTTAAAATAGGAGAATATTCATTTTAATGCATTGAAAATGATATAATTTTAATGCATTGAAAATGATATAATTTTAATGCATTAAAAATGATACAATTAGTTAATATACATGTTTATTCATGGGTAATCTTGTTCAGATGGCAGCCATAAACTGTACAGATACTTTTATTCAACAGGGCAATGCAGTGAATTAACATTCTTTGACTTTTTTGTGCCAAACCTGAAATTGAAAATTCAACGTGAATGACTCACGTTAATCACTAAGCCTGCCACTAACTGTATATTTAGTAAAAGAACCACAGTGAAAATATATAAGCACAAGCCTACTTGTCAATTGCAAGTATCAAATTAAAAAGTAAAACACGTTTCATAGTTAAAGTTAAACCATTCTAAGGTGATGGCACCAGTAGTTGTCATGTTAAGGTCTGGTATAAGGAAACTCAGTAGTTAAATCATATTTTCTTCTTCCATCAGAACATGTACATGTTAAAAAATGCAATTGGCATGTTAAGGTTTGATACAAGTAAATTCAGTATTGGCTATCTTGTGCTTTAAAAAAATATTTTTATTAAAGATTTTCTTGATTTACAAAGGTAGTGCAATGTCTTGCTCGTATTTTTCCATATAACATTTTTACAAATCAGTTTTTGTTGTTGAGACATTAGGAAGAAAAGGGGGAGAGAGGTGGGTGGGATGGGGAGATAGGTGGGGTGGGGTGACGATGTTTTTATTTTATCTTGTGCTTTTAATAGCTCTAACACTTAATAACTGATTTGGTGACTAAAACACAGCTTGATAAACAAAACTATATGCGTACATATAAAAAAGAAGCCATTAACACTAAATATATTATCATATGATAATATATTTCAGTATGTCAATCTCTGGTAAATGGCACCTTGTACCATTGAATGGTTGTTGTTGTTGTTCAGTCGTTCAGTCGTGTCCGACTCTTCGTGACCCCATGGACCAGAGCACACCAGGCACGCCTATCTTTCACTGCCTCCTGCAGTTTGGCCAAACTCATGCTAGTCGCTTCTAGAACACTGTCCAACCATCTCATCCTCTGTCGTCCCCTTCTCCTTGTGCCCTCCATCTTTCCCAACATCAAGGTCTTTTCTAGGGAGTCTTCTCTTCTCATGAGGTGGCCAAAATTGAATGGTACTGTACTTCATTGAATGGTACTGTACTGCAAAAATCAGTTACTGGCACTAAATAAAAATACAGAAACGTCAACTGTTTTCCCCTCAGCCACACCTCTTGAGGCACTGACGCACTGCCACAGTCAGCGAACGTTTAAGCACTTTAAACTTTATTAAGGTAACTTGAAAACATGGATGTCTTGAGTTATTACTGGTACAAATCTTCTTATATAATTCAGCTCAGTTATAATCTTTCCTGCATCCCGTTAGCAATGGTAATGACCTTTCCTCCCATTCCCCAAAGCCTAACCTCGCAGTTTCTCTTTCTAACCTCCACACCCAACTGCCAAACCCCCAACTGCCTTTCCAGGTTGTTCCCCCTCCTTTTAGAATGCCAAGTAGCTCCGCCTCCCGGGGAACACCTACCTAACATGGGAGTGATAGGTTAACCCATGATGAACCAGGCCTTATTCCGCCACAACACCAAAATAGAAAAAAGGCTATTACATATAGTTGAAATACAGTACATACAAATTCAAATGTTCATCAAATTAAAAGAATAGTATTTTTTTTTAAAGCATTTTCTGTAACTCACATTTCAGAACTGCCAATGGTGAATGACACAATGCCCAGTAATGTAACTGGGTCAAAAAAAAATAAAAAATCATTATTCATTACTAACACTGGCAATATCATGGGTTGACTTATTATTTACTAGATTTTTTTAATGTGGGTTGCAAAACTGGTTCTTACATTAAAATTTACAGTTTGTGGAAAATATTCTCCGGAGAATTTTCTAGCAGAGAATATTCTCACCTCACATCACTCCATACTTCATTTCAATTGCTTGCACATAGACCAAATTAAAGCCTATAATCTACTGCTATTTAAGAAGTAATACTTTCTCTTTGACTGTTTTATGACTTGATCCAGTATTTGGCTAAGTAAGAACAGGATGTGAATCAATATATTTTTTTAGCTGGTTTGTGAGTTGTTAAAATTCATTGAAATTAGCTGTAGTAGTGATTTATGGAGCACTGATGCTATCTGACTCTTGGTGAATTTAACAGTGGATTCAAGATTCCAATAGATGCAAGCAATTTTAGCCTGTGCAAACAAGTCACAGCAAGCTACCTTTGGTTCCACCACCTCATTTCGGCAAGAGTATAAGAGGCATTGCAATGTTCATAATAGTTATTTGCCATGTATCAGTTAGCAGAGCCTAAAATTACAACAATTAGCATATGGGTGTCTGCAAAATAATTGAGGTTAAAAAACGCCCT
This sequence comes from Lacerta agilis, assembly GCF_009819535.1. NCBI lineage: Eukaryota > Metazoa > Chordata > Lepidosauria > Squamata > Lacertidae > Lacerta > Lacerta agilis. Next base: position 23,248,048 of record NC_046331.1, read on the forward strand.
TGGGCTCATAAAAGTTGGGAATCACTGCTATATGAGAAGTAATAAAGCCTAAGAACAAGTTACAGGAAGCAGTAGTGGAGGTGGTGTTATTGAAGAGGGGAACTGGCAATAACGCCTTGGAATTGTTATGAGATGGTTCTGGGCATCCTTACACAAGCTCCATGTAAAACTAGAAAATGAAATGAATGAGTAGGGTAGCCAACAAATAATTGTTTTCTATAGCAGTGTTAGGTGGGCTTGGGGTAATGTGATTCCCCTTTGCTAGAGGAATAGTCTCATTTAATGGGTAGTGCAGTTCGGCCCCCAGGACAGGTGCAGTTCAGTTTCTCTTAATGTGTTCCATTGTCTTACATAGGTTGGCAAAAAGGGATCTGTTGCAGACATTCTAAACCAGATTTTGATCAGCTCTTAGAGAACCTAATGATGTTTCTCCAAAGAAGCATTTTTGCTTTTATCTTTATATGTATTTAACTCTTTGAAATAGGTTATTGGTGCTTCTAAAGACTGCAAATTTGGTATTTAACAATCTTGTAACTGTTACAAGAAAAAACAACAACTACTACTCCTTTTCCCTTATGGGGTATCCAAGAGCCCGTATAGATACCTTAAGTAGGTTCCCTATCAGTAGGAGAAAATAACAGTCCTCCACTCACCCCATGCAGGGAGGGAAGAGAGGAACCCTGAACAATGGTGTGCAAGCCCTTATATAGACCTTTGAAATTACCCACCCTGTAGCTCAACACCATCCCCCAAAACACCATACATACACCACAGAAGGAGGTGGTCTCCAACAGAAATACATCACGGGGCAGTCTACCACAGAAATCCTGTTTGTCAGGATACCTGACAGTGGTCACTGATTGCTCCACCTAGGCAGCCTGGCCATTCCTTTTGAGATGCTAAATACTTAGTTTCTGAATCCAGGTCACAGGCTCACCATATTCATAACAAATACGTCCTTAAGACTGGATTTGAGCAAAGGGACAATGGGGGGGCTTTCCATCCTCACTGCAGAGAATATTTGAGGTCACTGGAAGAGTCAAAATGGCTTCAGGATTGCTCTCCTGTACTATTTCAGACATGTGGTTTATATACTTATGTATGTGTTTGCCTTGTAAATTTATAAACAATATTTTTATATACGAGACCTTAGAATTCTTATAACATAAAACCATACTACCAGCATAAATATATCTAAAGGCTAAAGGGCTTTAGAAATGTTTATTTAAGTAGAACTGTCATCTTATTCAATGTTATGACCGTCTTTATAATGGCAGTAACGTTAGCTAATTTAGAAACTCTAGTTTTAAGATGAAAAACCCTTGAAACCTACTTATTGGTTTTGTTGGAACTGCCTGCTTGTGCAGTCACCCATTATGGTTGAATAGTTGCACAGGGTTTTTTAAAAAATGGTGTTGCGTTGGGGGTAGAGAAGGTATAACACAATTTCCATCTTTTCAGCAATTTTTCTGAAGGTAGAACATTCTCCTACCTCTTGTTTACAGTTCTCAAAATTTGGCTATACTGTATATGTAGGTTCTTCTGATGCTAGGTAAATAGCTAGAAAGGGAACCAAACTATGCAGATTAGGACTACTTTATAGCAAGAATCTTGTTATCTTTATTTTGTTATGGTAAACAAGACCATTTGGCAGTTATGCCTAAGAGAGCAACTTGGTTCCCTCTTAATCTTTGTAGTTTAATGTTGATGTTACAACTTTTACAAACTTACAATAACCTTTTGATTACATGGCTTGTGTTTCAAAAGCCAGCAAATGAAATATGGAGACGATGTGTACTTGCACCTGCTATCTAAAGAGCACAAGAGGCTTGTGCTAATCCAACGCTGACTTTAACCTAAAATTAGTGAAAGTTCCTTATTTTGTGTTTGGGGGAGTTGTAATTGGATTGGTAATATAGAATGCCTCAATTGAGCTGATGGAAATTTGCTTTTTTCATAGCCTACGTAATGTGGTTACTTGGTCATCAACTATTATACAGCTATACATCTTCTTAAGAATTTGCTTCAGCACTTCCGTAGTCAGGAGGTTATTCTAGGACATCACTGATAAACTTGTGTGCTTTTCCTACAGGAAGTACATTGAGCAAGTCCTGTGAAAGCTGTTTTCTGATACATTGCAACTTAAAATTGCATATGAGTGATGTCCCTTTCTGCAGGAAGTCTGCTACTGCACCATTTCTGTCAACCCTAAAAATTTTGCAATCCTATTTCCTATTGATCTACAATTAGGATTTTATTCAACATGCACAAACTTATCTTTTGTATTTCCCAGTAGTAATTTTAAGCATGCAAGTTGCTACTCCCAATTAAATGTTGTGGCTTGTTCTGAACTTTAGCACCGACAAGGAAAAATGTTTTGGAAGGGGTGAAGGGGACAAAGATTACTTTTTCTGTTTCCATTCTGAACACCCCATTAGCCAACCATACTGAAAGCTAGCTTTATATACTGGGACACTGTTAAGCAAGCTACAGAACTAGGTTATTAGGCTGCATCTTGTTCTTAAGTAGCCCTTTCACAAAAACAGAAGTATCATGTACAGACCATGCTCCAGTTGTTTTGTGCCAAGAACAGGGAGTTAAGATACGGAAATGGTCAAAACATACTGCCCACCTGAACATTTAAGGCAATTTTATACTTGGTTAAAACTGCAAGTAGGAATGACTGAATAAATCTGAGAAGTAAAAAAAACAATTTGATTGGAGAAAAATTTGAGGGATTGTGTTAAGTTGCTGTTCATCATTGCAACAGTGATGGTTCCAATTGCCACCAAAGAAAACTTTGGACAGCTCTATCATTGATGATACAAGCTTTTTAGAATTGTTCCACTGACAACTCCACTGGCACTAGCAGGAACCAAATGTGTGGAACCTACTACTGATTATTTGATAGTGGTCTGCGACTTTTTTTCCTAACCAGTATGTTGATCCTTCGACTAACACTCCCCTTGATCTGACTCTTTGTGAATGTCTCCGCTGATCAGTGTGAATTGCAAGCAGGTATATGTTGAAAGCATGATCAGCCAACCACTCCCTCTGCTCCCCCCCCCCATACATACACACACCTTACACAGACAGAACTGCCAGGCTGTGTGAACATAGTTAATAGTCTACATTGCAATCATATATTGGGTGACCTGCCATTTTCTTGTTTAGCTTCAAAAGTTTAAAGCTAATGTTCCAAATACATAGCTGAATTTAGGCTATGTGTGTAGTCTATAAATGAATACTTCAGAAAGTGACTTTCTTTTAAGCATGTTTCTGATTCCCTTGGATATTCTTTTTTAATGAGCAGAAATCTTTCTTTTTTTTTGTAAAAATGCTAATCTTTAGTGATCAGAAGTTGGGGAAGCTCCGTGGCTCCTAGTACAACTCCCCATTCTGCTATCCCAAATCTTGATTTTGCCATAGTTAAAAATGCAGTGGCAAGATGCAATTCAGACTGATGCAATACAGCACAGCAGTGTTAGCATGGAGACCCTACAATTTCAAAAGTCCTAGAGGATGACCACCTATGTGATGGATGGACAGTCTAAAACTAACAGCAGGGCTTATGCCGATGCAAGAAGCAAACAACAGAAATGCAGTGTATCTTAATTTACTTTTATGAAAATAACACCGAAGGCAGAATAATTAAAATAGTACTCAGGGTTATTTGCCAATTGCCCTTTGCTCCCAATTACGTAAAAGTGGGCAGCTTGTATCAATGAAGCAAGAAGGCACATACGATTTTTGTTTTCCTTTATACCCAGAGGAGTGTGTGCTAATGTGCTAATGATCATACGTCAGTGTGATATGTTATAGCTTGCAGTGCTATAAAAACATGACTCTTAAGGCTAGATTTATAAAATGTTACTCTGCTGGGGGAGGGGAGACATTTACGAGCCTGCTATTGTGGCAGAGGGGTTGGAAGAAGAGAGATAAGGAGCACCATGACTCTTCCAGCAGCTCTCTACAGTTCTACACTTGAGTGTGGAAAAGAGGGCTTTCCCCTTTTCTGGCAATTTACTGGTACTTGGTTTCTATTCCGGTCGGGCGTACCCAGGATCAAAACTGGGGGGGGGCAAGCCATGGTCGTTCTTTTCCCCCATACCTAGCAAAACATGGGGCTCTAAAAGCCCACCAGTTTCCAACCTCTCGCCATCGATTCCCAGCCTTTCGCTGCTGAGGAGACTAGTCCTTCTTTCCCTCCCCGATCTTGCCCCCCGCCACAAGCGGCGCCGAGGGGAAGCACCGCGGAGTAGCCTCCGCGTCTGGCTCTCAAAGACCGGTCATCGTGCTCGCCAGTGGGGGCGGCTTGTTCCAGGGTGAGGCTCTCCGCCCTTCCCGGGAGAAGAGGAGGAGGCACCTCCCGCCCCCCCCCCCTGCTCGGATCTGGTTTCTCGGCTCCTGCCCTCTCCCGCAGCGTCGCCCTGGGGCACGCCAAGCTGGTCTGAGCCATCGGGAGTTGCCGCGATGGGAGCCTGAGGCCTGGCGGTGATGGTGCTCTGCAGTCTGGCTGCTGCAACCTTCAGTTGCTTCTAGGGGGGCAGCTGCCCCCCACAGCCCCTTGCTGGGTACCCCCATGGCTCCTGGGTTGAAAAGAAACCCACTCAGACTGATCCCCATCCAGTCTTTGGCCACAGGTGGAAAGGACCAAGCTCATTGGTTGAATTATGGAATCATTGCATTGTAGAGACGGAAGGGACCCTGAGGATCATCTAGTTCAACAGCCTGAAATACAGGAATCACAACTAATTTATCCCTGACTAATGGCCACCCAACCTTTATTCAAAAACCTGCAACGAAGGAGTCCGTTCCACTGTCAAACAGCTCTTACTAGCAGAAAGTTCTCCTTAAGGTTTTGTGCAACCTCCCTCCTTTTTTCCCTGCCCACCTGCACCCCCAGCTCATATTTCTATAGGAAAACACTGTTTCAAATAAGAGTCTGATAGATCCCACTATAGTTGGTGTTCTGTTGCGTATGTGATTAAAGGGTACCCTGTCTCTGTAAAAGCATCCGTGCTTTAACTTCCTTGGCCAGTTTTTCTGAAAGAGCTATGATCCAAACTTTTTGTTACAATTGTGACATTTGCAAATGTTCCACAGATTTCCAATTAATGGGCAGCAAGATGTAGAGCTGTTACTAAAAGAGAAGTAATTCAGATTGACATTTTCATTTTTAAAGATTATTAACAATTCTAAAATTGGGATACAAATAACATTTTGTTTTGTAAGCAAGCTTATTTAATCAACAACATTCTTTCAAAGTAGCTGTAATCTGACATGTGCCCACTACATGTGATAGTTGTTCCAACCTCTTTACACCCTCTTTAGCAAAGAAGAAAAACAACCATGCTAATATGAGTGTTAAATGCCACCTGCATAGCAGTGTTAAGATTATTTTATTTTATATACACGGATACTGACTTTAAAGGCTTTTTAGCCCACAGGATCTGCCAATCGATCATCTCAATTACTGCTTCTAGATCTGTATTTTAAAAAATTACTTCCATTTGACCCCCCAAAAGGGCCCCATGGCTATTTATACCATAAAATCTCAATACAATTAAAACTACAGAGACTGCTAAAATACAGAGTATAAACAAATAAAAGGGCACTGTAGCTAGCACAGTTAAAATTTATTAAAAGCCTACTAGAAAGAAAATGTCTTAACTGCTTGTCTGAAAGATAATAAATAAGGGGCCAGATTGCAATCTCCACTAATATTTTATCACATCCTTTACAGTTCATACACTAGCCATTCAAGATGAACATCAGCTCAAGGGTCAACCATGGTTATTAGTCTCTGCTGCAAGACAGATGACTCCTCATTGTAAATAAGCTTTTGCGGATTTATAATACATCATGAGAACATTTGTGGCTATGTAGGAAAGTGCTTAATCATATGCAGAATATTTATATTACAACAAAACAGCAGTTGCAAAAATGGTCAGTTCAGTTTGACCTTTCAGAAACATCACCATTGCCATGGCAAGTATTGACTCATTTCCCCAGAATCGGAAGTAATAGGTCATAATGCTTACTTAAAAAGAAAAACTTATTGTCTTAGTAGGCGTGTTCTTGTAGCCTTATAAGTTCCCTAATGCATATACAGACTAGCAGACAGACTTGGAAGGCTTTGCTTGGTGAGTAGCTGCGTTTGTGTGCATATTCGTAGTTTGACTTGGATGTGCAAATACCTCTGGTTCAATAGCATTACGTATTCTGATCTTAAACCATTTGTTTTCTTTTTTAAGCTGCTAGCTATTTCTGTGTGCAAATGGAACAGTGCTTTAAAATGTCACATATTTAACTTTTTACCTGCCCTTGATAACTTTACAAATATTTTGTAGTGGACATAAATGTTTCAACTTCTACAACTTTGTAAACCTTACAACTTTGAACAAAAATACCTTTTAATTATGCAGTGCCTTTCAAAGCCTTCTTTGATAGTAAATAACAAGTATATTTCTGTATGAATGTTGTAATCTCTGGTATCTTTTCTTTCACATTAAACCTTGGGGTGGAGGAAAAGAGCAGTTATGGAAAATGTAATCTTGTCTTCTGCTCATTCCATGTGCAGCATTTTAAAAATTAATGATACTGTAACAAGAGGGCCTTCTCATTATTCTTGTGACCTGTTTTTGCCTCTGCAGTCATGATTAGTGGGGAGAAAGCTTAATCATGTGTCCCAGTTTTGGCAACATGTTAAGCAAAACCTTGGCTTGGCACAACAGTAAAAAGGACCAAGAGGGAGCAAAGCAGCTGCAAACTCCCCTTAGTGAACCTGTGCTAACCTGGTAAACCATAGTTTGGCTTACATTGTTGGGCAAACCCGGACTTGACAGAAATAAAGCTGTTGCTGAATTTTAGGACATTGTCACCTGAACAGAAATAAACAATGTCCTAGAATTGCTGAGTTATAGTTTCATATCTGTCTAAATTCCACAGTGAACAGGGTACAATTTTTTGTCTGATCACTTTTAAAGAACTTATATTGGAGACCGAACAAGGAATAGAAGCTGCTTTTAGTTTCAACAGCTCAATCATATATGTGGCTACTCAGAAGTATCATTGAGTTCAGTGGGGCTTACTTCCAAGTTACATGAGCATAAGAGTAAAGACTTACTATGGTCATTAGTGCCAGTGCAGATTTAATGTTATGCCATAGATACCAAGGGGAAGAGGTGGTGGTGTATTTAAGTCTTCAGAATACTCCCAGTAGCCAGATAATAACATCTGAATTTTATCTCTGTCATCCAGTTTAAACTAGACACAGAGTTATAATAGTTCCAGTTTTGTTCACTCAATATTCAGTTTAATAATACCATAGCATCTCTGACTAGTGACTGTATATACGGTAGTATGATAGAAGAGTTCATTATTTTATGACGTAAATAAATTCTTTCACAATCCCATTTCAAAGGTAGTTACACTATTAAGAAACTCTATTTTTGGGTCCTGATATGTTTTCTACAAATGATTGGGTTTTGTTGTTGTTGTTGTTTTTAAAAAAAAACAATTTAGCAGTCTGGAAAGGAGGGATGTGTGTGTGTGTGTAATACTGCATACCAGCTAGGCCTGGGCAATATATCCATATATTGGCCAGGACCGGTATTAGGGGTAGACCTCAATGACAGTTTCACTCAACGGTATATCTTTGGTGAAACCGCCGCTGCCTGAGTCCCTCTGCTACCAGCACCCAGCACGCTGAGAGAAAAACAAGCTGCAGCCGGGCATTGGAGGCAGAGGGGCTCGGGAGCAGTAGCAGTTTTACCTGCGATATACCGCTGAGTGAAGCCATCATTGCAGTCTGCCCTCATACTGCTGCAGAGGGAGAAACAAGCTGCATCAGCAAGGTGTGATACAGCTTGTTCCTTCCTCTGCTTTAACAAGCCCCCGCCCTGTCCCTCTGGCACACACACACATGCTGGTTGTGGTTGCTTAGCGGGGGTGTGTGTGTGTGAGAAGACTCCCGTCCCCCAGCTGAGCCTCACCACTCCCTCTGTCTCAAGGCAGCAGCATATGCAGCCTCAGCTCCTACCGCTGCCTTTGGACAGATGGGGGGGGGGAAGGCACAAATGGGATGCTTCCTTCTCCCTGTGAGGGAGAGGCAGCCCACCTGCATCTCCTTCCCATCCCAAGGCAGTGGAGGATGCTGCCCCCAGCTGCCTCCGCCACCTTGGAACATGCGGGGGAGGTACAAATGGGCTGCTTCTTCATCCAGGGAGGGAGAGGTAGCCCGCTCGCTCCCCCACACCAAGGCATTACATGAGGCAGGCAAACGAACAAAGTGTTAGCGCACTTGCCTCATCCATTGCTTTGATGTGGGCTTCTTTCTGACATTGTGATATACTGACATCGTGATATAGATCGCAGTGTTTAGCTGGCAGTATATTACGATGTTGGCAAACAGTTATTGCCCAGCCCTAATACCAGCCACTGAACTGCCTCAACATGAGCCAGTAACATTCTTGTTGCACTTGTGGTTGTTCTTCTAGTATTGCAGGCAGATTCACTGCGAAAATTTGTGCCTGCATTGATGCATCTTTCTAATAGGATTGATGGTTCTGAAGCATAATCAACCCTGGTACTACTTTGGTGATATAGTCGTAACTTGGATCTCAAACACCTTAGCTCCTGAAGAAATTGGCTCCCAAACAATTGAAACCTGGTTTTCAAATGATTTTTGGAAACTGAATATCTGGCATGACTTCCGGACAATCCTGTAACCAATCGGAAGCCATGCCTTGGTTTTTGAATGGTTCCAGGAGTCGAACCGACTCCCGGAACTCATTCTGTTTGAGAACCAAGGTATGACTGTACTGCTATCTTGTTTTAGGGAAGAGAAAGAGATTAGGAGTTTGTTGATGTACAATCCACTCCACTTCCAAAGATGCCCTGACAGAGCTGACACATGATCAGTAGTAGTAGTAGTAGTAGTAATTTATTTATACCTCACCCAACTGGCTACGTTTCCCCAGTTCTCTGTGACATTAAACTGGGATATTTATTTATTTATTTATTTTGCGAACTTACCCCTTTCTCCCCAGCAGGGAAATGGGGGTGAGAGGTGGGAAACTTGAATGTACTTGTAAGTAATACCCTATATTGTAAAAAATAGAAAATGTACTCAAAAGTAGTTGAAAACACAAACAACTTTTTACAATTTCCAAGAAAACCCTTGCAATTTTGTAATATTAAAAATGCTGTCCTTTGATGATGTGAGAAGTGGAACATGCAAAAGATAAGGTCATATAGCAGGTAAACTATACAATACAGATGGGGAACCTTTTTCAGCCTTAGGACCATATTCTCCCTGTGGTTGGTGATGCCAGAGACAAAAGTGAGCAGAACTAATATAAATTTTACTGCATTTGACTCCTCCAGGTCTGAGGTTTTCCACCCCTGCTGTAAAAGAAATACAAATTTGCCCATTGTCAGTTCAGTATGTACATTTTTCTCAGAAATAAGTCCCACTGAGGTCAGTGGTGCTTACTCCTAAATACTGTAACTGTGCATAGGATGGCAGTCTGAATGACTGCAGAAAATAAAAAAAATGACATATTTGAAACAGTGCCCCCCTTTTCTGGTTGCAATTTTGATATCCTACCCATTATATAACATGCTTTGGAAACGCCTTCAAGAGAGCACAACTGCAGTTTTCCTTGCATGCAGTCCCTTCTCACCTATGGGTACAAGGCTAGTACTTGAATACAAGGCTGTCTTAATTTCTAATTATGCATATGGAAGAGAACTGTTTCTTTTGTAGTGGATAAATGTATGGGCTAGGTTGTCTGTCTCACTGATTTTACTGTGTGAAGCAAATGTCACAGAGTATACTTCTGCTGGTGTGCTTTCCATTTGCTTTATACCATCTGTGCAGCACATGCAGATTTAATTGCACACTCATTCAATGGTGGTCCTAATTAAACATTTTGAAATTTCAGTCTTTATGGAAGGTTAGTGGCCTAATTCACACAATCAAATCCTAGTTTATTAAGTCAGGGTATGCACAAACTTTAAGCACTAGAACACAGTCCCTTTGATCCTCTTTTTGTGTGAGCACAGAAACAAAAGCTACAGTTTACTATAGTTTCCCTTGACATGCAGTCAGGCACTATGATTAATAGGTTCCAAACAAGCAAGGATTCAGAAATCAAACATTTTGATTGCCTGAATGGGCGTCTCATTGTTGGGCAACATGATCTTCTTGTGTTCTCAGTTCTTCTGTTCCAAGAAGCCTTTTGTGATATTGTAGAATTGTAAGAGGTTCAGAAAAGAGCAACCAAAATGATCAAGGGGATGGAGCGACTCCTGCATTTGGGACTTCTCTTAGTTTAGAGATCAGGCAAGTAAGAGGTGATATGATAGAAGTTTATAAAATTATTATGCATGGCGTGGAGAAAGTAGATAGAGAAATGTTTTTCTCCCTCTCTCATAGCACTAGAATTCATGGACATTCTATGAAGCTGAATGTTGGAAGGTTTAGGACAGATAAAAAGAAGCACTTCTTCACTCAGTACATAGTCAAACTTTGGAACTCCCCCCCCCACCAGGCAGTGATGGTCACTAACTTGGAAGCTTTTAAAGAGGATTCGATAAATTAATGGAGAAGGCTGTCAATGGCTACTAGCTATGAGGTGGCAATACCAGTTGCTGAGGAGGGGAGAATGCTATTGTGCTCATGTTCTGCTCACTGGTTTCCCACAGAGCAGGATGCTGGATAGGCCATTGGCCTGATTTGACAGGCTATTCTTAAGTTCTTATGTTGCCTTTTTAAAAACAAACCTATCATTTTGTTGAAAAGCAAAACTTGTTTATGATAAATAGCCATATAAAACTTGAAAATTAAAGTTCTGTGTAACTTTAAATCTAGAGTTACAAACGGTCTTTCCCATCTTACTGTGGACTGAGCAACTTCTGAAGAGTTCTCATTTCTCCTAGAAAAACTGTAAGTTTGAATTTTGGCATACCAATACTTATTGTTGAATATGTTTCATTAACATATCTGTTTTTTATGTACTGTTTTTAAAGTGTGCTGATTGAAGTAATTTCCTGTTTAGAAATATATCCTAAATGTAGCCTGTATCTTTCTGATGTCATATATTTAATGTCTATAGCAGTATTTGATTGGGTGTGTGGTTACTATCAACCTTTGAATTGGGATGACTAGCAACTTTTTCAAAACAAGCCTTCTAGGTGTTTAAAACATCTGGATCTGAAAGTTTCTCAGGTGCAATTTACCATGCAATTTTCACTGCTTTGAAAAAAGATGAAATAAGATATAGAATTACCCAAGCTTTTAATAGGTTATGTGCCATTAACTCCACAGTCAATTTGATATAAGCTTTTTTCATATCACACTCTGATTGTAACTGATGGATTACTCTGAAGTGCACAAACTTTTAATGAGATTATGTGTTTAAAAGCTTTGAAGTGCACTTTTCTTGATGCCAGTGGTTTGACCTTAAATAACAAGGAAACAATTAAAACACTGTTTAATGGTGGGACCTTTCCTCATTATTATTTTTTAAAAAATATGGAGCACCTTTGGGCAGTGCTACTTTCTACATTAAGATACCATACTTTTCTATGTATTAGGTGAGGGTTTTTTACTCTCAAATAAAGTAAAAAATGGGGGGGGGGGTCGTCTTATACCTGGGTAGTGCAGGGTGGGGTGGGCGATTGGTTGCACCTGCAAACAGGATCTAGCAATTGGGTGGGTGAATGATGTCTCCTGCAAGGGCTGCTTTGGATTGGCTGCCGCTTCAGCAATTTGGCTTGCGTTGTTTGTGATTCCCCCCCAAGTGATGGGAAGCGCAGAAGCAGCTAAGGAATTGTGCATGTGTGCGCACACTTTCTCCAGTCAAAATCTTCCCATTCCAAAGAAGCTTTTCCTGGAGGGGAAGGAGAAGGGAGTTCAGATGCACACATTTATCTATAAATGTAATGTTAGGCTCTGAATTGGTGTTGCATGCTTTGTTTGTTGTCAGACTTTGAACACAAATTTTCCAGATCTTTTCTTAAATTATGTCATATTGTATAACTGTTCTTCACTTGAGCTTTAACTAGCATTAACATTTCTGCCCATGTGTTTTTGTGTTATGTGCAACTTACTTCTACTGGAGTGTTTAATTAACTGGGGGGGGGGGTACACATCAAAACAGGTTTTAAGGAAAGAGCTAATGCAAATTAATGTAATTTACTTGAAAGTCTTGGAACTAGCATTTTTTTTGCAAACAATATATTTTTTGAAGTCCTATTTGGAGCTGTCAAAATATACTTCATTGGAGAGCCATGGCTGTTCCATTTTAGAACAGGAAAACAAAATGAGCATGCCATTATGCGAAAAATAACTAAATTTGCAGATAGCCATGCTAGTTTATCAAAAGAAATGTAAAAGCAACAGTATCGTAGTAGCTTTTATTCAGAAAATTCAAATATCAGCAAATACAAAGCAAGCTTTCATTTTTAAAGAATTCAGCTAGGTGCTAAGCTTTAAAAAAGAAAGGGAGAGTATAGGATAGGATAGAAGAAAATGAACTTTTTGAGCATGATGGGTGGAATTAAAGTGTCTATAACATCAAAATGTAGCATGTCAATTGTTATATAAACCTACATTAGATCATGCTCAAAATCTACAAAACACTGTTCCGTCTTGCTACAGCATGCAGACTTGCGGGGGGAGGTATTTTAATCATGCTCTCAAACAGAGGCTTTTAGATAAACAGAACTTATTCATGCTGCACATAGTTAAAACTATGGAATTTACTCCCACAGGAGGAAAGATTAAAAGAGGATTAGATAAATTAATGGAGGAGAAGACTATCAATGACTACTAGCTATGATAGCTGTGTTCTGCCTCCACAGTTCGAGGCAGCAATATTCTGAATGGCCACTGCTAGAAACAACAGGAGGGGAGAGTGCTTTTGTGTTTGAATCTTGCTTGCTGGTTTCTCACAGGTATCTGGTTAGCCACTGTGAGAACAGAATGTTGGACTAGATGGGCCACTGTACTTGATGGGTCATTAGCCTGACCCAGCAGGCTCAAACTGGTTCTCTTAAACTGGTCCACAAGCCACCAGGTGATCCATGTAAAGGTTGCAGAAAAGTTGAGGATATCTGTATTTTGCACTTACAGTGGTGCCTCGCTAGACAAAAATAATTCGTTCTGCGAGTATTTTCATCTAGCGATTTTTTCGTCTAGTGAAGCACCAATGCAAACCATGGTTTTCACTAGACGGGGAAATTTTTTTTCCCGTCTTGCGAGGCAGCCCCATAGACAAATTTGTCTTGCGGGGCAGCCTTCCGCTAGACGAATGCCTTCGTCTAGCGGGTTTTTCGTCTAGCGAGGCATTCATCTAGCGGGGCACCACTGTATTCATTTTTTGTTTTGATCAGAGCCATATTTATCAATAAGGCCAACAAGGCCATGGCTTAAAGCATCATAATACAGCGCTGTTTTTAACAGTGTCAATCTGGAATACAAAAAAGTGCAAGTTGAAACTTCCAGAAATTTTCAAGCACAAAGGTGTTCAGAACCGCTGCCCTAGAACCATATTTTTTCCTCCCTACCCTGGCCTTTTTTTTGCTGAACATCTAGCAGCTCAGTGAAAGTCCTGGGAAACTTGAAAGCATTCCCACTTCCTTGTGATATTTTGGTTGACTCTGATAAAAGTTATTATACCACAGTTGCTTTGGGATTTAACTAAATTAGATTTAAATTCATGGGAAATGTCTTTTTTGGAATATTGGTAATGTAAAGCATATTCACCTATGGATGTAAACATATATTTATGTTTCTATAAAAGCTAGATACTCTGTAGGAATTAATATTCCAATTTGAGAAAATGGAAACTAGGGGATTTCTAACAAGTCATATGACTGTTACATATGAAGGACATCTTTTAATTTATGTTTAATGGTATACATGGCTGGCTTCTTTGCTAAATTTCCTCAAAGGAATTGGGGCCTTGACAGATAAAGTTTTACTGTGATTATAAATATGAATCAGAAATTCATCATGTTGCACTATATAATTAAATAACATTTATCAGCTGAGTAATACACACTACTAGTCTGTAGCTGCTGCTGTACCTTAGAGCAAATTCAATTATCATGATTAAATAATGGGTGCTGCAGAATCTTAATTATTGACATGCTAGTCAGTCATTTACAATCTATTTTTAAAGCACAGTGTGTTTCATCCTGAAACATCAAATATGTTTCTACATCACTTTAATACTGGGGTACAGGTATAGCTATCTGAATTCCTTGTTCCTGATTTATTTATTGTCCTGTGTTTCCTCTGCATTATGCTTCATCAGTCTGCCCAAAATAGTCCTAATCCTGAAGCACTCTGCAACCCTCCATTAAGTGTGTAAAGAGATGATCCTCGCTTCTTGCTCCCTCATATCAGAATGTTTTGGGCCCATTTCACAAAACAGTGTTCTGTGCAGCTTCCAGCATTTCCCCTGGAAATTGTGGGGAATATTTAAGAAAGCCCCAGTGAAATGGGACTGAATGTTGTTCAGTCAGTGCCTATCATTCCTCTATCCAGCGCTCACTTTCTCCTTTTGCAAATTTAAATCCTAACTCCCATATAGAATCAAAGAAGTATGAAGATGGAAGGCACCCTGAGGGTCATCCAGTCCAATCCCCTGCAATATGTCCGATGATCTGATTGCATATAAGGATAGGTTTTATGAAACCATGGTTAAACTGCAGTGCTGTTATTTGAACAGAAGAAGTTCCTTCCACATAAGAAGCCAAAATTACATGTCTATATTGGCTCATGCCTGAATATTAGGATATGTTTAAGACCTTGTTTCTATCAAACTGGTTGCTAGTCTTAAAGCAAGGTCAAAAGGGAGGCTATGGAAGCATTTTGCAATAAGCAATTGCAACAGTTCCGTATTTTGGCCTGCCAAGGAATCTGAATGTACGCAAGTCCAGTAAACAGTGAATTAATGTAGCTTCTGAGTCATAAACAGCACTGCTAAATCCTCTCCTGCTCAAGTAAAAATATTTAAAGAAAAAGCTATGAACTTTTGAACACAATGATGCAATACGTATTTGCTAAACTGGATTAAAAGTATAACATTTTAAGAGTGCTTCTCAAAAATATTTGAGTTGGGGTAGATGGAACAAATATTTATTTCAATTTTAATCTCCTTAAAATCAGTTATGCCATGTGTATAAGTATGAAACCAGTTTTTTCAACCTCCAGTATCTAGCTGCATTTTATGATGAAACCAATAAAGGATTGAAGCTAACAAACTGTTACTAATTTTGCCTCCTGCTCTCTGATTACCTGTGATCTTCAACCACCAATAATCTGCTGCTGGCTTCCAGTATTTCTAACATTGCAGTGATTACTCTAAAACTGAACCACCTAAACCTTCATTCTGCTTTTGTCTGCGGCTGCTTCCACTTTTGCCTTGCAAAAAACTAAGGCACTTCGAATCCCTGAACGACAGGAGACAGAAAGCCATCCATTATGAAGCTTAAGCTAGGACTACGCATCTTTCTCTTGCTTCCTGTGTACTTGTTGATAAATCTGTACAGTGCCCTTATATTCATTCCGTGGTATTTTCTTACAAATGCTAAGAAGAAAAAAGCTATGGCGAAGCGATTAAAAGCTAAACCCATCTCGGACAGTCCTGGAAGCCCATACAGAGCCATTTCACATCTTGAGTCATTAGCCACTATAGACTTGCCTGGAGCAGACACTTTGGACAAATTGTTTGACCATGCTGTAGCAAAATTTGGGAAAAAAGACTGTCTTGGAACAAGAGAGATCCTGAGTGAGGAGAATGAAATACAGCCCCATGGAAAAGTATTTAAGAAGGTAATAACATTGGTAAATGTTTAAACACCATTAATAAGGTATTTTTAAAAGGTTGATACTGTCTTAAATATCTTACTTGCAATGAATTGGGATCATTTTTTAAAGCACTTGGTATGTTTAGAGTGTCTTTTGAAATCTATGCACTTTATTATTTGTTATACTATTCAAATAGTAAGTTCAGGTTCTTTAAAAAAACAAATACTTTTTTTGTTAAATTAGTAATAAATAGGTCAATGCTCATTTCAAAAGGCATCACCCACTGTTAAGTTACTTTGTCAAGCAAACATAGATATGAAGTTTAATACTTGTTCCAAGTATTGGAACTACGTGCTTCTGTCTGAAGATATTTACTTTGTATGTATTTCTGTGGCATTTCTATTGCCATGTGAATTGTTGGCTGCTAATCAAGGGAGAGGATTCTAAAATACTTCAGAGAACAATGTTATTGAACAAGCTGTATTTATTGATATAGTAGGAAAATGTAGTATTTGCACAGACACCTTACTGGGCAGGTTTTTTAGCACTACAAGCACAGCTGGCCTATTTTGAAAGTTACCTGCATTTCTTTTAGACCAACATTGTGGCTGACAATGATGAATAAAATATTTAGATTTTAGGCACTCTTGTTCTAGTGAGTACTGTCTCGTGTTATATTGATCAAGTTATTCAACAGTATATTTTACTTATTTATTTAGGAGCCTACTAATCAAAGTTATTGTATATTAAACAATGTGTTTTACTCTTTAACCAGCTGATCTTAGGAAACTATAGGTGGCTAAACTATGAGGAAACTAACCAGAAACTGAACAACTTTGGGAGTGGATTAGTTGCACTTGGGCTAAAACCAAAGAGCACAGTTGCTATTTTCTGCGAAACCCGAACTGAATGGATGATTGCAGCACAAACCTGTTTTCGATACAGCTTTCCTCGTGAGTATTGATGCTTTATCTGGCATATATGAGCAAGTTTGTGGAAAAATAGGACTATGATCCCCAGGTTCCTTGTTCCCTCCTTTCCCAGTCCTATATTTCCCCCCTCACTGCAATGTTATCTCCTAGTTATCAAAACAGGTATGTAACTTTAAAATACAATGCCAGAGTTTGCTGTCCATGATGTTTCTGTGTAAAACTCAAATGTACACAAGAGTAAGCACAGTCGTCATTTGGAAGACTCATGATTTGCATGAATATTCACTGTATTTTTCTTACAAACTTCAGAATTTTGCATAGATATGTCAGGTTTATTCCACTTTGGGATAGTGGTGTTTTTTTGCAGTAGATGTGAAACATAAAATGAAGATGAAAAACCAAAATGCTTTTACTCATTCTTCAATGCGAAATAATTGATGGCTAGAAAATACAGATTTGGTTTTAGCTTTTATTTTTTAAGCAATTTCCCCCTTTCTGTTAAACAGTTGTTACTTTATACGCGACCCTTGGAGAAGATGCAGTAACCTATGGACTGAACGAATCTGGAGCATCTTATCTAATCACTAGCACAGACCTTTTAGAAGGCAAACTCAAGGTAAGTCTTGATGAGATATCTTCATTTGGTATAAATAATAGTAATCTTGCAAAAGATATGGGTTGGGTTGTTGTTATGTTTCATGGAAAACTAATTCAACATTAGGCTGAAATTCTGGAGATCGTGTGGACTAACTTGTGGCTATGTGTATTTTGCAGTGGGGCTGCAAAGTATTGTCTTGGCTCATAAATCAGTGGGACTCTCAATAAATTCCCTTCATTGAAATTATTTGAAAATTCTAAACAAACAAGTAGCATATTGACCACCATGATTTGGGCACAAAGCTGGAAAGCCAAAGTACAAACATTATTGATAGCTTCTCTACCTTTTGTGGAATGTTCATCTGAAGGTTTTCATAGTTCTAGTATGAACCAATATATAAAAATATGCTTCCATTTGGACTGTGTGTTTAATGGCTGCAGGTAAGGGGAGTAGGTTTTTAAAGCACTGATACTAGCCCAAACCATCATAAGGATAGAGGTATCAAAATAAACAGGCAATATGTTAAGATCCTGTGCTGTACACTGTGTAATCAACCTTCAAATATTTCTTCATCAGAATGTTTTGTCAGAAATCCCCTGCCTCAGACATATCATTTATGTGGACAAGAAGACTATCAATAAGTCAGACTATCCTGAAACACTAGAGATCCTTAGCATGCAAGCAGTAGAAGAACTGGGAGCCAAATCAGAAAACTGTAAGTGGACTAAGTGAAAGGCTAGCACAGCTGCTTAAAGTTATGAAACACTTCTTTCACTATAGTAAGCAAAGTTGTAAATATATGTTAATCATAGGGAAGAAGTATGAAACTGTAAGCTGTTTAAAATATAAGCTTCTCCCTCAATATTGTATGCTCATGTGTATTTATTTAAAATACTTCTAGCCCATCCTTCATCTATATCAGAATAGAAAACTCTTTTCAGCCCAGGAGACACATTACCTTATGGGCAACTTTCTGGGAGCCACATATCTATGTTGGTGGGGCCAGGTGCAAAAGTGGGCAAAGCAATGGTGTGACTCTTACCCTTGTACAGTATCTTACATTCTAGCCATGAGGTTTCTATAACTACCACACATCTCTTCAGCCTCCTTTCAGGCAAGCAGCATTATCACAGTTCAGTAACACATTTCAGCCCAGGATAAATGAGTAAAGGAAGGTTTGGCCTGTGGGATGGGTGCGGCCTGGAGAGTATCCCAAGGGCCAGATAGAGAAGGCCACATTTGGCCCCTGGGCTTGCAGTTGGTTCGCCAACACCGATCTCTATAGATATGAGGGTGAAGTACAATATATACTGTACAGTACATAATAGAAACAAGCCATAAAATAATCTTATAAAACCTTGCATCTGAATAAATAGAAGCAGATAAAATCAAAGTACAGTAGCAGGTAAGATCAAACTATCAAACTCTTAAAATGCTGGGTCAAGTAAGTCCTTACATGCTGCTGAAATAATAACAATGTCACCACCAGTTGCACTGCTAAAGAGGGGGCATTCCACAGGCACTCTAGATTGGCGATTCTCATTCCAGTGAGCAGAGTATTAAAATTTTGATAATGCAATATTCCAGGGATGGGGTCCCATTTGGTCCACCAGGCTGCCAAATTTTCCAAAAACCATGTTCACCTCTCCCATATTGATGCCATATGTGAAGTTGTATGTAGGACAGGTAGATATGTGGCTGGATCAGCTGCAGAAAGCAGGACTGAACTCCCTGTGCAGGGATTTTAATTCTGCCTGGTCGCTGTCTCCCTCAATTTCCACCTCTAAAGCTTTGGTCCGTGGACAGAATTACTACTCCAGGGTATATTCCATACTTGTCCTGTTCTGCTCCCACATATGAGCCCACAAGGCAAGGCAAGATTGGTTCTCACAGCACCAAGGAGGACTAGTGAACAATCTGTTCTGACGGGTTGGAAGTGAATTGAAACCTCTTGTGCCTTTGCCTCCAATCCACCTCTGTTCTTTCCTTCTTGAGGACTAGAGTTTTCTTAAAAGACTAATTCTCTGGCCTGAAGACAGACACATCTCCTCCAGTTCATGGCTTATCACCTTGTGTAATCCTTGTGGCACTAAAGTAGTGAGGTAGTGAGAGAAGCATGCAGGCCCTCAGGCCCAGGAAATACACCTATAAGAATACTAGATTTGGTTTTATTTCGGTCCTCCTGCTATAGGAGCTAGTTCAATGGGCTCCTGCCTGCAAGCCTCAAATTAAGTGGTCCTAGCATCAGGCTCAAAGCCCAGGAATCTGGTCTGGTTCCTTTGCTAGTGACACTGTAGCCTCTGACCTGGTGCGCTGGTCACTGCTGGATTCCAGGTTCACAGCACCACTCACATTCATTTTAAAACTTGCCTCATAACAGTCACCTTCAGTGGAAGAGCTTTATCCTGTTCCTCTGTGCCTGCATTGGAGCAAAGCATCAGGAAGACAGCTGAACCTTCCAGATGTCAGCCATAAGTTGATAGTTCTTTCAAGTCCACCTGAAGCCTCGGCAGAAGGGCAAACAAAGCACCCAGTCAACTAGCTAATTTGTCAATAAAGATGAAGCCTATTTTTCACCCATAGCCAGAACCATGCATCCTGTTCAGCAGGAATAGATATAATGAAAAAGACACCAGCAGGGTATGGATCCCATTCCTGAGAACTATTTGAGCCCTTCTCCAAGCAGGATACTTTTGATTTAACATCAACATAAAAATGGCATGTAGATGTGTCACATATCTTAGTCTTTCACTACTTTCTTCCCAATGAGATTAAAGTTGCTTTGGAAATTTCCATTGCTATAAAGAAGCCCTTCCAATTAGTTCTAAGCTAAGAGACAGAAACTTCTGGGACTTTTTGACCTTTTATAGGAATGCAGATAAGAGTATTCTGGTTTTGGTTTCCCACACAGAGAAAGTACTTATAGTCAAATTTCTTCATAAATTTTGTTTATACCTTGTTTTTCAGCTAAGATTGGCATCCAATATAAAATACAGTTTAAATTCATTTTCTGTGATATACTGACCTGTAATGTTTGTTGCCCCTGATCTTTTTTCTAGTAAATATCTCTCCAAGTCGACCTACTGCCACAGATATGGCCTTAGTAATGTACACCAGTGGCTCCACTGGGAAACCTAAAGGAGTGATGATGATGCATAAAAACTTGATAGCTGGAATGACAGGGCAGTGTGAACGGATACCAGGGTTGGGGTAAGCATTTCCTGTTTTTCAAAGATGTATGTCAAAAACTCAAACTCCATTTTTAAAGACAACACTATCTTTCTGTAATCATTTATAGTGCAATCCCGCTTTCTCCCCATGGAGGATCAGGGCACAGCAGCATACCTGTCAACAGCGTGGCAACCAGAGGAATTGGGCCAATTAATGCCTTTTTTGGTGCTTCCTCTCACCTGTCATTTAGCAATGATTAAAGTTAATGTGGGAGGGTGGCACTTGCTGTTAACTGCAGCTACAGATGGACAAGCAAGGTGGGAGGGCAGAGAGGATTAGGTTGGCCCATTCTAAACCCTCTTCCTATCCCTTTCCATTCCTTCCTCTATGTGTTTTTACATCCTGCCCCCAGCAGATAGGGGGATTGCACTCTGGCTGAATCATTAGCATGAGACTTAACTGACAAGGACTAGAATGGGTTAAACAGAACAGTGTTCAAAAGAAGAGATAAATTTGTATAAGATAAAAGTTATGTGCTTTTCCTAAGAAATGTTATTTATGGATCCTGGGTTCATACTTTGGCTATTTACCTGCTTCTTACTGGATTATAACATTGCACCTTGGACAGGATCATTCTAAGGCTTTACTATAGCAACAGTAGTGATAGAATATTTAACTCTGGTGCTGCTAAAGTTAAGGGGGAGACATAGGAGTGGAAAACAAATAAACCCTTTATAAAACAGAGGTCTGAGATGTTTGAATACCAGTCTGAGGATTTTGTAATAGACTTTTTGGGCATCATATATGGGGCCCCACCAAACTGCTAGATAAGTGGGGAAACCTAAGTGCTGGTGGCTGATACTTCACCAGTATTTTGGAAATTGGGTACATCCTGGAACTGACATGAATGCACCAAAGGGAAGGTTTCTTTTTTTTATTGCCTGGAAGACTATTGGTGAGGAAGTGGGAGAATAGAAACAGACTTTAAATGGAAACCTGTTGTAGCCTTAAGAAGGACAATAATAATACCACAGTAGAAACCTATTTTAACCTGATGTCTCCAAGCTAGAGAGAATGCTCTGCTTGGAAAATAATTGACAAGTCCAGGAAGTTGAATAGTAGGTACAAAATTCTTTCCATTGGTGTGATGTTTTTAAAGCTTTCATCTGTTAAGTAATCTAATTGGCCTGGCTGTATGTTAGAGAACATAGATCCCAGAAGCCCCCAATTATGAAAAAAGAATGTAGAATAAAAACTGTTTTCTGTGCTTTATAAAAAGAGGATTAGACAAATTCATGGAGGGCAAAGCTATCGGACGTTAGTCTCCCAAATGGCTATGTTATACCTCCACTTCAGAGGCAGTATGCCTCTGAACAAGAATTGCTGGGAATCACTGGTGGAGGAAGTGCTGCTGCACTAAAGATATGCATGCAGGCTTCCTATGGATATTTGGTTGGCTACTTTGAGAACAGAGTGCTGGACTGGATGGGCCTTTGACCTGATCCAGCAGGGCTCTTTTTAAGTTCAGATAACCTGCATGCTATACTGAAGCACATAATTTTTCTCCTTTAGACCCAAGGACACATACATTGGCTATTTGCCTCTGGCTCATGTATTAGAACTGACAGCAGAAATTTCCTGTATTACTTACGGCTGCAGGATTGGATATTCCTCTCCTCTCACACTATCAGACCAGGTAAGCAAATGCATTGACCTCTTCTGTTGGTTGTTCACAAAGAAAGAAATGCATTAACATTCAGTTGAATTAACACAACAGTTGTGAATAGCGTGGAGATGATTAGCAATCCTAGACTCGCCACATTGAAATGTTCAAAGCGCAGTAGTGGCTAGTGTAGGAAAGTGTAACACCCAAAAAGGCACTCAGGAAACCTTGCTCAGGAAACTGGTTTTAGAAAATTCTAGTTAAACAGCATGATCCATCCCTCACCACCCATAGTAATCTTTAGGATCAACTTTACAACTACCGTAAATAAAAAGAATTGTACCCATCCATAGCACTTTTAACAGCCTGCCCACATATATGTGTATATAATAGAGTATCTTGAACAGGCAAGCCCATCAGTTGCTTACCCTGATGCACTATAATATGTTGAACATGCAATAAATAATATTTACCTTGCTCACGAACTGAATAATTTTAGCATGCACAGATCTGTGATGTCAGAAAAAGTTTTGCAGCTCCCTTATTGTGTGAATAAATGGATTTAAGCTACGTTTCAAAGAGCACCACTCCCCAATATTTTGTCTCAATAGTTAGTTGCATCAAGGCCTGCAGATAACCACATACAACATTGCTGTTTCTTTTAGTATTGAAAAATGTATTGTTAATGGGCTTCCTTGTATTTTTGAGGTTCATTCTCTTTCACTGAATGGAATAAAGTAATTGTTTTTGGAATGTGGCAGTCTTTGGGCTATTAATGTACTTTTAACCGGGATTCTCATACTCTTTTCTTACAGTCAAGTAAAATTAAAAAGGGAAGCAAAGGAGATTGTTCTATTTTGAAACCAACATTGATGGCAGCTGTGCCTGTAAGTATGGGTTGGGACAAGTGGCTAATAAAATACTTTCATTTTCCATATCTTTTAAAAAATAATATTTATTCAGTTTTCCAATTTAACAATCCAATAAAGGCCACATTAAAGACATTCCGAATGACAAAATAATCAAATAGTCCAAATATTAAACCAAATCATAAATCTTTGTTTGACTTCCCATGCTCTGAGGTCGGAGGATTGCCATCATCTCACATTTGCGCTGCTTTCTTAATTAGTCCAGGTGGTTCCCATAAATCAATCCGATGTTAATCCTTCGTTCGTTTTCACAGCCTCTGAGTTCATCCAGAAAGCAAGTTATATAAAAACAGTATGTTTCTGTGTGGGTGTTTATTTTCTTTCACTTTCACTTCTTCACACCAGATGTTATCCAATACAACACGTCCCAAAATGGAGGAAATCTGGCTTTCTACCAATTGTTACAGGCATATGTCCAAACCTTTCCGTTTTGTCTCATATCATACCAAAACAGAAAAGCCTGTACTTTGGCTATAAGCCTCAATTCCCATCTTCCGCTCTTAACAGTCCCATGAGAATTAATTGCAAGTTCGTAAATCTTTTCCACACAGTTAATAATTAGATCAAAATTATATCAGTATTGCAATACAGTACAGTCTCACTTGTGTACATAATCGGTATTCAGATTTTCCAGGGGGATTTGCCAAGTAAAATAGCAAATATGCAGTATATCAAAAAGAAACAAAGGTGGCTCCCTCCCCCCACTTTCCGTTCCGACATACCAGTTTCATAGTAAAGATAATCTCTCTTCCACTCGATTCCTTTAGCTCCTCAGTGGCTGAATCAGTTGGCAGAGTAGTTTATCTCATCTCAGAGCATGCCCGTTAATTAAGTCCGAATTATCATCTTAAAAAACAGGAGTTTGTTCGCTCATGGTGGCGACTTTGGAGAGTTGCCAAAGAGACACACAGTGTTTTCCACTCAGCACCCCCTGCCCCCTCATTCCTACCAGATTCGGGGGCAGGTGTTGGGCAGTTACGGGTGAAGCTGCCCCCCCCTGCCCTGGGGGGTTGGGAGGATGATTACTTCCATTTCATCCTCAAAATATCATATGCAAAACGGCAGAGATGTAATCAACAGGCTCTGCCGTGGCAAGCCAAAGCAGAAGTCTCCTTTTATTTTCCATATCATTCACTCCCAACAGCCTCAACACTAAGAAGTAGAGTGAATCTGTATGGTAACTTTTTTATTTTAATTTAGTAGTTAAAAGGTACAGTAACATATCTTCCCCAATAAATGTACATAGGATTGCAATCATTCATATATATATACATATATATATATATTACATTTTAGAATTATATTTGGTCCTTGAGTCTGGTATATTTGAGTGCATGATTGAGTGCAAATAATCCATGCTACTATAGATAAGTTAGGTTGCCTATATTCAACAGCAACAGTCAGCTATGTAAATTATTAGCCGCTAAGATAAGTGTCTTCTTTCCCTGCCGCCACAAAACATTGTGTTTTTAACCAGCAATTGAGGCTGCAAAACTATGTCCACTTTCCTAAGAGTAGGCTCCGTTGTATTTTACTGGGATTTGCTTCTGAATAGATATGTACATGACTGCACTGTGAAAGACCTAATGCAAGCTATGGAAGAAAGTCCAACTTGCAGGAAAAGAACTTACTTCATAAGTTTGATGAGTGTCCCATAAGTCTGACTCATATAAGTAGCATGCTCAGAAAATAAACAAAAATCAGTGCTGGGGCAATTGGAAAACGTCTTTATGAGTTGTTTTTTCACAAAAAGAAAAGAATGGGGTGGATAGAACTGCAGACCTTGAAGGTTGTCTTCAGATACTATAGTGATGCAAATTAGATACTGCTGTAACTATTTCTTAAACATTCAAAACCGACTTCCGGTTAGGTGCCGGTCAATGGCGGACGGGAGTCCGATGGCTCCGTCCTCCGTCAGGCTTTAGGGACTTCTGTGCCTGCGCCACGGGTCCCTTAAAGCCACGGGAAGAGCGTCCCGTGGACCTGAGCTTCGTGGGTCCCAGACGTGCCGTCTCCGTTCCCGATTGACCCTCGTAAGGGGGAAAATCGGGTGAACGGAGCGCCGGCACGGGACTGAAGAAGCGTCTGCCTGCGGAGGATCAAAGCAGCGATCCCGCCAGACTCGAGCACCCGGCACTTCCTGCAAAGAGACTTCCAAAGAAACTCTGTAAGTTAAAAATTGGATCATTTTTACAAGATTTAAGAGCACTGCTTGCAGAGGAATTGTAAAAGGAAGCCTGTTCCCTTTGAACTGTTTGCGCGAGCTTGGTAGCGCTAAAAGATCAAAGCCGCGACTAACGGAAAAGTTTTGCGAACTTTTTAAAAGTTGATTAAAAGTTATTTAAAGGATGCTTAAAGACTTAAAAACAGTTGATATGGCAAAAGAAGATGCCCCTCACCCTCTGGATTAGGATTCCGGGTCAGTAGCGGGCTGTAATACATTGTTGCCATTTTTTCTTTGTTGGTGTTTCAGTGACTGTTTACCAGTGGAGACATTTTGACTTTTTTGTAACCAGTTACAAGTTACTTTGTGGACTTTGGTGGTAACACTGCAAGCTAGGAACTGTGACTGACTTGGGCTATTTGAAAATAGACTCTTCTTGGCTTTAAGGAATTTATATTTTGGAAAATCAAAACCCTTTGCCTAAAAGTTGGACTTTCAGGACTGGTGTGGGCTCCTGGCTCAGCAGCCTCTTTGTTCTCAGGACTGAGCTGCTGGCCACCTGGTGTTTATTTTTGGGACTGTTGGCCTTCTGCTGTGAATGTCTGAGATTGTTACTACAGAAACTGGAGTGACCTTGAGATTACAGCTGCAGAGCCCACAAGGAATGGAACTTAGATCTAAAGGAACTGGCTCTGAAAAAAGAAAAGGCTCTGTTTCCCTTACTCTACAGGAACAAATGGAGAAACTAGTTGTCAGCGTTGCAGAAATTGCAGCAGGATTGAAAAGCGTGACTGATGGATTGAAGCAAACACAAGACCAAGTTTCTTCAGGAAATACAGCAGTGAATTCAGCAATAGAAAAATTACAAGCTGATATAAAAGCTGATATTAAAAATTCTACGCAGACCCTAGAAAAATCTATTGGACAAATTGAGGAGAACGTAAGGAAGAACAGAGAAGAGATTAATAGGATTGGGCAAGAGGTGGCCACCTTGAAAAAGGACTCAGAGGAAATTAAAGTGGTCAAGGAAAAAATAAAAAAGGTGGAGGAAAAACTGGACAATTTAGATTTGGAACAGATAGAGAATATTGGAACACGACAGAGGTCTGTGGAAGAGTCCCTTGCGTTTCTGCAACTACATCAAAGAGAGGGCAACATCCGCCTAAGAAATCTTCCAGAAGTGGAAGGAGAAGATTTAAAAGACTACATAGTGAAGCTATTCTCAGGATTTTGGGAGATAGAAGAAATTAACGTCTCAGCGCGCATAGTGAAGGCCTTCAGATTTGGTCCAAGAGGTTCCAGAGGAAAGAAAAGTAACAAAACAGTCAGTGACTGTTTGATTGTGTGTCACGATCGACACGATAGAGACTTCTTTCTGGATTGCCATTACAGAAATAACCTGGTGGTAGAACAGAATAAAGTAATTTTTTATAAGGACATCCCCAGATTTTTCCTTGACAAAAGAATTCCTTACAACGATTTGGCAACTGAGCTTAGAAAAAGGAAAATCTCCTTCAGTTGGGAATTTCCAGAAGGCCTGGCATTTACGTTTGAAGGAAAAAAGATAAGAATAAGGTCCCTGGCGGAGAAACAGAAGTTTTTGGACAAGCACCTGGAACAATTTAAAGGCACACCACTCGACCCAGCACAATTCCACAGGTTCCCAGAGGTACTTCCACCACCGCCGGGACCACCACCAAGTCTACCAAGTCCAGGCAAGGATCCAGAGGAAGACAAGAAAGGAGAAGCAACTGGAGGAGAAGACTAGAGAAAGGAAAATGGCGCTCAAGTTGATGACATGGAATGTCCGGGGATTGAACCAGAGACCAAAGAGACGCAGAGTGTTTTACAGCATAGAAAAGAAGAATCTGGATATAATATGTCTACAGGAAACCCACATAGTTCGGCGTCACAGAAGATTGTTACAGAACAAAAAATTAGGCCAAGAATTCATATCATCGGACAAGGTCAAGAAGAGAGGAGTAGTGATTTACGCAAAGGAGAAATATAGCCCAAGACAGCTATTTAAAGATGAAGAAGGGAGATATATCGCAATTGAAATTAACGTACAAGGCGAAAAATTTTTAATTCTGGGACTCTACGCACCAAATGATGGAAAGTCGATTTTTTACAAAAAAATCCATGACTTGCTGTTGGATTATTTGGACTATAAGGTAGTTTGCCTTGGAGACTTTAATGGGGCAGTTTCCACATTAATGGACAGATCTCAAAGAACAAAATTAACAAATGATGGGAAACTCCCAAAGACTTTCTTTGAAATGGTGGACAATTTGAACTTGGTAGATGCTTGGAGATTAAAAAATCCCACAGAAACAGAGGCAACGTACTTTAGTGAATCTCAGCAGTCATGGTCGAGGATAGACTACGTCTGGATCTCGAATGAATTGGCTCCAAAACTACAAAAAGCAGAAATCGGTCCCAAAACGCTTTCAGACCACAATCCGGTACAGGTAAACCTAAAAATGATTTCCAAGGACTCTTTTAGGTGGAGAATGGATGATGCATTGATGAGAGATACCAAGCTAGTAGAAAGAGCGGCGAAAAAGATGAAAGAATATTTTCAAATCAACTGGAACTCAGATGTGGAGAAAAGGATTGCCTGGGATGCAAGTAAGGCGGTAATGAGAGGATTCCTCATTAGTGAAAAGGCAAAAAAGAAGAAACAACAAAGTGCAGAGATGGAGAGACTATTGAAATTAATCAAAGAAAAGGAAAAAGAACTAAGAGGACATCCTAGATGTGTTAAAATTCAAAAAGAAATCAAATATTTGCAATCCCAATACGCCAATATTATGAATCAAGATATCGAATGGAAAGTGAAAATGATGAAACAAAGAACATTTGAATCTGCAAATAAATGTGGAAAACTACTAGCTTGGCAATTAAAGAAAAGACAAAAGGCAAATGTCATCAGTAAATTGGTAGTAAATGGAAAAAATGTAGAGAAACCGGAGGAAATCAGATGGTGTTTTCAGAGATTCTATAAACAACTGTACAAGGAGGAGAAGATAGATGACGCAGAGATAGACCGATTCCTGGAGAAGAATGGATTGCAAAAGGTCCCAGAGGAAAAACTAATAACTCTCAACCACCCAATAACGACACAAGAAATAGAAGATGCAATAAACAACATGCAACTGGGGAAGGCTCCAGGACCGGATGGATTAACAGCAAAATATTACAAGACATTGAAAGACTGGCTATCACAGCCGTTAAGAGAAACTTGCAATAGAATACTAGAAGGAGATAGGGCACCAGAGACGTGGAAAGAAGCCTTTATCACACTGATCTTAAAACCAGATACTGATAAGACTTTAATGAAAAACTATCGTCCAATATCCCTTTTGAATGTGGATTATAAAATCTTTGCAAATGTTTTGGCTACAAGGTTGAAAAGAGTGTTGAAAGATTATATACATAGAGACCAAGCAGGTTTCTTGCCAGGAAGGCAAATAAGTAATAATACGAGGATTATTGTGGATATTTTAGAAAAACTGGAGAGAGACATAAACACAGATGCAGCACTATTGTTTGTTGATGCAGAGAAAGCTTTTGATAAAGTATCTTGGACATTCATGAAAAAGAATTTGGAAAAGATGGGAGTTGGAGAAAAATTTTTAAATGGCATAAAGGCCATTTATACAGAACAAAGAGCAAAAGTTATTGTAAACAGTGTGATATCGGAGGAGATCGAAGTAGAGAAAGGAACAAGACAAGGGTGCCCTATCTCCCCTTTACTTTTTATCACGGTCCTGGAAGTCCTTCTGAATATGATTCGGAAAGATAAACAGACAAAAGGAATTAAAGTGGGAGAGAAGGAATACAAATTACGTGCCTTCGCGGACGATTTGATGCTATCCCTGCAAGAACCAGAAGGCAGTGTCCCCAGAGCCTTGGAATTAATTGAACAATTCGGACTTGTAGCTGGCTTCAAACTAAATAAGCAGAAAACCAAAGTTTTAGGTAAAAATATGAGTGCAGAACAGATCCAAAGAATTCAAGAAGCCACAGGCCTCAATTTTGTTAAATCCGTAAAATATCTAGGTATCAATCTCACAAGTAAGAACTTGAACCTGTATAAGGACAACTATGAAAAACTGTGGATGGAGATAAAAAAAGACATGGAGATTTGGACAAGACTCAAACTGTCGTTAATGGGAAGAATAGCAGTGGTTAAAATGAATGTCCTACCAAGGATGCTGTTTTTATTCCAAGCCATACCAATTTTGGACAAATTAGACTGTTTCAAAAAATGGCAAAAGGACCTATCGAAATTTATATGGCAGGGCAAAAAGCCTAGAATAAAATTCAAGATTTTAACAGACTCTAAAGACAGAGGAGGCTTTGCCCTGCCGGACTTAAGGCTTTACTTTGAAGCTGCGGCCTTTTGCTGGTTAAAGGATTGGTTTAAACTAGACAACGTGGATGTGTTGGACTTGGAGGGACACGATAATATGTTTGGATGGCATGCATACCTTTGGTATGACAAGGCTAAAATCCACAGAACGTTTAAGTCTCATATTGTGAGAAAATCCCTATATCAGGTATGGACTAGATATAAAGACTTGTTTGAGAGAAAGACCCCTAGATGGATCTCCCCAGTGGAGGCCAAGGCATATAAGAGACCGAATATGTCTGCAAACTGGTTAAGATATATGGACATATTGCAGCAGGAAGGGGACTCTTTTAAGCTAAAAAGCTATGATCAAGTAAAAAGTCAGGTCCCCGACTGGCTGCACTATTATCAGGTTTATGAAACATTTAAAATGGACAAAAAAATTGGTTTTCAAGTAGAAAAATCAAAACTGGAAACAGAACTGATAGAATCGAACTTTAAAAACCTTTCCAAAATGTATAATCTTTTGCTAGAGTGGCATACAAAAGATGAACTGGTTAAATCTTCAATGATAGATTGGGCAAAAGATGTCGGACATAACATTATGATGGATGACTGGGAGAGATTGTGGCAAAAAGGTATTAAATTTACTGCTTGTCATGGTTTAAGAGAAAATATAATGAAAATGGTTTATAGATGGTACTTGACACCAGTTAAGATTGCTAAGATGAATACCAAAATGTCAGATGTATGTTGGAAATGTAAACATGCGAAAGGTACCTTTTTTCATATGTGGTGGTTGTGCCCAGTGGTAAGTGCCTTCTGGGACAAGATTTATAATGAGCTTAAGAAGGTAATGAAAGTTACCTTTTGTAAGAAACCAGAGGCATTCCTCCTGAGCATAACCAATGAAGAGATACCCAGTCAGGATAGAGTGTTTTTTATGTATGCCACAACAGCAGCTAGAATTTTATTGGCAAGAACATGGAAAGGTGAAGAGATACCAACGGTGGAGGAATGGCAGATGAAGATGATGGAATACATGGAACTCGCTGAACTGACCGTCAGAATCCGAGACCAGAGGGAGGGGAAGGCGTCGCAGGAGTGGAAAAAATTCAAAGACTATTTGGTTAAATCAGTTAAACTGAATATTTGAGCAGAATTAAACAGAATGTCGGCTTTGGTAGATATGTGTTAGATATGAATGGTAAGAGGAATTGTTGTTATGTGAAAGATGTATGTGTCAAAATATGCTAAGATAGGTCGTTAAGATAAGATACATAGCTATTGAGATATTTGACTAAGAGAAAGCTAAGTATATTAAAATTTGGGTAAAAGTGAATTGAACAATATATAAAGCTACCTTGAAGAAGTATATGTTTTTTGAAGACAGTGGAGGGAACGGGGGAAGTCCCCAAACAGAGAAGTTAGAAACAAGAAATATTTAAAGAAAGATAATGGTTAAGGTTTGTATATGTTTATTTTTATGTTTTTATTGTTGTTATTGTTTTGAATGTTGATTTTGTTTATTGTTGATTATGTTTAATGTTTATTGTGTTTTTATTGATGTATATGCTATGTGTTGTTTTTGTGTTTTGTTCTTCTTTTTCTATTGGAAAATAATAAAATCTTATAAAAAAAAAAAAAATAAATAAACATTCAAAACCAATGTGCTATACTAAAATCTTGTTGAAATAGCATAGCTCAGAGGGAAAGGGAGGAAAGCTCAATTTTTCCATTGTGCATTTCAGCTTGTGCCTACGCAGAATGGCTCCCGGCTAACATTGACCATAAATAGATTAACTAGACTGTACACTAAGCATTGCACAACTAAGGAAAAATTAAGCTGCTTAAAATGAATGAGATTCCTGTTTCCTGTTGCCTTTTTAGATTGCCAGACTGTACTAGTATAAGCAGGAACAGGAATGGTAATTTTTCTCAACACTCACCTTTATAAAAAAATCTTTCTATAGGAAATCATGGACCGAATTTATAAGAATGTTATGAGCAAAGTTCAAGAGATGAACTATATCCAGAAAACACTATTCAAGATAGGATATGACTATAAATTGGAACAAATAAAAAGGGGTTATGATGCACCTCTATGTAATTTGTAAGTATATTTCATATATGTGCCAGTTAATATGTTAAAGCTACAAGTCATTATATAGCTACAAGTAATTATATAAGGAGCAACAATTGAGTAAATGCATTTCTACTAATTTTGTATTCTAAAGAACCAGTGCAAGAAGCATCCCAAATATGGTCCTGTTGCTGTACATCCTCAAGTGTATCAGAATAATTCTTATGCAGGGGTTAATGTATTGCACTTTAGGCTACTGTTCCATTATCATCTAGGTTATGAAACCTTTTTAACCTTTCTACCAGATGAAACATTTGCAGTGCTAGCACTCAACGAAGGGCATAGAGTGGAAGTAAAAACCATAAAGTTTTCTCCTGACATTTCAGTGGGCTTTGGATTGAATGCATTGCAGTCAGAATGTGCACATTTGGATTTGAACTGCACAGTCTAAAGCTGGTTTGAAACACAGCCATTATTATTTGGTGTCATGTAAATATTGCCTCCATTTAGTTTCTTAAAAATGGGATGGCTAGCCACTGCTGTAACAATAGGGTATAATCCAGAGCACATTGTTTGTCAGGAAGGAGATATTGGAATTGCACATACTTGTTTATTAATGCTAGTTTCTTTTCCTTTAAGACTCTTATTTAACAAGGTGAAAGCACTCCTAGGAGGAAATGTACGCATGATGCTTTCAGGAGGAGCACCCCTTTCACCTCAAACACAAAGATTCATGAACATTTGTTTCTGCTGTCCTGTTGGCCAAGGATATGGGTTAACAGAAACCTGTGGAGCAGGGACAATTACTGAAGGTAACAATTTAGGGTTACATCATCTCTGTTTCCAGGAGGTCTGTATGGTTTTCTGCTAAACAACTGAATTAACTTTTCACTGGTTGTTCTTTTATCTAGTCTCCGTAGTTTAATTTACAATGCTTCCAGAGAATCTGTTTGTTGAGCATTCATCTGATTTGTTATCTTAAATTTATGGGTAGGTTATACAATGTTGCATCAAGCAGTTATCTCATGCTTTTCAGTGCATTTTCCCATTGCTTTCTTTACCACAAAAGTCTTACTTTGTTTTATTTTGGAAGTGGGTTTGTTGCACAAGAGCGTCAAACCCACTTTAATTGCATTAGTTGAATTTGCCTGTTTCTGCTTGAATATCATCCAGAAAACAGCAACAGTCTGGAAGCACCTAGAATTTTAAAATGGAAAAACTCTTTTGGCTGCTGTCTTAAATCTTTTCTGATTTTCCTCTAGTTTCTGACTACAGCACTGGCAGAGTAGGGGCTCCTCTAATCTGCTGTGAGATTAAACTGAGAGACTGGCAAGAAGGTAAGAGAGCACTGCATGTCCGGTACAAATTACAGCAGCACTTTCCATTTTTCAGTTAGTAATATAACGCATGTATAAACCCTGAAACACTTAGCAGTCAAACTTACAGACCAATCCTATGCATATTTGTTCAGAAGAAAATCCCAGTTAAATTGAATATGGCTTGCTTAGTAAGCATGTACAAGATGGCTGTGTTAGCTGCAATTGTATGCTCATTTAATGGAAATAAACCCCATAAATTGGGGGGGGGGGGTTGTCTTAATTCTGAGTAACCATGCATAGGCCAGAGTTGGTGTCATCTTCATGCGTGTCATGTAACAGACTCAATTGGCTTAGCATTAAAAGGGGGGGAGCATTGTAGGAATTTTATATTCCAAATAAAGGATGGTATTTTGTTGTCCCTGTGAATTTGGTATCTTGATACAGTTAATCATTGATGTTCACTTCTTCAGTACAGCATTTTATTTTTATATAGCTTTACTGCTTACTTTTATAGCCTGCTTTATAGATGTTTTGCTTTATTTCTCATTGATTGCAGGAAAGCAAGAACTATAATTGTTATTGCTAAATATTTTATATAACTTTTTCAGGAGGCTATACGAACAGAGACCAGCCAAACCCTAGGGGAGAGATTATAATTGGTGGGCCTAATGTCTCAATGGGATACTTCAAAAAT
The DNA here is from genome assembly GCF_009819535.1 of Lacerta agilis. Lineage (NCBI taxonomy): Eukaryota > Metazoa > Chordata > Lepidosauria > Squamata > Lacertidae > Lacerta > Lacerta agilis. The sequence goes on from NC_046331.1 coordinate 23,281,787, forward strand.
GAAGAGAAAACAGCAGAAGATTTCATTGTTGATGAAAATGGTCAACAATGGTTTTGCACTGGAGACATTGGAGAGTTCCATCCTGATGGCTGTCTGCAGATCATAGGTGCCTTATCTTTTTTCTGATTGGGCTGAAGTTCGATACTTAAACATTTAATATCCAATGTGTGTCATACTGGAGAAGATCTGTAGAAATCAGTGGACTTAAATAGCTTCTATTTATTTCAGTGAGTCTACTCTGAATATGATTTGGTTGGATTTCAGTCACCCAATGTATTATGTCTTCCTGTTATACAGTAGTGTGCTAAATTAGAGCCTTAACCAAATTCTGTCTTGCCATACATCTTAACAGAAATTCTTTTAATCTTGCCTTTAAATTTTATGTATACACTTTTGACTTTGGCATTGAACTCATAGTAGAGTCCCTGTTGCAAAGGCAAATCCCTTGTCACTTTGAATAACCAAATGAAAGATCTGATTGTATATTGAGCTTTCTCCTAACACATGGTGTAAATGAAAACATATATCTTGGTGTTTGCTTCACAAATGCAGTGGGACATAGTTCTGAGTAAAGATGTATAGGATCAAATTGCATGCTCTTTCTAAAGCACCATTTCACCCAATTATTTCCCCAGATCGCAAAAAAGATTTGGTGAAGTTGCAGGCAGGAGAATATGTATCACTGGGCAAAGTTGAGGCAGCTCTGAAAAACTGTCCACTTATTGACAATATATGTGCTTATGCCAAAAGGTAGGTTTGTATCAATTTGTGTGCTCACAATTTTGCTTTGCTGGTCTCTGGGAGGCTTTAAAAAAACCCAAATTACTTTGAAAAGCAAAGTAGCATATTTAATTAGAATGAGCCTTGTTCTTTACTATCCAAAGGCTTTCTTACATGGCTATAGAACTGCAGGAGTGGAAATTAGACACAGGGCTGCTTCAACAGGTTTGGAGCTGACACACATGCCTTTCCCTAGCTCAGGTTACAGGTACATTAAGTTGGCACAGAGAAACAGCAGCTGTTAACTCTCTCATAGCTCTGGAAAGAATTGCTGTATTCCAGATAGGTAGCACCTGAATGTCTCCAGCATTTTACAAGTAAAAAAGCAACCCTCTTTTTCTTCTTCTTTAGCCTTTATATAGAAATGAGATAATTAACAGCAACAGACGTTTCCTATAAGTAATAGAAAAACATGGGGCTGTATTTTCCTTTTCATTCTTACTAACACTTCTGTGTTGGAATTGTGTTGAATCTTACATGCACTCCTTTTTTTTCTTTTCAGACCATTAATCAAACGTTGTGATAAATGAGTTGTCTTCAGTGGTTTATATCCAACTAAATTTTACTTAGAGCTGACCTATTGAAATTAATGAACCTTTTAGTTGTTGCCATTAATTTCAATGTGTCTACTCTGAGAAGGACTAGCCTTGGATACAATGCACACTACAGATTTGTAGGATTGGAGTACGTTTCTAGCTAAAGCACATAGGAACATATATTTTTTGCAAAAATAAATAAAAAGTATGATTATGGGTCCTGAATGAATTTCTCCTGCATTCTTTTCTAGTGACCAATCTTATGTCATCAGTTTTGTGGTTCCTAATCAGAAGAAATTAACTGCTCTTGCTGAACAGAAAGGTGCAACTGGCAGCTGGGTGGACATCTGTAACAATCCAACAATGGAATCTGAAGTCCTGAAAGAGATTAAGCAGATGGCTAACAAAAGTAAGCAAACAGCTATTTCTGGGTATCAGAATACCGTTGTAATGATACAAAAGTCAGACCTGCAACAAAATGATGAGCCTATAGCAGGAGTGGAGGACCCTTTTTGGCACAAGAGCCCCATTGAGCCCCATGGGCAAGCTTTCTAACTGGCCCTCAAGACTCTTCCATGCCTTTATTTTGGGGTTTGTTTGTTTTTTAAAATACACCCCTAGAAACCTGTTTTCCCCAAACATAGTGACACTTTCCTCTTGTTTCCATGCTGGTTCTGTTTCTTTGGTTGGCAGGCGGGAAAAGGTTTGGACAAACACATTTTGGTTACTTGCCATAGAAAGTGGGGAATATTGTGTGACTCTGATTGAAATGCTGCCTTTTAGGGATCCAATTTCCCCATCCTCCTCTCCTCCCTTTCATTTTAAAAGAAGTTGTACTGGAATAACCCATGGGAATTTGGTATTCAGCTGTCCAGGACTGCCATCCTTTCCATTCCCAAGATTCCAGCTCCTGGATGCATGCTGAATACACAGCTTACTTGCAACATTGCTGTGCTTCCTTTTACTTGAAACCTGCTGCGTGGTATTTAACGCTATGAACTGTGCCAAGCAGTGTAAGCCTAGTACTCGAGCACTGCAGCATAGCTGTTGTGGGCATAGCAAGAACTGTACTGCAAAGAGAATTCAAATTAAGAGTTTTAGGAAATGGGATTTGATTAAAACCAAAAGCATTAGGAATAAATGCAAAAATGGATCCTGACCTGGGTTCTCTCTCAAAATGTAGTGACTGGATATGCCATAACTGTTCAATAGATTTAAATATATTGATTGCTGGGGGTGGGGAACGGGTAGAAAAAGCAGAATTGCTTCTTGGAATACAGACAGCCCTTTGATCATGTAGGATAAGGTTACCAGACTTTTTTCAGTGAATCTGGGGACACTTTTCAACTTCCTACTAAATAGATGGATTTTGTCAGGGGACTGATTTGTAAATTCGGGGACTGTCCCCAGGAAATGGGGACATCTGGTAACCGTAGGAGCATCATAATTCATTACTCTCCTGCCATCTAGTGGCTATACGTACACCATTTTTTTTCTTAAAAAAACAAAAAACACCTGCAAAACATTTAGGTTTTATTTAATTCAATTCATTTATTTTGCCTCATATTTTTATCAAAATTCTCACAGCAGTTACCAATTCAAGTTTATATTAACATACTATAAACAGTAGAGAAAACATTCTAAAACACCAATTTATACAGTAATGCGTTGACAAAAAACAATGAAATGTAACGAAAGAACATTATGACCATTCCTTTACCCACAGAATAACAAAATTAAATCAATAGTATTAACCATTAAAACACAGGGAAATAAAATAGACTTAACCTAGCACCTGAAACATAACAAGGTTGTGACTCAGTAAACCAACCCCAAGGAGAACATGCCGTAATTAAGGCACCACCGTAGAAAAATCCCTATCCCAGTCACTAACAAGTTGATGCCAAAATGGGGGCAGCTAAAGAAGGGTTTCTTAAAATGTTTTTTAAATGATTAGCATTTCATATGGGAACAGGCGGTCTTTTAATAAGTACTTTCTTAACAAAAACTGGTATATTTTAAATGGGAGCTTTTAAATTAATTTCTTCCACGTTGGCAGTTAACTCATCATAGCTTGCTTGTTCCTACAGCAGTAAAAACAAGTTGTTAACCAATTGCTTCCCAGAAGTCCCAGTTTAATTCATTGTAAGCCAAAACTGGAATTCTTACTTGAAGAAGCATAACACACCGAAATTAATGTTTATTACATTCTGGCAAAATCAATAGCCTTAAATTTATTTCAAAATTTGTTTAAATGTCTTGTTATATTATAATTATAATTTAAAATTAAACATACTTATTGAGTTACATTCCTGCTCACACTTCAAAGCAGAAAAGCAGCACATGAAGCTCTGCTTTCTTAAATTAATTTATACCATACTTTTCTATATTACCTTAAATTGATCCTGTAAACAAACTAGCAACCAGTGAAGATGTCTGAGGATTGGCATAATTTGATCTGATCTGCTGGCCCTAGGCAAAAGCCTGGAAGTAAACCAAATGCTTTGGAGGTTTTTTGTATCGAGTAACCAATATGCATATTTACATTTTTTAAAATAAATAAACTAAAATTCATATAGTCTAGTCAGTTCCCTGGTGTTCCTTGGAAGATTATCGGTGAGGGGTTCTTCAGTGAAATTAGCAGCAATGAGTGACGTTCACTTTAAGAAGAAAAAAACCTACTGCAGTGTGCAACTGCAGGAATGTCTTGGACATATTCTTAGTCACGTGAGTAAAGCCTAACAGATTTGACCTGAAAATGCAGAATCTGCTGCAATGCATGAGGTTTCCATGGCAGGCATTCAGGAGAGCTGTGATGAAGAAACCTGTGGTAAGAGTTCCCTGAAGCTTGAAAATCAGTGTTGTTTCCTGTGTTAATTCTAGGTAGTAAAAGCTCTCTCTTTACTAAACTTCACACAGTTGAATATTTTGTGCAGGCCATGTTCATGAGCACACATCAGTTGAGTATTAAACCACTGTCATGTTTCCTAATCTCCATTTTTCACTCTCTCAAATTGATCCTGCAGTGAAACTTGAAAGATTTGAAATACCAGTCAAAGTGCGGTTAAGCCCAGAGCCCTGGACTCCAGAGACTGGGCTAGTCACAGATGCTTTCAAATTGAAAAGGAAAGAGCTGAAGAACCATTACCTCAACGACATTGAGCGAATGTATGGCGGTAAATAATCTCCAGACATCTCCAGTCAAGATATTGTGCAGGATTCCTTCTAAAACAAAGCAACAAATGTCATTCCCCAAATGCTGGCTATAATTATAAATGGAGAAGTTGCATTTTGTGAAATGCATGAAAGCTACACTTCATTTTTCAAGAAGGAACAGTACTGGCTTCCCGAACTGTACTTTCAAGATGCTGTCCAAATGACTGACTCACTGCCGTAGTTTCATTTGATCACTCCCAGTAAAGAATGGTTGTGTCCATATGAAACTCCCTCACTGGGTAAACCATTGTTTCTATCTTTTTATATTCTGGCTTCCCTTACTCATAAGGAATTAAATCATCTTTAATAATTTCACTGATGATTTTCAAGTGGAGGAAAAAATGAGCTTGTATTTAATTTATGTGTTGTATATGGAAAAACTGAAGAAAGAGTAAGCAGAATGAAGCTTATACTTTCCAGAGTGCTGCTCATAAATCTGCAATCTCAGGTCCTTTGGTAGAGAAAGTAGTTTCTTTTAACTTGACTGTCATTATGAAGAGCTAAGAGACAGAAAAAGATGTGTCTCTCTTGAATGCTACTTTCACACAGCCAAAAACAGATCCACAATGATCCTAGCATGCATCTGCTTTGCACCATGTGTGTGTTTAGTAAACACACAGCAATTTAGTTTATTAAAATGTAACTGATCAGATTTTTTTGGAACAGAAATGTTACCACAGGGTACTGTGGGGTTTTTTTTTATAGTTAACTGAATACACATTGAGTGCAGTTGGTCATAGTTTAGGCTCCTAAAAAGCACACTTTAGCTGTGTGGAAATACTCTGGAAGAAGAGACACCTGTGGTACTTTTTATGGTATTAAAGGCCCAGTTTCATTTTACTCTACACTGAATAACTGTAAAACTAGCTTCTGCCCTTTATTGATTGTAGATCACATCATTCCATTCATGAATTTAACGTGGAAGGGGCGAAGAATGCACTACTGGTGAGATCTTCTGCTTGCCAGTATTCACAGTGTTTTTAGTGTCTAAAAGGGAAACAAGTACATTTCTAAGCTGATCTGTAATCTATATTCAGATGCATCCTATCAGCTCCTTAAGGGTTGTGTCCTGTACTATATCACAAGGAGTCTTCCCCTATTCAAACACCAAAGGATCTAAATATCCTTTTCTAAACAATGACGAGTTCGTGATCTTTACCACCTCCAACACTACGCTGACTTCCAATGGTAATGCAGCATCCATAAGTTTTCAGATTATTAGCACACTCCCTTTGAAATCACTGGGACTAAACAAGTTTGATTGCTATAGTAGTCTCTGTTAAGCATACACTTTTACTTACCAAGTATGGTGAATTGGGATCTCTGCCTGTTCTTCCAAGCACATCAACACCAGAAATTAAGTCCTGTGGGTTTTTATGTTATTCCCCCCCCCCCCCGAAAGGGCATTTCTGTTTCTTTTAATACACCACACAAGTCATATGTAAAAGCTTAATTTTGTATTTGTGAGTGATGAATTTGGTCTTTGGAAGTTTTTGTTTGAGGATGTGTTTAAAGGGAAAATACTGTATTTAAAACTTCTGTTTTGTAAAAACGTTTGTTTAAAAACTGGAATTCTTGGTGTGTTGAGAAGAGAGTAGGGCAGCAACTCTCCTGTATTTTGTGTTTTGTGTACTGCATTCAGCTGTCTCTTACTTTTTCCACCCCTTTGAGTTCATGTGCTGGACTTTTATATCCTTGCTAGCAGTTCACACTTGAATTAGAAATGCTGTAAGATGTGGCAATTCTTGATGCTGTTCTATTTTGCACTTTTTTCTTAATCCCTTTTTATACATTGCTTCCAGTTTTGTACAGCTGTGACCCTTAATTGCAATGTGTCATACTTTGACTTGGCTCTAAAAATATTTATAAGATAGATTTCTTTTATTCATAATATTTAAGTGTGTATATTATGGTCAAAAGAAAACAATCCAGTATTGTTTCTAAATAATGAAGGGATTTTTGTATGAAATGTTGTTCCTGTACTCAAGATTTGGGCAAGATTTCCTTCTATGAAGTGTATGTGTAGGTCAGTCAACCTTCAGAGCAACAACAAATCACCAGTTTCAGTTATTGTCAAACCTATTGAGCCATTGTTCTGGCCAGAACTGGCTGTTCTTTCCTTAAGGACCAATTTTAATTTTTGAGGCACAAGGATAGTTTAGACAATTTTTCAACCATACTACTCCCATCAAACTAGCACAATGCCAATTGAACTTGTTGAGTCCAATCTGAGGGCTGCTAATGTATGACGAGTCCTACATTGGGACCAGAAAAATGCCTCTTGGTAGTTCCTCACTAAACACATACACTTGTTTACATAAACAGGAAATCCTTCCCCTATTGATTAGTGATTCCCCCCCCCCCAATGAGCTCGTTGTTGAAGTCTACTATATTCAGTATGTGATAAAAATTGCTCTTTCTTAGACACAAATTTGCTATATTGACTTCGTCAAACACGACAAATCTTTAAACAACAAATGTATGGAGTTAATAGCTGTTGTGTGCTTTTAAATCTTAACAGCAGCTTGTGGTGTTTGTTTAGAATGCACTGAGTATATCTCTGACCTATATAGTCTCTTTGCTCTGGTGTTAATGTGGCCTTTATTGACTAACCTCATTTTTGGTATTCATGAAGATATATTTTTAAAAGTTCCCACTGTGAAAGTCTCACAGTTTTCTTCCACATCTTAAGACTTGTCATAGTTGTGGGGTTTTGTTTTTTTTGTCAAGTCCATATAAGATTCACATGACTTTCTATTCCATAAAACATTTACAGCACAATCCTTTACATTTCTATCTAGGAGTAAGTCCCATTGAGTTCAATGGAACTTACCTGCAGGCAAGTGAATATAGCCTTAACTAGGTTATGCAGCCCCTGCAGCTTACATCCTGTGTAATTACTATAGATAAACTAGTGAGGGAACACATTCTGTGGAACTCATTTGTTTTCAGTTGTATAACCTCCATAATTTGAATCCTTGCATACCAATACACTTTCCCAGCAGCTACACATGGACTGTTACATAATTTTTAGATACCTCCTACATTTTCATATCTTTATCTTGGAATGAAAAATATTCTAGGGCTTTACCAAGAAACTGCAAAGATATAAACAAGAGTGTATTTTTTTTCCTTTTAGGGAAGCTGAAGTAGGCAGAGCCCAGGTGATGATACTACAAATAGATGCCCACCTGTGTCCAATGCCTCTAAGGCTTATAATTTGCATGAAACAGTAAGCCAAACTGTAGCAAAGTACTTTTTACTGCTGTGCCAAACTAAACCAAGATTTGGTTTACCATGTCAGCTGAATTGATGTTTAAGTTCTCCTCTCCCTAACCACAAGCTATAGTCAGGGTTGTTCTTGGGTATAGCTTGCTGTTACTGCAAGAGCTTAAATACAAGTCCCCCAGTTGGGACAACACACTAAGCCAAGCCTTGGCTTAGCTTGGCCTATATAGAAAATAGTAGAGGGGAACAAAGCAGCTGCATGCTTCTCTGCAGGAGGCTGCACATTTACGTAGTCTTACGAAACTAGTTTGGCTTACTATGTTGTGCAAACAAGGTCAGTCACTGATTGGAAGGCACCTTTTTGTCACTGGAAAAAGTATGAAATAAGCCCTAAAATCTTCCTAAATTGGTGCTGGGATAGCTGGGAAGTGAGAGTAGACATCAATAAATTTGTCAGTTGAGTTGCAGATTTGTGGCTGATTTGTCTGTTTTTTCTTTGCTCTTTCTTTGCTCTTTTATTAGATTCTCCTTTAAAAAAAAAAATACACCACTCTCCAGAACACTGCATTATAGAAACCTTTCAAGAGTGAAAACTAGCTCTAAGTGGTTCTTCAGGAACTAGCTTTTAAAAAAAAGTTGATATCAGTTAATTAGGCACTAAGTCACCAAATTTCAGATTTTCTTTCCCACGTGTGAAAATATAATGAATATGCATGTCTTTAAGGAACTAGCATTTGCCTGTTTCAAGGCAAGGTTTTGTGGAGAGCACATACTGGCTTTTACTCAGATCAGTCAGTAAAATGTGGCTGTTACAGAGAATAAAGCTTGAGAGAGGCCCTGGTTGGTGTTACTGAGATGACATCTTAATAGTTCATATTTAATTAAAAAAAGAAATGTTTAACTATGGGGCTGCCTTTGAAAAGGAGGAAAGAAAGAAAGAAAGAAAGAAAGAAAGAAAGAAAGAAAGAAAGAACATAAAGACCTTTGCTTGCCTTTAATTGCCAGCTATAACAAAAATATTAACTTTCAGCTATGTCATTGTGTTCACTATAATTAGATTTGCACTGCCTCAGTGCTTGAACAGGAAATAAGTCAAAGCAAACCAACTTATACATGCAAAGATTTGCCAAAACAAATGAAACTGCTTGGTATTATCTGAAAACACATTATTCTGGTAATAGACATGTGAGTTACTAAGAAATGTTGGCTGATCATTTTATGGGTGGTTTCTGGCTACTGTGAAGAAAACCGCATACATTTACAAAACCTTATAAAACAAGACAAGTTACTCTCTGAGGTCCCATTAGAAGTTGCTGAAGACAAAAATGTATGCTTGCACCACATGGTAATTCTAGCTGTGAGCCAAAATTTAAAGAGTACTGTATCTTGGTGGCATAACAGAAGTTGGGGATTAGCATAATTGGACACCTATGAAGGCTCCACCATTGTAGGGTTATACACTACGGCTCACTGGAGCTTGCATATTTTCCTCAATTAGAGGAGAAGGTAAAGTAACATCTACATGCCTTATTTGCTCTCTCGGTACTGTTGATTAGGCCCACAGGGGAAAGCAAGTACCGGTAAATGGGCAGTGAACAGGCTGGACGCCACTAAGGAGACCCCCCCCCCCAAAAAAACCCCAACAACCTGGAACCAGTACTACTGAGTGGCACAGGTAGGGCATAGGGGGGTTAATTGGTTTGCCTATGCCATAGAACTATATACCTGCCTGCTTCTGCAGGGGCTGTGGTTGTGTTAGTTCCAGCCTTGTTCTGAAGCAGGGAGCCTCATGCACTCATGGAGGTGCTCTGTATTTTAGATTTTCCAGGATTCTATAACTTGGGAAACTTCCACATGTACAGGAGCATCCTCACTTCAGATTACTTTGCACAAGTTGAAGGACAATAAGAATAGCAGTGGAGGATGGAGTTAGCACCTTAATCCATGTAGACCCTGCTCATGTGTTTACTTGAATACCTAAAGAGTTCTTGCCACCTTGCACTAGTCAGGCACTAGCACACTGAAGATTTGAAGTGGGGGTATTAAACACCTGTTTCCATGATGTGATGATCAGCTTATGTGAGCATTGGGACCAAGAGACCAAGCACAAACCAGCAAACTTCTGGGTTTCTGCCACAAACCAGGAGACCTTAAGACTAGCTACTCTCAGCCCCAGGTTTGAAATATGGGGATATTGCCACTTAACTTGCAGAATTATTTCAACCACCTAATGCATATGGAACTGAAGTTGACACTCCCACAGAACCAAGATGCCCCAGTGTAGCCACTGCTATAGCATATAAACTCAGAACTAAATTCTTAAGATTACTGTGATTATGCCAGCTTTTATTGATCCTTCCTATTGCAAAAGAAAATACAGTAGAATTTATGGAGAAGAAATTCAGAGCCTTTGGAAGTGGAGAATATAGTGCCAATGAGGGCATTTGTTTTAATATTGTGGAAGAGAAAAAGTTAACTCCTGGCTACATGAAGTCCAAAACTTGATCACCCTCCCCACTCAGCAGCTGATACTGTTAGTTTGGATCCTAAGATAAGGATGTTCATGGAAGGAAAGTTTCCTGCCCCCTCCTCTTCATCCTGCTTCCCCCCGTGACCCCCACAAATCTCTGAAGGGTTAGGGGACCCTCCTGAACAATATGTGATGGAGGTACAGACCCAGCCAATGCGGCAGATGGTGGCGGCAGCACAACAGTCTCCACAACAGTTTCTGGGTGAGCACAGAAATGTTTTTGTTGGGGTGGCTGAGCAGCAAGACATCTAATGTCATTTTCTACAACAAAATGGTGCTTACTCCCAAGTATATTTGTGTATCATAAAGACAGCAGAAGCAAAGTCCCAATTTATTCCTTCAACCATGATGGTGTCATGATTTAAGTGAGTTCTTAAACTCAAAACCACCTGTTCATATACGTCTTTTTTATTTATGGTATTTTTCAGCCATCCATTTGGCCCAAAGGAATACAGAGCTCCACAAGCTGCCCCTTATTAAGAACAGGTGCCAATGCAGTTGTGGTCTGAGCCTTTTTTGGTCATTCTGCTGCATTGCTCTGTTCAAGGAAGAACTGTGAGTTGGCTGATGGAGAACAGATCTAGCCGCTTTCAGCTCAGCAAGTCCCCCATATATTAACAAAAGGGAAACTAAAGGAAAGAGAAAGCAAGATCTAGAATTAGCAATGCATGCCACAGGTTTCTGCTTAAGGGCTAGTTATTGCCTTCACACAAACAACTCTTGACACCTTGCCTTAGCCCAGCCTTGTGCCCTCTATATGTTGTGCACTACAACTCCCATTAGCTGTAGAGCCAGCACATCTGTGCTGGCCTGAGGTGGGGGTCTGTTATGCCAAACATCTGGAAGGCACCAGATTAGGGAAGGCTTATTCAGGCTGTAGACCTAATTCCTCAGATTTGAGTGGTAATCTATAAAATGGGAACAAGAGAGATGTGCAACCCATACTTACAAGGAAGTGGGTTCAAAAGGCCTTACCTTTTGTGAAATATTGGGGCTCAATACCCAATACTGTGGGTTCAGCCTGGATGGCCAATAAGATCCAGACTCCAACTGTCAGTCAAACAGGATGTTTATTTAGGCATTGCAAGGCTGGTGCAACACAACCTCAACCAGCAAATAGTTTGGGGAGTCACACCAAATATGAAAAAGCACAAGCATTTATACACTTGCAAGCAAAGGGAATCAAAGGGGCAGTTATGTTCATATCGAGCAGTACAGTACTAGCTTATACTGGTTTAACCAAAACTTGGTTATCTTTCCCACCTTTGTCCTCATGTTAGAAACTCAGCTAGGTGCCAAATGGCTCCTTATACCAATGTTACAGTTGCCAAAATGGAATGTCTCGTTGCCATTTTGGGGCAAGAAGGCTCTAAAGTCTTGTTCCAATTATAGACTGGCTGTGATTGATTCTCAGTTAAACATCTGGCTATTTCAGATGACAACCTGGAGCTAGGTTAAGAGCTTTGAGAAGAAAAGTCACTTGATTCAGGGATGGTCCACATATATATTGGCCTGTTCCGACCTCTTTTTCTTAATGATGACATGGACTGTTCATAATGTAGGGATATTCTTCACAACTGTGAGCAGGACAGTGGGGTGGGGTAAGTGAAAACAAGTTACAACAATTAATTTTAATGCTGTTGACTGCTCCTGCTCAGGCTGCACAGAAAGCATTTTGGTTCCTGAAATTCATTCTGATCACGCAGATAAAATATAACTGATAGAATTCTACAGGTTGTGGGATTACTGTGTTAAAACAGTCAAGATCCAAGGATCCCCTGGTATGCACTTCCAGGTGGTAGAGATGTCAGGGACCATCTTTCCGCCCAGGCATCTTCACTTGGTCACAAGTGGCCAATAGCTAGGTGCAAAATGTGTCTGGCTAATTTCAAAATCTGGTGATCAATAAAATGACTCCAGGCAGCCCACAAGCAGGAATGCAGGATCTGTGGCCCTCCAGAAGTTGCTGAACTACAGCTCCTATCACCCCCGACCTCAGGCTGTGCTGGCTGGTGATGATGGGAGAGCCACAGGTTCCCCACTGCTGACTTAAAAGCAGTAGCCCTCACCTACTCTATATCTGCCACAAACTGGTGTTCAGCTCTGCTGTGCCATAGTGAGTGGTAAACTGCTAACTTGTCCCATAACTAATAGTCAAGGACAGATAGACATATATCTAGTAATATGAAGAACTTCCTTTTGTCTCTCCAGTAGCTACAGCAAGTAGTTTGAGGGAAGCTCTTCCCAAGGCCTTACAAGGCAAAAGTTTACGGGTGAAACAAGGATTCGATCCAGCTTGGTGATTGTGAGTCTTGAACATTCCAAATGAATTAACACAGAGGATAGCTCTGGGTTTTAAAATGTCCTATCTATGTCACGCAACCTTTATTATTTACTGCATGTATGCGCAGCCTACACAAAAGCATCTAGGTGACTTTGTTAAAAGCAAAGTGCAATAGCAAGGCATTTCCTCCCCCCAAAAAAACAAAAACAAATCACAAACAGCCAACAACAGAAATCCCTCTTAAAGCGCAAATCTGGATAAATTGTCAAAGCCACATTCAAAGGTCTGACACCCCCAAAAAATATTTAGCCAACACCTGAGGTGGGCGGGGGGTGGGGAGAATAACTCTTTAGTTTTTTACAGTTACATTGAGAATTGCAGCACACACACACCAGCAAAAAAGAAAGAAGGGGGAAAGACTCCTGCTTCCCAGGATTCTAATATATGTCTTAATTTGGACAGTTTGACCCGAGGAGAGGGAGTATTGTGCTTCAAACAAAGAGTAAAGGTAGCCGTGTTGACCCCTAAGAAAAATTCCAAAATCCCTACTAGGGCAGTACTTTTATTAGACCAACCATAGTATCACAAAATATTGTGTGTATTTTCCCACTAGTGTAGCTAATAACCACTTTGGCGAAAAGGGAGATTTAGACTGTAGAAAATGGCGAAATGCAATGGTTCCTCTGCATTGCCAGTCCAAGTTGTGCCCCCCCCCATCATTTTTTTTTTAAAAAAAGCCCAGAGATGGCGATGCTTGGCAGTTGAAACTTTAAGTGCATGAAACTTCCAGCCTGCCTTCCACATGCACCAGGAAACAGTGTCGGAGCACACATTCTACATGGGGATGGTCCATTTGGATAGGGCTGTCATATTTCAGTCATTCCTGACACCCACAGAATTGTTGAGCTTTTTTGGGGGGGAAGGAACCTACCTCAAAAATAGTGATTTTAAGCTTTTTAGGCTGATTGCACTGCTTTTTCAATCACATTGCCATATATCCAGGTTTTCCATGACATTTTGCTGATTCGGCAAAATTACTCCCTGACACCATTTTTACACCCCAAAACCAGGACATGTCAGGAATTTTCCTGATGTATTGCAAGCCTACCTTTGGATAACAAGTGCTGAGGAAAAACCTCTCCACCTGAGATGCTGAAGATCCAGTCTGTGGAGACTACAGATGGGGGGGGCCTGTCACCCTCCAGATGTTGCTGCAGGACTACAACTCCCATCATCCTTCCCCCCAAAAAAGCTCAACAAGCCTACCTTTGGATAACAAGTGCTGAGGAAAAACCTCTCCACCTGAGATGCTGAAGATCCAGTCTGTGGAGACTACAGATGGGGGGGGGGGCTGTCACCCTCCAGATGTTGCTGCAGGACTACAACTCCCATCATCCATGACCCTTGACCTCGCCTTTCTGGGAGTTAAGAGTCCATCCACATCTGGAGAGCCACAGGCTCCCCAACACTGGTGTAGGCCAGTGTTTCCCAACCTCTGGATTGTGGCATGCAGGTGAGTTGCAAAACCCACACAAGGGAGTCATGAGCTTTATAAACAAACCCTAAGTAAGCATGGTTTGCAGTCCTTGACTGGTATGATGGGCTTTTTCGTTCACGTATTATAATGCTGCATTAACACAGCACTTGCAAATGAATGTCACAACCCCCCCCCCCCAGTTCTTGCATTTCAACCCTTGGAAACTGATGTCTGGTGGCTGGCAGCAGAGAAGATCCAAGGCCCAAAATGTAATGTGATAATAAACTGCTAGGTCACCATACCAAGTAAATTGGGACTTGTGGGTTGCCATAGCAAAAAACCTGTGAGCCGCTGGTGCAAACATTGCTCAGATAGTCTGAGCTGCAGCTTCCTATGGGTGTCCCTGTGTCCCATCTGGTTTTTGTCCTTCTGAAACCACAGCAACTGCAAGCCTCACTCGCAGAGATCATGGGTGCCACCCCTCACTCCCAGTGCCTGGGTCATACAGCTTGTTCCATTTTCCAGAGAGTGGTTCTGAGCATAGCTGTCAACTTTTCCCTTTTTTTAAAGGGAAATTCCCTTATTCCTCACAAGAAAAGGGAAAAGTTGACAGCTATGGTTTTGAGGCTGGTGGGAGTTGTGGTCCAAATCACCTGGAAGGCACCAGCTTGGAAAAGGCTGCACAGAAATAATCTCAAGCATCATTATGCACATTTATGCAAATCAATAAGAAGAGACCCAATAAGAAAATCGAAAATTCTTTCTAGTAGCACCTTAGAGACCAACTGAGTTTGTTCCTGGTATGAGCTTTCGTGTGCATGCACACTTCTTCAGATACGAAAGCTCATACCAGGAACAAACTCAGTTGGTCTCTAAGGTGCTACTAGAAAGAATTTTCGATTTTGTTTTGACTATGGCAGACCAACACGGCTACCCACCTGTAACTAGACCCAATAAGGATGCCCTTGCCCCTAGCTTTTCATCTGCACCACCAGAATTAAAGCAAAGTTTTAGACTTAGCAAAACGATGATGACTGCAGAACCTTTTTTTTTAAAAAAAACAACGAACTGATGGACCCATACACCCAACACACATTCGCTTAGGGTGATAGGTAAGGGGGGGGCTCAGATCTCAAAGCAGCAGCACCCCCAAAAAAATTCAAAGACACCTTCCCATATTTCAGTTCATGGGCGAGTGGGCGGGATGGAGGGTGGGGGCAGACCACTGGCAATATCATAAGGCAGCCAGACTCCAGGATTGCCAGTTAAGGAACAAAGAAGCTTTTTAGAGGCGGAGAAACTCTCCCCCCCCCCACACCCTTCCCATCCCCCTTGGAGAGATCTGGGTGGCAGGCGGCCGAGAGAGGGGGAGAGGCAGGCGCCCCCTGCTTTCTCCCGCAAGGGGGTGGGGTAGGGTAGGCTGCAGACGCCTTTGTCCCTCCAGCTCCAGGCGAGAAGCAGATGGCCGAGGCGTGAGAGGCCAGCAGGCAACGGCTGCTGTTGCTGCTGGGTGGGCGGTGCGCGCCTGCAAGGAAAGGGGCGCGGAGCAAGGCGGCCAAAAAGGACCAGAGGCTAGCGTGCGTGCCAAGGCGGCGGATGCAGGGGCCAATGAACTGCAGCGAAAGCCTCCGAATCCAGGTCCTCCTGAGCCGGCTCTGGCAGGAGCTGCACGGCGGCGGCGCTGCTCCCAATGCCATCCGAAGAGGCAGCAGCCTACTCGACGACTCACTCCCGGCGCCAAGCCAGGCGACAGCTGCGGGCAGCAAAGCGGGCGCAGACGACGCTTACCTGTACATCTTGCTCATCATGATATTCTACGGCTGCCTGGCCGGGGGCCTGATCCTGGCCTACACGCGCTCCAGGAAGCTGGAATCCAAGCACGACCCTTACCACTTGTACATCGAGAGCGACTGGACGGCGAGAGCGGGAAGCCTGGGAAGGGGCGGAGGAGGACCAGGAGCGAAGCTGGCGGTGTCGGCCGGGGAGCCTAGCCTGGCCGAGGGGATGCTGGCGGCTGCCAGCGGGGAAAGGGGGAGCAGCGGCGACGACAGCGAGCATCTGTGAGAGAGGAGGAAGGCTCCGGAGGAGGATCGGATCGGCCCACCCCAAATCTGAAGAAATCCTCTCGGGGGGTGGGGGGGATGCGGTCCGCTCAAAGGCTGGAATTCTGAACTGCGATCTGCGCCTCTCAGCTCGGCGGAGGCAAAGAAACAACAAAAATTAACCAAGCAATAGGTCCTGCCGCTTCATTTGCCCCACGAGGAAGCCGCGTGCAAGCTTTGAGTTCAATCAGACTGAATCTAGCATGGGGAGGCAGATGGCGCGAGGCAAAAAAAAAAAACGGTTCGGTAGTCAGCGTTATAATTAGCCTTAAGCGGAGGGAGCGTTGTGCTGTGCAGGTATATTTAGGTATTTACACAAGCGGTGCGGAACCTGTTTCCCTCCGGATGTTCTCACTAAGACTTCCAGCTCCTATCATTCTTCCAGGGTAGCCATGTGCTTTAAATGCACCTGGGGGAAACTATGCTCTCCATCTCCAGGTTGGACTGTGCTGACTGCAAAACAAAACTAACCAGAGGCCATGTGGTGGTGGAGTTATACAGTAGTGGGGTGCTCTTCCTTAGAGAACACAAGTCACCAGGACTGGGATCCATCTCTGGCTCTGTTTGGAAGACAGACAGGTTTATTGGTTCCTTTGGGAACTCGCAGGACATAAAAGTCTGCCTGCACACCATACATTTAAAGCACATTCCGCAGCCCACAACCCAAAATAATCCTGGGAACTGTAATTTGTTAAGGGCGTGAAGATAAGATTCTTTCAGGGCGGTGGGCAGTGGAATGTGCTTTATATTGTGCAGGCAGCCCTGTGATGGAGAGCATTTCATATAAAGTATCTGTTAGCTGTTTTGCTGCTTAACATCCATTTTTATTTCTTTTTCTTTGATGATGTTTTTCAATTAAAAGGTGCCCACCACCCCAGAAAGGAGAGGATAATTTATCTTCAAAATATCATGTTGCAATAAGCTTTGGCTGTAAACACACAAACCCTGCTATTCAAGCAAATACTTTTATGGGGCCCTGAGTTCCAAGCTTCTCTCCCCTCCCACCAGCCCCCTGCAACCCTCAGCAGCTGCATAGCCCATCAATAGTCCTAAGAGGAGGGGTTCTGGCCAGGCAAACAAAGAGAGCAAGCCATGTGGGTTGGAAGGGGTGTGTGTGTGTGTGTGTGTGTGTGTGTGTGTGTGTGTGTTGAGGCTGGAGACCTGGTATGACACCGCTTTCGGTTTTAACAGCACAAACCTTTTGTTCCTTTTAACTGCCCCCAGAGGAAGAGAGGACCCCCTACCCCATAAATGTACACACCAATGTCTCTGCTTTTCAGTAGGGGCGGTGGGCTACCTCCAGTCTTGCATGCTCTGCCATTTTCTCCTCAGCTGGAAAGTGTTCTGGATCTCTTGACACAGCCTTAAACAACCTGGTGTCTCTTGACACAGCCTTAAACAACCTGGTGTTTTGGACTACAACACCCACCAAGAACAGTCAGTAGAACCAGGTTGGGAAAGGCTGTCCTGCATCAATAATACCGTTAGGTATCAGGCAAGATTTCCCTCCCAGGCTTTTAACGTCTGGTGTACGTATGATCATTTTTAAGGTGTCAATAAAAAACTACAACCTTTCTTATGCTTTTTATAGTGTTTGTACTAAATATCGCAAACCTCCCTGGAAATTTTGAATTAAAGGGCAGAAAAGTAATGTTTTAAATAAATAAAAAATGCTAGGTCCTGTTGCCAACATCTATATAGCATTGTCTTCTCCCCAGGGTAGGAATGCCATATTTCAAAAAGTAAAAACCAGGACACCCCAAAATTGCTTTTTTTATACCAGTGGGAAGATTTTTAAACAAATGAACTTGCCTTCGAATGCAATGTAATTGAGGTACACAATCAGTACAGATCAATGTATGAATGTCTTCTGCTGACTTCTGTGACTTTCTTAGTGTCTACACAGTCTCTCTCAATGTGTTCAATGGGGTGTGTGTGTGTGTGTGTGTGTGTGTGTGTGTAGAGAGAGAGAGAGAGAGGAGAGTAAACCCCATTGAACTCAGTTGGACTAAGCTCTAGGTAGACATTTATTGGATTGCTATTAATATTACAAATAGCAAAGAACTGGAAGAACCAGGAAGTACCAACAGTGGAAGATTGGCAACTGAAGATGATAGACCTTATGGAACTTGCCGAGATGACAGCGAGGCTGTGTGACCAGAGGGAGGAAACGGTGCAAGAAGATTGGAATAAATTTAAATTTTATCTAAAGAAATATTGTAATGTTTGAAATATTAGAAATTATAGGGAAATAATTAGAGGTTTTTAGCAGAATTTGAGGTAGTTGGGAAAATAATAAATAATGATTGTAATTAAGATTAGGTAAAGAATTTTTAGATAAAGGGAAAAAAGAGAAAAGAATGGTATACGATGAAGCTGCTTAAAGTACAGTTACAATGAAAACCAGAAAGGAGAGGTCGGGGGAACCCCCCCCCCCCGATGTTAAAGGGAAAATGAGAAATTGATATAAGAAATGTTTGTGTTTGTTTGTATTTTTGTTTTTCTTTATGTTAATGTTCTGGGTTGGTTGTATGTTATGTATTTTTTTAAATGAATAAATTTTATTTAAAAAAAGACATAGGATTGCACTCTAAGGCTACAGTCCTAAACACTTACTAATTAACACATTGAGACTTGCCTTTGAATAACGTGTATAGGATTGCACTATAAATTAGTTGTGCTGAAGACCCATTAAAATCAATTGTGACTTCAAATTTGTTTGAACAAGATTTAAGTGCAACTAACTTAATCTGGCTCCAGTCCAATGATAATAAATGACAGTTGTAATTTGTGGTTACTGGGAAGCAAAAACATTTGGCTGATAGCCAAAATACTCTTAAGTATTTTACTGGTTGACCTTAAACTTCAGCCTAAGTCCACTAACAACAGAATTTTGCAGCTCCACAGTGATAATAAATGACAACGGTATTTATTATCCTTGTAAACGAGAGTCATTTCCAGTAACAGGGAATTTTCTGTTCCTTTGATAAAGGTCCAGTGCATGTCAAACACTGCAGTGCATTTAGAAATGAAGCAAGCGTTTGTTTGTTCCTGTCGAGAGAATAATAATCTGAAATGGATTAATATTTTGCCTGTTGTGTTCATGGACTTTGGAGCAATTTTATACCCATGTATACTTTGATACACCTCATGTGTAGACCTTGATACACCTAGCAACTGCATGTATTCGAGAGACGGGAGTATTTGTAATTCCAGTTTTTTCTACCTTGGTGTAGATTAATATACCATTCCCGTGGCTTCTTCTAATTACTCTATTTGTGACAAGTTACTGCAATGATTAGCTTTCTAGTACATTTCCAAAAGGCAGACTTCATGTGCCCCTAATTTTGTTATCATGGTTCACTCTTCTCTCACCTGCATTTGGGACTTGATGTCCTGCATAAAAGTGTAAGAGCCTGCTGAATCGGGCCAATGCCCCATCTTGTCCAGCATCCTGTTCTCACAATGACCAACCAGATGCCTGTGGGAAACCCACATGGAGGATTCATGCATAAGAAGAGCACTCTTTCCTCCCATGGTTTCCAGTAACTTGCATTCAAAAGCATTGTTGTGGAGGCAGAGCATAGCTACTGTGGCTAGTAGCCACTGGATAACCTCGTTGAATTTGTTTAGCCCTTGTCTGACATCAAGAGAGTAGGGGCAGCGGAGTAGCTGTGAGTGAGCAAGTGACCAAGCCCCAGCTCCCTCTACTGTTAAAAGACAGTACTAGACATAGACCATCAAGGTTTCAAGAATTGACATTCTGCCAGGGTGGGTAATCTGATTTCCCGGTCATATTTTCACATACATTCCTACAGCCACATGCATCGTAACATAGCTCTAAGGCCAAGCTATAATGAAGTGGGGCAGGCAGGAAGGTGGCGGAGTAAAATGGGGCAACGGCAAAAGCAAAATAGGCAGAATTTAGGAGACATCAAGGAAGGTAGAGCTGGGCTGGGTGAAGATTTAGGACAAATGAAGAAGCAGGTGGTGTAAAGAAGGATGAGCCATGGCAAAGGAAGGCAAAGAAAAAAGCAATTTAGCAGGAGAGACCCATCTATGAATGTAGCACCTCTTTATAATATTATTTCAGTTCACATTCCCACAATTTGGTGGGCCTCTTGCATATGTAAAAGCTTCCGGGTGAAAAGATTTCTCCAATACAGTGTCTTTCAGAAAGAACATTTTTGAAAGGCAAATTATATAGTCCTGAGATTCGGAGGAATAATCTCCATATGGATATGTAATTGAATTTTTTTAATAATTTGCATTGTAAAAACCAAATAAAAATGATTTCAAAAGAAAGGCCAATTATATTAATGGGCCTCACACTATTCTTCAGTTGTATACCCTTTGAAGCTTCTGTAAAGTAAAAATAATTTAATTCCAATACCATAATTTATGGTTGAAAGTATGCATAAGGTTTGTGCACATTTTTTAAAAAGATTACAGCATACCCAGGGGCATTCTACTTTATCACATAGGACTCCTGCTTATACAAAGACAAATGCCTGCACAATGAAACATTAGGAAGAATAAATCACATGCAAATGTACATGTCTTTGTCAAATGTTTTTGAGTTAGGAGTAAAGCATTATGTGGTAAATATTCTTTTTTAACAGCCTACAAATTGAACAAGAAAAACACTGTTACAATGCTGAGATTGGGGTCTAGACTAAGAACTAGATAAAATTTCACAGTTGTCTGAGGTATCACTCATCATCTTGAGCCAAACAGTCCAATTCTACCCACAGAATTATTCTGAAGGCTGCACAAAAAGCCATCCCAAAATATTGATTAATCGCAAGAGGAGGTTTTGTCCTTCAGGTGGTTCAGACAGGCCATCCACAGAAAATGTTTTTCTCCCCACTATACAAGGCGTAAGGCACTTGAGTGGGGCTCTTTCTCAGGAGAGGCTGCCCAACACTATTTACGGCATAACATGGGATTGCCACCACTTCATCTATGAACAGAGGCTTACTGCCTTTCAGCAAATGTGTGTCTTTTGCCACAACCTCATCTACATTAAGCAATTCATCTCACCCATCACCCTGTTCATACAATGAAAGCTTGGATGAAATAGGGTAGCCATACATTCAGAATCTGGACAAAACTAAAAAAAGCACCACAACTTTTGTGTCCAGATTTTCACTTTTTGAAATATAGCAACCCTAGAATGAAGGGGCTGCTGGGTCATTCTGGTTAGCCCAACCCTCTTGCCAATGGAGCAACCACTCACAATGGCTTTTTATGAAGAGGCTGTGTGAAAGGGCCCCACACATTTGTACCATCAAACACACACAACTCCACATGAGAAGAAAACCCAATTGGCCTAGGGTTCTACCTTGTGTGGAGCCCAAAATGAGTATGCAGGTACTGTACTCATATGGGGCTCATTCATACAAACCACCAGGTGGCACTGGCTGGCATTTGTGGCATCATCAAGAGGGATGGCTAACTTGTGTGACCCAGTGAAATCACTTTGTGTGTTTTCAATACATAGAGGCCAAAGGATTACACCCACCAACACCCATGTGCTAATGAACCCCTACAGCATGGGTATGGCAGTAGCATGAGATAAGAAGTCTCCAACATTTTCACCCCCCACAACCATAAAAATCTATTTTTACTGCTTCTGAGGCAACCTCCCATCCATCCAGTCTAGGGAACCTCCTACTAACCGTGCTTCAGTCTTACCTGGATTGAGCTTCAGTTTGTTGGCTCTCACCCAGTCCGTTACTGAGGCAAGACAATGGTCAAGTACAACCACTGCCTCACCTGCAGGTGTAAAGTCAGTATGCTGAGCTTGGTTGCTGGAAATGTACTCCAACGTACTCAAGAGTTTCATGTAGATTTTCAACAGCATGGGGGATAAAATTGAACCCTGAGAAACCCCACACTGAAGGCTCCAAGGTGAAGAACACTCCCCAAGCATCATCTTCTGGAAACGACCACACAAGTACAACTGGAACCACCACAAAGCACTGCCACCCGCCCCCAATTTGGATAGCTGCTCCAGGATACCATGAGGTCAAGAATTAACAAGGACACAGTTCCCTTCTCTCTTCCAACAGTGGTCATCATACAGGGTAACCAAAACAGTTTCTATGACAAAACCAAGCCTAAATCCCAATTGAAATGTATATAGAAAATCAGTTTCCTCCAAGAGCGCCTGGATGTGATCTGTGACCACCCACTCCAGGGCCTTGCCTAAGGGGAGATTAGGAACTGGCCAATAGTTTTTTTTTCTGAGTCCTTAGATTTTCTGAGTTCAGTGAGGGTTTCTTAAGGAGTGGCTTTATCACTGCCTCCTTCAAGCAGGCAGGGACCACCCTCTCTTGCAAGGAGACATTAATCACCTCCCTGGCCCAGCCACCTGACCCCTCCCTGCTAGTTTTTATCAGCCAAGATGAACTAAGGTCCAGAATGCAAATGGCTGTCCTGATCAATCCAAGCACCTTGTCCACATTCTCGATTCTTACCAACTGAAACTCATCCAACACAACAGGACTAGACAGTGCTGGGGACACTCCTTGGTCACATCTGCTGTAACAGCAGAGTTAAGATCCTGGTGGATGCAAGCGGTTTCATTATTTGCAAAGCTACTGGTAAGTGTCTATGATTTATTCCAACTCAAGTATTTTCATGGGAACCTATATTTAAAGGTGGATGAGGGCAGATGCAAAATGTAACCAAGTTTTAATATGCTCGGAGCAATCACCATTGTGTGTAACTCTGCTATAAAAGAGTCAAAATCTCACTTCCAAACCCCTATTTTTTTTTTTAAAAAAAATTTATTTTATTTTATGGAGCCAGTAAAATGGCTACATACAAACTCAATAAATCATAGAGAATATAGCACAAAGCAACAGTGTAACAAAAGCAGTTCCAAAGCAGCTAAAAAAAAAGAGCCTTGGGGTGTTGAGGTCTTCCAAATATCTCTCCAGTATCTTCCTTTACTAGAAATGCATGGCAGCCCAGATACAATTCATAATAATAATAATTTTTTATTTATACCCCGTCCTTCCCAGCCAAAAACCGGGCTCAGGACGGCTAACACTAATTAAAATCACAGCAAAAACAAAAATAATCAATTTAAAATACAGATTAAGATACAAATTTAAAATTCAAAATTAAAACTGCAGTCTCATTTTCAAATAGCCCACCAATAAAAGAATCCTTCACACAATCTTTTCCCAGCTGTACTTATTTGCACCAACATTTTCAGATTCTAGGGAAGACTTCAAGTTAGTCAGGAACTGCATCCTCACCTTGCTGTTACAGCTATTTAATTTCTCACCAAAACAAATGCAACTTGTGACAGATAGTGCTTGTATACAATGTGTATGAATGAGTCAACAATGCAAATAAACCATAACAGTTTTCCTATATTTTTCCTATATTGATATTCCTATGTTGATACTGAAGCCACAGACAGCATTCTTAAATAAGTAAGTTTGATTTTTGCTGTTCTGAAGTTGGTAATTCCTGGCAAGAGGAAGTTTCTTTCAAAGAGGAGGTACTTTCTCACATCCAGAGTACGACCATCCTGAATGCCAATTATCTTGTCCAGAGGAAGTGTAGCCAACTGCTGCTCCCCGCTAATTAGGGCAGTCCTGGAAGCGGAAGCAGTCACTCGCAATCTTCCACACTGTGTTGTTGTTTGTGGTTTGTGCTGTTAGCAAGAAGTTCTGATTGAAGTACTGCTGCTTGCTCCCATCAAATTTGACAGACCCACATGTCACAACAAGGATGGTGTTATGGTTCTGAGTGGCTTGCTCTTCAAAAAGAAACAGAACAGAAGATATTAAGCTATGCCAGTATATCACAAGCCTACTTTTATACAGAATTGCTATCAAGCATTTCAAAGTTATTGCTTCTTCCTCCTCTTTCTAACTAAAACACCTGTAAAATGCAACCAACAATATAATCAGTATTATAGAAGCTTGCAGTGCAATCATGAAACAAGTATGCATATGTGTGTGTGAAGCTCAAGAAGTATTAGTACCGTAAGTTCATCTTGTTATACTGTTTAACCCAGGATGGCTAACCTGTGGCCCTCCATGTACCAGTATTTTTGAACTCTCATTTCCCAGCATAGCCAAAAGTCAGGGATGACAAGATAGTCATTGCTGCCACCACTTACCCACCAATGGTTTAGTCCAAGGTGCCACTTTACAATGTTCTATGGGTGTCTAGAAAGCAGCTTCTACCAAGTCAGAATATTGGTCAACACTGAGTGGCAGCAGCTCTCCAGGATTTCAGACAGGGAGTCTATCCCAGTACCATCTTGAGAGGCTGGAGGCTGAATCTGGGACCTTCTCTAATTTGCCAACTACCAACCCCCCCCCCCCATTAATTGTTATTTCGTTTTCAATATGTATATATCAAATAACAATACTTCTGTTGATAGTTTAGAAGTAAAAATTAAAACCATAAAATACAAAAATGCAACATGAAAACAGAATCTACAAAAAGAGCAATAATTTCAGTGCTATTGTTCGCCATCCTGACTATCTTTTGTTTGTTACTATGCTATGCATACTTGTTTTACAGAAGTGAGTCATGGGCAACTTACACCTGCTAGGAGAAAAGCCCCAATGTCTTTCACATGTGCTGCATCAGGTAGATTTTGGCATCACATGGCAGGGCAGAGTCTCAAACAAAGATGTGCTCTCCCAAGCCCACATTCCTAGCATGTTCACATTTCTGTTTCAGAAACATCCACACTAGTTTGGTCATGTACACAGAATGGAAGAGGGCAGGATCCCCAAGGATGTGCTCTAAGTGGAGCTGGCTTCAGGGACTAGGCCTGCTGGCAGACCGACTCTGTGTTACAAAAATGTCTGCAAATGTGACATGGAGGCTGGCAACATTAACAGCGCTGTATGGCAAACCCTTACAGACAATTGCAATGCCTGGAGACAGAGAGTCAGGTTGTGTGTCCACAGCAGTGACCAGAGGATGAATGACCACTGGAAGGAGCACAAAGAGAAGAAATGCCATGGTGCACCTGCAGCAGCAAAACCAAATGTCTTCATCTGCCCTAGCCAAAGCAGGTGCTGTAACTATCCAGTGGTTTGACTTTACCCCCTAAGGTGCACTCTTCCATTATCTCCCTAGACAGATGGATGCTAACATTGTAAACCGCCCTGTGGCCCTCAGATGAAGGACAGTATAGAAATGTAATTTTAAAAATTAAAAATATGAAATAAGTTGGGCAAAGGACTGTTCAAAGAGGCAAGTTACAGGAAACTCAAATTAAACTTTAAGGCTTCTAAAAACAATTATATTCAGGTTATGTCCACAACAGCACTCTTTCTACAGTTCATAGGATTTTACGCTGTCCTGTCCAGCATCCTTGTAAGGTGGCATAGGAACTGATGTTCTAAAAAGCATACTGTCCAACAAGACAATGACCTATCCCCAACAACAGCATACTAATCAATATGTCTAATTTGACACAACACCCTTCCACAAACAAACAAACCATTCTGCAACCAACTGAAGGCAACCAACCAAGCTCTGGACTCTCTAATCTCTCACAATGCCAATAAAAATCAGTAACTATATAAAAGAAAGGACCTATCCATGAAATGCTGACACAAAAACCCTCTCCCTCCTTCTTTCTCTCCCCTGTTCCCCCGAAGTCTTTGACAATAGTGTCTCATACCGAATGTGAGAAAACTGTGAAAAAGACTCTATGAGTTGAAAGTAGACTCTATATGTACTTTTCCTTGTTTATTTGTTTGTTTTGTATCACAAAAAATATTTAATAAGCACTTTTTAAAAGCATATTCTCACACTTTTTGCAGGAGTTTTCTGCTTGAGCTATGAAGATCAGCACAAATAGGAACAACCTTTTCCCAAAGACCATCAGGGTCACTATGGATGCTTTTCCATTTCTACAATTTTTTGGAAGAATATGCAGAAATGTCACAAGAACAGATTGGGTAGACATAATTTAATCACATAATTCAGAAACACAAAGGAACAGCTAAAATTTCTGAAACTGGAATGGTTGCAAGTTACATAATGTGAAACGGTTAAATAATTTTACTTACATATTTAGAATCAAGCTATCTTCCCTGATTTGGGGCTACACTGTTTGATAAGGTATCTTACCATGAACAGGCTGGCAATCAAATGTGGTAACTTGAAAATCACTTGAAGGCAACATTTCAAAGAATTCTGCAAGTGCTGCTTGCCCAGATACTGCATTCCCGTTCCAAACCAGGGTCGCTTTGTCCAGGTAGAGTTTGGTCAACACCTGAGAAATATTAGGAAGCATTACACGAACTCCAAGGGGAAACTGTACTTTAATTACAGCACCCCTTCCTATATAGGTTGCTGCATCCAGATACAGTATTTACATTTTCCCCTTTTCTTTAGGGTTTTTTTATTTTAAAAAAATCTGAAAGGCTTTTTAAAGAAGTCCCCCACACAAAACACAGTAAGATGAAATTCCACAGAGATGTATTAAAGTCTTGTAATTAACACACCCAAATCAAAGCACCAAATATAGGATGTGGGAGACCTTGCTTGGCAGCAGTACACTGGAAAAGGAACTACAGTAGGTATCTTAGCTGATCACATTCTAATTATGAGCAAACAGTATGATGCACCTGCTAAAACATTGAGAAACTACCTAACATTAAGAACTGTTTTAACAGTGAAATAGACTGTTTTGGGAGGCAATGGGTCTCCTTTGCTGGAGGTGTGTAATCAGGGTTTGGACAGCCATCTGTTAGGGGTGCAAGAAGTTGCACCCTGCATTGCAAATCCTACACTGAGCCAGGACTTGGCTTCCAAGGTCCCTTCTAATTCTTTGGTTCTATGTCTGCAGAAAGGTGAGCCCCACTGAGTTCAAAGGGAGAAACACTAAGGTAAAGTGGCTACCATTTCATGTCAACTAACTGGAACTGCTCAGTCATTGCTTCCACACTTCTGTGTACCTGTTTGCACGATTTATAACACAATCCTATACATGTCTATTTAAACACCACTGCGTTCAATAGGACTTACAGGCAAGTGGTATGGGATTGTAGCCTTTGGATGCAGTCCTTTACAGACATTCCCACAGAGTAAACCTCCCACTGAACATATTTTTGAGTAAACATATAGAGGATCAAGCTGTTAAGAGATAGAAACAAATGACATGTGTTTGAAGGCTGTGTCCATGACAACATGGAATTATCTAATAATCTCAGCATGTACAAGTATGTATATTAGCACGAATAATATCAGCACATACAACGTCAGAGCTCAGATATGTACTTTGTGAAATGCAGTAAATAATTCTTCTTAAAAAAAAAACCCCACAAAAAACACAAAAGCTGTTGGGAATCTACATACCCGTCTCCTTTTATCCATGGTTTCATAGTAAATATTTGCAAATTCTTCAGCAGCTCTGCAAGCTTGATCCACATAGGTTTTAAAGTTCTAAACATAAAAAACACAGCTCAATGAAACCATTTTGAAGGGTGTCAACAGTAAGGTAAACATGTCAGATGCAGAGAAGGGGACTCCATTTTGTAATGTTCTAATTGATTTCCTTTTTGTGACATACAAGAGCTGGTATGGCTAATGGATGGAAATCTCTTCCATAGTTTTGCTTTGTTGTAACCCCTGTCCCAAAGCCATACAACTTTATAGAAGTGACTGGCAGAAATGACCTATGACTATGATTTTGTCGACCATAATTACATGAAACAGTCCCAGACAATATCAGCATAAACAGAGGAAGAGTAGCAGCAATGAAGTTATGCCTTCGACTATGTGCTAGGATAAAGGCACCAAAGGGATTGTTTCTTTTGGGGGGGTGGGACGTGCTCCTGCACCATGAACTTTTTAGTGGACCCTTCTACTGTGAAGGTAACCTAGGACCACATACTTGTTTGTTCCATCCCTCCCCATTCCATTCACACAAGAGAGCCTGTAAGGTTAGGCTGAGAGAGAAAGAGCACACTAGTGGCCCAATATCTCCCAGTGGCCTCACAGCTGAAACTCTTGAACAAAGCAACCTCCAAGGATCCGACCTCATTTGCTATTGCCACTGCAGCAGCGGCAGCCGGCAATACAATCCTTGGAGGCCGGTTCTTCCGCCCGTTGGTCCTGCCGCCCGAGGAGGTGGCCTCACATTGCATGTGTCCCTCCCTCCCTCCCAAATTTATCAACACAATGAACCCGGTTAGGCAGGCAGAGGCTAGGCGACCCTAAGAGCTACGCGGCAGGGTGACCTGAACCCACGTCCTCCGTCTCCTGGGCCGACACTCTAACCACTGCCCCGTGCTACCTCCTCAGCTTCCACTCTTACCACAGAGGTAGCCATGTGGGCGACGTCCCTCGGGGACAGGCAGAGAAGTGAGAGGCCAGGCTGCCCTTAGGGGCAACCTGCTCCTCTGGAGGAAGCACGCACAGAGGTTGGTTGGAAGAGAAGCTCGAACAGTCGAGACGGACGCGGGAGACGGCAAGAGAGGTAGGCGGAAACGGAAGCGCGGTCTCCGAGAAAGGAGTTCCGCTATAGAGGTGCCGAGGCCTAGAGTGGCACCGCTCTAGGAAGAGATCCTGGCAAACGCGCGGCTTCATGCGTCGGCCAGAAGTTCCGGCCGCCTGTCGCTATGGCGACGAATGCGAGGCCTTCCGCTGCGTTTGGGCTCTTCTCCGTCCTGGTGTTCCGGTTTAGCGTAATTCTTTCTCCCTCCACCACGCCAGGCGCGGTCCCTTTCCGCTGCTTAGCACTGCAGCTTCCACCAGCTTCACTCCACAAAGGCAGTCTGGCATAGTGGTTAGGGCGAGGGTGGTGAGTCTGCGGCCCTCCAGGCGTTGTTGGACAGCAGCTCCCATAATCGCTGCCAATGCGAGGTTGGCTGGGCAGATGGGAACTGGAGCCCAGGCACATCTGGAGCGCCAAATGTTGGCAAACCATAAATTAAAAAGAAACACACACATACTGTACAAAGAATCCTGGGAACTGTAGCTTACCACCTAAAGAGCTGCAGTTCCCAGCATGTGGGAAACTATAAATTTCCCGGGATTCTTTGGGGAGGAATGTGCCTAAATGTAGGGCGTGTGCTTAGTCTAATCCTTAGTCGACCGTGTGCGGCATGAGGCTTTTTTATACTGTGAGTGAGCCCGTCGCTTCCTCTTTCCGCGGAACTTCACCTCGCAGGGTTGTTGTGAGGATAAAAAGGAAAGAGAAGGAACCAAGTGTTCTGTCATTCGCTCCTCAGAGGAAGGTGGCATGCAAATGTAACATATACATAAATGTGCATGAAATTACACTCCTGGTCACCTATTGCCACCACAAAATGTATAGCGACAAACATGTACTGGGCCTCAGTTGAATGGCCAGGACATTTGTAGGAACATTGAGCAATATGTTATTTCTGCACCCACAACTCTTCAGCAGTTGATACAACATCTCCCACTCAAAATCAGGCTGTGTTTTTTTTTCTTGTAAAATTTTTAAATTCCAAAGAGCTAAACCTGCCTGCAGATATGGAAAATTCCACCTTCTTTTCTGTTATGGTGCTAAGTGGGCATGCAGCAACGTGTAAAATTACAATACAGTAGAAAACAAATCTATCCCAAACATCCCTTGGTGGGCATAAATTAGCGGGTGCTTGAATCCATCTTTAAAAATATTAAATATTTATTTTGACCATTTCATTCCTTTCCCAACTTTTTCTGTTTCTAACTGTGTTTTAAGAACCAATAGGGGGCATAGGAGTGCTTTGCATTGGTAGAAACTGAACAATGAACTGCTTTTACTTTAGGACAAATAATTACAGTAGAGATGTGAGCTCTGGTGAAACTGATGTTAACTGAACATAACTGCTGATTATCCAAACCAGTTAATAAAATTAAGTGGGTAAAAAACTAACCAAAAAGGCCTGGATGACCCAGAGACCTGGGCACAGGGGGTGGGTCGCAGTTTCTAAGAGGGTGTTTATTTTACCTCAGTCAACCGAACATATTCTCCTGACCTGTCCATTTTATGTAGATCTTAGACAAAAACTGATAGCTCCACTCTTAGGCCACCTTAGCCTGGTAGATAGAAAATGTCAGGTTTCGTTTTTGGTGAACAATTTTACTGGTACCACAACCTTTGAGGTGGCCAAATTTCTTTTTTTAGCCCTTAAACGACGTAAGGTTAAAATTGATAGTATCGATATGGGTATTTATTTATAATCTACCGGTACTTTTAGTGTATGTTTTAGTGTAAACCCCTCTGAGTTGTTTCAGGTGTTTTAAAATTTGTATGGATAATGATTGTGTTCTGACTGACGGTCGAATAAATTGTACAGCAACATGCAAATATGACTTGAAAAGCAGCATGGGGCGGGGTGTGTGTGTGACCTGGTTGCATTTTAAGTCACTAATGTGTACATAGCCTCTGACAGAGGGGAAGACAAGAGCTGACTCAGATAGTGGCAGATTTTCGAGACTTAGTATGAACATCTCGGCCAATATGAGTGGGGCCACCAGCTTCGGTGCTTGTTGCCATAGATAGCATCTTATTTTAAGAAGTACTAGCTGACCCGGCTGTTGTGTATTGATTCAAGGGTTATATCTATATTACTATTGTCTGTATTCACATTAGGGGAAAGTAACTGCCTTCCTGTTCCAGAAGGAACAGCTACTATTGGTTCATTCAAGTTGCTGCATTTGGATCCTCAGTCTTATTGGTTCCCACCAAAAGGCAGCTTGTGATTGCTTGAGATGGTTGCCTCCAAAATGTATCCTTTCTAGTCAGTCTTCTGTCCCTATAAATGTAGCATCCCTCTCCTCAGTTCCCCAGTCTTGTTTGCCTGAATAAAGAGTGTTACATGAAGAAGCTGTCTCCTGCCTGCTATGTCAGAGAGCTGAAATCACTTGCTGAATCACTATCCCCATGCTACAACACCAGCCACGCCTTGCTGTGGCTGATTTGGTGAAATGGAAAAGAAAGTATAGTATAAAAGAGAAAGCGTATGGTTTCGAATACCTTATTTTGCTGAAGTGTAGGATTTCCGCTGTCTGTTGTGGTGTTCCATTATTGTCTTTGTGGGTACAACTTCTTATTACTGTTATTCCACTTTGGAGGTGTTTTGTTATGATTGTCTTTATGGGTTGTTTTGACGTTTTTGATGTGTCTCTGGAGCTGGGTGAGGTGAGGCAATAAATGGCAGACAGGGCTTTGCTGGTCCGTGTGGCTTTGCTCTGTACAGGCGGTGGAGCTGCCGTCAGAAACTCGCCACCTTTGGAGCTGGGCAAGGTGACGCCGTAAATGGTGGACGGGGCTTTGACAGTCCGCGCGGCTTGGCTTTGTACAGGCGGTGGAAGCAGTGTTGGAAACTCGCTGCGTGTGGAGCTGGGTGAAGTGAGGCCACAAATGCCAGACGTGGTTTTGCTGCCTGGCCTGGCTATGTGTAGGCGAAGGCAACAGCAACATTTCTGGGCGATCTGCCTTTCCATTGGATGGTGGCAGTGACTTCTGAAGAAGAGGAGGAGGAGGTAGAGACGGTTGTACTGTGCTGTAGCTTCTAACGTCCAGTGGAGGTTGCTTTTTTGCCCAAAATCATATTTTTACCTATTAAAAATGTGGTATCTGTACAACCTAATTATGTATGATCACTCCCATATGGCCATAGAACGTTGTGTCCAAATTTGAGCAAAATCGGTCAAGCGGTTACGGAGCAAGGCGATCGCAAACAAACACCCAACTTGAACATTTATATATATATTATAGTTGGGCCAGGCATGCATATGATTACAGGTGCACGTTTTTAAATTTTTTACTTTTAAAACAAAATGGTGCTTATTTCCAAGTAAATGTATTTAGCATTAGCCCATCGGAAGCAACCTCTGTTTTATTTCTCTACTCCTGGGTGTGTTGTTATTTTGGTGAGTTTAAATGCAAAACTACACATCTTAAAGCAGGGTTTAGGGATGTGGGAACCTGAGGGGGTGGGAAGAAGAGAAAGGTGAATCAGAGAATTATAGAGTTGGAAGTACCACCAGGGTCATCTAGTCCAATCCCCTGCAATGCTATCTAAAGGGGGACCACCCATAAATTCATGGTCTTAAATTACCTAACCTCTGTTGCTGTTTAAAACCACATATTCCTCAGTGATGCAGGAGGTTACCATGGGGGATGGTTTGTTTGTTTGTTTGTTTGTTTGTTTGTTTGTAAGGAGCAGATTGCAGAAAAGGAGGACGAGGGGAGCCCTGGACATGGATGTGAAGGTGAAAATGGGTGCAGAAGAGAGAAGTGGCTTCAGAAATGGGGTTGGGATGGTGAAATATGAGTTTAGTAGGAAAGGGAAGCTCTAGGAGGTTAATGTGAGGGAAATTGTCAGGGATTGGTGGGCAGAACGAGCAAGGGTCTAGCCTCGAACTGAGATATTTTTGTTTGTGTGCAGCAAAATAAGAATTGGAAAAACAGGGTAAAAAAACAAACTTTATTTATCTCACTTATCAATGGTCTCTGCAACAAAGGGAGCCATCTCTCTACACAAAGGAATAATAGAATCTCATGCTGGAAGACACTTATTAGATCATAGCCTGTCTCCCCGCCAGTCAGGCAGGATTGTTCCTGACAACAGATTAATAGTACCATCCACCAACAAGTGTTGCAAGCAAACAGATGATCTTTTCTTTTGCTTGCTATTCTTGTAGAGAGAATATTGTCATTTTAACAAGATTTTGTTGTTGTTGTTACTACCAATGAAATACTGTTCCTTAAAAATAAAATCCTGCAGATGCCTCCTCCTGGATTGTTCCTAAGTGAGGTTCTGTCTTCTTCTCAAGTCTGTTTCCTTCCTCTGAGTCTGCAAGAAGTTGGGAAGGAGACCTGGCTTCCAAGCTACTTCAATGGAGCCTTCTCATCCCCCAGACAGACTAATGTCTGTTAAAGGAGTCAACAGTGGTAATGTCCATCCTATGTGCTTGCGCGTGCACACACACACACAGACCCACACCCCAAACTTTCTTTGTTTACCAGGGATGTTTCTGAAGCATGTGATATATTATTTTCAGATGATCCATTTCAACGAAACTTTACAATTAAGTTCTTGATGGTACAAACTGTTTTTGACTGTGGAACAGACTGACATGGAAGGTGGTGGGCTCCTTTTCATTCTAAACTTTTAATCGGAGGCTGGATGGCCACCTGTGGGGGATTTCTTGTATCAGCAAATGGACTAGATTACTTTTGAGGGCCCCTTCCAGCTCTGTGGTTACCAATAATTTATTATGTATATTTGTCTTTTTTTAAAGTGTTGTACAATGTATATTTGTTTGTTTGTGTGTATGTTTTTTTTAAAAAACTGTTTGATTGAATGTAATGTACTCTTTTATAATTTTACGGCCTGCTGTTTTAAAAGTCTGTTTTTGTTGCTAATTTTTAACGAACCACATCTACTCTTATGCAGTGCTTTCCCCCCTCTCAATTTGACTCGAGAAAATCACCATTTTACAGTTCAATTTGGGGAAGATAAATACAGTAAATGGGCAAAAGTACAAAGATTCACAAAATGTTTAGGGGTATGCATACCCCTGCGTCCCTCCAGAAAAAAGCACTGCTCTTATGTAAACCTCTCTCTCCCACTGTGTGTGGTTATATACATCTAGCCATTGTTGGTGTTCATGTTTCTCTCTGAACTTTCTGTAATATTCACAGCACCATATTCACAGCCATGAATGATACATTAACTAGGATTAAATACATCAGATATATGTCTTTAAGAAGGGTGCAGAATAAATAGTACACCCCTGTTGGCATTGTCTGTTGCGAGAGAAGAAAAATCATGAGTGTAAGATGTGAACAGGGTGGACATCTAAAACTCTGTCAAATCTGGTCTGTTTGCCAAGATCAATTCCTCAAGGTTTGTCATACAGTACTAAAATCAAAGGGATTTGGTCAAGGAGGCCACACAATGAGTGTGTGTAGTTCCTTTGTTACAAAGGATGGGGTGACTGAAATTTCTTGTTCCTCTCTTTTTTTTACAAAATAATAAATTTAAACTTTATCAAATTTCAAAATACCGGTATACAATATTCACAGCAAACACTTAAATACATACACATTATAAACACTTATACATATTAATATCTTACCACACAGAACAACTATTACATTCTCCCATCAGATGTCAAGGAAATAAACAACTACAGTATCTAACTTTTAGAAATGTGAAAGAAACCCTGTTTAGGGAAGTTTTTAATGTATTATATTTTATCGTGTTTTTAATGTTATGTTGGGAGCCGCCCAGAGTGGCTGGGGAAATCCAGCCAGATGGGTGGGGTATAAATAAATAAATATTATTATTATTATTATTATTATTATTATTATTATTATTTGTGGCGATCACACAAGGTATGTTTTGTTGTACATTACTTTCTCCAGTATAAACATTTTAATGGAGGAGTGCACTGTAAGATTTGGAGAAGTGTGAATTTTGAAGGATGGCTGTTTCTTTTCAGTTCACATACTGTTTTGAGAAAGTGCAAATTAGGTAAAGGTAAAGGTACCCCTGGCCATTAGGTCCATTCGTGGACGACTCTGGGGTTGCGGTGCTCATCTCACTCTATAAGCTGAGGGAGCCGGCGTTTGTCCACAGACAGCTTCCAGGTCATGTGGCCAGCATGACTAAGCTGCTTCTGGCGAACCACAGCAGCACACGGAAATGCCGTTTACCTTCCCGCAGGAGCAGTACCTATTTATCTACTTGCACTTGACGTGCTTTCAAACTGCTAGGTTGACAGGAGCAGGGACCGAGCAACGGGAGCTCACCCCGGTGCGGGGATTCGAACTGCCGACCTTCTGACCTAGGCTCTGTGTTTTAGACCACAGCACCACCCGCGTCCCCACAAATTAGGTAGGTCTGCCTTTAAATGGAAACTGAATCCCCCATTCCTTGTTTGATACCAGCACTTCCCTTAAACAGGGCTGAGATTAGGAAGGAGAACAAAGCGTCACGATTGAGACATTGGTTGCCACCACTTTGGTACGTGCTGAATAGGCCGTTCCTGTAGTGTGGGAGCAAAAGCTCACTTTTCAGATTTCATTGTTCCATATGAATTCAAACCAAGTGGATATAGAGAAGCCTGCTCTTGCAGCATCAACCTGTTTATTGCAGCCCTGGGTGCATATAGTCCTACAGGGACTCTGACCTCTGCACTGTTCCGCCTCGAATTCTTGTCATTCCAGAGGTATAGGAATGCAACAACATTTAGTAAACAGCTTCTCCAGCAAACAAGGCCAATGAAGTGTATCAGTATGCTGCATGACTCGGTGAACAGGCACTTTCAGACTGTCATTATTTTGCAGGAGGGATTCAAGCACGTGCTGGAAATTTAGGTTGGTGCAACGGAAGTGGATTAAAGGGCTCTGTTGCAACAAATCCTACACACACACACCTATACCTGACTTCTTGCAGTTAGGGAAGTGATGAGGAAATGCAATAAAAAGTGTGGGATAATAATAAAAAAAGTGTGGGATAACCTCCGCGCAAACAAATTGGGATGAATGCTCATTGTCATATAACCTCCCTGCATGCTAATTAGAATGAATGCTCAGGAAAAAGTGGACACAGTATAACTGCTATGCAAGTTTTGTACAAGCAAATCAGCACGAATGTTCTGTGACCCTGGCGTAACAAGTGCAGGCTTTTTGGAGTTACAAAAGCTGTGATGGAATGCACTGAGAAGTGTTAAATGAACAAATGATTAACGAGATGATGAACAAACGCTGCACAAGCAAATCAAGATGAATGTTCATTGTTGTATAACCTCCCCACACACTAATCAGAATGAATGCTCAAAAAAATCCAGACGTGGTCTAATCTCTGGCTCTACCTCTGGCTAACAAATCGATGCATGGTCATAAACAGGTTATCTGGAGGAGTTCAATGATGATACACTGGAGACAAGCAGGACCCAAAACAAAATGTTGCGGTTGTATCCCCCTTACTTCCTAGTGGGAGTTCTCCTTGTGGTTCAGGGCTCCAAGATAACATTTGCTACAAGGAGCTCAGGCATTCCACTCCCACCCCTCACCCTGCAAACCAGTTTTCCACTTTTATTTCTCAACTGACCCTTAACATTCTGTGGCTACTCAGTATGCTCAGTCCTCATTGAGCTAGAAGTGGTTGAGGGGCTGTGAGGGAGGAGAATTGACCGTAAACAAACAGATAAACCAAAAACCTCTCTTCTTCTGTAAATGAAAATACATTTTCCTCTGAAGGCTTTTGCCATCCTTCATAAACCCACCAGGGGGAGGCACCTGTCGGCTAGTGCTCCAACTTGTGTCACAATTTGTTACGATCTGCCTTTTCGTGAATTTTGCTTCAGTAAGAGAATAAGAAAGAATAAATATGTATGGTTTTTTTCTGCATATTGAAAGCCATTGAAATAGAACCCAAGGTATAAATTGATATGTGGGAAAGTATTTGTTTTTCATCAACATCTGAGCTGATGTAGGCAAACTGGTGATGTTGGTGAAACACTTGTGTTCTCCCCCCCCCCCCAGGTAATAATATCAAGATAAATTAGAGCTGGATGTTTTGTGGGTGCTTTTTTATATTTGGATAGTTGCAATTAATAGCTTTAGTTTTTCACACATTGTGCACCATTTTTGAACAGGATGAAATCCACCCCACATCCATATGAACTCCTATCAGCCCTGCCCAGATCTATTTTGACACTGTTTTCATTTCATTTTGAATATATTTTATTGGAATTTGGAAGAAAATACGAAGATTAATATAGGTATTAGTAAAAAGCTAATCCAAATAAAAACACAAATCAGAAAGGAAAAAGGAAGATGAGGAGAAAAGGAGAAAGAAAAAAAGAAAAAGGGGAAAAAGAACTGATTCTTCATCTGTCAGCTACATGTAGAAAAGTATTCAACACATCCACCCCAGGATAACACTCTATAAACCAATATTATCTTCAGTTCTCAAACCCAGATATCGTAAGTTCATGTGATGAACTTATAAAAGTTCACAAAAGTTTTCCAGTCTTTAGTAAATGTTGATAATGATTTTCCCCTGATTAAGCACTGTTTTAAAGGGGGGAAAGGCCCAAGCCAGTGGGCATTTGGTGGGGTGGCACAAGCAGGGTGCTGCTGCTCACCTGCCTCCCCCATGCTGAGCATCGCTGCTGGTTCCTGAGAGGGAGAGGGCTGGTCGTGTGCTCAGCATGGTGTGAGCGCAGAGGCATTGGATTGGCTACACTCGCACCCCACTGAGCTCCCTGCACTTCCCACCTCTGCTCCTCATGAAGCAGCAGTGATGCTCAGCGTTGGGAGAGCAGATGATCATCAGTACCCTTCCTGTGCACTCCATTGACTGCTACTCTGTGGCAGGGCACACATGCTTCAATCCCAGGTTCAATCCCTGGCACTACCACTTTAAAAGATTAAATGGGAGGTGATGGCA
This sequence comes from Lacerta agilis, assembly GCF_009819535.1. Classification (NCBI taxonomy): domain Eukaryota; kingdom Metazoa; phylum Chordata; class Lepidosauria; order Squamata; family Lacertidae; genus Lacerta; species Lacerta agilis. The sequence continues at coordinate 23,319,365 of NC_046331.1, forward strand.
AAGATTTCCAGGGACTGAGCTGTGTTCACACTTCCGTTTCCTTTGCACTTGCTGCATTTCCAGCGTTCCCGCAATGCACACCGTCCTGCACTTTCTTATAAGATGCTACTGATTAATGTGTTGTTTCTCAAACTGGCTTCACACTGCTTGGAGTCCTTAAGCCATTCGTAATTCATCTGTAAACACGATGCGAACACCTTTGCATAGCGTAAAGGTCTGCCTGCCCTGTCAACGTCCCCTGGTGTGTAAAACAGAAATGTACTGAAGCCCTGCTGATGTGAACAGCTGGGGGGAAAGAACAGTGAAATGCACCAGGGTGGGCCCCCTGACTCTTTGTTTAAAAAATAGGAAATGGTTGGTTTATAGCAGGGTTAATAGCATGGAGCGCCGCAACCCCAGAGTCGGACACGACTGGACCTAATGGTCAGGGGTCCCTTTACCTTTACCTTTACCTTTACCCAGACCCTCCACTAGTTCTGATTCATTCACTAGCTGCAAAACAAAACAAAACAAAACAAAAGATAAATAAAACACATTGAGCTCCCATTTGCAAAGGAAAAACCGCTATCTGCTTACAGTTTCCTCATATTTACAAGGATGGCTTTGGATGCTAAGCCTACATGGCTGCAGGGGTGGAGCAAGGGGGTGGGGGCGGTCCGCCCCAGGTACCGCCCTGGGAGGGTGACGCTCAGGGCGGTCCCCCACCCCCGCAATCGGCGCCACCGGCGCATGGCAACTTTTAAGGCTGTGCAGTCCACCCAGGATGCTGCGCGCATGTGCTGTGACATAATGGCGCGCATGCACTAGGGAGCGGCGCCCCGCCCCCAGGGGGCTGCCCCCGCTTTGCTGCCCTGGGCAGCAAAGCAGCTCCCTACGCCCCTGCATGGCTGCACCATACAGGAGAGTGTGGGGAGCGAAAAGCTTGCAGGTTTAGTGGTAAACCACAAGCTGTATTTTCCCTGACTATCTGTTAGGGCTCATCCGCACTTCTACTTGTGCTGAGATTTCCAGGCATAGGTCTGTGATTTGTAGGCATGGGTCCGAGCAGAGTTTGTCTTTTGTCCCACCACTTTCCCTGGGAAAACCTGCTGTTTACAGCTGAATCGGAACCAAATTCAATCCACGGAAAACCCGATTCACATTTGTTCTGATTCAGTTTCCACGGGAAAAGTGGCAGGACAACAACAACAACAACAACCAACGCTCAGACCTTTGCCTACAAATCATGGAACTGTGCCTAGAAATTACAGCATAAACAGAAGTGTGTATGAGCCCTTAGTCTCAGCCCTGCCCTCTGCTGACTGGAGGCATGCAAGGTTGCCTATACAACTTCACTGTGAGATCCTGGAGATCAGCTGCTAGTCAGAGTAGATCAGGGATGGGGATGTTGGCTTTCCAGATGTTGCAGGACTACAACTCCCATAATCCTGAATGTTACATATGCAGGCTGTGGTTCAAGTCATTTCCCCCCTGCACCTCCTAGCTGCTTTCCCCTACTTGAAGCAGCAAGCATATGACTGGAACATCAACTAATCATAGAATGGTAGAGTTGGAAGGGACCCCAAGGGTCCTTTAGTCCAACCCCCTGCAATGCAGGAATCTCAGCTAGGGAAGTACTGCTGTTTGGGTATGGGTGAGGTTGTTGGGCATAAGCATAGAGTGGGAGAAGGGGTAAGCACACTGTCCCCCTCTTCACCATTTCTCTGCTGCAGACCCTTTCCCTCTGCCACCCTTTTATAGTTGGTGAGCAGCAGTGGAAATGGAGCATGTGTGCTGCTTGTTGGTCATCTGATTCTGGGCTGGGGAGAACTCGGAGGTCCTCGCCAACTCATGCAGGCTTGATTTGTTATCTTATTTATTATTATTATTATTATTATTATTATTATTATTATTATTATTACTACTACTACATTTAGATCCCACCTTTCCTCTGAGGAGCTCAGTGTGCTGTGCACAGTTTTCCCCACTCCCTGTGTTATCCTCACAACAACCCTGTGGAGTAGGTTAAGGCTGAGAGAAAGGGACAAGCCCAGCGAACTCCACAACTTATCAGGGATTTGAACCCTGGTCTCCCACTCTAACCACTACACTCTAAGCACTATCCAGGAAACCAATTTAAAAGTCAGATGTGAAAGTGGTCTGGAATTTATTAGGCATCATAGGCTCCTCCTGGCTCCGTTCCATTGCTAACCCCTGCTGAGTACATAGTTTGACTGCCAACACCCTATGAACAACTAGCTTACTGTCTGATCAAATGCGACGGGACCATGGAGCCCCAGGGGTTGCAAGATTTTCCATTTGCAGCGTGGCACCTTATATTTAAGAGACGTTCGGTGACACATTTTGTTCTTTGCCAAGGCCTTTTGCAAAACACAGTGACATTTGGATGGCTTTATCTCTGTTTTTAGTGCACTTAACATTGCAAGGCATTCAGGACTGCCAAGGCGTATAAGGGTTCAGAGAATAAAAATCTTATTAGCATAATGTAAATGATTTCTGATAACTGTTTACCAACTGTGGGCACCTTGTCCTTTTGAGTGGCTAGTGAAATTCCTTGTGACCTCAAATGTGAACAAGAAAGCCAAAAGTTAATCTGCACTGGAGCCCCCAACACCCCAGTAATGGGTCCCATTGTACTGTCATTATCTAATGACATTAGGAGTGAATTACAAAATGTACATTTTGATGGCTATGTTTCAGAAGCCATCCATACCAAAGGCAACACACAGACAGTCCCCACCATATTAAAAAAAAAAAAAAAAGATATTTTAGGGACGCTTCCAAACATCTTTTTTGTTGTGCGTTTATGATTATTTGTGCTATTGCAATGCTCATGTGTGATCCCACTATCAATACTGATTGCTGCTGCAAAAGGGTTTGGGCTGATGACACTGCTTCATTTCCAGTCAGTGCATATGCTGCTGAAATCCTGTAACTCTTTATACCACTGTTATTGTGAACATGCCACAGAAGACACTCATGATAAAACATCAGAATGGAGAGGCACAGAATGGTAACCAATTTGTATAGAGAGCAAAAAAAAAAAAAAATTAAAAAAAAAATTCATTGACCTGTTCTAGGGGTGGCACAGCCACCAATGTGCAATGTTTAACAGTGGCAACCAAACATTAGTAATGCTATTCATGTGTTTATTTAAAATATTTCTATTCCTCCCCCTTTCAGTCCTGAGGGCCTACAAGGTAGCTCACGGTTTAAATTAGGACAATGTACAACAGGGGTGGGGAACATCAGCTCCTGGGGCAAAACGCAGCCCCCCATATCTCTCTACCAGGCCCTTGGGACTCTCTGCAGCACATTCCCCCAAGGCCACACACCATAGCTGTCAACTTTCAGATTTGAAAATAAGGGATCAGCAGCCTCACTTATGACAGCCACATGACAGTGGTGGGCGGAGCCAGAAGCAAAAGTGGGCGGAGCAGCTAGAACGCGACAAAATATTATATATTTTAATGCCGATGGGAAAAGATGCCGAGGCTCCACTCTTGGGCTTACCTGCGCCATCTCCTCGCTGGGGATCCTGGCTCCTGCGCCCGGTTGCTGCTGCTTGATCTCCTCGGGACCCTGCCCCGGTAACTGCGCGGCTTCCCGGCCACCCAGCACGGGCTTGAGCTGCGCAAAGACGGGTTCCTCGGGCCCCAGGCGGGCTCAGCACCCGCGTAGCCATGCGGAAGGCGCGCCTTGGAGCAAAAGCGGCAGGAATGGAGCCTCGCCTCTCTCACTCCCACCAGACAGCAGCGCGCATGAGGCTCCCAAGCTCGCTCTACCTGGCTGAGGTCGCTGCGCCGGGCCAGCCCCGTCCGTGGGCCCGCCCTCCCGCCTCTATTTCACTGCCTCTGCCCAGACGAGGGGCCGGCTCTGCCAGGCAGGAACGCCCACGGGCCCAGCCAGCGCACCGCGCCGCGCCGCGCCGCGCCCCATGGGGGGGCGGGCAGCGCGTTGCTCAGCAGGCCTTCAAGGCACACGGCTGGACTCTGAGGGGAGCGAAACAAGCTGTTGAGCGGGGGGCACGTTTCTCGGGGCGCTGCCCCAAAGCACCCCATCCACTTTCTCACACAACCCGGGAATATACGGGTTTTTGAGCCATCTGGGACAGGAGCTGGAAACGCGTTTAAAAATGGGGGAATCCCGGCAAATACGGGATACTTGACAGCTATGCCACACACCCCTCACCAGCCCTGCCTCACACCATCCTTGAGCTGAGCAAACCAAAAGCCAGAATGTTTTGCATACAGAAGGTTGCAGGTATGTGGCATGGAGAAAATTTCATTGCCCATGTGACAATGAACTGCTGAATATGAATCACTTGCCATTTGGTGCCAGTGCAGTTCTATGTTTTTGATGGTTTTTAAACATTTCTATATATGTGTGTGTGTGTGTGTATAGGTATGCAGGTGGCACTGTGGGTTAAACCACAGAGCCTAGGGCTTGCCGATCAGAAGGTCGACGGTTCGAATTCCCACTACAGGGTGAGCTCCTGTTGCTCTGGCCTAGCTCTTGCCAACCTAGCAGTTTGAAAACACGTCAAAGTGCAAGTAGTTAAATAGGTACTGCTCCTGTAGGAAGGTAAACGGCGTTTCCATGTGCTGCTCTGGTTCTCCAGAAGTGGCTTAGTCATGCTGGCCACATGACCCGAAAGCTGTCTGTGGACAAACGCCGGCTCCCTTGGCCAGTAAAGCGAGATGAGCTCCGCAACCCCAGAGTCGTAAGTAAATAATAATAATAATAATAATAATAATAATAATAATAGTCCAGAACATTATGGCTAGAAGATTAGCAGGAATCCAGTGAAGAGATTGTATCTTTCATGCCTGTATTGAAACAATTCCACTGGCTCCTGGTAAGTTTCCATACTCAATTCAAAGTGCTGGTTTTAACTTTTAAAGCCTTATATGGGCTAGTTAGGAGGACCCAAATACCTGTTGGACCACCTTCTCCCACATCCATCTACATCTCCACAGAGATTGTCAAGGGAACCCTTGAGCTGCAGATGCCACCATTTTTAATTTGGAGTAGCTCATATTTTGCTGCCCATTTGAATCGGCCATTCCTGTTTGAGTTTGTTGTGCTAGTTCATATGCTTACTTTTATTGTTGTTTTTAAAAAATTGCACGAGGAACACAAGTTTATAAATTATGTAAATAAATACAGTTGTTTGAGAGAGAGAAAGTGTATAGGCGAGTTTGATCAAAATTCATTTCACCCAATGCTGGAAGCAGATAAGTAGTATACTTAGTCATTACAACTGTGAGGGAGATTTACTATTTTGTATCTGATATGAACAGTTAGGAACACAGGTCTATAAGTCTCAGTATTGCCTGCTCAGGGCCGAATTTAGGTTTGATGAGGCCCTAAGCTAATGGGGCCCTTTAAATGTCAAACTGTCCTTTGTCAACAACAAATTGTCATTGTTGGGGGTTTTTTAAAAACTTTTTTACTGTTTTTTGTGTTGAATATATGCTATATGGTAATATATGGACCTAATACCGGTAGTTATCTAACTAGTGATATTTTAGGCAGCAGGCTACTTACATCATAGGAGCCTATACAACACAAAACACTGCTGCTGTATGTAGATTTTATTTTATTTGTTTTTTTATCTTCTATTTTGGAAATGTACATCCAGTTTTTTCCCTTTAATTTTTTTAGGGGCCCCCAAGAGAGTGGGGCCCTATGCTATAGCTTGTTTAGCTTATACCTATATCCGGCACTGCTTACACTGACTGTAGGACTTCAGAATTTCAGATGGGACATTCCTAGCCCTACCTGGAAGTTCTGGGCATTGAACCTGGGACCTTCTGTATGCAAAGCAGATGCTCTGCCATTGAACTATGGTCTATTGAACTATGGTCTATTGTAACTATAGTGAAAAGAACCTATATTGGCTGTTGTGCTATCTTTATCTGATTATAAGCTCTGGCCCCAAAGGCAATCAATTTTGCAATTGTTTGATGCAACAAGAATGCCCAGTGATTATATGAAAACATACATGTGTTGGCAGCTATTTGAGATCCTTACCTCTGTACCCCAGTCCATTCAGCTGACTCTACAGCACAAACTCAACATACCTCAGCAATCTTCTTAATGGGGGCTGCTGTAACTTTAATGTAGATTAATTAGATCCTTGCCATAAGGATAAACACCCAAAAAAACGGTTTCAGGAACATAAAATGCAATCTGCCTCATTCCCACTCATTACACAGATTACAACACATTGATTGAAAAGCAGTCAAATTTTATTGGCAAAAACAAAGCACCTATTCTTATCTATTAAGATGCTTGTTAAATTATATGGAAAGTGAAGCACATCATCTTTATGTCTGCTTTCTTTAGCTTGGTAGTTTTCTAATTTATAATCTGGAAACTTTCGGTCTCTCTCTCCCTCCCACCTCCCTTTATGACCTGCTGAGATAACTGAAGAAAATTACCAGGAATGTTTATGCAAAGTGACTGTTCTGCATTGCCTTACCTTACGTGGCAAGACCCAGGCAAAATCCTTGGGTGCCTCCAGACTCATTTTGTGGGTGGGATTCAAGGACATACCAGGAACTTAAAAGAGGTTTTTGTTTGTTTTTGTTTTTGTTTTGCACATAAGCCTCTTAATCATAGGATGGTGTCTTACAGCACATTGGTCCATCTAGCTCAGTACTGTCAACACTGACCGGCAGTGACTTTCTAGGGTTTCAGGCAAGGACTCTTTCCCAGCCTGGGGGACTGAACCTGCTGGGGGCCAAACAGGTGGGAAAGGTGGTGGTGGAGATGCCTCTGCACTGTCCCCCTTCCTCACAACTAGTGTTGTTGTTGTCAGTTTTTCTTTTTTCTTTTCATGAAAAATGGTGCCAGTACTCTCCATGAAGTTGTTTCAGTAAGTACCACACTTTTAACATGGGAGGCAGGGAGGATCAATCGCTGCTGCTTGACATAAACCTAGGGCTGCAAAAAAAGCTCAACTTTTGTGTCGGGATATTCACTTTTTGAAATATGGCAATTCTACATAAAGCAGAAACAATGGTTGGGTGCCATGTTCTCCTTCCTCCTACCACCATATTCAAGCAAAGCTGCCTGCTCAGCATGACAGCTGCCAGCAAAAGAAACACAGTGGCAAAGGAAAGTTTCCTACATTTCCACTCCCCTGCCCACATTGCTGCCCAACGGATTTTCAGAAGGTCCTTCAAGCAGTTGCTTGTTGACTGTTCCACATGGCCAACAGGTGACATGTGATCCCCATCCTTCTCCCTCCCACTCTGGCACACACAGCTGCCTGTTGACTGTTCTATTAAGGCAAAGGATTGGCTTTGTACTGTGGGATGTTAAACACAGAGCAGTCAAGTACAACATTCCTAGAGTGGACATAAAAGGGCATGTCTGGGCCTGCCAGTCGGAACTTCCTATTTCCTCCTGGGCTGGGACAGACTTCCTCTACATGTGACCAGAAGTGGGCGTGGCCTCACCTGTGCAGGTAATAAAATACCTCAGCGGAGGCCGCCATCTCTCTCTCTCTCTCTCCAACTCCATTCGTCGAAGAAGCATTAGCTTCTTAGCCTGAGATGTTATCTTGGTTTGCAGCCAAGAGAAGACAAAGGAGCTATCTCCTTATGGGATAGATTCCAGGTGTATATATTTTGTAACTTAAGTCTGCCTTGTGGGATCCATTTGTGAACAGAATGTGAGTAAACTCTTTTATATACTTTTATACAAGACTGTGTCATGTCTAATCTTTTTATGAGGGACTAAAGGGGCAATTACCAGGAAACTCAGAGGCTTATACAAGCCTAGCAAACCTATCCGCTGTGAAAGTTCAAAAAGGGGAATGTTACTTTGCTAAATTGTAGAACTTGTTAACACAAGTTGGAAAGGATATAATTATCCTCTCCTGCCTCTCTGAACATTCCCACATGTACTTAATCCTCTCCTGCCTCCCTGAACATTCCCACATGTACTCACAAGGCCTTTGGTTCAACCTCCTGGGAATGTTCTATGTCTGAAAGCTTGCTTGGGGGAGTCAGTGTCAATAATACTGAGCTTGATGGACCAATGGTGCAACTTGGTAGAAGGCAACTTCTTATGCCCAACCATCTGCCCATCATCCGCCCATCTAAGACTGGTCCAAGACATCTTGTTGCCTCAGGCAGAGCAGCAAATGCCGCCTCCCTGCCTGCCAAGGTGCCCAGTGCCCAAGGGGAATCAAGTTACTTTGGCACCTGAGGTAGAAAATCGCACAAAGCTCCACCAGTAAAAATACAATATTAATAAATTAAACTAGCTGCTAGCTGCCCTACCACGACATCCAACACCAGCTGCCTACAGCAACCAACTCACTCTCCCCAAAATTAGGGCTGGCTCTGCATCTGTCCCAGTGTTTCTTCAGTTCTTTAATGCTTCGAAAATTGCACCTCATTCCACACAGAAACAGAGAAGGAACAGCTGCTGCTTATGCATTACTGAGACATGCGGGGAGCGGCTGGTGGAATGGGAGAAGCATTGACTGAACAGCTTCACTATTCCATCTTGTGTGAACACTCCATGTGTACGTTTAGTTAAAACCAGAAAGCTTTTGCAGTAGATTAAAAGCCAGTGAAACAGTCTGAGGGAAGATTTTGTTTGGGGGTGCCAAAACAGGAGCAGAGCTACTTGGAACAGACAAATCACGTCTGAAATAGAAAATCCACCAAGTGATATGTAGCGCAAGGTCAAAAGCCTCCTCTTCCTGAAGCAGTAACTCATGAATATCCCTGTTTCCAATTTCTTGCTCACCACATTTTTTTGTTTTTTACAAAGGCTGTTCCCAGAAAAATACAATGCCCCAATACAAATGAAGACATTTGATATTGGAAATTGTTTGATTTACATGTATTATTTTCTTCATAAGCTTCCTAGTCTAATTTTTGTTTGATTTGGGCCACCTCCCAGTGTCCTTTTTATTGCATATTCATTATGATTTCTGCTCAAGATGCTATTGGGCCAATCATACATAATCCCCCTTTCACTACTGATTGCACTTGCAAAAGGTGTGGGGTGGCCTCATTGCTTCATTTCCAATGGTGTACCTCCCATAACTTCCTGCTGAAATCATAACTTTTTATGCCACAAATGTTCTTGTATATTTTGGTTCCACTTTTGTTGCACTATAGCCTTTCTGAAGAGCAATAATGTGGTCGCTCTGGGGAAGCATCTCTGAACAGACTGAAGCAGAATAAATCCACCACTAATGCCATATTATCATGTCAAGAACATGTTGCAGGAAGATATTCACCTAAGAAAACCACCAGTCTGAAAGGTCCTTTCATGGAGCATTAAAAAACAGCCAAACAAATTAAGGTACGTTAAGGTAAGCAGCATTTGTGAACATCTTTAGTGGAAGCTTCCCTTCCGAGGCTATAATATATTCTGTGATGAGAAAGTCTCTAAGGGAGCAAGCCTATGCCCAAAGAAGGTAGCATAAAGCAAGCCAGGGTGAAGTCACATCAGTTCAGCAGTGGGACTGCTCTGCTGAACCTGGCAGAGTGAAAACAAGCCTCTAAAATAGTGTCTTATGCCAGGTTACAGTCTAAATCAGAGGTCAGGTCAGCAACCTCAGGCCCATGGGCCAGATGCAGCCCACGAAGGCTGTTTTACTGGCCCACAAGCTGCCCACTAACTGAGCGGCCCACTTGGCAAGCCCACCCCACACTCCGCTAAACCAGCTCAGTGTGGCGCGGGAACTTGCCAAGCGGTGCCAGAAATCACGTCTGTGCATGTCCGTGGTGCCGGACATGTGCAGCGCGATGCCGGAAATCGTGTCTGCGCATGTCCAGATGCCAAAAAAATGTGTCTGTGCATGTCCAGACGCCCAAAAACGTGTCTGCGCAGACAAAATCGCTTCACAGACATGTGCAGATGCAATTTCCAGCATCGCACTGCGCATGTATGGCCCACGGACACTCTCTGTGGGCTTGATCCAGCCCATGGCCAGATAACCTTGCCGACGCCTGGTCTAAATCCCCTCCTCTCTGGTCCTGCCCCCGTAATGCCCTGGAACACCCCTTTCAAGGTACTTACACTTGCCTTGGATCAGCCACTGAGTCAGAGATCTGCTGCATCCTAGCTGGTCATCCCAGCAGAACTTTGCCATAGGGGAATGCCCCCATAGCAACTTGAGAAGCTACTGTACTGATACTGTGTGTTGCAGTTTATAGACTGGGGAATATTGTCAGTGCTACTTTTCTAGGAAAAGAGGTGTTGGAACTCACCATGAATGCCTTCTTTGTTCTCTTATAATGGCAATGGCACCCACTGGACAGTTACTGGAACTTGGTTCCGGTGAGTTCTGGCTGAGAAAAGCCCTGTATATCTCCTTAGCTCATGGACTGCATAACTCCATACCCTCCAACATAGATGCCCCTAGTTCCTTGTTGTGATCCCTTTCATATCTTTCTAGAGCTGTGTAGCTGTGTCAGTTAGGGATGCAGGAGAAATTCAGTTCAGTTTGCATTTAAAGGCAAACCTACATAATTTGCACTTTCCAAAACAGTAAGAGAACCAAGGCACAATCTTTCCTTCAAAAGTGGCACTTCTCTGAATTTTGCAATGCAGTTCTTTAGCCAAGTAAACCAATGTGTACAAGAATGCATATACTAGGGCTCTGTGTGCTTAAAAAGGCATATACTGTATTAGTGAAAATAACATACAAAATGCATTGTGTTCAGGGAAATTGCTTTGCAAAGTTATGTATATAAGGGAAGGATACTCACTAAAATGCTGATGAATTTTTTTGAGGACTTAAAAAAATATATACCATAAACAGATATGAAAATACGGAGAACTGAATTTAGGACTGGGAAAATGAAAAACTGAGAGAAACCAAAATTGACATATTTGCCCACCCCTAGTCTGCCCACCATTAATAAGTAGCAGGTCTTGGCTTGACTTTTTAAGCTCTGTAGTGTTTTCAGTAGAAAAATATATGTATTCAGAAGTGCTCATCATGGATCAAAATCCATATTGGTTACTTATCACTTTTAATCGCTGCATAACCAGAAACCAAACGATTTGAGCTTTGGGGTATGCCACATCTCAGCCCTTCTATACATGTTTCACTTATGAAGGTTGATGTAACCAAGTCAAATAATCACATACAGAAATGCTATAGGAAAGAATCTCCAGAAATGCCATCATGACAAGAAAGTATGTCTCCCTTACAGCATTGTTCGGTTCCAGAGAAGTGCACCTGGGCCTTACAACTGCTCAAACATGTTCCATCTGTAGCAACAGCTGTTTGCTCAATAGTGTTCACACACAAACAATTGCTTGCTCAATTTGTAGTCAAGCAATCAGTACTTTGGTTGAAATATTGGAAAATGTCATGTTGTACTTGGATGTGGAAGACTCTTGCCCTGCCTTTGGAATGCCTTCTTGCCTCAAGGGCTTAGGAAATGCATTTTGTCTTTGGCTGCCTCTGTATTGGATTTCAAAATTGTTTTTATATATGAAATAGATTTAATAGGGTTCTCTCTTTTTTGGTGTGTGTGTGTGTGTGTGACAATATTTTAATAGTTTTTATTGTTGACGTTTTAACTGCTAACCCGCTTTGAGATGTTTTGTAGGGAGTGATTCCTAAATGGAAATAAATACGTAAATAAAATTTAAAATGTAATTAGAGCATATTTCACTCTGCTCTGTTCACTTGTACCTTCCTTATATTCAAGGCAGATCTAGAGGCTATTGGGAATGCAGAGCTTACTGCTCGGGGGGGGGGGATTTTTCTCTCAAGTTCCCCCCCCTTCATAAAATGTAGAGTTGCCAGGCCCTCCAGGTCTGACCTGAAGTCTCTGGGTTTGCCTTGGTGAGTTAGGGACTTCCCCTACATGCGAAGACAGACTTTGATGGATTGAGTGGACAAGACCAATAGTGGGCCCAGTGGTCAAGAAAGAAGTTTCTGCATGTGCCATAGAGGTTGTGTGGGGCAGATGGGGCTCATCAACCTGGGAAGGTAGCTCATCTAGGAGAAGGAAATCTCTGGTTTTAAACCTCCACTGCCTTGTGGGATATGTTCAGGAGAAGAAAAGGCTAAGGAGTAAACCCTACACAAATCCAAAGTAGAGCCCCTAAGATGGCACCCTGTACTCCACCTTTGGGCAACTCCTGCAGCCAAGCTGGTGCCAAATGTATTGCGCTGCTCTCCTTTGGACCACACCAGTGAGGCCAAGGGGTGGAGGGTTCTGTTGTCTGGGCAGCCCAGGACCTCCAAACACACTGCCCAGGTTTGCGGACTGCCCAGTGCTGCTAACACAGATTTTTAACCCCTGGAGGTGCACCCCATTGTCTTTTGAGGCAGACAGGTGCCAACAGCAACAACATCATATAGCTGTGCATGCAGCTTTCAATCTTCAGCCTGGAAGGAGCTGGCAGCAAATTATAGCACAGACACTCTGGGGATCTGCCCTCCTCCTCTCCCCTCTCCCAATTAACCTCCATTTGTTTTGTAACATAGTTCCTGACAGAGCCAATTCATTGTAAGCAGCAACTGACACAAGCAGCCTACCTCAGCAGTGAAAATCAGAACCCTTCTGGATCAGCATGCACCCTTTGCTCACATCAGATTTAAGCAATCATTCCCCACGGAGATCAGTCTGGAGACGACTCTTGTTTTCTGCTTTCAACTTTATTTATTACATGTGATTTACTAGGGTTGTTTTAAAAAGAAAGAAAGAAATGTGGTTTTGGATTCTGGATTTTATAAGTACATTGAAAAACCCAGTTGATATGGAGATCTTGCACAACAAACCCACTCCCTGCCCCCACCCCGGGGACTTTTTGCAATAAGGAAAGTGATGGGGAAATGTGCTGGAAAGTGTGGGGTAACATTTGCTAATCTAACCTTTCCACAAACAAATGAAAATGGATGCTCAACAAAGCAAATCAGGATGAATGCTACAGTAGAGCGATCATCTGGAAGTGACAGCAGAACGGTTGTTGCATTACTTCTCATTGGATCAGTTCCTGTTGGGGGGAAACAATGTATTCTTCTGAAGCTATGGGAAGCTTGTGTGATGTTTGGGCAAATGGTCAAGTCCCAGCCTAGAACTCTCAAAGGTGTAGTCTATTGAGTCAAGTCACCCAGGACACTAATGGCACCATAAAAAGGAACAAATCATTGCGGCATAAGATTTTGTGGACTAAAGCCCACTTTGTCAGATGGGTGAAGTGTCTAACTCTTCATACATCTGACAAAGTTGGCTCTCATCTTTGAGACCTTCTGTCACAATCAGTCTGTTGGACTAGAGCTCCCTTATTCCTGAAACAACAGTGGCATAATAGTTTTCCTTGCGACCAAGTAATTTTTTTTCTGTTTAGTGAACATGCTTTTGAGTTCCCCAGAACTCTTTTTCTGGCTGAATTGTTCAGCAAAAGCAAACCAACATGGAAGACCAGGCAAGAAAAGACAAGGAAGCCCTCCATACTCTGGTTTATAGTGTACTTAACATAGCTATCCCCAACTCTGAGGTCTCCATATGTTGTGGGTGATGACTCCCATCAGCCTAGCCAGCATGGAAGCTGTAGTCTGAAGCATGTGGTTGGGGAGGGCCACTATGGTACCACTTGGGAGTAATCTCCACTGGACACTTTGGGACTTACTTCTGTACCCCAGGGGCAGCTAGAATGCGTCCCTCCAAGGGTGGCTGGACTACAGCCATCATCATCTCTGACTGTTGGCCATGATGGCTCTGGATGATGGGAGCTGGATTCTAACAATATCTGGAGGGACACAGGTTAGCCACTCTTGCTATACCCATTTACCTAGGAGCAAGATGCACAAGAAAAGGATATCGTAGAGCTAGAAAAGATGCAGACAAAGGCAATGAAAATGACCAAGGGAATGAAGCAGCTACCCTGTAAGAAAAGGTTACAATGTAAGGGGCGTTTTAGTTTGCGGTGGAAAAGCAAGAAGGATCCTGAGTGGTAAAGTGCCTTTGTGCTCAAATCCTCCTTGTGAGCTTCCCATAGACATCTGGTTGGCTACGGTGAGATCAGGATTCTGGGCTAGGTAGGTCTTTCGCCTGATCCAGCAAGGCTGTTGTTATGTTCTTGTGCTTAGATGTGTGCTGCTAATATAGAGAAGAAGATATGTTAGGCAGGTGTGCAGCAAAATCCTGTGCATTTTCACTCAGAAGTAAGGCCCACTGTTTTCAAGGCACGGGGTTCTCCCAACTAAGTGCATATAGCTTTGCTACTTTTTTTGTAGGGGAACACTTAGGGTCAGAGGCGCCAGCCAGGTGAGGGGGATGGGAAGGGAGATGTCACACACGTGAGCATTGTGCCTTCCTCCCTAAGCTGGGCAGAAGCTTTCTGGGCTTTGGAAAGGTGACAGGAGGGCTCTTCGACCTGTTGGAGCATCATGCCTCCCTCCCTAAGTGGGACAGAAGCTTCCCGGGGTTTGGGAAGGAGGTGCCAGGGGAAGATTTAGGGGACTGAACGCATGCTAATGAATCCTGTTCATATTTGCTTGGAAGGAAGCATGACTGAACTTAGTGGAATTTACTTTTAAATAGCCATAGTGCTCCCTGTTCATGAAGTTAGATCAGGGAAAGCTAACCTGTTGTGCTCTGTAGTTGTTGGACTACAGCTCCCATCACCCCCATGTTGACTACAGGGGCTGATGGGAACTGGAGTTCAATAGAATCTAGACAGCTCCATGTTGATTACCTCCAGGTTAGATCGTGCTGGATACAAGGCAAGTTGTACTGGAACATAATAGTAATTTGGAATCTGCCTCTGGGATTAACTTGAACACATGTTGAAACAGTTCCACCTCACGCCAACAGGTGGCACATAAGCAGCAATTGTGGATTGACTTTGACACATTCCGTCGGGATGACAGCATCCTTCATGTATTGCTACACCCCTGTAACGATTTCTGTGTAAGGTCAGAACATTCTATGACTACCAAACAATATATGTTTTGAGTTTTAGGTCGAACATCTATGTAGCAGTCATCATTGCGTCCAACTAAAGTCTAAAGGCCAACATTTGGTGCAATATGTTTGCCATCCATCTAGAACAGAACTTTGGTTTCATTTCATGAAAGGGAGGTGGGGTGGGGTGCAGAGAAGTTACAGGAAATGTATCTGAAATATGATAATGTCTTTAATAATCTTGAATTGGTTGCAAAGAAAGCTGTTTGTGTGGAGGGAATAGGGTGGTCAGCACATTTTTTTCATTGTTAAAAAAAGAAAATTGAAATAAAGGTGAATGCTAAGCATTCATGAAATACCTGAAGCCACAATGCTAAACACACTTACTAGGAAGGAAGATGAGAAATAGATGTGTATGTGTTTTATCTTGTGTGTGTGTGTGTGTGTGTGTGTGTGTGTTTTCTTTCTGAATTTTTTTTTATAAATTGCACTTGCAGAATTGAGTGGAGTGGTGGGATTTGCTGCAACCACATTTGTGCAAGCAAATAGCAGCTTGGGTCCCCCCCCCCAGGAGGAAAATGATAAGTGGGACTGTGATTTACTTTAAAATGGGGGCTGATTCTCACCTGTGGGTGAGGGAGGAGCAAATCTGTCCATTTTGGTTCCTCTCCATTTCTCATTTTTCTAATACTAAATTTAGTTCTACACATTTCCACATCAGTCTGGATTTTAAAAAAATTCTCATGAAAATTCACCAGTACTCATAGTGCAAATTTATTCCAATACACAGACATTCTCCCCCTAATATATACCGTATATACTCGAGTATAAGCCGACCCGAATAGAAGCCGAGGCACCTAATTTTCCTACAAAAACCTGGGAAAGCTTATTGACTCAAGTATAAGCCGGTTCACCTTTGCTGCTGTGGAGGAGGAGGAGGAACAAGCAGCCCTTCGGGCTGCTCCTTCCTCTTCCTCCTTTGCTGCTGTGGAGCTCACCCTGTCGCGGGGATTCGAACCGCCATTCTTCTGATCGGCAAGCCCTAGGGCTCTGTGGTTTAACCCACAGCACAATGTTCCCTTGTGTTATACAGAGAAGGCTGGGATCCTGTCCTGTTTAAGCAGCAGCCAAGGAAAGTGAGCACCTGTGGTGTTTTAATACTTCCTTAACTGATAGGCTTTCTGTCTTCTGGGGTCTAAAGTTTGCATTTATGTGAGCAGTTCAGGAATGGAACAAGCTGCCTAGGGAGAGTAAAGAACCGCCATTCTTGTACGCTTCTTAAGGAATGGTTGACTGGGGTGAGCGGGCAACAGTGGCACGAGTGGAGAGAAAGGGCTTCTTTCTCGCCGCCCCCCGCCGCCTGCCTCACTCGAGTATAAGCCGAGGGCAGCTTTTCCAGCACAAAAAATGTGCTGAAAAACTAGGCTTATACTCAAGTATATACAGTACACTCTTTTTTGCTAAGCAATTCCCCTAATATAATGCATTTTTTGTATGTTATTTTCACACACACACACACACACACACTTATTTATTTATTTATTTATTTATTTATTTATTTATTTATTTATTTGCTGGAGTACAACAACATATGGTGGGTCACAGTTTGTCCATCCCTGTCTTAAAGGTGCCACAAGACAGGAATCCATGACTAAATGATGATGACAATGCTATACTTCTGGATTGACAAGGTGCACTTAGGAAATATCCACATCCTGTTTCAGAAGCCCAGGATAAAGTAGAATGTATATTCCAGTGCTTTTCTAACCCTTTTCCACATTAGGGACAACATAATTTTCTAAAAGTTTGAATATAAGTAATTCACTTCATGTTACAGCCTGATTTGAATGATGTACACATTCAGAATGGATGCGGGTAGCGCTGTAGTCTAAACCACTGAGCATAGGGCTTGCCGATCAGAAGGTTGGCGGTTTGAATCCCCGCGACGGGGTGAGCTCCCGTTGTTTGGTCCCAGCTCCTGCCCACCTAGCAGTTCGAAAGCACATCAAGTGCAAATAGATAAATAGGTACCGCTCTAGCAGGAAGGTAAACGGCATTTCCGTGCGCTGCTCTGGTTTGGCAGAAGTGGCTTAGTCATGCTGGCCACATGACCTGGAAGCTGTACGCCAGCTCCCTTGGCCAGTAAAGCGAGATGAGCGCTGCAACCCCAGAGTCGTTTGCGACTGGACCTAACGGTCAGGGGTCCCTTTATCTTTACCTTTACACATTCAGAAACTGTAGTCCTTATACTGGGCCAATGTTGGCCTTCTGAGGAATGGCAGTTGTTAATGTAGTAGAGCGTACAGAACAGGAATGAACAGTAGCAGGCCATGTGGTGGGGCTGTACCACTTGCTTGACCTCCCTTAGGCTGAGTCACTGCTGTATTTGGGGATGAGGAAGTGCACCACAACTGTGATATCAGTGTGGTGCAAACCTACAAGCAGAACCAATCCAGTACTTCTACCAGCACATTGCACCCACCACATTGACTACATCCTGGTTTGCAATGACAGCCTAGCTGGGTGGAGGGGAGTTCAGGTAAGCAGTGTATCCCTACCATGCTGTCTGTTGCTGGGAATGGGAAACCTAGTGCACTCCAGATGTTTTTGGACTCCACTTCCCATCAAGCCCAGTCAGCATGGCCAATGGCCAGAGGTTATGGGAGTTGTAGCCCAACAACACCTGGAGGGCCACTGGTTCTCCATCCCTGGCATAGAAGGGGGAATGTGATGCTCTAGGAGATGCAGGGGAGCCCCAAAACAGGTCCATTCTTGCCTGCTCTCCCCCTACTTTTGTAAAAACTAGTTGCTAGCCAGGGCACTTCATGGGAGAGTCTGATTCTGTTCCATGTCTTACATTGCTGCCAGCCATGAAGCCAAAGAGCCCAGAATAACGAGCTGAAAGCCATGCTCATGAGCTCAAGAATTGATCCTTATAGGAGTGCAATGAGTCTTTCAAATGTAACATTAGAAAGCCATAACGACATTAAGCCATAACATATTGGCTTAATGGAACAAACAAGAAGATGGTAAGGACTGTGCATCACCTGCTTCCCTAATGTCATGAGTTCCCCTTGGGGGGGGGGGAACACAGATCAGGATGTACTATGGTGCAATCTGAATGAGTGGGAATTGTGGAGGGAGTGTGAGCTAACTGAAATGCTGAGGCAATGGTAACAACGGCATCACACATTGTGCCACCTTTTGCCTTGAAACACATTAATGTATCCAGATAAGAGGAACAGGATGTTGCTTGAGACCAGCCATGTAGTGAAGTCGTTTCTCTTTCAGAAATATGGGAGCCTGAACTGCAGGCTACAATGTTGTGTCTGCATACGCTGCAACTGTCCTCATAAACTAGGATTTGTCCAAGCCTTGAGGAAAATCTAAGTTGCTGGGATTTCAAAAGCACAGTGCAGCAGGGCAAAACTGGGTTTTATTTCACCCGGGTCAAAGACTCAGTTTGGCCGGCACATGCACACGCACACACAGGCTTGGAGTCTCAATGGTGCCCCTCTCGGCTAGCCCCCTCCGCCCCCACCATAGCTACGGCTCTGCAGTGCAGGCACTATGCTTTGGCTGCTTGTGATTGTTCAGCCAAACTGAACACTCCTCTCACCACCTGATAAGCAGATGGTTCAGTCCTGCTGGCTGCAGGGGTCTGCTTCATCAGCGCCTTCCTCACAGGGCATGGTTTTGGGGAAAATAGCCTCATGGGCCAACTTGGACCTCCCAGTGAGCCAAGGGTGGCCCACAGGTCAGAGATTCCCTAGCCCAGGGGTTGGCAAGGTTTACTTCACCTGGGCCAGTTCACTCCAGCGGAGATCCTTCCGTGGGCTGGACTGTGCGCGTGCGTGAGTGCGCATGGCTGCAATTTCCAGCATCTGTGCAGACACGATTTCCGGTGTCTGAGCATGTGCAGACGTGATTTCTGGCACCACGGAAGCGAGTCCCCACGCCACGCTGCACCGGTTTAGTGCAGCGCGCGGACACTTGTCGAGCAGGTGGCTCGGTTCAGGGGTGGCTTGTGAGCTGGTTAAACGACCACCGTGGGCTGCTTGTTGCCCATGGGCCTTAGGTTGCCTACCCCTGCCCTAGCCTAAGGCAATATCAGCCATGGACCCTGCCAAGGCACTGAGGTCCCAGCTGAGTGCTTGCTTTTGTCTTTTCTTGGAGTCTAACTTCCTCCTTCCCCACCCTTCCCCAAACTGGTATCCTCCATATGTTTTGGACCACTACAACTCTCATAATGGTTCTGCTGGCCAGGCCTCATGGGAATCATAGTGCAAAAGCTTCTAGAGAATGTCAGGTTGTGGAAGGTTGTGCTAGCAGTTAAACCTTATTAGGAAGAATGCATTTTCTTTGTAAGTACATGCATAGCAACACACACACACACACACACACACACACACACACACACCATGCAGCATATAGCCTGTCATTTAACTCACTCCAGCTGCTAAGGCATATTTTGAATTCTTTTAAGGATATATTTAACGCAAAGAGGAAGCACTTTCTTGGCTTTTATATAAAGTGGGGGACAGGTCACTGCAGAATTAACTGGTGCAGCAGGTACAATGGAACTTTCACCAAGGTATAATAGGGAAGGGTGTGTGTGCCTAGGCAATGATCCTTGCTATGAAGGTCAAGATGCTGACGAACATGCTCATGTTTTTATCTGGTGAGATGTTGAAGGATATAGGACTGCGTATCTAAGGCTGAGGAACGTTCAATGTCAAGGTTGTGAATGTCCATCAGTAATACGCTTTCATAACAACAAACAGGCTCTGGTTATTTTCATGTGAAAGAATCCATGCATATTTCTGCAGCAGCTGTTTCTTCTTCTTCTTCTTCTTCTTCTTCTTCTTCTTCTTCTTCTTCTTCTTCTTCTTCCTCCTCCTCCTCCTCCCCTCCTCCCTCACTTTATTTTAATAATGTACTTGGGAAAGCTTTACAGCCAGCAAAATAAATAAATAAATAAATCCGGGTGATGATTAAGATTCAATTTCTGGGTTTTGGACTGAGGTGCTGCATTAAAGAGGTCCTGAAACTAAGGAGACCTGGATAGCCACTCTGGCTGTTGTCTACTGCTCAGTATCAGTTCATTGGCATTCATTGTTGGTTACCTGTGAAAATCATTCCAGGGCAACAACTATGGTAGCTTGTTTCAATTAATGTTTAGATGTGTGCTTATGGGAGAAGGGGGGAACAATGATAATAATTATAACAAAGCAGGGTTAATTCACTTGAATTCATTGTTGGTGCTTGTAAAACTCATTCCAGAGTAATCAATTTGTTTCAGTTAATGCTTAAATTTGTGTTTGTGGGGAGGGGAGGAGGAATAAACATTATTATAACTATCAATTCATTTGAATTCATTGTTGGTGCTTGTTAAAAAAAAAAATCAAATTCATTTCTATTAAGGTACATGTATGTGTTTGCCTGCCCACCCAGATGTGTCTCCCCTGCTGCTGAATGTAGTATATATATTGTTCTATCATCTGTCTGTCTGTCTGTCTGTCTGTCTATCATCTATCTATCTATCTATCTATCTATCATCTATCTATCATCTATCTATCATCTATCTATCTATTGATCGATCGATCGATTGATCTGTCATCTCTAATATATATTATTCTACCACACCCCAATCTCTGATGGCACAACCATAAATAAATATATGGTTTATTTAAACATACCTGTATATACAGCCTACAATGGAGGGGTTCATAGTATCAATATCCCAAGAGCTTCTCCCACAGCTGCAGCTATGGATTCAAACAGGCATCAGCATGCATGCATGTATTTGCTGCTTGTATCCCCCACCCTGCTGATGAGTGTGTTCTATGTGTGCAACTGTGCACCCGTGCATCCAAGCAAGCATGCATATTGGCATTTTGGCCCTCAGAGAGGTGGTAAACCCTCAATGTAGCTGTCAAGTTGGAAAGGATTAGCTTCCCCTAATAATATAGCCTTTGCCTGAGCCTGTTTCCATTTTCCTTATCTAGTTTTCTCTCTGCTTTTTATAGTGTTCTCCTCTGAAGGCGATATTTTTCCCAATATTACTTTGATTATTTCCAGCTCTCCTGCCTTTTGCATCCCTACACTAGCTTGGAAGCAGTTGTGAAATCCTATTTCTGCTTCTTCTTCTGAAGAACTTTGGAGAGATTTATCTAGAGCTCACATGGAAACTATGATGTTGCAGCGGGAAATATCTGCATCCCCCCCCCCCCCAGCCTTGCCACTGTAGAAAAGATCTGTTGACAGTTACCAGGCATGTGATGCTCATGGATCTTTCCTGCGTAATCCAAGTGGCTTTTCCATTCTGACATAATGCTCTCCACATATGGGATCATTCCAGAGGACCCTCTTGAAGGAGGAAACCAAATACATTGTGTTGATATATCAATTACCACCTCATTATACATACCCTTTCTATTATGACTGTTGTGCTTGAGCTGTCACTAGGTTTGGCCTCTCATTCAAGGGTAGCTATATATTTTCATAAAATGCATTCAGCTCCATATAGAGTTAGTTTCTCAGGTTAATAACTATTGCACCTTTAAAAGAGAGATGAGGGGGTTCACTAAACAAGCTCTTTTACATACTAGGGGGTAGAATGTTTTTTTTTTCAGACTGAAGCCCACATTCTCTTGTGGGCAGCCTTCCAAAGGTGACAATCCAGCAGCCAATGGGTCCAGAGGCAAAAGTGGGTATGACTCCAACCCTTTCCACACAGTGGGCTACATTCCTGCCCTGTAGACCTCAGTGGTTTCTGCACCCATTTCAAACAAGCAAGATGAATTTTCACGGTCTGAGGACACATTTCAGACAGGTAAAGGCACTTGAGGATGGCCCTAAATGGGTGACCTGGGGGGAGGGGTGTGGCCAGGAGACAGAGCATTTCTTTGGGAGAGTCCCGAGGGCCAGAAGCATGCTGCCCCCCAATTCCCCACCTTGGAATTTCATATTTATGCACATAGGGTCATCTCCAACATCTCCCACACAAAGTAGACCCACTGAAATCAATGGGTATACTCTAACATAGTTGGCCACAACCAGTGCTATTTTTCCTAGAAGGAGAGGTGCCGGTACTCACCATGATCCTCTTCCTTCGCTTTTCTCTCTCACACACACATTCTCACCCCCCCCAAAAAAATTTAATTAAAGCCCCACTTTGTGCGCCCCTCCCCCTTCTTCAACCTATCCTCCCACCTTACCCCATCTGCTCTACCCAGCATCCCTCCATCCCCCTTCTTCTCTTCGTTTTCCCTCTACGGCTTGCCCCAGTCACAGAATGGAGGACGGTGGCGCAAGAAGTAGAGGCTGTTGCCTTCTTCTCCTTCTCTCCTTACCTCCCCCACTCCCCCCCCCCACATGGCAGACATGGAAAGAGTGAGCAGAGATTAAAGGGAACCCCGGGTGGGTGCTCACAGTGCATGGAGGTAGCCACATGGCAGCTCGTCCACGGGAGGGAGCGCATTGCAGGGTAGCCAAGGGGGATCGGTGCAACCTGTTGACTGAGAGCAGCAACTAAAGCCCTGAACAAGGGCCTCATTTTCCTCGCCACCCCTGGGCCCCCTGCTTTTTGCAATCCCCCCCCTTTAGCCAAGGTTGCTTGCTTGTTCTCCCCACCCTCTATTTGCCCTTATTTGAAAAGGCGGAGGGGAAGGTGCTGGTACTGCACAACGTTGAGTGCCCCCAGAAAAAAGCACTGAACCTAACACCACACACACACACACTTTCTTCATTGCTTGTCCATATAACAAGATGCTTTGCCAGCCTGCATGAAAAGAAACCCTATCAACTTCCATGTTGATTCCTCCTTCTCCTTTTCTCCTTGCGAATGAATCCATCAATAAAGGAGGAAGTTGTTACTCTTCAGAACTTGCCTTACACATACAGGCGAAATGGAGCTGACACTCTTGGGTTGTTTAGGGAAGTCTTTTGGCATTTAACAGCTTCTTTATGTAGCCTGAAAAGCCAGCTAATTGCTGATTCATGTGGCTGAATGGGACTCTGACACTTCCAATAACAAAGTACTATACCTTCAATGAAACATTGTCTTCTTGAATGTAACAGTACATATTTGCCAAATCATGTTTTTTCTTTTCATCCCATCCTGGGTGTCACCAGGGACCAGATTAAATTCTTAAATGGAATGGATTAAAAAGAGACACTTGTAATAATAACAATAATATAGCAAATGCAAACTTATAGCTGCCAATTCTGACATGCTGGCAACCAGTGCATAGCTAAGCCAAGGAGGCATTTGTACTGACATTTCATAAGACACCCTCTTTAGACATGGAAGATTGAAATAACTATATGCCCAGTTGCTAATAGCCCCCTTTTTTTGACAAGGTCCTTGACAAGTTGTTCAATTCTAGGCACCCTGGGATGAAGCAGATTATCTAGAAGATCAGTGTTCTCCAACCTTGGGTCCCCAGAAGTGGAGGCTGGTGGCACCTAGACTTAGTTGTGAACCTGGGCAGAGCCTAGGAGGTAACATGGGCAAAACCTAAGAGGTGACCCCTTGCAAATATATAAAGGTAAAGGTACCCCTGACCATTAGGTCCAGTCGCGGACGACTCCGGGGTTGTGGCGCTCATCTGAACACTTAAGTAGTACAGTTGTTCAAATGCTTAACACCTAAAAGTATCTAACCTTGGTTCAGAAGGGGTCCCTGCTGTCACACTTGCTTCTCTGCAATCACCTGTCTGGGACTCTAGTTAGAGAGAAAACATTTGAGGAAATCTAAGCACCACTTCTCCATATAATGAATTTTTTTTTCTGATTGGATAAGCAGAGGGGTGAAGGTTCAAAA
This sequence comes from Lacerta agilis, assembly GCF_009819535.1. NCBI lineage: Eukaryota > Metazoa > Chordata > Lepidosauria > Squamata > Lacertidae > Lacerta > Lacerta agilis. Next base: position 23,343,101 of record NC_046331.1, read on the forward strand.
GACTCTCATTCAGTGGAAAGGTATGACTTTGGGTGACATGGAAAAAGACTATGCCTTTGGGGGTTCGCAAAGGTTTTTCTTGGGGATTTCCTCAGTTTCTTGTTTGTTTGTTTGTTTTTGTTTACCAATCTCCAGTTCAGTTCTTCACATTCTGACATCAGTTTGCAATTTTTAAAAACCCTCATGAAAATCTATCGGCATTTGAATGAGAATTTTTCCTCACACGTGCCATTTCCCATAATAAGCACAATTTTTGAAAAGCAATTTCCCTCAGTTTTATGCACTTTTGTATTTTATTTTCACTAATAAATGCATTTTTATGCACACACATATGAGTACACATGAATTGGCTGGTGGACTGCATTGCAAAAATTAGTGAAGTGTGGATTCCGAAGGATTGGCTGTGTTTTGGTTCACATATTGTTTTGAAAACTGTGAGGTTTGCCTTTAAATGCCATTTGCCTCCTATCCGCAGCTCACACATACAAACTAGTCTTCCCTTCTCATATCCAGGGTTACAAGGATACTCTTCCATGTTAACCAGGCAGCAAAGGCCATGGAAGCCAACAACCATTTCTGTGGTTTCAATGCCACCTTGTACCATTGCTGCAATCACTTGAAAAGGTGATGATCCTTTGATGTGCTTCCAACTGGTTTTCTAGTTTAAGCTTAAAGCCTTGACGCCCTGATGCCATCATTTAATGGGCCTTTTTCTTTTTTTTGCATGACAGGATGTGAAAGATGTTTTGTCACCGAGGAGCACCAGAACATTTGAATAGAGCAATTCAACAGTCTTGAACATTGTCCTAAATACAACCCGCAGTGATTCAGCAATGTGAGAAGAAAGACTGGTTTCACATATTTCTTTTCCCCCTTCAGGGCTCTGCTTTTCAACCCTAGGCTGAAGTCTGATTTTGAAATGAAAGTGAGGGCTGGGAATGAAGCTGGGGTGGTGGTGGAAAACACAGCATTAAGAACATAAGAAGAGCCCTGCAGGATCAGGCCAAGGGTCCATTTAAACCAGTATCTTGTTCTCAAAGGAGCAACCATATGCCCAGGGGAAGCCTGCAAGCAGGACCCGAGTGCAGCATCCCGGCAATTGGTAATGGGTCCAGATTTCAGTGGTCTTTGGCAAAGACACTCTCCATTCCTCTAAGAAAAAAAGAACGTGAGACAAACCTGTTGGGTCAGGCCAATGGCCCATCTAGTCCAGCATCCTGTTCTCACATTGGCCAACCAGATGCCTTTGGGAAGCCGGCAAACTGGGCGCGAATACAGCAGCACTCTGCCCACCTGTAATTCTCAGCACATGGTATTGCAGAGGCATAATGCATCTGACAGTGGAGATAGAACCACCGGCAGCCTTCTCCTTCGTGAATTTGTCTAATCTTCTTTTAATGCCATCCAAGCTGGAGGTCATCACTGCCTCCTGGAGTGGAAGTCTTTTATCTGTCCTGAACCTTCCAGCATTCAGTTTCATGGGATGCCCATGTACTCTAGTGTCATGAGAGATGGGGAACCGGGCAGCGGGGACGGAACTTTTCCCTATCCACTTGCTCTACATAAACTTTGATTATGTCTCCTCTTACTCATCTTTTCTCACCTCCTCCTCTTCCTCATTTCTGCCACTGCCACATTCATGCACTCTCTTCTCCTGAGCAGAGCCTGTTTCTTCTGCTTGCTTCTGTTACTGTGCATTCACTTAGAGTGGGATGGTGAACACTCTGAGACATCAAGGAGGAGGTGGAGTAGCAGAGCCAATGCCCCCACTAAGAGGCCCCTTTTTCTTTTTCTTTTATAAAGAATTTTATTAAATTTTCCAAACACAAAAATGAAAACATAAACCTTACAAATAAACACTACAAACAATGACTTAAAAAAATACAAAAATACAAAAAAGAAAGGCACAAAAATAGCAATCAACATCCTATTCCTTAACATTATTAGTTGACTTCCTCACGTCCTCTCCTTCTGCGTTCACTGTATATCATCATTAGTAACTTCTTAACATTATATAATCATCATTTATATCTAATCTTTTTCTTAATTTCCATTTTCATTATCATACTTCTATCTTTCTTTATGTCTTATATACTTTCCTTATCTGTAGCCTATCAAGTCTTCCAGTTTAATTCTTAGATACTAATCTTAGCATAAATTTTCAAATTTTGAAAATTTATGATAAGAGGCCCCTTTTTCATTGTGCATTTGTGATTTGTGCCCATGATGGTGTCAGGCAGGCGTGCCAACTTAAATAAAATATTGCAGGAGGCAATGCCCATTAGCTTTTGGGGGGCAGCCCCCTCAAATAGTTTATTGGGGGGGCAAAGGGACCTCAGCCCCTACAAATTGGCTCAGGGTAGTTATACGCAATCCTGCTTTCAATATGCCTTCCACCAGCAAAACTTTCAGGGTGGACATGCACCTTCATTTCCAATCAGTGCATCTCCTGTAACTTTCTGTTGAAATTCTGCAACTTTTCATAGCACAAATGTAATGGTGGCAGGAAAGGGGGTTGTATTCCTTTAATTGTATCTGACTGGCACAAGCTGGGCACAAGGGAAGACAGAAAGGTAGCAGTCAGAGTGAGGTATAATGGCATTCTAATGCTCATGTATGCTTCCCATAGAGTTCAAAGGGACCCTGAGGGTCATCTAGGGCAACCCCCTGCAATGCAGGAATCTCACCTAAAGCGTCCTTGATAGATGGCCATCCAAGTTCTGCTTTAAAAGCCTCCAGTGAAAGAGAGTCCACCACCTTCTGAGGGTGTTCATTCCATGGTCAGCCATGACTGAGTACATCTGTATGCATTATGAGAGAGTTATCCATGTTTTTATCTCTGTCAGTTGTCATGTGGCTGCCTCTGGGAGAAATGAGAAGCAGGGCTCATTCCATCAGCTTTGCCAAAAGCTCAGCTCCATCAGCTACCTCCTGAACTATGAAAACTGGTCGTTATTAGAACAACTGAATTTGCTTTCCCCCCCCCCTTGCTCTTCCCTCCCTGTCCCTTTTCCCTTGTGTGTCAAGTATTTTGTTTTTAAATCTAAGCCTGCATGAAGAGATTGTCATGTTTTAATCGATTGTATATAAGCCACTTTGGGAGCCTTTTTTGGCTGAAGGGGAGGATAAAAATGTCATGAACAAACAAACAAACAAACAAATGTTAATGTTAATAATAATTTATTTATACCCCGCCCATCTGGCTGGGTTTTCCCAGCCATTCTGGGCAGCTCCAACAGAAAATCAAAAGCACAATAAAACGTCAAACATAAAAAACTTCCCCTTCAGATGTCTTCTAAAAGTCGGATAGTTGTTTATTTCCTTGATATCTAGCGGGAGGGCGTTCCACAGGGTAGGTGCCACTACTGAGAAGGCCCTCTGCCTGGTTCCCTGTAACCTCACTTCTCACAGTGAGGGAACCACCAGAAGGACCTCTGCGCTGGACCTCAGTGTCCGGGCTGAACGATGGAGGTGGAGACGCTCCATCAGGTATACTGGGCCGAGGCCGTTTAGGGCTTTAAAAGGTCAGCACCAACACTTTGAATTGTGCCTGGAAACGTACTGGGAGCCAATGTAGGTCTTTCAAGACCGGTGTTATATGGCCTTGGCACTAGTCTAGCTGCCACATTCTGGAGTAGTCAAAGTTTCCGGGTCACCTTCAAAGATTGCCCCACGTAGAGTGCATTGCAGTAGTCCAAGGGGGAGATACCCAGAGCATGCACCACTCTGGCGAGATAGTCTGCGGGCAATTGGGGTCTCAGTCTGCGTACCAGATGGAGCTGGTAGACAGCTGCCCTGGACACAGAATTGACCTGTGCCTCCATGGACAGCTGTGAGTCCAAAATGACTCCCAGGCTGCGCACCTGGTCCTTCAGGGGCACAGTTACCCCGTGCCTCAACCACACCCTGTCCCGTCCCCCCCAAACAGTACTTCTGTCTTGTCAGGATTCAAACTTTATTGTGCCTCTGTTTCTGCAAGGGTCTCAGGAAGGTATACATGGAAATCTCCACCTGCTGCCTTTTATCAGCACAACAAACCTGTGTTTTTTAAAATAAATCTTAAGATGATTAGTAGAAACAATTAAATACATTTAAAGATTATTTTTAAAATAGTGGTTAAAAGGATTTATTTATTTACCTTGTACATTCATAGCCCAGTCTTCATTGAGTGCTTTCAGTGCCAGAGTGGGGAACGAAGTAATAAAAATAAACAGAGAAAAACAATATACAAATATATAAACAGGGCCAATAAAGAACTAAACAATTCTACCATAAGGTAAGCAAGCAAAATTAAAACATGCCAATGTCTACGTGCCTAAAAGGGTACCAGCGAAAGTGTCTATAGATGGGAATCCCAAAGTCTAGTTGCTGGCACACTTCAGAACGTCCTTTGATGACTTCGGAGTATCCTTAGGCAGTGCTACTGAAACAGGAACATGCTTTTCTTTCTTTTAAGGCACATTTCCAGTGGAATAAGAAGCACTAAGCAAACCCTATAAAATGTTGCTTATCTCTCTTGCTCGTGGTACCTTTCATCCAGAGAGCCAAAAGGAGACAATAAAAATTGCCTCAGCTGTTCCATCCCAGCTGTTGTTGCATTCCAAACACACCGTGTACTCTGCTCTCTTCTGCCCCTGAAGGAAGTTCTTGCCAAACAGGTTTTAGGTGCATGGCCTTTTCGGCAGGCTTCATCAGTCACGTATAGACCCAGGTACTTTTCCACACTGGTCAACCTCCATTGACCTAGAAGGCTCAAGGCAGAAGAACCACGTAGTGCAGAAGCCAGTGCAGTGTAGTGGTTAGAGCAGTGGTTCCCAAACCTTTTCAAGCCAATCCCCCCCCCCCCTTGGTTCCATAAAGTTCTCCCCCATGCCCCCTACCCTATAAAAAGCATTATTCAGAATAGCAGTTTGCATGACCCACTAGCAACACTCTAAAACTCAAAACACTAACAATTATTTGCACATTTATTCAAAATCCAATTAAAACTGTTAATCTGATTTTTGGTGGCAGTGGTGCATGTGGTCATCACCACATTTTGGAAAGAGCTTAAAGGAGCCACCCCAACATCCTGGTATAAGAGAGTGTAGTGAGCAACCCTAACTGAGAAATTAAGGCAAACACTGAAGCTAGCAAGAGTAATGAAACACAAGGACACAGAAGATGGAGAATTGTGAGCAGGGGCGGAGCAAGGGCGGGGCATTGGGGGCGGGCTGTGCCGTGTTCCACCCTGGAGGGGGTGACACTCGGGTCCCCGCCCCTCGCTCGGTGCCGTGGCTGGCATGCTTGCTCACTTCTTTTCCTCCCTTCCTGCTAGGCCCTGGTTGGGCAGAGCTGCGGGGGCGAGGGGCGGGCCAGCGAGGGGCGTCACACCAGCCACAAGTGTGACGCCTTGCTGGCCTGCCCCTCGCCCCCACGGCTCCACCCAAACAGGGCCCAGCAGGAAGGGAGAAGAAAAGAGTGCGCCGGCCCACCAGCACGGACAGACTGAGCATGTGTGCGTCATGGCGTCACGACGCCCTGCCCCCGAGGGGTGCCTCCGCGTTTGCCGTCCCGGGCAGCCAAGTGGCTCTGTTCACACAAATACATTGGAAAACAAAATACCAGCCCCAAAGGTTTATGCTAGTATGTAGACTGTATAGGAAAAGGTTGTTTTTATTTAATTTTGTTATATTTTACAATCCACTACTACTATAAGGGAATAGCTGATGTTATGCTACAAATCAGAGTGTCCCTGGGAAGGAAGTTGGTAGTGTTTGTTAGGATTTTTTGTTGTACTTATTTTGCTGTACTGTATGGAATGGAATGTTCCAAAATGCCTGACAAACAACAGCAAAGAATATTTGGACGAAGACTTGGGAAACCAGGATTCAAATCTCCATGGATCCCATTGAGTGACCTTAGGCCAGCCATTATCTGCCTAACCTTCTATGCAAGGATGCTGTGAGGATAAAGAGCACAGATAAACGAAAGTCCTTCGTCATGCAGCACATAGTTAAACCCGCAGAAAGTAGTGATGGCCACCAACCTGGATGGTTTTAACAGAGGATTAGACATTCATGGAGGATAATCAGGCTCTCAATGGCTACAGGCTCATCAACCTCCACAGCTGAAGGCAGTAATGCTTCTTAATACCATTTGCTGGGGACCGCAGAAGGGGAGGGTGCTCTTGTGCTTGGGTGATGCTCCCAGGCTTCCCATAGGCATCTGGGTGGCCACTGTGAGAGCAGGATGCCGGACGAGATGGGCCATTGACATGACACAGCTGGCTCTGCTTATGTTCTTAGGAGAGGGGGGGGATGTGTCCATACCACCTTGAGCTCCTGGGAGGAAAGCTTGGGTATCAGCATAGCAATCTACGATATATTTTGGACATCTGTTTGTTTGCTATGCATTTGGACACCACTTAAGATACCACAGCCAAATTTAGCAAGGTGATTCCTGAGATCGAGGAGCAGGTTTTCCTCTATGTTTGGATGCAGCCGACACCATTTTGAATCAAGATGGCAGACTGAGTCTTTAAAAAATAAATAATTGCCCTGGTTTTAACCACTGACTGATTGTACTGACTTTTTGGTTTCTGAGAATTCCAGAGCAATGCTGGGAACAAAACTGCTCATAAAGAATGAGAAGAAGCAATGCATTCCCAGATCCATGAATCCTCATAATATTATTGAGGGTGTAGGTAGGTCATTTGGAGCTTTAACCCATTCCTTCCCTGCTGAGGCTTTAAATCCCCCTCCTTCCAGATGCAATTTTCTCAAAGGGGGGGGGGGTGGAATTCCAATTTCAGTGGTGGTGGGAGAGGGATTTCCCCACCACCACCCATGATTTCTGCAAGAGAGGAAATTGTTAAAGACCTCATCCAGGTGCTTTGCTTCTCAACCAGGACTGGAAGGGGCTGTGGCAGCAATTGTCTTAAACTATACACAGGTTTCATCCACACTCACCTTTGCTCCACATTTCTAGGCACAGATCTGGGCTTTCTAGGTCTGTGAAGTGGTTTTGTGTGTGTGTGTGTGTGTGTGCTTGCCCCACCACTTCCGCCATGAAAACACACTCATTAATGGCAGACCACGGAAAACGAGAATTGCTGTTTGCTCCATTTACAAAAGGTTATACAGAATCACAGAATCATAAATTAAGTATGGACAAGTCCTTTGTTAAATATTTTAACACAGTTAATGTAATGTGCAATTTGGTCCGGAGCTCCTTTGGAAGGATTGCACAAATCCACCTACCAGTTGGGTTGTCATGCTGCATGCTTGACAAACCGGGGGTGGGGGAGATGGGTTTGATATAGTTCCATGGCAGGACTGGACAAAGGAACATCCAGCACTATTGACCTTTTGCAATGAACATCCAAGTAGGCCAGGGGCAGTAGTGGATCACCTCTTTCAAATTAAGGGAGCTGTGTGTGTATTGCCTGAGATCTTTAAACTTTGAAGCTGGCACTGTTCATGGAGAAACTGTGGCCAAATGAAGAAACCCCAAGAAACTGGATAACTGGAGAGTGGGGAAGGACTGTAACTCAGAGGCAGAGTTTCTGCCTTGCATGTAGAAGGTTCCAGGTGCAATCCTAAGCATCACAAGGTAAGGCCGGGAGAAGCGCCTGCCAGAAACCCTGGAGAGCCACTTCCAGCCAGTGTAGTAGACAATACCGAGCTAGATAGACCAATGGTCTGACTCAATGTAAGGCATCTTCCCATGCTCCTATGTTCTTGGAAGCTATGATGGATCCACTTAAGGTGGACAAATGCACACTCTCCATTTCGGGAAGGGATATAGCTCAGTGGTAGAACACCTGCACTGCATGCAGAAGATCCCAGGAGCTGGGAGAGACACTTGTCTGAATTACTGGAAAGCCTCTGCCAGTCAGTGTAGCAGGCAACACTGAGCTACATGGACCAGTGGTGAAAGGTAGCTTCCTACATTCCTAAATTAGCCTTCAGTTGGAATGAAATGGAGTCCAGCTCAGATCTACAGTATCTTTATTCCTTCCTTCATTGCTATTTCATATCTAAAACAAATTTTGATTAGAATATATCACAGATCTGCAGTGTCGTCTCCATGAATACCCTTTCCTCTGCCATCCTCATCTTTGTTAAGGAGCTCACACCAACCTTTCAAAAATTCAATGTTGATATTTCAAACAGTATCATTCCTCACTGACCAAAGAGGACCCTCAGACTTTACACAGGAAATCGTTAAAATTCCTCATATTCCCAAAGCAAATCTGTTAGACCTTCATTCCAATTAGATTTTAAGGAATCTTAAAAATAAATAAATTGCATAATGCAAGGCAAAGTTTAAGAAACCACAGACTTGAGTTCTCTGGCAATAGACCACCCATGACATGATAAGAAAGAGATGTGAACTGTGTCCAAATGGGGTTCTATTTTTGCTGCAGCTGCAGAGTGCTCCCAAGTCTGATCAGAGCACTAGCAGAGAGGTTAATGCTTTCCCTGTCCGCCATTTTCTTGCAAAATAAAAAATAAAAAATACTTCCAGTTACTTTGCTCCCATCAGAAGAAAAAAAATAAATGGACCTAGCACTTTCCCTGCTTATGGGTAGTAAGGCAACTTTAAGAAAAACTACCTGCAGTCAAAAGGATTAAGTGCCTCTTGTTAGCAAAACCACTTAAATGGCACAGAAGGAGCCCAGAGAGAAAAGTCCTGATAACATTTTACTGAGTAAACCAAACAAAAACTGTGTGTGGTTGTATTTCTTACTTCAGGCATTGTGCATAGCAGGGACACAAGCAACCAGAGTTTTTCAGAGTTTCCCCTGGAAAAAAGCTCTGCATTTATGGCACTTTAACCATCATGAGTTCCCCCAAAGCATCCTGGGAACTGAAGTTTGTTAAGGGTGCTAGGCATAGGTGGCAACTCCCTAGGGCCCTGGGTGCCCCCTGCACACACAAAATTCCCCATGAAGGGGCAGGGCACCCACAAATTTCGGTGCCGGGGACATGCATGCTGCATGGCATCCACGGCCCCGGGCACCCAAGGATGCGGGGCCCAGCTGGCACTCCTGGCCCTAGAAATGTTAGCTCTGTGCAGGGTTCCTGTTGGGATTGTTGCAACCGACGCCCCTCGTGTAGCTATACACAGAGCACCGGTTGTTGGGGTAGCCTGCGGATGGGACGGCCGGTAATCCTGGAGCCCGCTCCCACCGCGCCGTGAAAAAAGGGAGTCCGCTGGCTGCAATCTGAGGGTTGAGTTTGTGAGTCCGTGAAGATTCTGCCTCGTGAATGGTTGCAAGCGTCTGTCTGGTCCAAAAAGGTTCCGAAGAGGAAAATAAAGCTAAAGGCGGCCAAAACTAAACGGCCAAATAAAAGACTTTGAAATAAAAGTGAAAATAAAACAACTGAGACTGCAGTCTGATGGAAGATGGCTTTGGCTGCCCTGCGTGGATGGTTTCGCTTTCGTTTTGCCTAGGCTTGTCATGCAACGTTCTTCTCACTGGGCTTCTCCGCGCATTCTCCACACCACAAACAGGGAGCGGCAGCTATTTATTGTGTGAATAACCAACGTCATAATCAATACATCAACCAATTACAACTCTGTTGCTGCCCTAAATTGGGCGGGAAGAAGATTAACTGACCGTTGCCTAATTCAAAGTTTGGAGCCACTAATTCCCCGTGGAGGGATCTCAGCAGTGAATCGCCTGCCGGATCCTACTGCTACCTTTCCTTCCAGGTGGAAGGATACAGTAAAATTAAGCACAAATAATCACAAATAAATATAAATGACCACAGGTGCAAGCGCACCTGCAAGGTATATTCCCACAGGTTCCCTTGAACAAACTTACAGTTTCCAGGCATCTTTGGGAGAAGTTGTGACAGTGGTAAGTTCTTAAAATGTAGGGTGTGGATGTGTTACTCTTTGGTTCCGACTACTGGCTTGTCCCATGCCTCAGGATTCATCTCAGACCACTGCTCATGGCGGAGGCCTGACAGCACCTGCCTAGGTGCTCAAATCAACACCAGAGGTCCTGTTCTGTGTACCTCTGGTCTGGGGGCGGGGTAGGAGTAGGGTGATAAACAGCCACTACAGAGCTTTTTCAGTTGTGACACCTAAACTGTGGAGAACCCTCCCATGAGAAGCCCCCTGGCCTCATCATTGCTTGCTTTTCAGTTTCAACAGACATTTGGGCTGCATATTAATTGATTTGGGATACAGCTGCTACATCTTTGTTTCATATTTGTTGTGAGGCTGTTTTGCCTTTTTGTTTAATTGCTGTTTCACACTTGCTATATTGCAGGCATGTCCAACAGGTAGATTGTGATCTACTGGTAGATCACTGGACATCTGTGGTAGATCACTGGCTCCCCCCCAAAATCTCAGCAACTTTGGCTCCCCTAAAAAAAGCTCTACATCTTTGCCCAGAAGCCCCCCAAACAGGGCTTTCCTTCCTAAACAAAGCCCAACAACCTCGATCTGAACCCTCAAAAGGGGGTAGATCACTGCCAGTTTTTAACTCTGTGAGTAGATCGCAGTCTCTTGGAAGTTGGCCACCCCTGCTATATTATTTTGCCTTTAGCTGCTCTGAAGGTGTTTTTTTGGTCCAAGTTGTAGGATAAAAACATGTATTGAATTTCACTCCTTGTTGTCTTTTCTTCTGTCTTCTACCAGATTTATTGTTGAATTTGTATTTTAATTCTAGTTCATTGTCTTACTGTTTTGTGGGGGGGGGGTTAGATCAAAAGGCAATATATAAGAATGTTAACTAAATAAAATCAAAATACATACAGAGCTAGTTTCCATATTATGGTAAACCATGATTTATTGAAACATGTGTGAGCAGGAAGGAGCCAACAAAAACCACAGGTTTGCATGGTCCCCCTACCCTTCATGTGTGACCAAAGTTAGGTTCCCCATTCTGGAGCAGATTCTGAGGGTGGACTGGGGCCTGCAGTGGAGAGGAGAGAAGGGGAAAGTGCCATTGTACAAGACTAAGTTTGCAACTTGAGCAAAAGGGCAGTATTGGGCTACCCATGGTTTCTGAAACTGGCTTGTTAGATTAAACAGAATTTGCTATCAGCCAAGGCCCCTGGATAACACAGTAAACTGAGATTCAAGGTAACTAAAAACTGACCAAGGCTATTTATTAAGCAGCTTAAAATGCAGCGAGGTCATTTTCCCTAGCTGCGCTCCAAGTCACATTTTTACATTGCTGTACACGCAAGGGAGGAAGCGGGGGTATATTCACCCAGTATACATTACCTGATTTGTTTCCTCATGCTTGCAACACTACTGAACCCCTATCCGTGGAGCTTTCATGTGCACATGTGATGTAATCTGTGCATGCGCAATGGCTGTCTCAAAGGTAGACACACCAGCTTATTTTGGGAGGTTGGATAGTTACAATGGAATGGTCTCAGGGGTGGGGTGCACATTTTTATTTATTAATTTATTATTATTACTTTGTTTAAATAAAGTAAAATAAAATAAAAAGGGGGGGATGATTCTATGCGAAACACCACAGCACTAGCCCTTTTGAGTCAGTTCCTAAAGGCCTCTTGAAATAAAAAGGTCTCCACTTGCTGGCAAAAGGTCAACAAGGAGGAAGCCAGTCTAAGTTCTCTGGGAAGGGAGTTTCAAAGTCTGGAAGCACCAGAGAGAAGGCCCTCTCCCACATCTCCACCATGTGTGCCTGTGAGGTTGGTGGGATAGGGAGAAAGGCCTCCCCTGAAGATCTCAGAGCCCAGACAGGTTCAAATGAGAGAATATGGACTTTCAGATGTTTTGCGTCACTGCCTCTGTGCAGCAGCTCATCGGATTGGGCTGTATGGTAGAGCAACGCTGGTGAGAGTCAATGTAAGTTGAACATCCGCACTTTCCTTTCACTATAGTATGAACTTGGTTGCAACCACAAGTGTAGTGAGGATGTCAGATTGTAGAAGAACCCCTACTATTTCTGTAGCAGGGTCCAGAATCCTGGAGCTGCCCAATCAACATGAAAGGGGAGTGTTTTAGCTACTAAGAAGAAGTCTTCTCACTATTTGTGCTGATCAGAACGAAAGAAGGTGAGCCAGCACTGAGGATCAGTTCCTAGGGTCATTCTGCGGAACGTGTGCAGGAAGAACACTGAGGATGGGTTGTTGCTCATGATCCAAAGCTAATCATTTTGGAACACCGCAAACAAAAGGTGCTTCAGTTTCAAGGGAAAGGTGCGCAAATTCCGTGCAATGGAATTTCAAGGAAAACAAAACACATGCATAAAGAAAATATTGGAGTCCTCCAAATCATTTGCCTGTGTGTTTGCACAGAAAATAGGTCAAGTTGAAAGATGGCATTCTGCACTGATCATTGCAAATACACCCCTAAGTATAGTTACTGTATAATGATAAGACGGTTGTATAAGAAAGTTGTACAATCTTCAAAGGGGGTGTGGCTTTGAAGGGACCATACGCTTCTGAATTTGCCGCTACAACCCCTGGCTGTAGCTTTTATGAATTGATAGATCCTTGCCTAGTCCTGATTTCTTGGGTGGAACGGAGAACACCACACATAACAGCAAAAATAAAGAGGCAGCCAAGAAAGCCTCTCTTCTGCAGGGACATTTCAAACGTTTAAGCCACAAATATTCCGTAACATAGCTGCCTTTGTTTTGACAGAGCTCTTCCAGGAATCACCACAAGGAAGTAGTAAATTGGGAAAGACTTGTCATAAATGCTTTTACATGCAAATCCAACAGACGGTGCTTACGCTGAGGGTGTGCATATCCACATTCCACTTTCCTCCCCAACAAACAACAAGGCAGAACTACTCAGGAAAGTAACACAGCTTCCCTGTGATGTGGGATAGATTACGAGGCCATCAAGTATCCCAGTTCTCTCTTTTTCCAAAGGCCCATTACACAGTAAGATGTAGAGATCATAGAATGGTAGAATGGTAGAGTTGGAAGGGACCCTGAGAATCATCAAGTCCAAAGCCCTGCAATGCAGGAATACACAGCTGTCCCATACAGGGATCGACCCTGCAACCTCGGCAGTATCAACACCATGCTCTAACCAACTGAGCTATCCAGATGGTCGTACAAAATGCGAAACAGTAGGTAAGTGGTGGGGAACCTCAGGACTGTGGGCTAAATTTAGCCCTGCAGCCCTTTCTATCCAGCCCTCAAGGCCCTCTTCAGACCACACCTCCTCACTCCAAGGCACACCCCTCACTGGACCTGCTTCACACTCTCCTTGATAGTTTTTGCCTGGCTGGAATGCGTCCTTGGAGTCTGATAATGCCTTGGAGAATAGAGAAGATTGCATGAATAGCTGTAGAAAGTAACCTAGTTAATAAAGGTAATTTCCCCCATTAATTACTCTGCCTTCTTTTGTTCTAGTTCTGCCCCCCCCACTGGCATCTGCTACCCACCCCAAGGGAATCACAGAAGGGATTGTGGCCCTCTAGCTGAAAATAGGATCTCTTGTGAGTTTCCTTTTGAAAGTGTTAAAATAAACGGGGGGTGGTTTTGGATTGGGATTGGGGAAGAACGTTCAATCAGAGGCAGATCTAGCACAACCTCATTTGCACTTTTTGTTTTCTTTTAAACTCACAATTTGTCGTTTGCCTCCTTTTTGGGGTGGGCAGATGGGAAACAGTGCCCTCTCCCTTTGCACCATTTTTGCAATAGAAACCGCCCCCTCCTGAAGCGGATGTTTGCCTCACAGGGAGTTGCATGCCTGGGCAATATCAGTATGTAGAGAATAAATTACCGGTATGCCTGGGGTGTGTATGCATGTGTGATCTTTCACTGGGAAATTTCCTAGATCTCCTAGCTCAGACTCTCAGTAAGAGAGAGGCATGCAATTGAAAGAGTTTGGAACCGGTGGCAGGGCTGGTGGCAGCATTGTTGAGCATTCACCAAGATTCATACGCTTGCAGAAGGCTCCTCAGCCTGTGCCCAGAGTCTCCTGGTCCTGATAATGCTGTTAGCCCCTCATTGCTGCCACTACCTGTTCACACTCCCCACCTACCCCGACCCCTGCTTCATAGCATGCAAGAGTCAGTAGATTAAACAGCAGCCTTTACTTCTCCCACTGGGTGGTTGTGAGGACTGAGCTAAGAGGATGTGGCAGAAATAATGACAGAGGATGCCCCCATCAGAGAGGGTGGCTCAAACCTCTCCCTTAACTGCCAGCTGATGGCAGCCAGAACATCAGACTGCCTCAGTGGGAGAGATGGAAAGGAGGGCTCACTTAATCGGTTCTGTTGTGACCGGTCAGTTCCATCAGGTACCTCCTGCCCCAGAACTGACAGCAGGTCATAAGAACAACTGCTTAAAAACTGGTGTCTGAGTTGGATTTTTTCCTCTACCCTCCCCATTACTTTCCCCTTGTGTGTTGTGTATTTTTATATTGTAAGCCTGTGGGCAGGGACTGTCTTGCTTTAATGAATTGCATGTAAGCCACTCTGGGATGCTTTTGGCTGAAGAGTGGCATAGAAATGCTCTAAATAATGGCCTAAATAAATAAGTCCTCCCCAAACCCTGGAGATGGCAATGATATTATATGCCTTTTGCATCTAAGGTTAGAAGTCCTTGATTCTGTTTATGTTATTTTTTCATAATACATACATACATGTATATAAACGATTCCTTGCAGGATCTGCTGTTCGGTTTAAGACTTCATTACACAAGGGCTTTTTTTTCTTGTTCAAATGAACCTAAAGCAATTAACCTATTTCTTGATTCAAAACTAATTGTCATATGCCCTAATTAACGAGAAGGACTAGCACCACAACAGCTGGAACTACTGCCGCATATTGTGGCCACATCCACACTATGCATTTAAAGCACTACTGCACCACTTTAAACAGCTATGGCTTCCCCCACAGAATCGTGGGAATTGTAGTTTGTTAAGGGTCCTGTGAAAAGACAACTACCGGCAATTCCTCTCACAGAGCTGCAATTTTCAGAATGGTTTAGCAGTTAATCCCTCTTCCCAGGGAAAATCCTTTTGGGGAAAGCCAGGACTCTAAAAGTGGGATAATAGTACCTTATATGTATGGTGAAGACGTAGCCTAAATATCAGAGCTAAGCCAGGAACCAGGAGCCAAAAGTTGTGCTAGGAGTGGTGGTGGTGGTTGTCAGTATTAAGGGATCAAACTAGGAATCAGAACCAAGTAGGAATGGAGAAGAATTGCATTTTGGTCTGCATATCAATTTGTAATTATTCTTCAGATTTCACCCTTCTCTGAATTTTGTGAAACAGTTCTCAGGTCAAGAAATATTGTTAGAGGCTTGGGGTAAACCCTAGAAATTAATAAATGCTAGGATTTTGGGGTTCTTTGTGATATGAAGGGAGAATATAAACTGCAAGGGGTTTGCGGTCACACGTGCGAAACCCCTGCCCGAGGTGCCCACCCCTTCACCAAGAATGTGAGATGAGACCAGAGTATGGGTTCAAATTGGCCACAACTTTATTGAACTTCCGAAGTGGGAAAACTTGGCATAGGCCTTGGCAGGCAACCCTCTCAGCCCGTGGGCTGAGGATATGCAGGATGTAGAGGCGCAGTGGGAGGGGACTGCAAAGCACACAGTTACACAGCATGCCCACCCACTAACCTCGGTCCGGGAGTTTGACTTACGTGCCGCCGCTCTAGGGCCAGGGACTCCCGATTTTGCCCTTTAACGGGCCCTGCAAGTGCCGCCGCTTGGGAAGGGAGCATGGCAGCTCCCCTCCCACCTGATGACAGACTAAAGGCAGCCTTGCCAAGGCCTAAATCCGCCAAAGTTGTGACGAAATGCTGTGGGGGAGGCAAAACCTGCCAATGCAGGGGAAATTCCTTCCTGGTTCCGAATACGGCAACCATCTTAAGACCACAGCAGCGCCCGCTGACCTGTAACGCAAAATGTTAACCTGCAAGGAAAGAATTATTGACTTGATGACCGCAGCCTTCAGCCGAAACTATAAAGAGAAAGATGAGTTAATTGGAGGGAGGGAGGGAGGGTGGGTGAACCTGTAAGGAAAACACCGAAAGGGCCTGGCCGAGCGGCTCTGCCGCTTTTTATCTGGCCCTTGACCCCACCCCCGGCCACTGTCCCTTGTCCACCCCGGCCGGGGGCGGGTCAAGGGCCAATCGGAGCTGGAGGGAGGAACCTGGCCAGGTGATCGCGCCCAGTGCCGCAAACCCCGCCCACCTGCGGAAGGGAGGGCAGAAATTCCTGGGCTGCCTTAACGCAAACCAGTCTGGCTGGCTGCCAGAAGAACAGAGCTGTTAGCATTACAATAGAGAGCCATTGAAGGTTGTCAACAACTCCTTGCCCCAGGTGTGACCAGAGACTGGAGATTTGGAAGGTTGCCAGGGTAACTGCTCTGGGGGAGGGCAAGGGGCTTCTGGGAAGAAGAGGAAGAGAGATCCATCTTGGCGAGGGTGAAGGAAGGACTGTCTGCAATGCTCGACACTCAAACTCAGAACACAAGGGAGAAACGTGCTAAGAGGAAGGCACGCTTGGCGAATCCACACCATGATCAACTCCCGCCGGGAAACCAATGTCCCCACTGTGGGAGGACGTGTGGGTCCAGAATTGGCTTCCACAGTCACTTACGGACTCATGGTTAAAACTGTGTTTATGGAAGACAATCTTATTCAGCTACGAGTGATCGCCAAAGAAGAAGAAGATTTCTTAAAGCACGACATCCTCCTCTGTGTCTATTCTCAAAAGGGACACAGATCCTGTGTGGGCACCTTAGATCGCATGCGCTCTTGCCACGGCTTGGCAGAGAGGCGCCGGGGTTTTGTAACAATATCACACACACACACACACACACACACGGCACAACATCTTAAACCATTGAAACAGTATCAGAAAATAGTGCAGAGAACTTAAAAAGCACTAAATCTAAAGAGCTTGGTAGGAAAAGAATTCTGTATATTTTTAAGACATTGAGTGCCCAGCGAGGGCACTCCACAGCTCTGGCAGGTAAGAAGGTGTCTCTAAAGCAGTGAAAGGAAACATTAGGTTAAACAAGCTTATCAATGAAAAGCAAATTCTCCTCCCCACCCCCGGCAAAAAACATGAATACAGTGGTACCTTGGTTCTCAAACTTAATCCGTTCCAGAAGTCCGTTCCAAAACCAAAGCATTCCAAAACTAAGGTGCACTTTCCCATACAAAGTAATGCAAAATGGATTACTGGTAAACCATTCCAGACTTTTAAAAACAGCCTCTAAAACAGCAATTTAATATGAATTTCACTATCTAACGAGACCATTAATCCATAAAATGAAAGTAATAATGTACTGTAGTCAATCAATAAATCAATCAATCATTCATCTGGTATCCGAAGAAGTGTGCATGCACACGAAAGCTCACACCAATAACAAACTTAGTTGGTCTCTAAGGTGCTACTGGAAGGATTTTTTTTAAAATTTTGAATCAATCAGTAGCTGAATTGAGTTCCACACAGTCACAAAAACAAAACAAAAAAGAGCTGAAAAAACGCAAAATAAATAGCAAAAACAGACAGACCTCAGCGTAACACTCAAAACGGAGCACATTCGGCTTCTGAAAAAAGTTCACAAACTGGAACACTTACTTCCAGGTCTGCAGTGTTTGGGTTCCAAGTTAAGTACCAAGGCGTTTGAGAACCAAGGTACCACTGTAATTCTTGCATATTGTGCACATTATTGTAAATATATTATAGACATATATGCTTACATACTCCATTTTTTCCCCAATAACAAGCATATACTGTACTGTAAACTGAAACACAACAGTGCATATAACTCCATAAAAATCCTCACCTATTAATTTAGGGATCATCCAGATATCCTTTTTGCACTGGACTTTCCAGCCTTTAATACTCCATATCCATGTCGGTTTTTATATTTTTGTCCCGGCCCTTTCCCCAGGAAAACCTGTGTTTTACCACTGAATTGAAGCAAATGGAAAAACTCAATTGCTGTTTGCTCAAATTCAGCAGTAAAATACGGATTTTCCAAAGAAAAGCACCAAGACCAAATACACAAAAAAGTTTAAAACTCATACTCTTACAGCTAGTAATTTCAGAGTTGTCAAGAACAGAATCTTTTAGCTATCAAAGGCCTTGGTTCAACAGGAAATGTTTTTTAATTCCTCCTAAAAGAGACAGATGTAACTCACCAGGGAGGGTGTTCCACAAATGGGAGGGGGCTGCCACTGAGAAGGCCCTGTCATGGGTCAACAGCAACTGGGCAGTATATTATACATATTAATACATATAAAATACTATATACACAGAGAGTATTCTTTGCATATAATTTTGTGTATAATTTTCCATATAATTAATTTTTTTTTAACAACCTGATAATTCACTGGAGGCTCCTGTACAAGCTCAATGCAAGTATCAATCCAGTGCATCAGGTTAGAATGGCCAAAATGCATGTAGGAATCCATTTATAATGGATGTTCCATCTCAAGTCTATGGTGCATGAGGACTATTAGAACACCTGTGGCTCAGGTTTGTGCACAAAAGACTCCAAACTGCTTCTCATAGTATTTATTATTATTTGGTATAAGAAAAAAAAAAAACCTGCTCCTTTTCTCTTATGGGGTACCTAAGAGCCCATATAGAGTACTTTTGTAAGTTCTCTGTCGGTAGGAGAAAATAACAGAGGCCAACCAGAGAATATTGAGAAGCAAAGCAGCTAGTAAGCCTGATCTTTATTAATTGTCGCAACCACACGCAAGAGGCAGGAGGGACCCCAAACAATGGTGTGCAAGCCCTTATATAGACATTTGAAATTGCCCACCCTGGAGCCCCTTCATACATCATACATACATCAGAGAAGGGGCGGTCTACAACAGAATCGTGTCTGGCAGGAAACCTGTTGATGGGTTTACCTGGCTGTTAATGGGTTTGCCTGGATATTCTTTTGTGATGATAACTACTTAATTCCTGAGTCCAGGTCACAGGCTTGCCCTATTCATATCTTAAATGTGCCCTTAAGGCAGGATTTGTGAGCAAAGAGACAATGGGGAGGTTTTTTCATGTCCTCCCTCCTTGCAGAGAAACAGTTGAGGTCAATTTGGGAGAGACAAAATGGTTTCAGGGCTTTTTTCTGTACTGTTGCAGACATGTGGTTTATATATTTATGTATGTGTTTGCTTTGTACATTTATTTTATATCTTAGACCTTATAAATTCTCATAACATTATTATTATTATTCCCTAGAGAGAGCTATTCCTGGATCTCCCTGACCTTAAGTTGGAATCCATTTCCTTGGGATAGTCCCCTGCTTTCATTTACAGGTGGGTAGCCGTGTTGGTCTGCCATAGTCGAAACAAAATAGAAAAAGCTTTCCAGTAGCACCTTAGAGACCAACTGAGTTAGTTCTTGGTATGAGCTTTTGTGTGCATGCACACTTCTTCATCTGAAGAAGTGTGCATGCACACGAAAGCTCATACCAAGAACAAACTCAGTTGGTCTCTAAGGTGCTAGTGGAAAAAAATTTCTATTTTGTTTCGACCCTGCTTTCATGTTAAGGACTGTGAATAATCATACCAGGCTCCTTTGCATCATGCAAGACCTTGCTTGATCCTGTATACTCTGCTTCACTTTCCCCAGTTTGAATTCCCTAGCCTACAATGATACTACCAAGAAGTTCAGAGAAGACACAGTGAGTGTGTTCATAGTGTCTACCCCTGCCTTCCAAGCATCCTGGATTTAGCCGAAAAGTATGTTGTTGGCTGGCTTTCTCCTCTCCCCATACTCCTTGAGCTTGCCACTGATTCAATGGCCCTACCAGTGCTTACTATGTGCCCAGTGCTTTTTTACACATGCTGTTTCATTTATAAGATCATACAAAGAATTCCTGCTAAATGTTTCTTGAGAGGCTGCCTTATTCCTTACATACCCAGCAGCATACTGTGGCCTGCAGCAGAGCTTCTCCTTCAAGTTCAAAAGATCTCAGAAGTCAGCTCCACCACAGTAACTCAGAGCAGGGCTTTCGGTGTGGCTGACCCGGCCTTCCTTTCAAGATACAGCAGGCAGTTGCTGTCTGCACTTTCCGGAAACAATTGAAACATTTTTGTTCCAACAAGCTTTCCCCAGATGTGTGAATAGATTTCTGATATGGGTGTCTACTTTGTACTGTTTTCAATTTTAGCTGATGTTATTTTCTGCATTAACTGAAACATGAGCATGGAAGGTAATATAATATAATATACAGTGGTGCCCCACTAGACGAAAATAATTCGTTCTGCGAATCTTTTCGTCTAGCGGTTTTTTCGTCTAGCGAAGCGGCAATGCAAACCGCGGTTTTCGCTAGACGAAAAAAAAAATCGTCTTGCGGGGCAGCCCCATAGACAATTTCGTCTTGCGGGGCAGCCTTCCGCTAGACGAATGCCTTCGTCTAGCGAGTTTTTCGTCTAGTGAGGCATTCGTCTAGTGGGGCACCACTGTAATATAATAATATAATATAATATAATATAATATAATATAATATAATATAATATAATATAATATAATATAATATAATATAATATAATATAATATAATATAATATAATATAATATAATTAATATAATATAATAATCAACAACAAGTTTCCAGCAGTTGGCTCCCTAGATGCTTCCAAGAAGCACATGGACATTTTTACTGGAACCTGCTGCCTGATTTTGGTAGTGGGGAAAGTGATGCTGTTGCAAAAAATTGAATACTGCTACGAGTTTGGGGTGGGTAGGGTCCATGTGGATGATATCCTGGATCCCTTCCAGTTCTTGGGGTCCTGTAGCTGTGAGGGTAGAACGTATAAGAACAAGCTTGCCAAACCAGTTTGTCAAGGTGTTGGTTTTGGCTGGCTAGTTAAGTACCATAACCAAAGAAGTTGTCCTGAACAGATATGTGAGCCTCTGTTCCCCGCACTCACCCAGCTGCTGCACAGGAGAACAATTGTTTTATGTGTGCGAGCAGGAAAGGCTAGATGCTGACAGATGGGGGAGAGAGAGATATGTTTGCTCTGTTTTGGACTTTGGGACTTCCCTAGAAACCAAAAGGGGAAGCAAGATCTAAGGGAGTGTTAATGCTGCGAGCGCCTCCCTCCTATGTTCAGGTTGCATATAGGTGTAAATCAACCCATATATCCTAAAGACACCACAGTCTCTGCTGACCTTTATTCCAAGGAAACCAAGCCCTGGGAAAGTGTTTGGAACCACTGGAGTCTCTTGCCACTCGAAGATTGGGGTGTGTGTGTGTGTGTATAAATGCAACAGAAGGATCTGAACCTTCAGTATAGCATACTGGGACATATGACCAAACTCAGTAGCACCCTGAGGATTGCAGATGTACAACATTTTTTAGGAAGCTATTGCCCCTCTTCAAAAAAGAAAAAGAAAAAGAAAAGAGCACATTGAAGCCCAGTAGCTATGGAATATTGAGTGTGTAAGCAGGGTCATGAAGGCAAATGTCCTGTCCTGCAGTATATAAAATACATAAACATAACACCTGTGTTTAGACCCCAATGAACACAGTAGGGTGTACTACATCGAAGCCAACATGCATAGCATTGCGGCACGCACAATGTTTAGCTATGAATATAGAGACCTGATTTGTGGTAGTAGTTTTCTTTAGTGTCAAGAAGTTCAGTGCACATTTTTGGAATCTACTGCTCTGAGATGTGGCAGGAGAAGAGAGAAATCTTTCTAGGTGTGATACACTGAGCTTGTGTATGACTGACCTACAGACTAATAGAACTGTACAGAGATATCCTGTCACCTCACAAATTTAGCAGGGTGTAAAAGGGCATGGCTGACTGTGTCAACTGATTCATTTATCTGTTACTGGCAGTGTTGGGGGGGGGGAGAGACTTCACTGCTGTAACATTCTGTACTTTAAAGGTCACAGGGAACAGGACTCTGATAAATCAGGTTTGACAACCACACAGTGAGTCAATGATAACAAAACAGGACGCCTTGAAATGAGTAAATAGTGAAGCAGAGCAGTAGGAATAACTAGAGTTCTAGATTATACTAGATGGGTTAGCTGTTGGGAGAAGGGTAAATGTTCTAAAAATCAGATGTGGCATTGTGAGTTAGGGCTTATTCACACGTACATTTCTTTCGCTTTTTTTCTGGCAGAGTGTGTGATTTAAAGTTCTGCATCCGACTGCCCCCTCCTTTTTTCTTTTTCTTTTTGCTCCAGAGCTTTCCTGGCTAAAACCCGCTCTTTAAAACTCAATTGGAGCAAGCATCAATCTTCAGAAAACCTGAATTGATGTTTGCTCTGATTCAGCTTTAAAGAGCGGGTTTTCACAGGGAAAGCTCAGGGGAAACCAACCAACCCACTTGGGCATGACGTATTAAAGCAGAGACCTCTGTCTGGAAAGAGTGGGGCAAAAGGTTAGTGTGGATAAGCCCTTAGTGTCTGATCCTGATGGCAGGTTGCCTTCACCCATGAGAACCTTACTTTTGCCTATGATTAGCCCCAGAGACTTTGTCTGCAGGCCTACATAAGATCAGCCCAAAGGCACATCTAGTCCAGCATCCTGTTCTCACAGAGGTCTGTAATGTTCTGTTGTGGGTGCTGTGTATTAAAGAGCACACACACTCTGAGATTACTGAGTATCAAATAACACTTTACTTACTTTCATACATGTTATACAGCTCTAGTATCACTAACACAAACTAGTGAGATAATCAATAACAACACTTACGTCAGCTCTACCAAATCCTATATGTTACATGGCTAACCAGATACTTCTGGGAAGAGAAAGGGTATGTGAGAGACGGCACAATAGAAGTCTATAAAATTATACATGAAATGGAGAAAGTGCATAGAGAAATGTTTTTCTCCCATTCTCCTGAGACTAGAACTTGCAAGACAGACTAAAGAAAGGACTTCTTCACACGGTGCAAAGTTAAACCATGAAATTATTCTCCACAGGAGGAAGAGACGGTCACCAATTTAGATGGCTTTAAAGAGGATTAGACGAATTCATGGAGCACATGGCTATCAATGGCTACTAGCCATGATGGCTATGCTCTGCCTTCACAGCTGGATGCAGCATTGCAGCAATGCTTCTGAATGCCAGTTGCTGGAAACCTCTGGTGAGTAGTGGGCTCTTGAGCTCAGGTCCTGCTTGCAGGTTTCCCAAAAGCATTTGGTTGGCCACTGTTGACAACAGGGTGTGAAGTAGATGGGTCATTGGTTTGATTCAGCAAAATGCCTTTATGATGTTTGTTTTGTGATAAGATACATTTAGAATGCTGGACTTTTGAGATAAAACACACATTTTAATAGATATTTTGTGACAAAATACTTATTTATTTATTTATTTATTTATTTATATGTGATAATGCATATGCATTTAGACAATACTTCTAGCCTAGATAGATAGATAGATAGATAGATAATACAAGTTGATACAGAAACAGAATGATAAAGACCTAGGAAGAACACAAAGAAATAGATATGTATGTGTATTTGTGTGAAGATACTCTAATTTACCCAGGCATTTGGTTCTTAACTAGGATCGTATGGCATGAAGATAGCTATGCCTTTTTGGATGTTCATTTTTGAATAGGGGTAGGAATAGTCATTTTTGTAATACTGCAGCATGAACACCTTTAGTAAATAATGTTATTGTGTTCTTTTGATGTTCTTTTTAAAAAATTTGCATTTGTATGCCCTCCTTTCCAAACTCTACTTCTTCCTCTGATTCTGGACTTCCCTCTGCCACATTAAACCCACTGCTCATTAAACCCTGGTACCTCTTCATCTTCCAACACCACCCAACACTGACCAACACACACACACACACACACACACACACACACACACACCAAGTGAGGAATGGTGGGTTGGAGTGCAAATGAAACAACCCATCTTTTAAAAAATTGACTGGGATTTTTTCCCTTCTCCACCCATGTTTCTGTGTCACGCTCACAGCAGGATGTACACCCACAAAAAAACACCCTGCTCCCCAAAGTATGGAAAGTCAGTTGCAATTCTGTGTGTAGCTTACAGCAGAAAAGCAAGAGGTATATTGTACTGGGACAGTGGCTATCAGTGTGATGCTCATGAACACCAGAGTACCTGTGAGCATCTTCTATGGTACTCACAAAAAGTCTCAGTAAATCCCTCAATATGCAAAAGACTGTTTGATCTTCCTACTCAGTTTGCACTGGCTCAACCTCTTTTACATTGAAACCCCAACCCTCCGTAAACATGACTACATGTCATTGGATGCCTGATTTGGATGTTCACCCTTCTATCTGTCTGTGAACCACACAGAGACCTCTGGTTATAGGGCGGTATATAAATTCAAATAATAATAATAATAATAATGGGGAGGGATGCAAAGAGCTTCTTTCTGTGGGGAGCACAGCAGTGCCTTTTCTCCTCATTTAGATGTAACAGCCATTACGCCACACTCCCCATGGTCCCAAATGGCCCACGGCAGTCCTTTTGTGATGGGTGCCCTCAGCACTTTCTCAAAATTCCAAATGTTCCCACTCTCCAAAAAGCTGGTGACCCCTGCACTGAGAACTGTCAAGTCTTTAGGCCTCCTAATAGCATTTATAGTTTCTCTCAGTGCCTCCTAAGAATTTGAGTTCCTGCATCACACTCATTTTGTCCTTAGTAGCGGAAACTGGCTCTGTCTCTCAAATAATCATGAAAGTGCACAATTACCTCCACAATCCTGTCTTCCTAGTTGTCTGTTAGGAGTCACAAAGCCATAGCATTTTCATGCAAAATTGGGGCTTTTTTTGAAATTATTTTTGCACACATTGCAATATCAAAATGATGGGCCAATTTAAAGCTGTGGTATCTATTATACAGAATCCTTGTGATAATCACTTCACTTCTTTATTACAATGGGAATGACAGCAGGCAGGAAGTCACTGTACTTGGGCACAGATGTATCCAGATGCAATTTAATGCTTTGACTGAATTAGTCAGAGATCTTAGCTAGTTCTGAGCATGCTGGAAGATCCCACCATTATTCAGAGTGCAAACAGTTCCAGAAAATGATTTTATTAGCCGAATCTTTAGAGATACATAGGATCCCATATCATTTTGGTAATAATCAAGGGAAGAGAACAGCAAAAGAACAGGACCCCCCACTTTCCTTCTTCCATGCTCACAATTACAGAGTTTAGAATTACTTGTTGTTGTTCAGTCGTTCAGTCGTGTCCGACTCTTCGTGACCCCATAGACCAGAGCACGCCAGGCACCCCTATCCTCCACTGCCACCCGCAGTTTGGCCAAACTCATACCAGTCGCTTCGAGAACACTGTCCAACCATCTCACCCTCTGTCGTCCCCTTCTCCTTGTGCCCTCCATCTTTCCCAACATCAGGGTATTTTCAGGGAGTCTTCTCTTCTCATGAGGTGGCCAAAGTACTGGAGCCTCAACTTCAGGATCTGCCCTTCCAGTGAGCACTCAGGGCTGATTTCTTTAAGGATGGATAAGTTTGATCTTTAGAGTCTCCTCCAGCACCATAATTCAAGAGTCTCCTCCAGCACCATAATTCAAAAGCATAAATTCTTCGGCGATCAGTCTTCTTTATGGTCCAGCTCTCACTTCCATAGATTACTACTGGGAAAACCATAGCTTTAACTATACGGACCTTTGTCGGCAAGGTGATGTCTCTGCTTTTTAAGATGCTGTCTAGGTTTGTCATTGCTTTCCTCCCAAGAAGCAGGCGTCTTTTAATTTAGAATTACTATGTCTAGTCATTTACTTAATGTGGATTAATTAATCAAATGGCAGCACACTTGACACTATGGTTATATGTGTAAGTTGGGGCAGCCCAACATTAGGCATAGTGAGGTGGCAGACCTGTGTGCCATACCTGTCAGCCTTTTCCCTTTCCCTCCTTTTTTCCAATACTATAATATGGGAATTTCCCGCAAAAAAGGGGAGGTTGACAGCTATGCTGTGTGCGCACCACTTGGTCTGCCTCTGTGCCCCCGTAAACTAACCTGACTATTTGGGGGAGGGAATAGAAAACTGGAGGAGGGGGGAATGGAATAGATTATTCTGGGAGAGAGCATGCATGGCTGGAATCCAGAACAGAAGCCCTGCACACTGCAACATTTTGTTGCAGATCTCACTAGCTTTTTAAATATTGTTATCCTGCAGGTCTGGGAGTGATGGCTACATTGATGGCTACACATAGTAAGAGACGTCGTGAACTAAACTCCCACCAAATTGCGGGAGGCAGTGAAGGATAGGCGTGCCTGGCGTGCTCTGGTCCATGGGGTCATGAAGAGTCGGACACGACTGAACAACAACAAACTAACTTGCTGTCCTCAGGTGTGGTGCTGAATGAACCTAAGAGGAGCCTGTGGTACCCTGGTATTCTGAAGACAAGAAAGCTTAATTGAGAAGATGATTTCTCCAGCCACTCTCAGACCTGCAGGATAACAGTATTTAAAAAGCTAGTGAGATCTGCAACAAAATATTGCAGTGTGCAGGGCTTCTTCTCCTCCAGTTTTCTATTCCCTCCCCCAATAGTCAGTTAGTGCATTGCATGGCAACTGAGCATGCTCAGTCCTAATTGGCTGTTTTTGGGTTCCCTACTAACTTAGATTTTGCTTTCGAAAGGTGTTTTTTTTTGTACTTCCGCAGGCCATGGGTTTGCTCCAAGCCATCTGATACCTTCCTCATGTGCATGGATGGTCCACAGTTTACTAGTTTAAATTAACAGTTCACTTTTAATATGTATCAGGCACAGTGCTCTCCAGATGTTGCACACTGCATTGTTTTAAAATGTATTTTTTCAAAACAAACAAAATCACATTTCTGTGTACATGTTATCCTACAATGTGCATTTTGTACGCACTCCATTGATGGCTACACACTTTCACAGTTCCTAAGAATGTGATTTATTTATTTTTAACTGTGCTGGAAAATTCAGAGAAAGTGTGAAAACCATAGTATACCTGCACTCTAATCCTCTTTTTAGTCTGGGAAGGGCAAATCAGGAACATAGGAAGCTGCCTCATACTGAATCAGACTGTTTATCCATCTAGGTCAGTACTGACTGGCAGACTGACTGACTGACTGTCTACTGACTGGCGGCATCTCTACAGAAAGATGCCAGGAGATACCTGGAGATGCCCATGCAAAACCCCAAACTCCACTGTAGCAGGCACCTTGCACTTCAAACCACCTCTCTCATTCCCTGCAACCCACCCTCTGCCCATGGGGAAAAAATCTATCAGACTCCTCATCCTGGCCCCACTCCACCCTCTGCCTGTGTCCCCCAATAATTCTTGCTGTCACTCTTGGCTTCCCTCCTCGACTGGACCCACCCTCTGCCAGCACGGTTTGGAGGAGGAAGATGAGGAAGAGCTTGAATATGTGAAAAAAGGCATCCTGTTTGAAGTCCAAACAAGACAAGGGACTCTTTCCTCCAAAAGAAAAGGACAGTCACGTTTTTCTAGGGACAGGTGGCAACCCTATAGACTCCCTTATAAGCTATTTTCAGCGAAGGTTTAGAATTTGAACAAGCTCATAAATTCATGAATTTGTGAACTATTGGCAAAAACATCTGACTCTCTGCCTAGTAGTTTTTGGGGTAGCAAAAAGGGGCCTTTTGCAGTGGGCTTGAGAAACAGATTGCCAGGGTGACTGGGGGGGAGGGGCTACATAGCTGTCAACCCTCCCTGCTGTTTCCCAATGCTATAATAAGGGAATTTCCTGCAAAAAAAGGGAAGGTTCACAGCTAAGTGGAAGGGAAGTTGTTTTCTGCAAGTGCTGCTGGGAAGGATGAACAGGAAGTGGGTTGAACCAGATGGAGTGCTTAATTTTGTGCTTCATTGCTGCGAAGAACCCTCTTGAGATGTAAATGGCGTGAACTCTCTCTATCTCTCCATAACACACAGGTGTAAATATGTGTGAATAAACCATATTTCATAAAGTCGCTAGCATCTATTGTGTTCCATTTTCCCCAAGGAAACATAAACCCTGGTTAAGTGCCAAGACCCCTGGAATCCCTTGCTACCGCTCGGCAGAGATTGGGGTGGCCTGTAACAATACAAAGGATGTGTTTAGAGAGTTAATTGCTGCTGTAGTTACATGAGGGAGTAAGCTTCATTGAACTCAACAAGGCTTGCATCTGATCAGGCATGTATAGGATTGCACTGTTAATCATCTTAAGTTATTTTGTTTATGCAGGCACCCAGTTTGGGAGATTAAATCATGTGACTGAGTAAAAAAGGAAGAAATAAAATCTTCACTATCTTTATAGTACTCTACAGAACACGGCAGATAGATATTTCTGCTCTGATTTCACACCACATAGAGCTGAAAGCTTTCAGCTTTGCATGTGTAATTCCTGTTGACTTGAAGGCTCCCCAGGCAATTCCTAATTTTCATTTAAGACTTCCCTTTCCTCATTGAAAGCTGAATGATTTCCTTCTGTGGTTTTATCAATGGACCAGAAGGACTGATAAGATTGCTTCCTTCCTCTGCTAGCTACTCTTGGACTTCAGCCATCCATGTTGAAAAGTAATATATTTGCCTTCCTGTCTTGAGCAGAAGCTAAATGTAGTGGGAGGCGATTTAAGTAGCTTCATTCACAGAAAGCAACCAGAAATGTTGAACAAGCATAAACAGATTTGCATCAGTGCAAGTCAGTAAATCCCTGTTGCATCTTGCAAAAGCCTCTTAAGGTATTTTTGAGGAGCCAAAAGTGTTTGGGCTGCCCCCATTTTCCTACTCCCTCTTGTTCTAGCACAGTGGGTCTTCCAGGGAGATAACAGATGGTGTTCTGATGCACAGCAAGGATGGAAGGAAAAAAAGAGAGCCTCGATATGTTCCTGTATCTGTCCATAGCCCTCACTGTGTTCCCATCTTCCTGTACATAAATAAAGTTTCATGGTAGGGCGGAAGCTAGAAAGCTGCCTTATACAGATCCAAACCATTGTGGTCCATCAGGCTCAATCTGGCCTGATCTGATTGGCAGAGGCTCTCCAGTGTTTCAGGGCTCATCCGCATTTCACTTGTCCCGTACCTAGAAAGCACGGGTCCAGGAGGTTTCCCTCTTGACCCATGCATTCTGGGCACAAGTCAAAGCTGTTTTCTGTTTGCTTACACCCCTACCACTTTCCCAGGAAAACTAGCTGCTTTCTGCTGAACCAGAGCAAACGTCAGTCCATAGAAAGTCCAATTGACGTTTGCTCCAATTCAGTGGTAAACAGCAGGTTTTCCTTGGGGAAAGCAGCAGGACAAGTGGAAGTGTGGATGAGCCCTCATTCAGGTGATCTTCCCAGCCCCACCTGGAGATGCCAGTGATTGAACAAGGGGCCTTCTGCAAGGAAAGCAGGTACTTTACCACTAAGTACATGCAGGATTAGATAGAGAGCAAGCACCATTGTCTTCTTCTTTGGTGATCACTCGTAGCCAAGTAAGATTGTCCTCCATAAACACGGTTTTAACAATGAGTCCGTAAGTGACTGTGGAGGCCAATTCTGGATCCACATGTCCTTCCACAGTGGGGACATTGGTTTCTGGGCTGGAGTTGATCACCGTGTGGATTCGCCAAGCCTTCCTCTTAGCACGTTTCTCCATTGTGTTCTGAGTTCGAGTGTCTTCAAAGTCCACGACACCTTTGGTAAAGGCTCTTCTCCAATTGGAGTGCTCGCAGGCAAGTGTTTCCCAATTGTTGGTGTTTATACTACATTTTTTAAAGATTTGCCTTGAGACAGTCTTTAAACCTATTTTGTTGACCACCAGCATTACGCTTTCCATTTTTAAGTTGGAATAGAGTAGTTGCTTTGGAAGACGATAATCAGGCATCCGCACAACATGACCAGTCCAACAAAGTTGATGTTGAAAAATCATTGCTTCAACACTGGTGATCTTTGCTTCATCCAGTACACTAATATTAGTTCGCCTGTCTTCCCAAGTGATGTGTAAAAAATTTTGGAGACACTGTTGATGGAATCTTTCGAGGAGTTGGAGATGGCGTTTGTAAGTGGTCCATGTTTCACAAACATACAGTATGGCCAAAGATTTGAGGTGTACATGATAACCCCAGTGCTCAAGCATAGTTTTTTCTGGTTTTGGCATAAACTTGCAAAATAGGTTTCTTGTTTTTGCCACAATCCCTGGCCTTTCTTTTAAAATTGGGGGATTAGTTGACACCCTTTGGCTTATTTGATCGATTTAGCAAGATCCCTCTATTACTTAATGTTTTTTGTATAAGCAGTTCACATAAAATGGTATAAAATATTCCTTTAAAAGTAATAACAGACTTTCAAAAAGTAGATAAAATAAAATTATCTGATACAGATTTTAAAAACAAATGTATCTTAATAAATTTACATGTCTAGGTATAGTTATTTCTTTAGCAAGATGTTAGTTCTCTTTGTTGAAATGCCTTATGATTTTGCCTAATTATAGCCACTCATGGAAATGTGGTTTAGAGCAGTGGTTCCCAATGGGTGGTCCACAGACCCTAGGGGGTCTGTGTAACCCAACCAGGGGGCTGGTGGCACCATTTACATCACAAAACTACCATAGAGATATGATTTTTTTTCCCAAAAAAGGAGGGGGTCCATGGCTTGGCTTTTGAAAAACAGGAGGTCCACAGTATTTAGCTAATTGGGAACCACTGGTATATAGGACTAGCCCTTGGGATCGAATATCAGTTCTTCTAAGCACTCTGGTAACTAGAATGCCTAACTCATTTTCTCTCCATTTTTCGGTCTGTAAAACTTAGCAGCACAGGTTTCTACCATCCCTAGGATCACCATCCCTGAAAAGCAGTGTTTGTCCCATCCTCCTCCTGCCATACCCTCTTGTTTCCTCCAACTTTTGCATAGCACATGCCAGCAGAAGTGATAGTTATGACCCTAGGTCTGATTAGCAATTACTCAGTTTTCAGGGTGCTGTAAAATGCAGGGTTTTCGCTGAAAAACACTGCAAAATTATTGCCAAACTTTGGCATGCGTGTGATTTGGACACTGTTGGATTTTTCATGTATGGAGTTTGGAGGGAATCCCAAATTTTGGGGTTTGTAGTTAATTATCCTCCAGCCGGCACTGTGAATACCAGCCTCCCATTATTAAAGGGGAACACATTATCAATATGGCATAGCAGCCATCAAAGTCCGAGATAACTACTACCAATGGCGAAGAAACTCAATTCAGTTCAGCTTACTTTCCAAAACATTATGACAACTGAAGCACAGTCATCCTTCAAGTTTCACACTTATCCAGATTTTGCGTACAACAATAGAACGCAGTTGTGTTGGTCAATATGAAAAAAATCCTAAAAGTCATGGTATGGTAATACCTTTATTAAAATCTCATAGAGGCTTGAGCAAGCTTTCCAGTTCTCCAATATATTTGTGATCCATATATATTTTGCTTGGTCACTTTTAAGATGTTTATCTTACTTTTCTATAAAATTATACCCAAAAAGGTAAATAACACACCCACAAAACCATTAAACAATAATAATCTATCCAAAATTTAAAATTCACTTTGCAACTAAGAACAGAATTTCCCAATTGGGAAATTCATAACTGAACATGCTGCGACAATTTCTCTAAAACAACAGCAGCGGTAACATAACCACACACAGGAGCTGTCAGAATTCTAGCTCATGATTCTAGAATTCTAGCTCAGGCCTTTAAAGTCCTAAACAGGGTTGGCCCTTGAGATGCTGTCCAACTCACAAAATAAGGTGGGTACCTAATTCGGGAAAGTGGTTTAAGGACCTTTATGTTTTGACATGTGCTATACTAATTTCCCAGCTATTGGAAAGAGTAATGTATTGTATCAACTTGCTTCCCTAAAATGTCCGGATATTTTAAAGTGTCTAATCCTGATCCCCCACAGCCCTCTAGGCTTTCAAAGAATGAAATGTATCTGACATTAATCCAGCCAACTCCGCACAGTTGCGGCTGTAATAACACGGAACCAGCAACATTCCTCACCTATGATTTGGCTAAGCTGAAAATGGCTTGGAAAAACTCTCTCTTTATTGAAAACCATCCTCGTTAGGAAGTTTAAGAGGTGAAGTCATAATGTGGACTAGTCACAGCTAGGAGAAAACAATGCCGTCCCACACTCAAGCGCTCATTAACCTGACAGGAATCTAGATTATCAGGGTGTTAGAGCTATTACCCTTCAATTGTGTTTGCTTTTCAGCTGTTATTTTGTTCATGATTGACGGTAAGAGCTGAGTTTTAAAACCAGACTTGGGATAATGTAATGGTTTTCCATTACAAAGCACCATGTGGATTAATAGTCTGAACAGAGAAGCAAAGGTGCCTGTTCGTTCTCCACTGATAATACTGCTATATATTCTGGCATATAAAACTTAATCACAACAAATACACTGTGTTTTTGTTCCTTTGTTATTGCCATTGAACTTCGAAAGCACGCAGGAAGAATTAACATATAAATGCTATCTGATACTGAGTCACATCACTGGTACATCTAGCCAGGTTTTCACAACCTTGGGTCCCCAGATGTTGTTGGACTACAACTCCCATCAACCCTATCTAGCAGGGCCAGTGGTCAGGCATAATGGGAGTTGTAGTCCAATAGTACCTGGGGACCTAAGGTTGAGAAAGGCTGAATTATCCTAGTCCAGTGGTTTTTAACCAGTGTGCCATGGCACCCTGGGGTGCCTTGAATGATGGTCAGGGGTGCCATGGGCAGCACTGGCTTCTGTCCCTCTTTTCTTCCCTTCCTCCTCTGATGACCTCTCACATCTCTGCCTCCCGCAGCAACCCTGGTTATAAGCTCCACAGGCGAATGGTGCCTCTGGGGCTGGCCAGGGGGTGCTTCTCAGGCCCCTGTGAGGCAGTGCGAGGAGGCACCTCTCTTTGGGGCAGGGGTGGCAGCTGCAGCTAACCAGAGGACTCCCAAGAGGAGATGATAGGAGGGAACACTCCACAAAGGAGGGCTTCAAAAACCGGTGAGAGGCTGCCAGCTCTGCAGTCAAGGGGTGACATTACTGGGTTCCTGATCCCCACAGGGGTACCGCAGAAAGAATGTAGTTGGTCAAGGGAGCCATGGATTCAAAAAGGTTGAAAACCTCTGTCCTAGTCTTAATACTGACTGGCAGTGGGTCTTCATGGAGTTAGATACAAAGTTCCCAAGACTGGCAAGGACCAGAGTCCTTTAGGAGCAATTTGTTGGGGAGGGGGCACATGTAGGTATGGCTGGAGACAAGTGACCCCTTTCTCTCTCACACACACACCTTCCTTTCTCTGCCCCCCTGACCCTCTAACATGTTGAGTCCCAAAACTGGGACCCGAGTCTTCCTGTCAATACTCTCATGTGAGTCACAGGACCCCATACCCTCCAACATTTCTCTGATGAAAATAGGGATGTCCCATTACATAATGATAATTTTACTATTTATACTCCACACATGGAGTATAAATACCCAACACTGGGTTGCCCCAGCCACTCTGCACACCTTCCAACATATATAAAAACAGAATAAAACATTTTAAAAAAAACTTTCCTATACAGAATTGCCTTCAGGTGGCTCGGAGGTTAGATATCTCCATACCCTCCAACATTTCTCCAATGAGAATAGGGACATCATGTGTTTGGGGGCTCCACATGAGATCATGGCCCTGAAAAAAAATGCTTTTCTCAGGGCAAGATCTTGGCATGATATCACGCGAGATCACGGCGCCCCAAATGGCTGCCATGCTCTCACAGGAAGAAAATAGTTTTTCTGGGACACTTGTGGGGTATGCCCCCCTTTCTTCCATCCCCCCACTCCTCACCATGCCCATGAAATTAGGTTAAGGGTTGTGGGTTTCCCTTAAATCAGGGTTGGCGAGCCATTATGGCTCCAAAGGCCGGATCCTTATCAGGATCATAATGCCATTGTACAAATCTATGGTGTGGTCATGCTTGGAATACTTTGTCCAGTTCTGACCTCCTTGCCACAAAAAGGATATTGTGGAGTTGGGAAAGGTTCAGAAAAAGGCAACCAAAATGATCAAGTGACTCCCTTATGAGGAAAGGTTGCAGCATCTG
This sequence comes from Lacerta agilis, assembly GCF_009819535.1. Lineage (NCBI taxonomy): Eukaryota > Metazoa > Chordata > Lepidosauria > Squamata > Lacertidae > Lacerta > Lacerta agilis. The sequence goes on from NC_046331.1 coordinate 23,377,052, forward strand.
AGGCTTTTTGGTTTAGAGAAAAGGCAAGTAAGAGATTACATGATAGGAAGCTATAAAGCTATGCATAGCCTGCTGAAAATGGGTATAGAAAGGTTTTTTCCTCTTTCTCCCATAACACTAGAACTCATGGACACCCAATGAAGCTCATTGTTGGAGGATCCAAGACAGATAAAAGAAAGCACTTATTCACACAGTTAAACGATGGAACTTGCTCCAGTGGGAGGCAGTGACGGCCACCAACTGGAATGACTTTAAACGAGGGTTGATAAATTAATGGAGGAGAAAGCTATTGGTGGCTACTGGCCATGACGACTAAGTTCTGCTTCTCAGGTCAGAAGCAGCAATTCTTCTGAATACCAGTTGTTGGAAACCACAGGCAGGCGGAGTGCTCTTGTGCTTGGCTACAAGTGATTACAGCTATGCTCACCAACCTCCACAGTTGAAGGCAGCCATGCTTCTTAATACCAGTTGCAGGGAACCACAGAACGGGAGACTGTTCTTGCTTCCAGGCTTCCCAAAGAAATCTGGTTGGCCACTGTTGGCCAGAACAGGTTGCTGGATTAGATGGGCCATGGCCTGATCCAGCTGGCTTTTCTGTCTGTCTTGGTCTGTCTTGGAGGCCAAATTTGGCAGGTGAGTGGGACCACCCACTTGTCACTTACCTGAGATCACAAAAACGATGTCAGGTGATTTTGCACTTTGAAGTCCTGAAATCAGCAGCAGCACCAACAAAGCACCTGTTGGGCAGCCCCCCCACCCTTACCTGTCCCACACGTGACACCATGTATGGTTGCCCAAAACAGCCTCACAGGCCAAATGGGGAAGTCCATAGATTTCTCTTAGACAGACATAAGCAGAGCTGATCCAAGTCATTTTGCTGCCTGAGGACAAGCTAGCCTTCTCCCTCTTGCAGGTACAGATGCCAACCACAATGGTAGTCTTATCTTAGTTTTAATACTTGAGATGGGCACTCGCCAAGGAGACTCACCTGATGCCATCGTTACATATATTTAGGCATGCAACAAAAAACCTTTTATCGAAAGGGCTTTGGTTTTTAAGCAATCTATGCCCTTTGTGCAGAGTGAGATGTTTTAATCCTTTTTTAAATGGTCTTTTAGGTTTTTTTAATGTTGGTTTTAATGTTTGTATGTGTTAGTTTACTTAAAATATTGTTAGTCACTTTGAGTTGCTGTAGCAAAAAAGGGACTAATGAGTGGAACAAGCTAATAACAATAACAATAATGTGTCGTATACCAAAGCATAGTGCAATGGTGAGATATAAGTGTGCACTGGACAGTATACAGGGTGGACCTGCCCCTCAGATTTGTTTGCATGCCATCACTGTTCATTCCCATCTTGGTTTTTTAACTCTCTAAACCAGGTTTTGCCAAACTGGTGCCCTCCATATGCTTTTGGACGACATTTCCCACCAGCCCCACCATCATACAGCCATGCTGGATGGCATTGAAAGAAGCTCTAATCCAAAACACCTGGCGGGAGCCAGGCTAGCACAGGCTGCTCTTAAACTATTAACTACTCGACAGAACGATTTCATGCCGGTTGTCTCTATAGAGCCTAGAAAACTAAAATGTCACTGTGACACAAGAGAGAATGACTAAATCTTACTAATGATAATGACAGGAAACGAAAAATGACCTGACTAATCTTTCAGCTATTGCTTGACTATTCATATCTATACATGTTTTGCTAGAATTTGAAATGAGGGAGGTGGGAGAGACAGAGAAAGTTATCATTTTGTAACATTTCAAATGATTTGGTTTCTTCATAGCATTTAGCTTGGTACGTTCAATGATCTAGTCTCACCAAATTAACTGTCCAGCTGAACTTTTTGCAGGAAAAATGGTCACAGCTCCCTTAAATGCTGTTGCCTCCATTGCTGTGATGCCTCTGTGAAATCAGAGCAGCTTTGTGCTCAAGGGGGAGCAGAACTTAAAAGATGTTAACACCAACATCAACAAGAACAAAGTTCGCAAGCAGTTTTTGTCAAATCAAGCCAGATAAACAATACCCTCATACCATTTCGTGTGCATGCACACGAAAGCTCATACCAAGAACAAACTCAGTTGGTCTCTAAGGTGCTACTGGAAAGAATTTTATATTTTGTTTCGACTATGGCAGACCAACACGGCTACCCACCTGTAACCTCATACCATTATTATTATTATTATTATTATTATTATTATTATTATTATTATTACTACTACTACTACTACTACTACTACTACTACTACAATTTATTATCCACCCCTCAACCCAAGGTTCTAGTCTGTGTTACAACTATTGAAACACAATATTGGTACATAGTATTTCACACTATAAAAACAGCTTAAAATAACTCAAGATGACAGAAATAGGGTCAAAATCCATGGACTTTTCAATGACACATTATTGGTGTAAATTATTTTATATTTGGATGGAGACATGGGGGGGGGGCTTTAAATCAGGAAAGGGGAACCCGTGGTCTTTCAATGCTGTTGGACTACAATTCCCATCTTCCCATGGCAGCTGAAGTCCAACAACATCTGGAGAGCCCTGTGTAGACAATTGCTGCATATGTTATGTTGCATAGGTTATGAATACACATTTCCAATTTACTTACTACATTTATACAGCTGCTCCATTACAGAAGTTCTCTACAGGAAGCAAGAGCAATGATATTAAAATATAGTATGAAGCGATAAAAATGTAACAAGTGATTAAAAAAAAAAGCCGAGAAGCCTAGATTATAGGGGGGAAAGATGATTTTTTTAAAAAAAACCCTGCATCAAGCATAGTAACCTCTCACCTGCAGCCAATCAGGACTCAGTTGTTCTTTGTTAGTTGGTCATTTGTGAGGGACAATTCACACCAATCTAGTTGTTTGCTGCTCTTCATGTGCCCATGAAGGCTGGCAGACTTGTCTTTATATTACTAATTACTCAACCCAAATGAATGTTGTTATTTTTTTCTGAACCTGACTGAATATACAAGCAAAACAGAATCACAAGATGTTTGTATTACCACCTACTTCTGCTAAATTTCTTATGCTGCTGGATGTGGGTATGATGAAGTTTTGTGGCTTGAAGGAGAGCTACTTCCTTTTATATAGTTTGGTGCTTCCATTTCAGATTTTAGAATAAAATGCCATTTATGCTTGCATTCATAAACATTTCATGTGCAGCCAAATAAGGTTATTTCTTTTTCTTGGGTAGAGGGGTTGTCTCTCATGTCTGGATGGGTTGTTGTCTTTACAAGGAAGTATCTCCTGCATCTGGGGTTGAAGGCAGCTGGTACAGCCTTGCCAAAAATGGGTCGGAACTTAGAGCAGTCTCCATCTATTTCCTAATGATTGTGGTTCATTTACCTGTAATCACTCCAACAAAAAAGGCATTGGGCATGCTGGCCTCTAACTACTAAAGAAGCAATTATTCAGACCCTATTAACCCTCTTCTTCTCAAACCCCAAGTCATCATAGTACCTAACACATGGATTAAGCACCAAGGATGGCATAGCTAGAATTGGCTTGACCTGACTGAGGTCTGTGAGATTTAGAAAAAGGGGTATTGATGACTTAGCTCTGAGTATTTTCAAAGAGGATTCCCCGCCTCCCTCAGTTAATGCTACATCAGGATGAACATGCAAGCATTTCCGTTAATCATGAGATGCATGTGTAGCTTTGCATATCAGGAGTCTCTTGAACAGGTAGTTCCTTACAATGAATACTCTTCTCCTAGGGAGGAGACCCATCTATCTACTGAACAAAAAGGCACACCCGCATCTCCATAATGCACAAAGAAATGTAAATTCCAGCTGAGTGAAGGCCCACTAGAAGGATATAAATACAATAATTTGGGTATTAGAATTTTTTTCGTCATGGACTTCACTGATGTGTCAACTCTCTTAAACCCTTCTGGTCCACCTAGCAGTGAAAACTGATTCATTAGAGCCAGTAGGGTGCTGCACTACCAGTAGGGATGGAAGAGAAATTCAATTCAGTTCACATTTAAAATCGAACTTACTTAATTTGCACTTCCTGAAACAATGTGCAGCCCAAAACTATCTCCAAACCACCTCTCTCTCTCATCTCTCTCTTAAGACCATCTGCTCAATGAACTCAGAAACTCTTCCTTTTATTTTCCTTCCTAAAGTGCTTGCTCCACCCCCACTCTGGCTAGCTGTCTTGGTAGCCAATCAGAAAGAGGCTCCAGCACTCTGGTGGAATTCCAAGGTACTGCATCACCAGACTCTGGTCTAGCTGTCTGTCACACTAGGCTTTGGGAAGGAGGCAGGAGGACTCTAGGACCCTGTCAAATGTTGACGAGGGTCACCAAAGAGGGCCTTGATGCAGCCCTTGGGCCATTCTTTGGACTATGCTGTGTAAGATTATGTCCAGTCTTTATTGAGCATTCAACTTGATTCCCTTGTGCAATGTTTATACATCTTCCTGTTGTTAATTCATTCATTCCACACTTTTCAGTGCATTTCACAGTCACTTTCCTAATCAAAAAAAGTCTGTTTACTTTTTAAAGTCTGTTTCCTTTTTAAAGTTGTGCCAAGGCAACATAATGTTTCGATCCAGTTTAATTGCACATACCCAAAATTATGATATGTGCTTGAATCCCTCCTGCAAAATACAGACAATATGTAGGTGCCCAAAGAGATTTTCTACCTTCAGGAGCCACTGCATTAAAGGCTCTCCATGTATCATGCTTTTATGATTCCAGAAGGCTCAGTCTTTGCTGTAGGGTCAAATACGCTGGTATGACCTTTTTAATAAGCCAGCAGGTACAACTTATTCTTGACCATGCCACATGTTATCCACTGTTAACTGTCAAGTTCAACCAGCAAAAGTATCTGCTTCTTCTTTAAACAGTTGAGTGGTATATTGGAAGCCATTTTATACTGAGCCAGACCACTGATCCATCTAGTTCAGGCATCCCCAAACTCGGCCCTCCAGCTGTTTTGGGACTACAACTCCCATCATCCCTAGCTAACAGGACCAGTGGTCAGGGATGATGGGAATTGTAGTCCCAAAACAGCTGGAGGGCCAAGTTTGGGGGTGCCTGATCTAGTTCATTACTGTTTACACAGACTAGCAGTGGTTTTCCAGGATTCCAGGGAGGAGATACTCCTGGTCCTAAATGGAGATACATGTACCAGGGATTGGAGACTTCTCCATGCAAAGCACACACTCTAATGCAATAGTTGAATCTACCTCACACTGTTCTGGAGCAGGGTGTGAACTGAAACATAGTCATTTTCTGAAATCTGTACTTCTCCAAATTTTGCAATGTCATTTAATGTTTACTAAAATGCATGTTGTAAGGTAAACTGTGCAGAAAATGTATATATTAATGAAAATAATATACAAAATGCATTATGTTAGGGGAAATATAAATGTTACGGGAAATATACTTCGCTAAAACATGTATATTAGGCAGCATTGCATACAAAGGTTTGTTTATTAGGGGAAAATTCATACTGAAATGCTGTTGAATAATTTCATTTAGTATTTTGAAAGGAAGGGTTTTGTAAAGCAAACAGGGTTTCACTGAGTTTTGTAAAGCAAACAGTTGCAGAATATGGCCTGAAGTTACGTGGCTGTTTCTAAAACTAGTTTACCATACCTGCTTATCTCTTACAGTTGGACCACAACAGAGAACCTGTCAAAAACTATCTTCCTAATGCACATAAATAGCAGGAGAATAAAATGGTGCCCTTTAGTCAAAGCTAGTCAGTGTTTGGGTGGATAATAAAACTAACACCAAAGGGCTCATCTAGCCATGAAGCTTCCTGCTGAGCTGAGTTGTGCAATACAGACCTGTACACATTTACTCAGAAGCAGGTTCCACTATGCTCTAGGGGTTTACTTCCAGGTAAAGTGCAAAAAGAATTGCAACCTATACTTCCACAAAACTTTTGGCTGGACTCTTTAGTCCTCATTCTCAACCTAGACATAGCCTAAGGATGTGCAAACTGGTTAACCCACATGCACACCAGCTCCCTCCCTGCTATACGATCCTGCCCTGCTACTCTTGAGGCCCTTCTTTGAGTTCCTCTGCCATTAGGCAGCCAGCAGAGGGATAAAAGAGAAGGACAAGAGGCAGAGAGGAAGCCCCTCGTGGCTTATATTCACCCAGCAGAAATACAGCTCGGTATGAAAAGTTAGGGGATTTCAGCAGGAAGTTGGAGGACATGCACTGAATGGATATGAAGCAATGTGACTACTCCAAAACAAGTGCAAATATTACTGAAAGAGGGATTGTGTATGACTGCCCTGAAAACATCAGGAGCACAAATAATCATGAATGCACAATAAAAAAGATGTATTGAGAGGGCAAGAATGAGGGTAGGAACAGTCCTCTATCTAGTAAGAGTTCCCTAGGCTGGTCTGCTCTAAACTTCCTAAACTCCCCTACTGTTTCTGGTACAATGGAGAATGCTGTTCAATCAGCAGTGCTGAAATAAGATACACCTGCTACTCCTTTCTGATTCTGGATGTAGAATTGGGAGGGGGCACCATCTTATCCTTCTCAGGCAGCAACATGTCTTGGGCTGGCTCCCCCTAATGTGTAAATTGTAATGTAGATTGGAATAAAAATTTAAGATTTACAATAGGAAGTCTCTCACTGTCTTGTTCTTGCTCTCTTTACAAACATTGGAAAGGGCAGTGTGTTTGCATGTGCTGCCCATGCTTCCTCCATGCTCATGTTATATAGACACTGCCATTTGGTGGGGCCATATGTATGTGAACCTGTGTGTGCAGAAAGAGCTTCTATGCACGTATGAGGAGGGTTCCTGATGGTCTCCAATTTCCCATTTGTGTAAAGGAGCCCCAAATGCCCACAAGTGTATGTGCAAATGATCACTTCACACAACCCAGGTGTGCAGTGGGTGTAGCTTACTGCATGTAGCAATGAGGGGTGTGACCAGTAGGTATTAAACATGTGAAGTGTTGTTGTTTTTAGCATCCCTGATATAAACTCCAGATGTGTTGGACTACAACTCTCATTAGCCCTAGCCTAACTGGGGTTGTTAATAACATAAAGACATAAAAGAGGCCTGCTGGATCAGACCAAAGTGAACCATATAGTCCAGTGTCCTGCTCTCACAAAGAACAGCCAGATGCAGATACGAAACAGCTGGAGGGAAACAGGTAGGGAAAGATTAATATAGAATAGATAGGCTGCTGTCGCCAGATAAATTTATGGTGCCAGTGTAGGCTCAGTATTCACACATTTTTTAAAAAGTTATTTATCTCTGTTGTTTTATTTATATTTTAATCAGGAACAAATATTGCGTAGTCAGAACTTAATTAATGAAGAACTGACGCATGAACTAGAACAAAATGCATGTCACTCTTTCATAGATTAATGGGCTCCATAATCCTGTCAAGACTGGTAAAACATGTTTATATGCTGGCAAAATAAAGGCAATTGTTTTTGTGTGTGCGCACACACACACACACACACACACACCACACAACCACTTTCTTACTTCCACCTCTCTAGCTGGATTACTCACAGGGCTGTTTCAAATCAAAACTTAATGTTACATTGGATAGTTCAGGAAGAGGTTGTGAAGGAAAAAATTCAGTTTCCATGCCAACTAGATCCTTTAAAATACCTTCTGGTACATTATGTCCTACCTTCTCCTCTAAAAAATGGGCCACATTCAGATACTATAGTGGAACATGTCCTGACTTTATGTTGTAAAGTCAGTAATGTTGCAAGTGAAACTCGACTCCACATCAGAATTTTAATAGCTAGCCCTGACAAAGCTAAAGTGGATCATTTATTTGGGTAATCTGATATTGATGGTAAAGAATTGCCAATCAACTTGTGTGTGAGAAAGTTAGCACCCACATGAAGTCAGAAAATGGCTGTTCCACAAATGATGTTTTGCTTACATGGAAATTATAGTTTAGAAATGAGACCTGCAACCAAATGTTGCAGTGCTAAATGTTTGGGAAAGGGCTCAGTGGTGGAGCATCTGCCTTGAATTCAGAAGGTCCTGGGTTCAATCCTAGGCATTTCAAGGTAGGGTAGAGACTCATGCCTGAAATTCCAGAGGGCTGTTGCCAGTCAGTGTAGACAATGCTGATCTAGATAGTCCAATGGCCTGATTCCAGAATTAGTTTAAGAAATTATTTCAGTTACACCAGCATGTTGTACCAGTAAGAATGCTAGATTAGGGTGGGGGAGATCTAGGTTCAAGTCTGCAACCAGCCATGCAGCTCACTGGGAGACTTGGGGCCAGCCACTATCTCTTAGCCTATCCTGTCTCAAAAAGGTTGTTGTGAGAATAAACCAGGGAAGGGGAGGACTATATGTATTGTCCTGAACTTGAAAGATAGGTGAAATTTAACTTTTGCAAATAAATACATTGCCATTCCAGGGGAGCAGAATACAAGGCAAATGGGACCTATGGAATGTTAAAGGAATGGGACAAGGGAGATATGCTCAAGCCTACCCAAGCATGGAAGGGCACAAAGTCTTTCCATGTGTCCTCTACCCTCTTGGCTGGTCTGCCCCACAGTCCAATAACCTAATGCCAAAGTGGGGAGGAAAGAAGCAGCAGAGCCCAGCAGTAGCAGGAGAGAGATATTGTGCCCCAGAGGAAATGCTGCTAAGTAACAACTCAGCTAATCAAGAGTCCGAACTACCTCCCATTAAACGGACATTGTGTCTCGGTTGACAATGCAACTTCTCAGAGAGAGTGCATTTCAGAACAAGCTGTACTTGGCAGCTTGCCACACTGCTCGAGAGATCCTTCTCCTGCGGGATTCCAGAGCTTCCTCAAAATACAGCAGGTCTCTTTTCCATGAAATACAGCAGGTCTCTTTTCCATGAATGTGGCATGAAAGAAAAGAGATTGGAAATGTCAGAGCTGGGGTTGTCATTGGTGGACAAGCAGATGGGTTTAAAGGGAAACTGTGGCACAAGCCAGTTCTCCTTTCTCCTGCACACATGCACACTGCTGTCACACTGGACTGGATCCTTTCTTTATTTTATGAGCATGCATCAAGTTGATGGATGTCCGGGAGAGGAAACAGGAATTATCAAGCCATTTGACTTTCAGATTATAATCTAAGATAGCCTTTCATTCTAATACTGCAGGTGAATGCACACTGGCACCCTGTTTGTCATGCTAACTTAAGCCCGGGGGGGGGGGGCTTCCTAGGGCAACGGCACATCAAAAAGCAACCAAAATGATCAGGGGGATGGATCAGGGGGGTCAACAAAATCTCTCAATTTCAGTTGTCTCAGTTTCTCATTTTTCCATTCTTAGCTACAGTTCTATACATTTCTGCTGCCCATCTGCCTTTAAAAGAGAAAAAAGAATCCTATTGAAGATTCATTGTGGGGATAACCAACGTCTGGGACGACCAGTAATTCCCGGAGTTCCTGCTCCCACTGGCCGTGAAAGGGTCCGCTGGTTATGATCTGAATGTTGTGAGATTGTTGTTGGAGTTCTGAAGGTTTCTGAAGGTTTCTTTGGAGTCGTGAAGGCTCCTCTGGAGTTACGAAGGCTTGAGGTTCCAAAATGTAAAGAATAGAAGCGGTGGCCAAAACTAAGAAGGCGGCCAAACAAAGCTTTGAAATAAAATGAAATAAGAGACTGCAGTCAATGGTGGAGTTGCAAGTTCCCAGCTACTGCTCTGTGCGGTTTAGTTTTCCTTTCGCTTTCTCTCTCTCTTGGCTTGTCTCGCACGGCTGTTCTCTCTTGGCTTGTCTTGCATACTCTACACACCGCTACAGAGAGCAGGGGCCTTTTATTAGTAAATTGAACATCGTCATAACGTTAACAATAACCAATCACAACGCTGTATCTGGGTGAGTTTCTGGGCGGGAAACTCCTAACTGACCGTTACTGAGGCTAATTTTAGCGCGCTTTGCTACCAGCGCAGAGGGATCCAGGCAGCAAACCTCTGCCGGATCTCCTTGCCTTCCGTGCACCTTAAAACGTATTCCCACAATTCATGATTTTAATGCAAACTTACACATTTTTGCAAGCATTTTCCTTGAAATATAATGCAATTCAGAGACTGTTTTCATGAAAATATTCATTTTTATGTACATGTTTTTGTACCCAGTGCTTGGAAGAACTGCATTGCATAATTCAAAATGGTCTATAGAATTAACTGCCCCGAGAGGTGCCAGTTTAGGATTTTTTTAAAGGGAATTAGAACAATTCATGGTCTATCAATAGCTACTAGTCACAATAGCCAAAAGCAGCCTTCAGGTTCAGAAACAATGTTACTTGGGTATTAATTGCCAGGGAATGGTGGAGGAAGAGGACAGTTGCCTTCAGCTCCTGCTTGTGGGCTTTTTAAAGACATCTGGGGGATAGCTTCTGAAGCCAAAACACAAGCTTTCAAAGAGGGAGAATGCAAAACAAGGAGTGTAGCTTCATCTCTTCACTCTTGTCATTGCTGAGATGTTTGGAGAGGGCTCCTGCCCTCTGAGATGTTTGGAGAGAGCAGGCTGTGAAAGCAAGGAGGAGGAAGGGAAGGGGGAGCAGGGCAAGACACACTTCTTACAACTGCCTCATTACTCACAGCAGTGGCTTGCTTACACACTGGTACTGGCTGGCACCTCAGGGTGCCACCTAAGAAGTCTTGAGTCCTCACCTCCAATTGTGGCAAGGTTCTGCAAGGGCTCCTCCTAAAGGAAAAGTCCCTGCAGAGCTGCGCCACCAGGAGGGGAAAGTGAGGGCACGGCAGCAGCACAGTGGGTGCTGCATCAGGCATCAAAATGTCTCTGGGTGGCCCTGAGGTTAGATGACATTGATTCAAAGAAAGTGTTTCCCCACACTTTCCATTTCTTTCCCCCATCACCCTCCTTACTGCAAAAGCCTGATCTTTTAGAGAAGTGAGTTTGTTGTGCAAAAGCTTCACATCAGCTGTAACTGCACAACCTGAATTTACTGGTATGATTGAATCCCATCAGGATTTCACTGCCTGAGATGAAACAGTAGATGATGCTCCCCACCACTACCACTACCAAAGCCTTGCTAATGGCATAACTGTAGTGGCTTTCTGGTTCTGGCAAGATCTCACCATAGGTCTGCAAGATATTGCCAGAACCTGGAACCTGCTGCTGCAGGCACTTCTCAGTTCTCTGGTGGTGGTGGCAGAGGTGGGGTGTCTCCCACCACAGGAGAAGCAAGGTGAAGGGACACTGGTGGCTTCTGACAAGATCTTGCTAGAGTCTCACCAGAAGGCACAGCTGCTTCTCCTCACTTTGCCAGGGGAAGGGAGGGCATCCATAGTGGTGCTGGAGAAGCGAGTAGAAGCAGCAGCAGCTTCCAGTGTGACATCTTGCCAGAACCCAGAAGCCACAGCTGCAGCTACTTCTCCTTACTTCTCTGGTGGCAGGGGGCAGCGCTTGCAGTCACAGTGGTGGAGCAAAGAGAAGTGGTGGTAGCAGTGGCTTCCAGTGAGACCTCATGAGATTTCATGGGGCAGGCTCTCACAAGATATCACTGGAACCTGGAAGCTGCTTCCGCTTCCCCACACTTGGCGATGGGTGAGTTGACCATGGGGCTGCTGCCCCTTGAATTCTGCCCCTCCCACCTGGGGTGCCTGCCTCAGGGATGGGCTGACCATGAGAAAAAGATCTGGAAAGCTGAAAAAGCAGTGAAAATAACTAGACTAGGGAAATCACTTAACAGTTCACCTCTTGGGAAAGGACCTAATGCCATTTCACCCTGGTAACTGCAGTGGGGAAAATTATGAACATGTTGAGTCAATAGATTTCAGGGCCTTTCAAACACCAGCAGGCAGGAAAACAACCCCTCCCCTTTCTCCTCTTTGCATGTTTAGAATTTGTTGTTCAAACTGGCAAGAAGGTTGTATGCATTCCATGCTGCTAATTCAAAATGCTGTCAAGCAACCAAACTTCACACCAGCCTCACAGTTTCACTATGAGATGTGGAAAGGCTATCAAAGAAAGCTAAGCAATAGAGAGCATATACATTAATATATCCATCATTTGGGTGGGAAGATGATGGTTAATTTCAGCATAAGGTCCCACGGTGGATTGCAGCAATTAAAAAAATGCAATATTAAAAACAGTTCAAAACAGTCACAAGAATGGAGTCAGTATTGAAATATGTATCTTCAGTGTCAAAGACTAGGGAAGCTTTCTAGTTCAAAGCTTTGATTAGATCTAAATAAGCTCTGCAAGAGGACTACTTATTTAATACATTATTCACCACACCCTTCCAAAAAAATAAAATACAATCCAAAGCAGGAGAATGTCCCAAAAGACATCTTGGTATGTTTATTGCAATTTTGTTCCACCAATCAGTTAACTGAATTTCAAAAGGACCATGTTTACAAATCAACTATTCTTGGCCAGGAATTGAAAAAGAAAAAAAATGGCAGCAGAAAGCAAAGCAATACTGAAATTGTGAAAGACACTTATGTTGGGGAGACAAAACACCAATATTTCTTTAAAAACAAAAAAAAAATGCCAAAGGAAGAAAAGCCCAGTAGAGGATGTTCCTCATCAGTAACCTAAATGAGTAATTAACATGTCTGGGCGAGCAGCTGAGCTCTTAACCAAAGCAAAACTGGAATGTTTTCTCTGTCCTCTTGGAGAAGCAGCTTCAGGCCAAGTGAAAGAAAAATGAGCAAGCAGAGTTACGCTGGTCATTCAGAAAGGAGCCCCAAGCAGGCACTTTGCTACTAGTATTTACAAGCATTCACTTGTAGTGTTTGCTTTCATAAGCTGCTTTGGGGGACATTGTTGAAAAGTGAGGTGTACATTTGTTTGTTTGTTTGTTTCATATACTTGCCACCTTCTCCTCTAAGGAGCCCAGGGTGGTGTCTGTGATTCTTCTCTATGCATTTTATCCTCACAAGAAGTCTGTTAGGTAGGTTAGACTGAGAGGCAGTAAGTGGCCCAAGGTCACCCAGTGAGTCACACGTTGAGTGGGGATGAAAATCCTGGTCTCCCGGGTCATGGTTCAACCCTTTAACCACCATAGCTGTCAACTTTTCCCTTTTCTTGCAAGGAATCCTATTCAGAATAAGGGAATTTCCCTTTAAAAGGGGGGGGGGGAGTTGACAGCTATGTTAACTACTATACCACATTGGCTCATTTTGGAATTAATGAATAAATGAAGGGGAGGGTAGAAGAATAACCAAGCCAAATGCCCTGCAATATCAAATGTTCTCCAAAAGAATACAGATACAGTGTATGGATTTCTGATGCCCTGTTGTTACCTGCTCACTCAAGGTGCCATTGTCTCCCCTTTCAATTTATTATTATCAATAATATGATTTCAAATTATATATGAGCACAAACAACTAGAAGAATTTTGTTCCAGGATCACTTTTTTTTATTAGAGATTTTCTTAGTTTACAAGTGTACAGTGTCTCTCGCATTTTTCCATGTAACATTTTTACAGATCAATTTTGGTTGTTGAGACATTAGGCAGAAAGGGGGGGGGAGGTGGGTGGGATGGGGGGGAGGGTGGGGTGGGGGGGTGATGTTTCTTTTTTTCCTTAGTATATGTAGGATTTGGTGTCAGCATCGTTTGTGTTGGTTCTCTGTTGTTCGCTTGTGTTTCCTTGGCGGTGAGAGGTCGCAATTGGCGTAGGGTGTGCTTGTTCCTTTGTGGTTGGCTGTGGTGATCTTTGGTTTTCTGTGTGAGTGGGGTGGGTGGGTGTTTTGGATCAGTTTAGCCATATTGATTTGTATGCTGCCGGTAGATTTTTGTCATTATCTTGTTGAGCTGTGTGTATGATGAAGGGGGACCATATGGGGGTGAAGGTATCTTCTTCCGTTTGCCCCCGTGCTAGTTTTAGGTTGCTGGTTAACTTTTCTAGTAGGGCTGTTTCCCATACTACTTGGTACCAGGGTCACTTTTCATAATACTTACATTAAAAGGTAAAAGGCAAAAGGTAACATACATTAATTATAACAACAAATATTAATTAAATAAAAGCAAAAGAATTATTATTCGTCTGTTGATTCAAAGAAACGTTTGATAAAGCATAACTCATTGTGGGAGCAAGCTAGTGTAAGTTAACCTGGCGTAAAGTTGCACCAGATCCAAAACCTGTCCAGCAGTGGGGAAGCTGCTGCCACTCTCCCTGTCCCTGGCAGAGGTAAATCAGTCCTATAAAATAGTGGCTTAGGGCTTAGGCCTAGTTGCCAGGTCATCTGACTAGGCTGAATAGGCTTAGGATCCAGACTAAGTCTCCCCCTCTAATCATGCCACACCACACCTCCATCACGCCCCTTGCAAGGAGACTTACACTTGCCTCAGCTTCACCAGCTGAGCCATGGATGAGCAAATTACACCTGTATATTGTCAGCTGAGCCAAGGTTGGGGACTTAATGCTGGCTGAGCCAGGAATCAGTCAGCTGAGCCAGAGATCAGCTGCATCCTAAGCTGATCATCCCTCTGGATCTTTCCACAAGATTGCCCTCTGTGTCTACCAAGTCTATCCAGACTCGGAAGAGAAGTGGGCTGACTTATGGGTTTCCTTTAAGTGCCTACTTAAAGGAAACCCATGATCCAGTCAGGATTCAGGCCTCATCATGGGACTGAAACTGCCTTGGTCGCACTGGTCGATGATCTCTGGCGGGCTAGGGACAAAGGTGAGAGCTGTTTCCTAGTTCTGCTGGATCTCTCAGCGGCCTTTGACACCATCCACCATAACATCCTTCTGGACCGGCTAGAGGGGTTGGGAGCTGGCGGCACTGTTATACAGTGGTTCCGCTCCTTCCTCCTGGGCCGTGTTCAGAAAGTGGTGGGGGGGGGATGAGTGTTCAGACCCCTGGGTTCTCACTTGTGGGGTGCCTCAGGGTTCCATCCTCTCCCCCATGCTTTTCAACATCTACATGCAGCCGCTGGGAGAGATCTTCAGGGGTTTTGGGCAGGGTGTTCATCAGTATGCGGATGGTACCCAGCTCCACCTCTCTTTCAAAATCAGAACCAGTGACGGTGGTGAAGGTACTGTGTGAGTGTCTGGAGGCAGTTGGAGGATGGATGGCAGCTAACAGATTGAGGTTGAATCCTGACAAGACAGAAGGCGGGCAGGTGTGGAGGACTCCCTGGTCCTGAATGGGGTAACTGTGCCCCTGAAGGACCAGGTGCGCAGCCTGGGAGTCATTTTGGACTCACAGCTGTCCATGGAGGCGCAGGTTAATCCTGTGTCCAGGGCAGCTGTTTATCAGCTCCATCTGCTACGCAGGCTGAGACCCTACCTGCCCGCAGACTGTCTCGCCAGAGTGGTGCATACTCTGGTTATCTCTCGATTGGACTACTGCAATGCGCTCTATGTGGAGCTACCTTTGAAGGTGACCCAGAAACTACAACTAATCCAGAATGCGGCAGCTAGACTGGTGACTGGGAGCGGCCGCCGAGACCATACATTGGCTCCCAGTACATTTCCAAGCACAATTCAAAGTATTGGTGCTGACCTTTAAAGCCCTAAATGGCCTCGGTCCAGTATACCTGAAGGAGTGTCTCCACCCCCATTGTTTTGCCCGGACGCTGAGGTTCAGTGCCGAGGGCCTTCTGGCGGTTCCCTCACTGCGAGAAGCCAAGTTACAGGGAACCAGGCAGAGGGCCTTCTTGGTAGTGGCACCCACCCTGTGGAATGCCTCCCACCAGATGTCAAAGAGAAAAACAACTACCAGACTTTTAGAAGACACCTGAAGGCAGCCCTGTTTAGGGAAGCTTTTAATGTTTAATAGACTATTGTATTTTAACATTGTGTTGGAAGCCGCCCAGAGTGGCTGGGGAAACCCAGCCAGATGGGCGGGGTATAAATATGTTGTTGTTGTTTTGTTGTTGTTGTTGTTGTTGTTGTTGTTGTTGTTGTTGTTGTTGTTATACAGTGCTGGTGTTCTATAGGCATCTTCCAGTTTTGCTAATCACTCAATAAAGTAAAACTAAATGGTATTAAAATGGTCTTTAATCCTCCTCTAGATAGTGACATTTTAGTGGTCAATATATTTGAGGCCACCAGAAACGATAACATTTTATAACTACCGGTATGCTTCTGTAGAGACCCTCCAAATATTTCCAGTGCCAAGAGATTAATATTCTTCAAGCCACTTTTTTTAAAAAAATCTGACTAAAGTTTTACTTTTCTCATCTTAATCTAGTTACTTAGCAATGCCAATGAGGGCCCTGGAAATAAGCCCTGTGTTGTTATTGCTCAAGTAGCCATTGCGATCTTCTGTGAGTACCTGCTCTGACATTACACACAACTTGCGTAAGGCACCACTTGTGTGAGAAGTTTTTTTCCATGCATCAGCTGGCTCCAAATAACGTATGAACTGGCTGTAAGAAAAAACAACATAAAAGTTTGTTAGTTTTGTTTGACGGGATTATATGACATGCTTGAACAAACATCCTCTGATAAATGACAATAAGCAATTCTTCTGCAAGTATCAAAGGAACCAATTAAAAAAAAATGTAAGGGACTAGTTACTTTCAATTTAACTAATTGCATAAGCTGTTGAGTATTCTTAATCATTGTTTAATCTATTAAAAGTTGTAAGTCTTTAAGGTGCCATAAAACCCATTTGTTGTTTCTTCTCAGTGATGTCTTTTCTAATGTGAAATCCTTTATATGGTAAAATATCTTAGATGCTGTTTTATAAGGCATGGGAGATCAATTTTTATTTTGTCTTTAAAAGGAATATATGAGAATTAACCTCATTTTCTCCCAAACTCATGTTATAACTCTTTGGTAGGTCTTTTGCATCAGATAAGTTATGGAGGACTTCCAGAGCATTAACAATAATCACTATTGTTTATTTTATTTATACAGGAGCTATCAATGTATATGGTGTTTCACAGGGCGATATAGGCAAAATCTTTTTCTTTTCTTTTCCTTTCCTTTCTTTTCTTTAAAGTCCCTTGCACAATGAGCTTACAATCTAAATTGTGAGACAATACAAAGACAATGCTATTTTGTGCTGGATGCAGAAGGACATAAGCTTGGTCCTTTAAATCCAAAGGAAGCTTGTTCCATGATCTGACTATTGACAGATATGAATGGAGGACAAGTCTATCAGTGGCTACCACCCACAATTGTTGGCTCCACTTCCACTGTGTGGAAAGTGTTATTGCACTCATGCCCTGCTTGTGGGCTTTCCTTGGGCAACTGATTGGCTACTGTGAGAACACTTTGTTTGGCCAGCAGGGCACTTCTAGTTAGCAAAGTCACTGAAATAAATGGAGTCTGTGGAGAAAAGGCTTGATAGCACTTGATAGTACTGAGTAAACTGAACAAAGCAGTGTATAATTTGAGGGGAAACAAACACAGAGATTTTGTCTCTATTAATTCAGGCCTTGTACAAAGCAGGGAGACATGAAACTCCCTCAGAACTATACAGCTAATAAGAGCATGTGCTACCTCAGTGAAGATCATCCCACTCTGCTTGGATGCTAAGCAACACCTCCACCTGTCTCCTTCTAGGCTAATTGACTTTAACATTAACAGAACCAACCCTTAAGTTACAAACTGAATGATCTCAGTTGTTGTACTTCCAACACCTCTTACCCTCTGATTTGGGCTGTGAAGGAGGCAAGAAGGCATCCCCTCAACTTGGCAACCTGTGTGGGGAAACTGGTCATACTGCCTTAAATCTGTCTCTGTTAGGACCCCACAGAACAAAAGAAAAGAAAAGAAAAAAAGCTGGGGGAGGGGAAGGAGAGAGCAAAATCACAGTGGGGTTTTTTCTTAAATAGAAGGGGTGGTGATAAATGTGCCCCAGTGATATTTGGTTGCTCAAAGGCCCACAGAAACCTGGAGCCAGACAGAGAGCATATGCATTAATATATCCATCATTTGTGTGGACATATTCTGTCAGAAGATGTGATGGTTACTAGCTAAGCTTTAAATAGGAATTATTAGTCCATTTAATGGAGGAGTGAGAGAGAGAGATGAATGGCTATTAGTCTTATTAGCCAAACAGAATGCTCATGGTCAGTTAGTATGCCACTGAATTCTAGTGCATGGTGAGCAGTCAATGGGGTGGGGAGCTGCAGCCTTCATCAACTGCTTAAGGGATTCTCAGAGGCATTTGGAACTGACCCACACCAGTCCAGCCTCAGTTAACTCCCACCTGTCTGCTCTCTTAATTACAGTTTTGCAGGTGGCTTGGTCTGCCAGCTTCCTCCTCCTCCTTGTAGAACTCTGTAGGGAGGGGGAGGACATAGACAAAACTAGAGTTGGCTGGTTCTAATTTCAGCACACTTATTAGGGAGTAAGATCAAAAGAAAACAATGATACCATTGATGATGCATGTATAGGACTGCCCCATGGATTCCACTGAGGCAATGGGACAATTTAGCTGCAATTAATTTGTTTGATCGAATTTAGCTAGCACAAGTAACTTCAGCTGGATTAGGACAGGCATACTAATATTTTTGGGGGGAAAGTTCTTGATTTGTTCCTCCTTTTTGGTGCCACATAATCACCATGCAAATGTTTGCATTTAATCAGCATCAGTTTGATGTGACATAGTGCTACCAAGGTCATTTTGACATAACTTCAAGGGTATATCTTGTTTCAAAGCTGTTTACTCATTCAAAGCACACATGCACGCGCGTGCACGCGCACGCACGCACACTCACACATTCTGCATGCAGTCTAGCCTGCTGCTCAAACTCTTGTCATGATGACTCAGAATGAACTTGAAAAGCTCTTGTAGTAAGGTGAGATTGCTTTGTTTTTTCTGCAAGAGCTACTCTGACTCAGTTTCAAGTAATCAAGCACAGAATAGCTGAGTACGTCCTCCAGACGTTTTGCTAACTTTAGTATATATTTCCCAAGGGAGTGGCTCTATCAAAATTAAAAGGTATACTGCGAGGTGACCAGGATAGCTGTCTGCCTGTATTCATACTGACTTTTTCAAACAGCAGCTTAGGGCCAAACTAGATGGCATGTGAACAGCATGACTGCATTTCATAAAGACACTGCAATCTCTGCCATGCCTCCTTTCCAAAAGGAAACGCGAACCCTGAGTAAGTGCCTGTGTTACACCCCCCCCCAATTTCTACAGCAGTGTGAGATTTCAGGGGTCCAAGCGCTTACCCAGGCTTATCCATCTTAAAACTGATAACATGATAATATCAATCCTACCCACACCATACACACCCCACAGTCTTGCTGAGTAGTAGGGAATTGTCAAGTTAGTCTATTCTACTCCAAACACTATATTAGAATACTGTGTATATCTATATGGTTGCATCCTACAGCTGATTTTGTCAGGGCCAGTGGTATCATTAAGCCAACTAGGCAGCCGTCTAGGGTACAGACATTAGTGGGGCACAGTACTGACCTGTTGAGGAGCACAGTTTTAAACAGATTACTTATTATTGCATTTTTAAAAATAATAAAAAATAGCACTTTCAAGTTCTGTGCTTCTCATTTTTTTGTACAAGACACCCATTTTTGAAAACTGAAGTTAGCAATTTGTTGGGGGAGGGGCGCGGCAGCGGCATTCAAGTACCCGGTAGATAGTTTTGCCTATTGAGCAAAATGGCCTGGAACAGGTACAGGATTGGGTTAACACAGACAATATTATTACACACTATCTACAATGCTAGAGAGAGGGCAACGAACCCAAGACTGCAACACCATTTGCTCATATACATCACATTGTTATAACAGGGACTTTATGTTTGGGCAATTCAGCTAAGGGCTGAGGTCTACCTCAAAAGTACACATGCATTAGAATTTTCTGTCATGTCTCCCTCTGTGGCCTAGATGTGTTTGTGCGCTATGGTACAATACAGTACTACAATCATTAGATAACAGGACATGTTTTTCCACCATAACAGATCTTGTTAAATATGCATTTGATTACTTTGGTAATTAGAGTTATAACTCATTATTATAAAATCTAGTATTTATTTTTTTCTAGATGCTGGAGAAAAGTGAATCTTGAGGAGAATAAATGATTAACAAGAGTAAACAAATGTTGTCCCTGACAACAGAATCGCAAGCTACGCTACAGTTCCTGTAAATATTGAATGGTGCATAGTTCCCCTGTTCTGTCAACCCACTGCAAAATATTTTTTTCTGCACTTGGTATCATGTTACTGCTGTAACAGTTTGCTCCCCGTGAAAATAATGTGTAGATCTGTGAATATATTTTTTAAAACAGTGGCTGCTAAGGCAAGATGTCGAGTCCCGTTCCCCCCCCCACCCCCTTTTCACACTAAGAATCTGAGAGAGCTTTGCTCAAATTTCTCACATTGATGGAATATACCACCCCAAGAGCCTATTAGGGTTGAATGATAGGATATAAATGAAATTCTTCTACACATTTCAGTGGCAGTACAAAAACCTATTAGTCACAGTTGCAGCACAAGGGGGAAAAAATACAGTGGTACCTTGGTTCACAAACGCTTTGGGTTATAAACGCTTCAGTTTATAAACTCCGCTACCCCGGAAATAGTACCTTGGTTTGCCCCAGGATGAGAATGGAAATCACATGCCGGCAGCAGGGCAGCAGCGGGAGGCCCCATTAGCGAAAGTGCGCCTCAGGTTAAGAACAGTTTCGGGTTAAGAATGGACCTCCGGAATGAATTAAGTTTGTAACCCAAGGTACCACTGTATTTGGAAGGGGGTGACAAAGACTGGGCGGGGGGAGCTTTATCCAAATGAGATTTCTGAAAAAAAAATAACAAATTTCAAATTAACACTCTCATCCTAAACCTGTTTTCTTTGAAGGCCTATTGATTTTGATGAAGCTAACATTCAAGTAAGCATGCTTTTAGGAGTCCACACATAATTTGTATGTGAAAAGCACCTTTCCTTCAAGTATCTCCAGGATCCAACATTTCAGGGGGCGACTCTGCCATTGTCTATGCCCACCTTAAATCCCAGGATTTTTTCATATACCCTTTCGGAAACTATCAAGGCAGCTCTGCCCGTTCAACAAACTTGGCCCTCAAGGGGTAGGGATAACAATATGGTCTGCTGGGCTATAAAGATTTCCCACCCCAATGAAAACTGTCTGAGTCCTCTCTGTATCCATATCCAACAGAGTAAATAGGACCTTGACAGGAGGGCCACCAATGCCTACTGTAAACTCTTGGAGTGGTGTGTCCTATCACACAATTCTTTCTCACTTATAGTACACTAGAATGTACTATGTAGGTATCAAAGGTTGGATATTTAAACTGAAGAAAGGGGGAAAGAGAAAATGCTTAGTATCCTGTAAAGCAATCATGTTTACATGGAAGGAATACAGCAATTACCTGTGTGAACCTGTGTGAGACTTCCCTGCCCCCACCATGCCTAAAGACCTTTTCACTTCAACTCACAAAGCTAGACTAATGTGACTACTCTGTTGCAGTCAATTTCCCTTAGCAGATGGAATGCTCATGATCATTCTATGAAATTGCACTAACTCAGCCAAAGACTTGATAGGCATTTGAAAATCCTCCCCTTGATTAGGTTCTGGAGAGACTGGTTTCATTCAGAAAGTAGATTATTGCAGAGTTTTCAAATGTGCAGCAAGTAACCATACCTGCCCTTGTGGACAGCAGGCTCTAGAACCACTCTAGATTGAAATCAGCATGTTGAGGACAAGCATGAATGATTCTGGATTGAGAAAACTACATTTTTGTGTTATAAAGCAGGTTCTCCTTCATGGAGAGCACGTGTTGCGGTGGAGGCCAGCAAGTCACCCCTCTGTTGCTGGGTGGGGTTGTATAGATGGCCACTGCTGTGATTGGGCTCTGGGTGTTGTTGAGGCGATTTCTATGTTGCAATTGTTGATGGACAGCCCAGCGACTATATATTGCTTGGCTCGCAGCGTGATATACCTCTTTGCTGCGTGCATCGGATCACCCGCCCTGCCCCCCTATTATTAGGCCTCTGCGTATGACCTTGCTATGCCTGTCATGGGGTCATCTGCTTTTGGGGCAGGGGACTGGTAGGAATTTTTCCATTTGGCTGATTGGCTGGTGCCATCTGGTTTTCACCTACTGCGTAGCAATTAGTCACAACTTGTAAGGTTGGCGGTTAGGCATTGGTTATTAATTGGTTGGTGGGGGGGGCAGGGTTGGCTGTGGCTGCCCCTTCAATGCTGCTGCTGTGCGGGGAATTCCATTAAAGGAATCCAGGGGCTTGCCATGTTTGTCCGTATCCCCCGGTCAGGGGCCAGGGCCCACGCAAGAGCCCTTGGGAGCATTAGGGGAGAGGCAAGGGTCAGACCCCCAGCTCCCATTCTCTCCCCAAAGTGTTTTCCCTTTACTGACTTCCACGGGCGGGTGGATGTCAGTTCTGTCCCCAGTGGGACAGATAATGCCTAAGCAACCACTCACATATTTTGTATTTTAATAAAGTTGTGGCCAAAATTATGCCAAAAACCTTAAACTTAAATTTCTGTGTGAAGTGTGTTTCATTTGAGGGGTGGTTTGGGGACCTCGACACGCAAACAGGTTCACATGCAGCAGCCTATAACCTTTACTCTGAGGTAGTTGCCCAAAGCTTTCACCTGCTCCCATTTCACAGCGCATTCTGTACTAATACAAATGTCACAAACATGAGCATAAAGAGAGGCTCCACAGGGCTGTTTATCCTATTAGCAAGTTAGTTCGAGCAGTAGCCCTATTCCCCTATATACTAGCTGATGAAAACAAGCTTCCTGCCAGCCACAAGGGAGTGAATACGCTACTCATGGCTGTGTTCCAACATAGCATGTTCATTTATGCAATGCAGAATAAGGAATGATGACTCAGAGAGCCTTTAAGTAACAACTGTTTATTTGAGCCGCTCCCGAGGTTACCATATGTAGGTACACTCTGCCCAGCACTCAGGTCTACAAGGACCATCCCAGTGTAGTCATAAGAGCCTGGAATGCATAAACAACTTCAAAACATCTGGTGATGTACCTTTCTGACAATTTGGCACATGCAAAACTTTCAGTACACAATCATTCTGTGTTCTTTATACACTGGCAAACAATAAATAACATTTGTTATTTATTTACAGGGGTATACAGAGACTCTGGGATTGTGATGTAGTTTAACTAATTAATTGTTATTTGCCCTGAATTAGCAACTTTGCTTTGAGTTTTATCTAGGAAGGAAACACTATTGAGCCCACTATCTTGGTTCACTTTTAAGGTGTGGAGGCACTTCAGAATCTCCAATGCTATATTTATGTTGCATATCACCATCTACTGTACTTATAAAGGGTTTCCCTTTGGATACAAGAAAGAGGAAGTTATACTGTAGATGGTTCTGTAGAATCCAAAAAGTTGTTACAATGCTGTGTGGATTTGTTTCAGACCCACACGTTATAATAACCCCTCCCCAACTTACAATATCTTTACTCAATACCACTATGTTGCATCTGATGGTGTTGGTTTAGCAATCCTGACCTGATCCAGGTTGCTGAGACAACCTGTATAACATCCAAAGTCACACACCAAAACAACTCTGCAAGTCATGATATTATGCAATGCAGTGTCACTGAGTCTCATCCTAAATCTTTATACTGTATATAGCATAGAATATCTCGAAAGATATTAAATGGGAGGGACTAATTTCACAAAGCATGTTAGTAAATCTTCAGAGTTTGGAGTTATTAAGTATCTCTCAAATGACTAGAAATTCGCAAACACATTTTGTGTATAAGTGAAAGGGGTTGAAAACATCTTCCTATCAGCACCACTACCACAATGGGTTTTGCTTCCAGTGTAACATGTTCCTCCTCCTCCTTCCCATTAGTAGTAGTAGTAGTAGTAGTAGTAGTAGTAGTAGTAGTATATTTGTACCAAATTGTAATAGGTATTTTAAGGGATATATATATATATATATATATATATATATATATATATATATAAAATTGTTCATTAGTGTACCAAGTAAACATGTGCATGAATAACATGTGCATGGGTTGCTCCAGCCACTCTGCCAGCTTCCAACAAATTTTACCACTATAAAGAAGGCCCTCTGCCTGCTTCCCTGTAACTTCATTTCTTGCAGTGAGGGAATCACCAGAAGGCCCTTGGAGCTGGACCTCATAGCTGTCCATGGAGGTATGGGTTCATTCTTCACCCAGGACAGCTCTATCAGCTTCATCTGGTACACTAGCTGAGACCCTACCTGCCTGTGCACTGTTTCACCAGAGTGCTACATGCTCTGGTTATCTCCCACTTAGACTACTGTAATGCACTCTACGTGGGGCTACCTTTGAAGGTGACTTGAAGCTACAACTACCGGTAATCCAGAATGCAGCAGCTAGACTGGTGATTGGGAGCGGCTGCCGGGACCATATAACATAAGTCCTAAGCACAATAGAAACAGTAATAACAGCACAATCCAATGCATATTATTAGTGCAGAAGTGCGCCCATTGCATTAAGTAAGGCATTTTCCAAGTAATAGTATGCATGGCGTTGTAGCCTGAGCTTTATCAATAATTTAAACCTAATGGTCAGGGGTCCATTTACCTTTACCTTAACCTTTACCTGTAGAAAAGCCTATCTTCAACACTTCATCTTACATTCCCAACATTTTATCACATTTGATATAACCAAGAAACAAAATGTAAGATTGGAGTAGGCAGATGAAGTATGGTTTCAGTCGGAAGTAGGTTTAGCAATCTGAGTACACTCCTTTACTTTCCTCCATGCAAATGAACAGCTGTTATTTACTCATATCAGGACACTGTTGAAATAACTATGTGCCCTCCAACCCTTGCAGTGGGTGACCTAGTTCTCACTGATAGGGATTGCACATGAGGTGTACTGTGACCCTATGGTCCCTGCACCTGTTAATCCCCGCCCCCTATCTCTCCACACACACACTTCTTGTAATGACAATGGGCATTCTGTTACTAACAAATAACTGCCTTTGTAATGAAGACCTGTAAATAAATATCTTGTATTGTTCAAACAAATAATTTAATTTAGTGATAATGCAGCATCATTTTCTCAAGTGTATATGTACAATAAAACTGTCAATACACTAAATTCAGTTTAAAGAGAGAAAAAACCCTGACACACCACTATTTAAAGAGCCTGCTGTAAAATCATATGCTTCTGACTCATCAAAAACTCTCAGGTGTAGTTCTCATGGAAGTTGCCAGCTTCCATGGGATTCACATGATTTCAGTGTGTCTTCACGTGCATGCACAAACCCCCTGCACGTAGAAAACTAAGCTAGAAACTTTCTCCCCGAGAGCCATCTTCCATGTGCAGGAATTTTGCTCTTTCTGATAGGAGTACTTCACCATGTAAGTGCTCACTTGTAGTCTGAAATGGTACAGCCTTTGTGCAAGCTTACCTCTTCAGTGAGAACTAGACCATCGTCTTCTGTATGTTTCTTCTTGGGTGTTAAAATCAGCCAGTGAAGTTCTGCTTCACATTTATCTTCTATAGCTGAGACCTGTTACAGGGTGGATCAATAAATTTTCAGTAGTGGTGCACTGTCCACCATCTGGAATTCCTTTCACACACAACCCCGACTTAATTAAAGTTTGAAGGAAAATATGCAACAGTTAATATTAACTATCCAATATATTTTTATCAAAGATAAATGAAACTAATCTGAATGAAAACCTAAACTCAAAGTGGGGGAGGGAGGGAGGGAGAAGAAAAGTGGGGGAAGACAACTTCTGATTCTTTGTCAGCTATATATAGTAAAATTATTCAAAACATCCACTCCAAGATAACACTCAACAATTCCACTTTGTATAAACCATTATTTTCTTCAATCCTCAAACCCAGATATCATAAGTTCATTTTCTTTTTTTGCACAAAAAGTCTATAAGTGGTACAATCTGAATTCCTTTCCAAAGGAGTTCAGTTTATCACCTACATGGTATATAACTGGATTATTTATTTATTTTTGTTTTCTTTGGCATTTTTAGTTCTGGAATGGGGATGATTATCTGCTTGTCTAGTTTAAAAACAGAATGGTGCTTTTCTTATCTTTGTATGTGTCTGCATGATTTATTATTGTTTTGTATGTTTATTTATGAGTATTTTTATTCTATATGTCTTCGATCCCAATAAATACATAAATAAAATTGCTTAAAGCACCTCACACATAACATGGCAGATATCTTTTAAAACTCTTATATGTGTTTAAAAAAAAAGGATAAATCTACCACCCTGACCCCTGCCAGGGCAGTCAAGATGGCCTTTTAGGAAGGAATATTTTTTTCATCTGATAGATTCAAAGATTTCCCTCACAAAGATCTATATGATCTGAAATACTCTTTGTCTTTTGTAGTTGTTATGTATTCAGTGGTCTATGTTCACCTGAGCTTGAGTTTAGACTAAGGATTCTGAGCCCCTGTGTTCTGAGTAGATACATGATATCCAATCACGTAACATTATCAAGGTTTGGGCTACTGGCATTGGCTCTTAAGCTCTGAGTTACAATTCACAGCTTGGAGTTTTTGACAGCCAATCACACTGAGAGTGGGAGTGGCCCAGGCCTTCAGAAAAACATATAAGCAGTTGCTTTGCCCCTGTTGTTCAGTTATGTTAGCTCAAGTCTCTTGCTGTTATCATTGTGTCTGGCCTCATAGAAACCCATGTACACTTCACTGGCAACAAGCATGGGATGCTAGGCTAGTTATGCAGCCCTGGCTGGCTTCCACAAGCTGAAATCACTGCTGGGGACTGTCGCCTCAACTGAGTTGAAGCACCACTGGGGACCTGCCACCTGAGCTGGCTGGAATCACTGACTGAACCACAAGGCAGGTCACACAGAGTGGACCTCATGGCCACCCAGGGCCACATCAAGCAATTTGACCCCACGGTCCCAGGGAAATGGGACTCCTACGCCACCAAGCTTGAGTTTTTCCATGTGGCCAATAACGTGACCGACCCTGTACTGAAGCAGGCCATGCTGTTCAGTGTGTGTGGGCCTGCCACGTTCAAGATTCCCCAGGCTCTCGAGGCCCCAGCCAAGCTAAGCGAGATGACGTTCAACACAATAATGCTAAAGCTGAGGACATACTTCGCTTCCCAGCCATTGGAGATTGCTTGCCAGCACGCGTTCTACAAACGAAACCAGGCCTCAGGCAAATCCATAGAGGCCTTCATCACGACCTTGCGGCAGGACACCCACCACTGCAACTTCAGCGACCTGGAAATAACGCTCCACAACTGTCTTGTGTGCAGCCTAAGTGATGAGAAGCTACAACAGCGCCTTTTTGCCAAGAAAGATCTAGCCTTCCAGGTTGCCTTAGACGAGGCCCTCATGGCAGAGACAGCCAACAAGATGAAGAGAGAGATTCGCCAAGTGCAAAGCCCACCCATGGCATGGAAGGCCGAGGCAGTGCACTCAGAGAAGATTGTAGACAGTGAGGAAGGTGAGGAGGTCCTGAGACTGTGCCCTGGCTTGTCCAAGTGTTTTGGCCAACAGAGAGGTGCAGGGGTGATTTGTACCAGTTGCGGGGGCCAGCATGAATGCCAGTCATGCCGCTTCTGTGATGTCCAGTGTTGGGAATGTGGGAAAACTGGCCATATTGCATGTGCTTGCCAAATGAAGGAGCAGTGGGACACTCCCTGGCGTCCAACTTTAGGGACTGGGGACGGTTGCCGCAGGACTCCAGGTGCAGTAGAATGCCATGCCATATCGGAGTGTACCTGCACACAGGGGCCAGCTGCCACATCTATCCAGAATGCACAGCCAATCTGCGAGAAGATTCGAGTGGCCGTGATCATTCAGGGAATCCCATGCGAAATGGAGGTTGACTCCGGGTCAGCGCTCTCTGTTATTTCTGCTGAGACATACCACCACATCTGCCAGAAGGGAGGAGCCCCCAGCTTGCAGCCCTTTGAGGTTATCTTGACAGACTTCCAGGGGAAGCACGTGCCCATTCAGGGCATTGGCACATTCACTGTCCAATTTAAGCATTTTAGCGGACCACTGCAGCTGGTGGTTGTTGAAGGCCACCGCACCAGCCTACTTGGCCTCAACTGGTTCGACGCACTGGGCATCCATATCACCGGGGTCCAGCACATAGGCCAGTCCAGCTATGAGGCCATCTGTGATGAGTTTGCAGCCGTGTTTGATGTGTCACTAGGGTGCTACAAGGGCCCACCAGTTGCACTGAGCCTCAACTCGGCTGTAGTACCGATCCGCATGAAGGCTCGGCAGGTGCCATTTGCCCTGAAGCCCAAGATCGATGCAGAGTTGGATCACCTCATCAAACAAGGGGTCCTTGAGCCAGTCCTGCATGCACGG
This sequence comes from Lacerta agilis, assembly GCF_009819535.1. Lineage (NCBI taxonomy): Eukaryota > Metazoa > Chordata > Lepidosauria > Squamata > Lacertidae > Lacerta > Lacerta agilis. The sequence goes on from NC_046331.1 coordinate 23,405,260, forward strand.
TGGGAAACCCCAATTGTCACTCGCCTCAAGGCAAATGGGAATGTGAGGATCTGTGCTGACTACAAGTGCACCCTCAACAAAGCCTTGCAGCAGCATGTGTATCCTGTTCCAGTTGTGAGTCACCTTCTTGCATCGCTGGCCAGTGGAAAAGTCTTTGCGAAGCTCGACTTAACCCAGGCATATCAACAACTCCCAGTTGATGAAGCCACCTCTGAGGCACAGACTATCGTGACCCACCACGGGGCTTTCCGTGTCAAGAGACTACAGTTTGGTGTCAGCGTGGCCCCAGGCCTCTTCCAAAACCTCATGGAAGATGTCCTGAAGGGTCTCCCTGGAGTCATTCCGTATTTTGGTGATGTCCTTATTGCGGGGGGGTCCGAGGCAGAGCTTGCATGCCGTCTTCGAGAGGTCCTGCACCGCTTTCAAGATGCCGGCCTAAAGGTGAAGAAAGAAAAATGCCAGCTGGGGGTGCCCAAGGTTGAGTTCCTCGGGTTCCTGATCAACGCTGATGGCATCCACCCCACATCAGCAAAGGTAAAGGCCATCCATAGTGTTCCACCGCCACGCTGTAAGCAGGAGCTGCAGTCTTTCCTGGGCCTGTTGAACTTCTACCACTCTTTTATTCCACATAAGGCGGCAACTGCGAAGCCCCTGCACCAGCTATTGGACAAGAAAGCTCCTTGGATCTGGGGCCATGCTCAGGACATTGCTTTCAATGCTGTCAAACACCTGCTCTCCTCTGACAGTGTCCTTACCCATTTCAATGAGACCAAGCATGTTGTGGTTGCCTGTGATGCCTCCCCATATGGAATCGGTGCAGTCCTCAGCCACCAATTGCCGGATGGGCGGGAAGCCCCTATTGAATTCTACTCCAGGACCTTGTCATCAATGGAACGCAATTATGCCCAGATTGACAAGGAGGCCCTGGCTGTCGTGGCAGGGGTGAATAAGTTTCATGACTACATCTATGGCCGCCACTTCACAATTGTGACTGGCCACAAGCCTCTGCTGGGCCTTTTTGCTCCTGATCGGCAGACTCCTCAGATCCTGTCCCCAAGGATGCTAAGGTGGTCCATCTTTCTCAACGCATATGACTACGCGCTTCACCACCGTCCCGGCAAGAGCTTGGGCCACGCAGCTGCCCTAAGCCACCTGCCATTGCCAGACATAGACGCTGACCCTTCCCCAGCCCACAGTGTGATGCTGCTGGAGACTCTGCCCCAGCCACCGCTCCACACCACAGATGTTGCCATGCACTCAGCAAAAGATCGCACCCTCTCCCGCGTCCTCAACTGGGTGTGGAGAGGGTGGCCAGTGGGTCACCTTAATGCCGAGTTCTCCCCATTCATCTCTCGGCAACACGAACTGTCAGTTCACAAGGGATGCCTGCTGTGGGGGAACCGGGTTGTAATTCCTGCTAAGCTGCAGACTGGAGTGCTGGAGGATCTGCATGTGAGTCACCCAGGTATCGTCCGCATGAAAGCTTTGGCCAGGAGCTATGTCTGGTGGCCAGGCATTGATGCGGCAGTAAAAGAATGGATCCGGTGCTGCCAGACCTGCCAAGAGTTCCGACCAGCCATACCCCAGGCCCTGATCCAGCAGTGGGAGATGACGCAAAAACCATGGTCAAGACTCCACATCGATTTTGCTGGCCCGTTCCAAGGTCAGACGTTCTTGATCATTGTGGACTCCTTTTCAAAGTGGCTTGAGGTGGTGCCAATCTCAGCGATGAACTCCAAGGTTGCCATCTGGGCTCTGCAGTGGGTTTTCACCACACATGGCCTGCCAGACATCATTGTGTCCTACAATAGAGCACAGTTCACATCGGCTGAGTTCCAGAAGTTCATGGCCGACAACCTAATCCAGCACGACACATCAGCACCATTTCACCCATCAACAAACGGACAGACCGAGAGAATGGTGAGGACCACCAAGGAATCCCTCACTCAGATTGTCCAGGGGGACTGGAACCAGCGCTTAGCAAATTTCCTGCTGCAGCAGCACACAACACCCTGCACCACCACAGACCGAAGCCCAGCAGAGCTCCTCATGAACCGGAAGCTGGCATCGCTCCTGGATCGGCTGCACCCCGACCTTGCATCTGATTGGCCTCCAGGCCAGGAGCCTCCAGCGGCCCCCACATCCTTCACCCCAGATGACCCTGTCTACACCTGGAACTATGGAGATGGCCCTACCTGGATCCCTTCTGCTACCAGGGCAACTTGGCCAGTCTCCTACAAGGTTGCCACGCCAGACAGTCGGGTCCACCGCCGGCACGTGGACCAAGTGTGGCACCACCTGATTGATGTCCCAGCTCCAGCTGCCGCCACCACACCGAAGCACAGGGATGAAGTGAATGATCAGCCTGGCTCACAGGCTGATGCACTAAAGGAGGACCCTGTGTTCCCAGGAAGTACAGAGAAATGGGGCCCTGGCACTGCACCGCCAGACAGTGTGGAGGCAACAACACTGGTGACACCCATGACACCAGCTCCAACACAATCTTCAATAACCCAAGGGGCCGAGCTCTGCTGCTCTCATAATCTTGAGGACTATGTGCAATGATGGGCGTGAGGGTTTGTGCCTAAGGGGAAGGGAGTGTTATGTATTCAGTGGTCTATGTCTACCTGAGTTTGGACTAAGGATTCTAAGCCCCTATGTTCTGATTCAGTACATGATATCCATTATCAGGGTTGGGGCTATTGGCATTGGCTCTTAAGGTCCGAGTTACAATTCACAGCTTGGGGTTTTTGACAACCAATCACGTTGATAGTGGGAGCAGCCCAGGCCTTCAGAAATACATATAAGCAGTTTGAATTATGTGAAAAGACTTAGATCATTTTCAGATGAGAGATTTCTTGTCTTGTGCCACAAAGAACTGGAATAGACCCAACACTGGAAGACTGGCATCCAACGCTCCTTGATCCAGTATCACCTAAAGAGCTCCAGGTGTCCCTGAACATGAATAACAGGAATGTAAGGAACTGCCTTTATAGGACTGATTACTTCTTCTAAGTGTTCACCATGGTTTCTGCTTATTAAAACGATGCACTTTCAAATCAGATATTTGACAAATCTCCCATCTGCCTCATTGCCATCTTCACAGAACTACGCTTTCAATCCACGCCCTTAGCAGTCATAGATGAATGATACAATGGAATACATAATTCCTTCTAGACAAGAGTGGATACAAAAATTGACTGAATATGCTGAATTAGACAGTCTATCTGAAAAAATAAACAATAAACCAAGAATTGAATTTGTATCAAAATGGGAGGCCTTCAGAACATATCTTAAACAAAATTATACCATGTTAAAATCTGTAGCAGCTTTTGAGTGATCCCAGCAGTTTTTATTGCTTATATAATATAAACATTTATAAAGTGTGAAAATATTAATATAAAAATAGTATTTTGATATGGCAGAAAATCTATGTAAAAAAATATTAGGGAATAAATGGAAGGTCGGGTATAAAAGATGAGATTTTTATTTTTTTTGCAACATGAAATTGCAATCACAAATTTTTGTCATAATTTTTATCTTATTAACAGATTGTGTAAATTTTATTTTCTTTCCTTTTCCCTCCCCTCTTAAGTTGTACCCCTTTTTGGTATTGCTTTTCTTGTATGTAATAAGCATGGAAATAAGCATTAAAAAAAGGAATACCTTATGAAGAGACAGTTACAGGTGGGTAGCCGTGCTGGTCTGCCATAGTCGAAACAAAATAGAAAATTCTTTCCAGTAGCACCTTAGAGACCAACTGAGTTTGTTCTTGGTATGAGCTTTCGTATCTGAAGAAGTGTGCATGCACACGAAAGCTCATACCAAGAACAAACTCAGTTGGTCTCTAAGGTGCTACTGGAAAGAATTTTCTTATGAAGAGAGACTGTCTGTGTGGGCAACTATTTGTAGAGGACATTTGCCATTACTTACTACACAGGACCTAATGGTCAGGGGTCCCTTTACCCTTTACTACAAAGTCCACTATACACGGACCCAACAAATTGATTCAAAAAACAGCTTTTCATGAAGAAAACAAATCTAACAAGGGTGGAGAGGGTGAAATGGCTGCCGAGTGATACTGATGGCTCTGTGACTTATAAGGTGGCTCTCTATGCCACCTTATAAAGCAGCTAGGAAGATTAGGAAGAAAGAACTGGATGGGCTAGCAGTCAATTGCAAAAGAGACTCTGAGGTCTAATTTGCACATTTTATTTGAGAATTACTTTTTATTCTGTGTAATAAGAAATTTTGGTAGATTTAATCATGGTTTTACTTCATATGTAGAGACTGCTGTTTGCTTGTTTTTCTTCTTCTTTGGATGTTGCCATGGCCTTTGGCTAGTGCAGTAATATAATATAATATAATATAATATAATATAATATAATATAATATAATATAAGCAGTTGCTTTGCCTCTGTTGTTCAGTTATGTTAGCTCAATAAAGTCCCTTGCTGTTACCGTGTCTTGCCTCGTAGAAACCCACGTACACTCCAGTAGTTTCTCTAGTTTGTTAGGAAAGGGGGTGCATATACCCCTATCTTGTGCTGTTTCATAACCATCTATAACAAATTTTCAAATGCTTATTTTTATGGTTTGCAAAATTGAGAATATGGTAGAATGCAGTCATTCTCTTTATAATATGTATACTATAATTCTAACTTAATGATAATGACAATTAGTGATACCGTAAACTAAGCAGTATATGACAAGTCTCTCCCCCCACAATACAATTTAAAAAGCGTAACTAATTATTTTAAATTTAATGTTACCTTTCTTGGGTTGACAGAGAAAAAACCTAGAACCACACACTATACAGTGGTGCCCTGCTAGACGAATGCCTCGCTAGACGAAAAACTCGCTAGATGAAGGCATTCGTCTAGCGGAAGCCCGTCTCGCAAGACAAATTTTTGAATGGGCTTGCCTCGCAAGACGTTTTTTTTTTGTCTAGCGAAACCCGCGGTTTGCATTGCCGCTTCGCTAGACGAGAAACCCGCTAGACGAAAATACTCGCAGAACGAATTATTTTCGTCTAGCGGGGCACCACTGTATCAGTTGTTATTAAATTGTTTTGCACTCTCTGTGCAGTTATATGTAGGGTTTTCACCACAAACATGAGATCTGGTGTGACATCACAATATAGCAATTCAGAATCATGGGTATTGGCAGCTTTCCATTTTTAGCAAGAGTTCAAGCTGTGCATCACTTTGATGTTTTTCCTACATCTATATATTAAGTAGCTCACTATTGTAAATTATGCTAAATCTTGGTAGCATATACAAGAGACATAAGGTTAGAAAGTCAAATATTTTTCAAAACCTTATTTCTTTTTGCCTCGTGTATAGGTGCCACCTTACCACTTCAGGAAAAGAAGTGTCTGATGGGGATTGGAGTGTTATTAGAATAAGGGATCTTAAGGCAAGAGCACCGTAGGATGCTACAGATCTCCAGCTCAGTCAGTTTTAAGTCTTCAACCCCAGCTTAGTCAAAAATATGCTGAAGTAGCTTGCTCATCCCAGCTAAGTCAAGGCTGGTGTAAGTCCTCCAAAAGGGGGTAAGGTGAGACTGGGGGTAGGTGGAACTGAGGCTGGATCCTAAGCATGTTCAACTTGGTCACGTGACTGTGAATCTGGCACAAAAAGTTATTTTAAAGGCTTGTTTTCTCTGTCAGGGTTAAACAGAGCAGCAGCCCTGCTGCTGGATGGGGTTTGGATATGATATGACATTACACCAGCTGAACTAACACTGGCTTCAGGTTCTTGTGCATTGCAACAGCAGCATGCCTTAAGAAACTGAATGTGGAGGGACCTGCCCTTTTAAACACTGAAAAATGATGTCTGGATGCTCAAGCTATCATATTTTTGACCCTTCTCTCCCTTTTCAAAATCTCATTTTTCTTTCCTGCAAATATTATAGCTTTCCTACCATTGGTATTAAGGTGAAGCACTGTGTCTGGCCTATTAGGAATCACATGGTGCTTGGCAATCCTATGGTCACACCATGCTAGTGGCAAACTTACACCAGTGTAACAATGCCAGCGTAGCATAGCTGAAACTTTATTGAGCCCAGCCCCGGCAGCAAATTTGAAATGAAAACAATAGAACAAACAGCAGTGAACATAGCAACTTCATCGGCTACTTCCTTAGTGACCAATGACTCCCACCAGTCTACAGGCATTAAAACACCCAGGCATGAAAGCAACCAATCCATGCACGCCAAGAGGGAAATACTCCCATAAAATCATTCTGTCCCACATTACTTTCCACAGAAGTATTCCACTGGTACAAGAAGAACGAATCTCCAGAATAAGGCTCCGGTCTGGAGGTCCCTGCACACAAGTTAAAATTAACACTGGGCCAAATTCCCCTCCTGGAAATTAGGGGAGGAGACAATTTTGTGCTATTTTGTGCAGTGAGGGATAAATGTATCCAAACTTTTCAGGGTTCGCACACCTTCCTTGTTTTTGCAGAAAGTGTAGCTGGGGAGACACTGTGGAGAGAACCTTGCACTGCTTACTGCCAACCACACTTCCCAGAATGCCTCAGGAATAATGAAGTGCAACATGGCATTACTCCCAAGGCATTCCAGCAAGTGCAGCTGACAAACAGCAGGGGAAGGAACATTACACTGTCATGAGCAGTGTGGGTCATTTTTAAGTTAACAAACAAGAAGAAAATGGAAAATCATTTGGAAAATCATAAGGTTAAGTAAGGTAACTAGAAACCCCTCATGAAAATTTGGGGAAATTTATTTTCTCCACCTGTTTTCAAGATGGGCTGACACCTGAGGGAGCTTAGGATTTGGACTAAGCGCACACATTTCCCTGTCTGTCCATAGCACTGTCCACTTTATCCCATTTGGAAGAGTGAGAAACAATAACCTTTTACAGTACCTTGATCACTTAAACAGGTGGGTAAAATGCACACATTCCCTCTAACTGTATCCCTTTCAGTATTTTTAAAACTAAAATAATTATGTAAGATTACATATAGTTCATTGACTTGCTTGATAAAAATATGATTTGTGTAATCCTTGTGACTGTAAACAGGAAATGGTAATAAAGCACTTATCTTCCTGATAGGTAAAAGCAGCTTTGTCATAGTGACTGTCAAAGCAAACCAGTGGACTCAGATGAAAGAGCAAGTAAACAAATACTTTCTGGGAAATTTATTCCGCATTGCCTTCAGCAAAAATTCAATTCTGGTAGCAGACAAAACAAAATCAATTTTATTCACAAAAACCAGTCTATTTCTTTCCTAGTGTTTGTAAAACTGTATCATTTGCTCTGCAAATCAGTAACAATAATGAGTGATTTTCTTCTAAATGTTATATAATTTCTCATCCTTATAATAAATTTCATGTGTTATTGTCTTTTCTGAAGATACCTTGCTTATGTTTACTAGTAAAAAAACACCTTCATAATTTTTAAATTTTCAAGATGCCTTTTTTGGGATGCATTTGATATTTGAGTATGTACTGGATGAATAAAGGAAGCAGAAAAGGGGTGTGTTAGTAGTAGAACTACATTACAGTATACTATTTTCACACAGTGCAGAACTACTAAGCAGCTCCCCAAGAGCTTCATCCACAGTACATTCTTATAGACTATGTATTATACAGGATTTTTTTTAGACCTTTAACAACTTTGGCTGCAATCTTTTGCACACATTTAAAACTCCCCTTGAATCCAGTGGGACTTACTTCTGTAATCACTTTATTATAAAGTATAGTAGACTGATTAGAGAATCCACTGTAGGAAGTAGCATTCATCTTTTTCTGTGAAGCACTTAAATGTCATTCTGTTAGCAAGCTGATGGAAGCAAACTATTTCTCCCAACTAAAAATGGCTGGTATAATGCACATCAACATTTTTCAAAATGAAGCCATTACACCTTTAAAATATTATTTTTCAAAATGGTGACACAGAAACACATGTAATACTGCACATAGGCAGCATGTTAGCATCACATTAGTTCAATATAAAAAGAAAAGCTACAGATGGCAGCATATCTACTCATTGCAGGGGGTTGGAATAGATGACCAATAAAGTCCTTTCCAACTCTACAATTGTATGATTCCCTTAAAAGACCCAGGGAACAATTCTAAAACCTGTTTAGGTTCATCTGGTATAACATATTGCTGCCATCTGCAGAGGTGCCCCAGCTCTCCCACATGGATACAGCCCTGTTCTTCAGCTTCACCTGTAGACAAAGGGAGAGCTGTGTGAGAGCATAACTTAAGAGGCTTCTGTCCCTTCACTGTTCATAGTAAAAGGTCAGTTGTAGTGGTTGTTAGATGGAACAGTACACAGTTTGAAAGGCAAGCCAGATTCTTGCTGGAGAACCAACTCTGAACCTATTCATTGTAGGCAGGTACATGAACAGGACTTTCATCTTTCTCTTTTTGTAGGCAGTCATAAAACAGAACAATAGTGTACTCATATCTGACAGCCAGTCTGACATATTAGTTTGAGTATCAGGTAAAGACCAGGGAGATCCAGGTTCAATTCTCTTCAGCCATGATGCTTACTAGATGACCTTGCACCAGTCACTCCCTCCCTGCCTAATCTACTGCACAAAGGTGTTGTGAGGATAAATGAGTGGGGGAAAGCTTTATAAACAACATCAAGCTCCTCAAAGGAAGGCAAAAAAATAAATATATGAACCTGCTTTCAGCTGTTAATAAATTTATTTCCAAATTGTCTACAGTAACTCAACACTGTACAAATACAAAATTTCTAAATTACAGCATCCTTTTGGAAGTCCTTACTTGCCCCTGAAATCTTGAAGCTGAGTGTGAGAAACTTGGGTCTGAATATGCTATTTAAAATTGATTCCTGAATGTGCACATTAACTATCTGAATTTTAAAGGCACATAACACATGCATTGTCTTTTGCATTTTGTACCTTAGTTTGTAAAAAAAAAAGTGTCAGGATCAAGCAAACACTCTAATTGCAAATGATGAGTTATATTATGAACATACAAATGTTCATTGTGATGTCTCAATCTGGGTGGAGAGGAAAATAATAAATAAATAATATTTGAACTGCAGATCTTCCAAAGAAACAAATTAGCCAAAAGTTGAGGACGAACAAAAGGAAGTACTAGTTGCACAGCATATAATTTGTAAAATTCACTGTCATAAGATGTGGTGATGCCTAGAACTGTAAAGACAAATGCACAGGGCATAATGGCTGTATGCAACCTCAATGTTCAGGAGCAGTATCTCTTGGGCTGCATTCAAGCCATACATTTAAAGCATATAACTTCCCCCAAATAATCCTGGAAACTCTAGTTTACACACCACAGAGCTATAATTCTCAGTAATCTGAACAAACCAATTTCCAGGATTCTTTGGGAGGAAATCATGTGCTTTAAATGTATGGCTTGTATGCAGCCGTAAAGTATCAGTTTCTGGGAAGCAACAGTGGCCGAATGTTGCTGCCATTATGCTGTGCTTGTGGGCTTCCCAGAGGCATTTGATAGTGGGGGTGGGGGTGCTGAACTAGGTTGGAATTTAGTCAAATCTAGCAGAGCATTTACATTTGTAATCATTTTAATATCCAAGACTGAAAGATTTGCATTTACATTGCATTTTTGGGGGTCCATTGAAAATGGCTGTGAGGGTGGCATTTGAACTTGTAGCATACAGTGGTTCCCTAAAATATAGAACAGTGCAATCATAACCCATCATTTGTGAAATCTTACTAATTACAATGGGATTTATTCCATCAAGGATTGCTACCTAAATATGTCTTCCCAAGTACTTTCCACAAAGTGTTCTGTTCAACCTTTTCACCTCAGATCTTATTTTACTCCTTAATATCACCTCCCACATTCTACAACACAGAAAATCAGCATGGGATGGGTGATCAGAATAATTCACTACTCTGAACAAATCTGCAGCTTCTCAGATGTATTCTTTTGAGTGCTCTAATTAATTTTGAATTTAAATTCTGAGGTTATTTTTCAATAATAGCTTTTAAAAAAGCAACACTTAAAAAACCTGAAAAGCAAACACACTATATCTCTTAACAACACCATCCACAAAGAAAGCTCCTAATGATTAAAAGATGACTTTGCTACCGGTATGAGCTTTTAGCCTAGGCAAATGACACACCCCTATGTTAGCACACAGGGGCTAAGTTCAGGAATCATGTTTCTTTTCTGTTTCCTTCCCATTTTTATGATATTGTTACACAAGTGAATAAGCTCCTCTTCTTGCTCGTTGTTATCCTGAAAAATCCCCCATCCTGAGGCAAAATTTTACTCCCATCTACCTACTGCGTGAAGACAGATATTGCCCCACTTGAGGAAAATTTACTCCCCTCTACTTGCCGTGTGAAAAACGGTACAGTATTGCCCCAACTGACGTAAATTTCCTGCTGTGTGAAGAGAGAAATCCCCCTCCCTTCTCCCCCCCCCTTGAGGTAAATCGTCCCTCCCCATCTATCAACTGCGACGGAAATGCGCGCTTGCTGTTTATGAGGGAACACCATCGGAAACAAGTGCTGAACTACAGCCGCTAATTTCGGGGACAGGAGCGGACCCCCTTCCCCAAACCTCCCCTGCGGCCTGAGGGGCGTGGCTGGGGCAGGCGGGAGCGGTTCGGAGAGCCCGCGGCGCTCCAGGCAACGTGGACGCGCCTCTCCCCCGCGCCTCCAGAGCAGCGGCAGCTGGGACGGTTAATTTTGCACACATCCCTCCTGCTCCTCCAACGGTCGCCCGCGCGCTGACGAGTTGTTTACTTCCTCAGCGGCTCCACCCCTCCACCTCCCCTCGGCTCTCGCGCTCGCCGATTGGCTCTTCCTCTGGCCAACCACGACGCCTCTCAGGTCATCAAACCTGTATGGGGCGGGGAGTGCGGTCGTAGGGTGGGAGGGGGATTACAGGAGTGCTTCAAAAAAAATAATAGCAGTATAAGAAAGTGAACCTTCATTTCTTTAACGCTGATTGGGCAACTCCTAGAAGCAGCGAGGACTGATTGGTAGATTACGGTGCTACTCATCTTCATCCCTTGTGGCCTTTTCTCTGTATGTGTTGTTTTTCACTCATTCCTCTGTACACGCAGGCATTGAAAGGTCCCCGCCTCCGCCCGGCGTATGTTTCAGTGTGTGATTGGACGACTCCCAGAGCCCGCCTCCCACTTCTCCCCCCCCTCCTTTCTCCCTTTCCCCCTCCCACCTTCTCACACACAAACACATCTTCACGGCATCCCGCGCCCAGCCGCCCGCTATTAATTACCTTCGCCTCTCATTTGTCCCGCCTCCCGCCTATCATTCTGAAAGGCACGCGCACGCACACAACCAGCCGACCGGGAGTGGGGTGTGCGTGGCGGTGACTGCGGATTGGACCACTTGCGAAGCGGACTTCATCTCCGATTGGTTCCTCGCACGCCGGCTCCTCCATTCTCAGAACTTTGCTCTCCGGCCCACCAGACACACACACACACACACACACACAGCCCCGCCCCGTGCTGAACGAAGCACCGCCTCTCGCTGGAGCGGTTTTATTTTTTTGCTTCTTTTTCTTTTTTTTAAGCTGCTCCTCTCCCTCCCTCCCGAAGGAGGCGGGGTCACGTGATGTTTTCGCCGTGGTGCCGCCGCGGCTGCTTGCCTGTGTGGAGAGCTAGCGAGTGAGGCAGAGCGGGGCGAGTGGACGGGGAGCCCTGCGCGCTCCAAACGGCTGGCAGCGAGTGAGCGGGTGGGCGCACGCTCCGCCGGTGGGCCGGCTTCGCGCCTCCCCCTGCGGGGAACGGCCGGCGTGGACGCAGACTGTGGCCACCCATGTCCAGCCGGGCCCGGGAGACCCTTCGCCTCTGAGGAGGGCGGCTCTTCCACCCCCCTCGCGCGCCCGCCCTCCCCCCCCCCTCGCTGCACAAGCGCGGCGCCGCCTGGCTCGGCGGTCCGGACCCTGCCCTGGCCCCTTAAAATGGCGAGCGGGATGCTCGGCGGAGAAGGCGGCTGCACCGTGCTGGAGGCGAGAGACCGGGCTGCGGGCATCGCCGCTGGAGCACCAGGCGGCGGAGGCGGCTTCAGCCACAACCAGCGGGCCAGCGCGTCCAGGCTTGCCGCTACTGCTGCTACTACTGCTGCTGCTGCTGCTGCTACCGAGGAGGACCAGGAGCTGATGGAAGGCGCCCCTTGCCCGCCGCCCGCGCAGCCCCCGCACCATCTGATGCTTCTTCTCAGGAGATCCCCCAGCAGCTCCCTCTGCCTTGTCCAGGAGGAGGACGCCTCGGCGACCGGGGGCAATGCTGGCGCGGGGCGAGGGGGCGCCGTGGCCTCATCGCGAGCCGGCCCCTCGGCGCCCTCCAGCCGGGCAGCTGCCCCGCCGGCAGCGTCCGTTGTCGCCTTCGGGGACGACGTGAGGAAATGCGGCTACCTAAGGAAGCAGAAGCATGGCCACAAGAGGTACTTCGTGCTGCGGGTGGAGAGTCACCTGGCCCCGGCCAGGCTGGAGTACTACGACAGCGAGAAGAAGTTCAAGAGCAGCATGAGGGCGGCGGCGGCGGCGGCTGGTGGGAGCGCAGCCCTCTGCTGCCCACCCCCGAAGCGGGTGATTCCTCTGTACCAGTGCTTCACGGTTAGCCGGAGGGCAGATGCCAAGCACAAGCACATCATCGCCCTGTACACCAAGGATGAGTACTTTGCAATGGTTGCCGAAAACGAGACTGAGCAGGAGAGCTGGTACCAGGCAATCAGTGAGCTCATGAGCCAAAGCAAGAGGGGGTTCTTGGAGCAGGAAGACCAGGCTGATCCGCAGCTGGATGACGACGACGAGCATTACGGGACTGCTCTTCGGCCAGGGACCGTCTTCAAAGAAGTTTGGCAAGTAAACGTGAAACCCAAGGGACTGGGGCAGACAAAGAATTTGACGGGGGTGTACAGATTGTGTCTTTCCACCAAGGCCATCCACCTTGTTAAGCTGAATAGTGAGGTGCCCTCTGTCCACTTACAGCTAATGAACATTCGGCGGTGTGGGCATTCAGAAAATTTCTTTTTCATTGAGGTGGGCAGATCTGCCTCCATTGGGCCAGGTGAGCTTTGGATGCAAGTGGATGATTCAGTGGTGGCCCAGAATATGCACGAAACCTTCCTAGAAACCATGAAAGCTTTGAAAGCCTTCTCTGAGTTTAGGCCTCGCAGTAAGAGCCAGTCTTCCGGTGGTGGTAGCAGCACCAACCCCATTTCCTTCATTAGTACTAGGAGGCACCTGGGTAACCTGCCACCTAGCCAGACTGGCTTACAAAGAAGATCCAGAACTGAAAGTGTTACTGGGGGGACCCCTCCAACCACCAAGAGTAGTAGCTCTTACCGTTTCAGAACTTCCAGTGAAGGGGAGGGGACAATGACCAGACCATTTAGGTCAGTTACTGGAAGTTTGATTCATCTGAATACTGCAAGGATGAATTTGGGGCGTCAAGAAGGAAGTGGACGATATGTTAGAGCAGCATTTAGTGCATCTTATCACACCAGGTCTGCATCTCTGCCAGTGTCTCATTTCCCTTCCACTACTAGTCCCATCAGTGTTTCTTCAAGTAGTGGCCATGGATCAGCTTCTGATACCTTCATCAGGCCTTCCAGTTCATCTGTCTGTGGGTCCCCAAGTGATGGAGGTTTCATTTCTTCCGATGAATATGGTTCCAGCCCTGGCGACTTCAGGTACTTCCGTGTGAGGAGTAATACCCCAGATTCCTTGGGCAATACGCCTCCAATCAGAGAAGAAAATTGTTTAAATGAATACATGTCAATGAGCAAGCAGCAAATAGATAATAATAGTTCAAGAGATGATTACCGGGAGGCTGAAAAATGCTTCAGAAAAAGAACTTACTCTCTAACTAAGCCTGCTTCTATACCAGCACAGCAGAAAACAACCCAAACAGCAACTTCATTAGATGAAGTTTCTTCAGGAAGCCATGGACGTCTGCCTTTTTCTGAATCGCCAAAATTCAAAAATAACCCTGAACCAGTGTATGGGGAATCTGCCCTTGATTCTGTATGCAATCAAAGCAGGAATAAAGCCAGAGATGATGGATACATGCCAATGATGCCAGGAGTTGCATCTTCTTTTGCAAGCAACAGTGATTATCTGCCAATGACTCCTAAAAGTGTGTCTGTTCCAAAGCAGATAAACAATTCCTGGCCATCATCGCAGGCTGACTCCAAAGGATATATGATGATGTTTCCTAGGGCTATCTCTTCACCTGTACGTAGTCCTTTAACTGGCTTTAATAAAAGTGGCAATGAGAAGTTGGCAAACAATGAGTATATGGATATGTCACCTGGAAACTCAGCTGCTCCAAAGCAACCTAGTGATTCAAATTATATGCATACCAACACCAGTTCCAAAAACTTTAGCTCATATTTCTCTCTCCCACGAAGCTTTAAGACTCTGTCAGGAGAAAATGGTGAGCATGATGAATACGTTCCAATGTCATCACCAGGAAAATTATTGTATAGTGGAGCTGAAAATGACAACAATATCAGTAATGTTCTGGCTAATGGCCATTCCAAATCATCTATGCTGAAAGCTTCAGATGAAGGACTTGAACAGAACAGAATTACCAGGCCTACAAGACTTCCATTAGGCACTAGAGGTAGTAACACTATACCAAGAATGTATGATCGAACAATTCCACTTGAGCCATCTAGTCCTGGTGAATATATAAATATTGACTTTGGTGAAAAGGCAAGTAATACACCTTATTCTTTATCTGCAGAAGGATCGCCATCATCTCTTGGCTCCAGTAGTGACCATAGGCAGTCACCACTTTCTGACTACATGAGTGTTGATCTTGATGTTCAGTCACCAAAGGCTGCTAAAGAACTATCCAACTCCTTGACAGATATTTCAATTTATGCAAGTTCTAGTATTCCCAGAAATCCACCTGATTCAGATTATGCTAGGCTCTCATTTGGTACTGCTTGTGTTAGCAAAGGAAGTGGTAGGATTGATGACTATACAGAAATGACCTTCAACATGGCAGCAATGCCACCTGGACCATTTACCACCGAAAGCAAAAATGGCTTAAAGATTGATAGTCCTCCTTCCATTGTTAATAGACTGTGCATTGTTGACCAATATGCTGGTAGCAGTGAGTTCTCTGTTCCTAGTCCTGATCCGCCAGTAGTACCTAAAGTTATTCGTGCTGATCCACAGGGAAGGAGAAGGCATAGCTCTGAAACATTTTCTTCCACTGGCACTGTTACCACTTCCTCTTCTTTCTTTACTGATAGTAGCAAAAGGCACAGCTCTGCCTCTTTTGACAATGTGTGGTTGAAACCTGAAGAACACATTTCAGATGGCCATGAAAGCAAGATGTCCAGAGATACTTCAACTGGATTTCAGAATGGCTTGAACTATATAGCTCTAAATTTACAAGATAATTCTCTAAACTGTGAGGAGAGCCCTAGTTCACCAAACTGCCACCTCCCAAATGGTACTTTGAATCTGGAAAGTGGAGTGTATGTGAGCATAGACTTCAGCAGATCAGATGGTTTGAAGTGCAACTCTGCAAGGAAAGGTTTGTATTTTTTCAACCACTCACACAAATTAATGCATGTATAATTTCAATATATTATTGTAAATCACTATTTTCTTCTTTAAATTTGCTCTTTTTCCTATTTAGTGCAGTATTTTCACTGGCAGCATCAAATAAGGAGTGTTCTGCAAGCACAATTCAGGCCCAAGTGTTTACTGTCTTTTAATTTGAAAACATGTATTGACTGCTTTTTTTGTTCAATTATCGTTATGAGTATGGGGTAGGAAAATAATCACAGAATATATGAGAAGCAGTAATTTGTACTTATACTTATCTTCATTACCAACTTTGGGGTCACTGCCACACTCCCTTTTCAACATTCTAATAAAATATAGACACCAGTTCATCTAAATAACAATTTATTTGGAATCTGACTACTTTAGATTTTATGAATGGATTGGGATTTATCCCCTGGTGCATGGTTGTGGGTACCTTTTGAGGGACAAGCAGAACAAATCCTGCTACTTTCAGCCACAATTCCCCTTGCTCCTCTACACTCAAGTCCAATTTAAAGCCACATCAAGACTGCATTTTACCTTGAGATGTGCAGAATAAAGTGATATATTTTATTCATGTATAGCAGTCTTATGTAATTTTTAAAAAGTCACTGTTTTCATAACTGCATTATACATATAATCTGATTTTTAAGAGGGGGTTAACAGTTGTAGTTTCCCTTGCAAAGATTTCTGGGAAATGTAGTTTTGTGAAGAGGTTGCAGGTTTCAGTGCATTACGAAAACCGCTTCCTCGTTCCAAAGAGAGAGGTATGTGTATTTGAGGTGTAGGTAATTCTGAGAGTTAAACTGGCATACATTTCTAATGTAGATGCTAATTTACAGAAAAGTAAATGGAGTTCAGTGGGCTTGCTTCCTAGTATGTGTACATAAAATTGCAGCTTTAACAATGGTTTTCTCATTTGTCTTGTGAGTTCAGTGACAATTTTTTAAGAAGGTTTGATTTATTTGTGCATCACAGACACTTCTGCTGGGATACCCTGGTAAATAGCTCCTTAGAATGTAGTGATGCAGAATGGAAGACATGAGAAGGCTTTTAGTACAGTATTCTGACAGTCGTAAACATAGATTACCTGTACTTCAGCTAGAATCTTACAGCTGCAATAGTGTCATAGTGCCTTTATCAAACCCTTTCTTTTAAAACATAATAACATGTCTGCAGACTTTGTCTTAGTTTATAGTTTGTTTTTTAGCATTTTCTGGAGGAAAAAGTGGAAGTCAGTTGTGTTCCACTATAAATCTTAATCTAAATACTGTTTTAATGGAGAGTGGCTATTCAGTCATTGTAGCTAATTATTTGTGCAAATAGTATTTTTAAAATCCAATATAACATAGTTGAGTACTGTATTAGGTATCCTGCTTTTGTTACTTAGAAAATTATACCTGTATCACTTGATACATAGACATGCAAAGAGTGTACTGGACTCTGATAAACTGTCTGAAATGCTGAATCAGGGCTTCTAGGTACCTCTTAACTCAATCTGAATATATTCAGAGGCTTTAAGAGATTGCATGAGTTTAGATTTTTTGGCAAGTCTCCTATTGGGAAAAGATTATATAAAAGACAAGTCAGTCTGTTAGCATTGCTTGGGGTTTTGAAAAGTTTGTTAGTTGCTTTGGTATACTTTTCTCTTTGCCCCCCTTTTTGCTGTGGTTAAATCCAAGTTCTTGAACTGCTCTTCTAAACCAGTGAATGACAGCATACTTGGAGTATCTTCTTCTTGTATGTTAAACTCCATTTAATTAGAAACAGAAGTGGTAAAGAAATGTACTGAATTTGGCCTTCTCTTGACTTTTTCAAACTTGGATTGTACTTTGCTCAATATAATTCCAAAAGAACACCAATGTAGGGGGGAGGACTTAGCCTCCAGCTCTGATCATACTACCAGTTTTAAACTTTGGACACTTTCATCAGTTTTTCAACATCTGTTGAAAACATTTGCCTGTTACTGCCGCAACTGAAGCATAACAAAGATGATTGCAAGTTAAGTTTTTTTAAAAACATGCCTGACAGCAGTTTGCATATGGCTAATCACGTGTGTATATGTACTTCTTTATATGAATCTTTGGTCCTGATAATCTTTAAAATATGGAAGTGGTTAAGAAAATTCAGTTGTTGGTAATAGTAGCAGAGTCTGCTAGGTAGATTTCAAGTTAGTGAGTACTTCGTTGAAAAATTCTTTTAAAGTATATATAAGGAAGAGAGTTTGCTAGAGGCAGGGGGCACAATCCAGCAGAGAGTTTGAGAGTGCTTAAGATCATTGACTTTGTGCTGGAATGTGGCCAAATCATTCATTATTTTCATCTGACTGTTACATAGCCAATCAGTAGATTCAGACAAAGCCCTGTTTTCAGAGTTAAAAGAAATGCTTTGCTAGTTGAAAATAGTAATGAGCTTTTGAACTCCTACAAGTAGAGATTTGAAGCATCTCCTCAGTAGAACAGCAGAGCGGGTGGGGAGGCCAAGCAAAATAATGAAATGTTAGAGTTCCACAATAGGTGACTTCTGCCTTTTGGGGCTGCTATGTTCTCTCACTTCACCAGCAAGAGCAAAAATCCCATGCACAACTTTGCTTGAGTTCCTTCGAGGGTGGGGCAGGTACAACATTGTTTATGCATTCTGTAGTTACTAATGATCCCAGTTTGACCTTGGAGGTGTAGAATTAACTTCAGTACACTGTGATAAAAGTCAGCCATGAAACATGATTGATGTAGTCACATTTATTTTTCTGGTGCTTTCTCTAATGTGACAGTATTTTTCAAAATTTAAAATAATTATTTTTTTATTAGAAAAGTTTGACTTGTAGGTAAAATCTAAGTAGAGTCTCAGATGTATGAGATAGGGCGGGGGAACTGTGACCTCACACTCTGAAGCATCATACCTTTCTTGTCGAGACAGGTAGCTTAGAGTGCGTGCATTTCTGTTTAAAACTCTACAGCAAGGTTTGAGTTTCTGGTCACTTTCGTTGAACTCCACATTTTTTCATCAGTTTATGTATGGTCTTGTAATAGCATATGCAGTTTTATTTCCCTCTTGAAATAGATTACTGCTCTTACAGCAAAGCTCAAAAAGTTTCATAAGATATCTGGAAATAAAACTTGAAAGTGCTTATAATTCAACACTGTAAAATTGTTAACACAAGAACTATTGAACGTCTGAAGTTTCATTGTTAGAAGCCAGGGCCCCTCTACTTACAGTGATTGCAAAAGCCTCAAGTTCCCATTTTACCTTGATCCACATAAAAAGCTTGAAAACAGTTCCTCCTCTGTTGAGGTTATTACTCTGCTCCTCCTCCATCAATTTTGTGAATGGGAAAAGTTGAAAGGGTTGATTCACATCTCTGAATGACTGAAACTAGGGAAGTAGTACCATATAATTTTGTGATAAATTGAAGGTGACTTCTTACAGACTTAACTAAACATTATTCACAAGTGAGTGTAACATAAAACACCAACCACTTCTGTCGCAGAAAACCCATTTTAGGAATAGGAGAGAGGGTTTCTAACCTTTTCTATATGCTTAACTCCCCTCCCCCAGTTCCATATTTATTTATCCCTGTAAGGAATATTAATCTGTTAGAATGCCACTGAGGTGTTGCTGGGGTGGAGCTGGAAAAGCATCAGGCAGGGAAAGTGTTAAAGACCCTCTCCTTGATCTAATATTTCTCCACTCCATATTGTCCCCTCTGAAAGCATGTTTTCTGTAATACAAGTAGCTGCTAGAGTTAAGTTAGATCCTTTGGTCCAAGCTGAAGTGATTTAAATTTATTTAAGCTTCACTGATGTAAGGTTTTCAAATATAGCAACCCTTCAAAATGTTTGCTTTTGGTATAGATCACATTCCCCAACTAATGCGCTTAAAATATGTTCATATACTTCTCCTTTGTTTATGTGTAACAACATCTTTTAAATATATAAGCTCTGGTTGCAAATGGCAATAAATATGTTATTTTTTTAAAAAATCTAAAAGTACTGTACAAGAATGCTAAGAGATTTGGAAATATTGGAAGAAAGAATGGAGGCCAGCCAAGTGCATTACCAAGTTCGTAATTTACATGAAATATCACAGTTCATCAAATATATTTTCCCTTACATGAGCTCTGGCTGTTACATGAGCCATGCATGTCCCCCCCCCCCCCCGGTTTCAACAGATCACTTTCTGGTTTACCATCATTGTGATTTGTAATCTTGGCTAGTAGGAATTGCTTAACTTGCTGTTTGCCAGTTTTGACACCCCAGCACACAGTGATTTGGAAAGCTGAGAAGTGAATACAGGAGGGGAAGAACACCTTAAGCAGCTGTTATATCAGGTTGTCATAGAGAAGCGGTGTGGGGCCATTCCATCTGCACAGCTGGAAGACCAGAAACTTTTGCTCCCTTCATTAGAAGTGCTTGTAACTGAGTTTGCTTATATCCTCGTGCCCCAATCCATTTTCCTTTTGTGTCATGTCTTTTTAGATAATAAGCCTGAGGGAAGAAACTGTCTTACTTGTTAGTGATCTATTAGCTACTCTGGGAGCCATTTTTGCCGCAGAACAGGATAAAAATGTTCAGATAAATTATATTGTATTGTTTGAATGACCTGTCTGAATACTGTACTTGGCTTGAACTTGTACCTGTAATCACAGTATATCTCTTCACCTGCAATTTAAGAACCTTCCTGCGAAACAGAATAGGTTTGCTCACTAATGTGAAAGTGAATTGATTCTTGATTTTAAAAGAAAAAAAGTTGTATATATGGAACATAACAGAAAAACCTGTAACAATATTAAACATTCCAATGCCTATTTAGTGGTTGTGTTGCATTTCTGATATTCTTCTAGTTACAGGTAGGTAGCCGTGTTGGTCTGCCATAGTCAAAACAATAGCACCTTAGAGACCAACTAAGTTTGTTCTTGGTATGAGCTTTCATGTGCATGCACACTTCTTCAGATAGGTACTGGAAGGATTTTTTATTTTATATTTTGTTTTGATATTCTTCTGGTTGGTGTTCAGGCATGTTGTTCACAACTTTCTTTAGACTCATTACAGTCATACCTCAGGTTGAGAAGGCTGCGGGTTACGTTTTTTCAGGTTGCGGTTGTGCTGAACCCCCGGAAGTACCGGAATGGGTTATTTCTGGGTTTCGGCGCTCACGCATGTGCAAAATCACCGAATTGCGACCTGCGCGTGCACAGAAGCGGTGCTGCGGGTTGCGAACATGCCTCCTGCACGGTTCATGTTCGCAATCCGAGCGTCCACTGTATACTACTTTGTTGTATCTCCTTTACCAAAGCAAGTACAGAACCTGTTACCTTTTACTGATGTTGCTAATCAGCACTGGAAAGCATAGCATGTTGCTGGAAGCTGCATCATTGCATGCTAAGTCAATACTGTACTTTTTGCTGCTTAAAAAAACAAAAACAAATTGTTTGTCTACATTAGGAGTCCATTGTAACTAGTTAACTAGGCAAATTCACATGCTGGAAACTGCATCCTTGTATTCTGGTACACTTGTCTCCTTGAAATGCTTGGAACTTCAGTGTAAGCATAACTGAGCACTGGATTTTGGCCTTTGATGAGAGCTTAACTGAAGATAATGAAAAGCATTTGGTCACTTTATTGCTAGGACACTGTTAGGACAGGAGATCAGAGTGACTGAAGGAACAAACAAGAATAAGGCAGCGGGAGGAAAATAACAGATATGTAGTTGCCACAGGAACTCAGTTACATAGGACCTTTAGATCCTGCATATTTTGTTTATACTTTTGTGCAAGCAAAAGTGTCATTCAACCAGAAGTGACAAAAGCATTGTACCTCCATGAATTTGGGAAGAATTTATTATTGGCAAGGGGAAAGAAGGGGAGGAGGAAGACTGTGTTTTAGCAGATGGTGGGTGAGCTGGGCTTGAAATCCTAGCTTGTATCACTTATTCATTATAATTAGATACCTAGGATCAGTTTTTCCCACCAAATCCTTAGTTTGCTTGTAGTATAAAAGCAAGACCTGGTTTTCTAAAGTAATTTTTTAAAAAGATATTTAAGGGAGAAGATTTGCGATTAAGAATGTCCAAACATTTCTTTACAAGAAATAGGATGGTATTGACAGCTTCTGTTCAATGTAGGCTAAAGTTTTTTAAAAGAGTTGCACAATATTACTTTGTGGCTGAGGGGTGGGAAGGAGGAAGGATAAATCTTTACCACTGTTTGTCCTAAAACTGTGACTCATCTTTAAAAGGTCTGTATGACCCAGAGTGCCTCCGCCTTGGCCCACCCTGCAAATTGCTGTTTGTTTTTTAAGTTTAGTCACATGTAGCTTTATTAGGCATCTTAAAGGCAACCTAATGATCACCTTCATACTATACATGTTGAAACAGAAACATCCATGTTTTTGAGAAGCAAATTGGCATATACTGGATACAGTAGCATCAGATTGTGAGACAATTATTGGGGTGGTCATCTTTTTCCTGGTGGGACTTCTGTGTCTTCAACACCTTTATGCCAAGAAGCACTTCAACAGCTGGAGCTTGTTCCATTGTTTTGACTATGCAAGGTACTTTTATCTGTTGCAGGCGCAGAATGGTATTAGGGAGGCATAATAGCTACGTGCCTAACTGCCTTACATCTGATCGCCCAGATGTAGATCTATTTTTTTTTCCTGAAGAGTTAATACAACTTTTATATTTGGTTTTTCAGGCTGTGTACAAATGTGCACACATATACCAAGAAACTCCCTACCCTGTCCCATGGTTGGGTAGGGAGGAGAAACATTGAGAGTGTTTGAAGTAAGAGAGGTATCTGTGGGAGGTAGGTTTAAGAGCCAAATTGCTGATTCAGAGATATCAGTGGTGCAGCATTTACACCACTGCCCCTCTTCAAACTCCCTCCCTCCCTCCCTCTTCCTCTTCCTCCCTCCCCCCCCCCCTGTGTGCGTGTCACATACACCTTCCACATACATTTCAATCTAAACTGGAACTCCTTATCCTGACATACTAGCGTGTACAGTGAGAAATATCTCAGGCAACATTCAGACATGCTCCCCACTTCCTGAAAGGGCTATCCTCTAGGTTATTTCTTAACATGCCTTTCAATACTTTACTGAAGTGAGAGAAATATAGGTACAATAGACTTGGTGCTATTGGAAGGGGGTTGGTTTTAACCAATTCAATAAGTGGCTTTTGTGGAAGCAAAAGGCAGAGAGATTTTATGGAACCGTTGGAAATGTACTGCATAAAATACTTAGCATAATAAAAATGTGGGTTTCTAATGTTTTAATGTGTGGTAAATGAAATCTCCAAAGTAAAAAAGAGTAAAATCTCAGTAAAATTTCCAGGAGAGTAACGTTTTGATGCATTTCTTTCCTCCCTTTTCCTCCTATAAACAGTAGCAGAATGATTTGGCAAATGAAGTATATGTTTGCAAAACGTTTTAAACTTGCTTGTCTCATACAATTTGCAGAATTGAGCTTTACTCAGTTCTGACTTTTGGGTTGGTGAGGTGTGCTTTTGTATGTTGGCTGGTGCATGAGATTCCCATGCTTATTGATTTTTGACCATGTATACCAGGGGTTGTCAACCTGGTCCCTACTGCCCACTAGCGGGCACTTCAGGATTCTAGGTGAGCAGTAGGGGGTTCTACGACACAACCTGAATCCTCCTTTCATCGAGCACTGGTGGGCGGTAAGGAAATTTTACCATCAAGAAAGATGCATTAGTGGGCGGTAGGTATAAAAAGCTTGACTACCCCTGATGTATACAGCTGTAGGCACTTCAAGACTTAATGTAAGAGATACCTATATCTATGTATCTATAACTATACAGTGGTATCTTGGGTTACAAACACCTGTTACAGACTCCGCTAACCCGGAAGTAGTACCTCGGGTTAAGAACTTTATATCGGGATGAAAACAGAAATCGCGCAGCAGCAGCAGGAGGCCATATTAGCTAAAGTGGTACCTCAAGTTAAGAATGGTTTCAGGTTAAGAACGGACCTCCAGAACGAATTAAGTTCGTAACCAGAGGTACCACTGTATATATATAGAGAGAGAGAGAGAGAGAGAATGCCCATGCCTTACTGAATGTTGATCCTTCTTATATTTAGTTTGGGGTGATGGAAGGTCTGCTCTCATTTAGGAAGAGAGCTGTAGTTCAGTGGCAGAATTCATGCTTTGCATACAGAAACTTTCAGGTTTAGTCCCTGGCACTTCAAGGTAGAAATAAGAAAGATATGATCTTACTCAGAATAACATAACTTACTATGCCATCATGTTCTTTTTTCTTCTTCTTATATCCTTCTTAATGTATTTTTTGCTATTTAGGACTTTCCCTTACATAGTAGCTCTAGTGTTTAAGTTGTTGTAGGCAGAAGTTGGATTGGAATCCACTGGTAAATCTGAGTGATTTGCAGATTCTGACTACAAATTGTGTAACAAGTAACACCTTGTTCCTTCATTATAGTAAGTATTTCCCCAATCCCCATCAATGTTTGCACTTGTCTCCAGTTGATGGATCTTTCGAGTCTAGTAAAAAATAAAAGACATCTGCCTGCGCCATCATTTAAGTGCCTACTGAATCCTAATATTTCCTGCTCCCTGCCCTTTTACATACTTTTCAGCCATTACAGCTCTTAATCCTTCCCATGTTTATTTCTGCTTGAAAAAAGTCCTTCAAGAATATTGCAAGCTAGGCTGTTGTGATATTTTCTAGCTACTTTTAGTATTGCTTATGAGGGCATGCTCTGGAAACTTATTGTTCAAGGTATCAGAGACAGATTTTCTTGGGTTCTTCTAAATGTGTGTGTGTGTGTAATCATTAATTCTAGTTACTTAAGATAACTGCAGCTGTATATCTGTGTTCAGTTATGTTATGAAATCATGAAAATTCACAATCAATGGTGGAACTCTGTAGTTTTAGACACTAGTCTTTGGGGGGAGGGGCTTTAGATGGCAGGTGTTAATTAGCAATTAGCATTTATCTCCCTCCACCATTCATTCTTTACATTGGCTTTGACAGTACTGATAGGTGAGAGAGGAAAAAAACAAATTTGCCAACTGTAATTTAATAAAGAAACACTCTGAACAAGTGCAGTTTTGCACTTTAAACTCATTAAATTGTAGCTCTATCATGACTACAGAAAATAAATGATGTTTGCTCCTGCTCTCCTGATACTAAACAGATTTACTTGGGAACAAGCACCATGTTGTTGTAGGAAACCATAATGTTTTTTAAAAGGAACAAATGTTTTGTTGACAGTATCAACTCCTGTGGCCCATGACATGCCCACAGCGGCCCAGCTGCTGATGCTGGGCTTGTCTGCTGCTGCCTGCATCATCTGCCATTCTTTTGAGTGGTGATTTGGAGGCCTCCTGAGCTATAGGGCTCTGGACCTCAGCCCTGGCTATCAGCCCTAGTGGCACCACTGATTAGAATTAGGACTGGTTCAGTTATGTTAGGAATTTATATCTGAGTCAAACATGAAGGGTCAGCACTGTGAATGCAGCTCTGTGTGGAATACATATATAGGCTTGAGGTGTGAAGGACTTGATTGTGCCCTTTGTGCATTTAAACATCTGAGAAGATATTCGTCATTGAGATAAGATCACCCTATTAGTTGCTATGAATGCTCTACAACATTGCTTGTGCCGATGGAATATTTGAGTCAGCACCATGTGATATTTTCCCTGTGACACTATTCAGGTGCAGAGTGCTTTACTTAATTCATCCTCACAACAGCCCTGTCATCATTATTCCCATTTTATAGATGAGTAATTCTAGTTGAATGAGCCAATTACCCAAAACTTGTTTCTCACTTCGTATTTTGTACTGGGTCGGGGTTCCCAAGAATAAACAGCCCAAGTGAATATAGAAGGTCCCAAGTGTTGTACTGTGACGTGGTGACTGAAAGACCAGTTTACTTTTTCTTAGGTTTTAAATGTAAACTTTCCATGTGTTTGTCCTTCAAACTTGACACAGCATGTGTGTATTTTGTACTTGTACCCATGGCTGTGTACAAAATATAGAGAGGGAAATACTTAAGGGTGGATTTAAGCATGCTACCTTTAATCCATGTGTTGCAGGGCCAGAAGAGTGAAATTTCTATAAGAGAAGGAGGTGGGTGAGTTTGAGACTCACATTCCCATTGCATACAAGAGACCTGGAACCTGGGAATGGGGACAGAGGAGAGGCCACACGTTATCCTGCACACTGCTTCTCTCCTGAAAATGTCACACTTCTGGCTCTGCTTTGCCTCAAGAGAAGCAGTGACTGACTGGGCTGGGAAGATGCCCATTGGAGGTGGAATATGAAGTTCCACTGTAATACCACTTTACTATATCTACAGTTACACAGGGATCTGAATTCAGTTAATTGGAGTCTAGTCTGTTTAGTGACCACATTAGCAGCAAAGTAAAACAAGTGTGTCACCTGTTGTGGTAGCATCAGTGAAGGGGTGTTCAGTAGAACAGTCTAGCTTGGAGTGTTTTCCTCAGCCTCTAGCCAGAGGCAGCTTAATTTTCTGTTTGTCTGTTTTGAATTTGCCATACTATTTTTGTAGAGCTGAATATATCCTGTTGCCACTAGTTCTCATCAAGAATCAGATGCACAGTCTACTTGTTCAGGAGTGGGTTTTTTTTTTTTTTAAAGGAGTGGCTCTATTAGGATTCTGAATAGATGTTCTTTTGGGAGGGCAGGTATGTATACAGTGGTACCCCTGCGTTCCAGAGGTCCATTCTTAAGCTGAAACGTTCTTATCCTAAGGCGAGCTTTCGCTAATGAGGCATCCCGCTGCGCACACAGATTTCCGTTCGCATCCTGGGGCAAAGATTGCAACCAGGACCAGCTACTTCCAGGTTAGTGGAGCTCGTAACCTGAAGTGTTCGTAACCAGAAGCGTTTGTAACCAGAGGTACCACTGTATTTGCAAGCAGATACAAGATGCACTATTGCTCTTTCTGTCTGGTGAAAGCCACTGCAAGTTTTTGTGTCAGTACAGTAAAGTAGGAGTCAATACAGTAAAATGCTGTGACTTGTAGGAATGTTTGTGATTCCTTGACACTGATCCCCCCCCCTTTTTAGCGGGATAAGAATCTTTGAGATTGGACAGTTACATTTGAGTGGGCATTCACATCAATTACAGCCTGTGTGAATGGCACAGGATAACATGCTTCTGAGACTGCCACATCTAGGGTCCTTTGGGGCAATCGGAGTCTGATAATCATACAGTAATCATTTTTCACAAATTCCAAATGCTTAGACTTTGTCTCCAACAATCACTTCTGCTTTTGTTAACCCTTGATTGTAATGCAGGATAGGTCTTCTCCTTTTAAGGTGATTGGTTGCCTGAAGTGCATCAAGTTTCCCTTTAGTTTTTTTGGGAGAGTTTTTGTTAGGAATTTTATCTCACCTGTCCTAAATGGCTTGGGCCCTATGTACCTGGCATATTGGCTTACAATCATAACCAATCGCCATCTCCAAAAACATAAATAAAAAGACACTTGCCCTTTCCTCCAATGGCTTGAAATATGAGCATGTGCATCCTATGAAGCCATTGTAAGATCATCCTGTTTTGGGTTTCTAGAGGCCTTGGCTTACTAGGTATAAGCAAGGCTAGTGTGTGAGCCTTTTAATTGGGCTTTAATAAAGTGCTGTAACTCACTGAGATTTGTTCACACTTGAACACTGCTGCTGCAACTACAGTAGTCCATATCTTATCCCATTGTGATCCTGGTATTCTTGAGGGCAGGCACTGCAGTCAGATGTCAGCCAGCTCTTAAGTTAGAAATACAGGCTGGGCTTGCAAGAATAGATGCTTCCTATGTTGACCAGAGAGGTGATGTGCTTTTCTACTCTCATCTACCCTTTGGTAGCTTCTTGCCCCTTTGTGGATTTCTTTGGCTTCCTGGTAGTGAAGCAGTATGCAGACAAGAAAGAAGTTGTTCTCTTATTTCTCTGGCATGTATACTTCTTACTGCATCCTGTCACCTCTAGTCAAACACCATCAAAATAATGCATGCTTATGTGGCTACCACTGTGAGAACAGCATGCTGGACTTGATGATCCACTTTGGCCTGATCTCACAGGGCTTATGTTCCCAGACCAAGCACATTTGTTGTGTCTGACTTTTATTTAAAATGTGAACGTTGCACATGAACATTTTATGTATGCAATAAAATACTAAAATTATTAGAAGCTAGGACAGGAGTGAAGAGTATAGCAAAGTAAATGTGTAAACTTAAGAGACACTAAAAAGTGCATAGCAACATAAAACCAAATTTTTAATTTTAGTTCTCTAGGGTATGTTCTGCCCTCCTTGTAACAATGTTGTTACATGAAGCACTATGCTTTTCTCTGGAAGAATATATGACCAGCATTCACTTATTAGGGAGAAATTAGGAGTGCACTTGGGGACTGGAGTGGGAACTAAGTTGGCTCTCCAATGACTCCTTCGCACAGCCCTACACTAGTATTTCTTTCATGAAATGTTGGGGAAAGTGGGGGAGCCTCTTTGCCCATATTCATTAGGACCCTGCCATTTGTTTTGGATGAGGCACGGGCCCCAAATGACTATTCTGCTTTGGAGATAGTGAGACTACCTCACATTTTTAGACTTCCCCAAAGTGTCTCCAAGCCTTTCTGTAAATGTAGATTCCAACCCGAGATGCAGGAGTGTAGTTTGTGAATGACAGCTGTAGCTTCTAACCTCTACCAGAGCTCTCCTTTTTGTTAGTTGAATGTGTTCAGAGCAACAGCTGTGGCAGTTGGAGCTGCTACGCCTTCCAAGAACAGCTTGAGAAGTACAACTGACAGGGAGATAGTTTGAACCCTGATCCCGGCCACTTTGTGAATGACTTTACACAGCTAAGCCAAGCTCTTGAGCATCAGATATGTGGCGATCCCATGTCCTAAATAAAACTACGCTCCTCTTCTTACTTTTCCCCTCGATGCCCAGTCTAGCAGACTTCATCTCTTTATAGAAGGGGCTCTTAATGCATTCAGTTTTCATCCAATTCTGCAAAAAGAGAAAAGAGAAAAAAAGTTATAGGCACTTGATTATTTCAATAGAGATGACATCTGAGGCTTTGGAAAATGAGGTGAGATGAGCCTCTGCGCCAGATCTGAGGCAAAGATAGATGTCATATCCATGCCAATGAGATGGGTTCAGGGGCAATTTATTTTTTTGTGCATATCCCTGGTAGAAATTGATTACTTCAGTGAAGAACAAACTTTGGCTGCAGCTCATGGTTAGCGAGGCAAGAGCTTTAACATGAATCTGGCTCAGCTCAGTGCAGAAGTAAAAATCAGGTCTGACCTCCTCTCTAGCAACCCTCACACTTGTGCAGTCCCAGTAACCCTCAGTTTGAATTCCTGTGCTGTGTGAACCAGGCTACTAGTATAGTGCTTATTCAAAGGTACTTAAACTGCTGAAGAATAGGTACCAAGTGCTGAAAGTCAGGAGTGTAATGAATGGTTTGAAAAGTTCAGTGGAAAAGTACTGAAGACAGTGAAGAACTGGCAGTTACTGACTTCTGGTAATGCTAGTTTTAGATATTAAACTTGTTGGTGGAAAAAATAAAGTGGGGAGGAATCCAGTGTGTCATTAAACTATTTTCCTTTGATATGTTAACTTCTCAGATATAGAACCAGATGTTGCATGTAAGGAAGAAACATCTCTAAAGTGTGAGGGAACAATGGTCCTGGAAACGATCTTTAGTATTTGTCCTTGCTTGTTGTACCTCTTGGTAACAAAATCTATTCTTTGGGGACATGAAAAGAGTTTCAAAGGTATGCTTAGACAGAACGAAACACAAAGACACACACAAACATTAACCACAGACATAATTTTTGATTTTAAAAACTTTACTGAGGAATGTATGGTTCTGTGCTAGCTCTTCCTCCCCAGTGTCACAGAACTTTGGGTTTGTGTTCTGACAAACAGCATTTTGGGGGCTAGTGAATCTTCTGGAGACCACTTCAGCTCCAGGTGGCTGTTCATCTCACATATTGAGTTGTTGGAGAGCAGCTGCCCTGCAAGCAGAATGGGCAGTTTTCCTTCTGCCATGTTTTTCATCCATTTCTGATGTCATGCAGAAAATCACTCGGTCTTCAGGGTCTGTCACATTGTTTGTTTTTTTAAATGTCACTTTTTAAAAAAATCAAAGCAAATATAAAAAAGTCACTTGGATTGTTGCCTCAGTGCTCAGTATTGCTGGAATTCCTAATGTGTTTTTTTTATTATTACCTAAGTAGATTTTCTTTGAAGAGGGGAGTTGGAAAACTGAATTGCTAGATCCCATTTCTAGTTACTGAATTATGATAGTGGTTTTCATAGTTGTTATATAAACCAAATAAAGAATATATTGGGGAGACAAGAAACACACACTTACCTTTGGGTTGCCTTTTCTGGTTGTTGTGTGTGTATCTATCTACTGGTATAATATTAACAGGCTGTGAAAGCTTCTGTGATACTAAGCTTTCTTGGGATAAATTTCTCCACGTTGAACTCCCACTATCTGCTGAATATGGTGAAATTTCATGTGGGTTACCTTAAGGAAACTAACACTTAACTTTCCTGCTCCTATGTAGGTGAGGTGGTGTATGTAACGCATGATACCTTAATTGAAGAAATCCCTCAAAACACTTGATGCCTCTAGTTTCAAATTGCTCCATTTTTAATTCTTCTCCTTGAAAGGTTTCAGGATTCATAAAATGTTGATGGGAATATGTGAAAGAGCCACAGTTTGGCTAAGATTCTCCTTGAAATCGTTTTAAAGGAGAATTGCTTTGTGTAACATGAGGTGGAACAGATCAGGGCTATTAAGAGTAGCCACTGGACTGCACACCACATGCTAATTCTATATTGTGACGGCAGGTGCTTCACAACTCCTTATTCCCAATTTTGTACCACCAGATTAGCTGGGGAAACTGAATGTATGAGCTTTAGTGGACTGAAATACATGGTTCATGTGACATGAATGTTCCAGGTACCTTAAGTTTTGATAGGATACAATAAATCCCGGAGAAGAAAAAATGAGAGCAGTTCTTCCTGGCACCCAGGATCTAAACTTGGCCATCAGGATTGTACATGCATTGATTAATGTCTTAAGGATATCATGAGAACTTCCTCAACTGTCAGTTGTGCTCTGCATACCATGTACAATAAACCAAACTGGTCTTTTTTCTGTTTCACTTGCACTAAAATATTTTTGTTCTTCCCTTAGACTGATGGCATTACTATGGAAACCATTGTGAGAAGAGCAGGCTTTCCAGCTGGTATCTCCATAACTGTGTGGTGCTTTTGAAAGCAGAGCCCATCTTCAGTCAACTCCATTCACTTCCACCAGCACAGACACAGACATGCATCATTGGGAATGATTTTTCATCGCGTGTTGGTTGAGACTACAGTTGTGCTTTTCCAAATTAACTTTGGTCATATATAAGTTTTGATGACAGAGGTTTCTTTCCTCCCCCCTTAGCATATCTGTGTGGGAGACAAGGTGAATGCTGTGTTCCTTCTACACTTCCCATCAGTTTGTTTTGAGAATTCACTTGGTATCTGAGAATCTACCTAATTATGAGTTTTGCTTTTCTAGTACTTGAAGTGATAGCATAAATGTTTTATAAATGGTTTATATTATTATTATTATTATTGCAGTTTAAAACCATTTTGAAGGGATGGGAACAACAGGCTAAGACTTTGATCCTAAGCATGCTTGTTTGTAAGTCTCATTGAAATTCATGGGTTATATTTTTGGGACTAGAGGCCTGCAACCAATGTTTTGAATAGACAATTGCAACACATACAGCCTTCCTCACCCCGCTACCTAATAAATAGGCTACCAGAGAATCTCTCCCGTGTCCCTCTCCTCACGCATGCTCTTTCTATTGCCTGTTTATTTCTCTTACATGCATAAGAGAAGCTTATTGTTTAAGCTTCACCCACTTCATGCTTTGGCCAGGATGGAATAGGTGGAGAAGCTACCACCTCACTTTGCTTTCCTACCCACCTCCCTGATCCTCAACATTTGTAGCTGCGTTTGCAAAGTAGTCATTTATTGTTTGCTCCATCAGTGGCCACTTTTGAGAACAGCTGGTGCTAGAGCATACTGTAAAGATAATTTGCAATTTCTGAGGAATAAGTGTGTGTGTGTGTGCATATGCGTGCACGCACACACACAGAGCACAGCCTTTTCTCCTCTTCCAGAGTGAACAAGGCAGGTAAATGTCCTGATCCTGTACCAACTGTAAGGAAATAAGAAACACTAAAATCAGTGGGACTTACAGGTAAACATGCATCAAACTAGTCTGTAACCCAAGTCTCTCTCTCTCTCTCTCTCTCTCTCTCTCTCTCTCTCTCTCTCTCTCACACACACACACACACACACACACACACACACACACTATCTTTGGCTCCCTTCTGGAGAGGGAGACGCATGCACAGATTGTGGTGAGATTTCACAGCCACAAGAACAATATGCTATAAGGGAGAGAAATGGTACTTAAATGAGACTTTGGGTGGGGGGTGGTTAAATTTTGCTTTATGATGCAAGAGAGTTATGGATTCTGTATTTTTTATTTTTATAATCCTATGTCCTCTTACATTGAAAATTGTTGAGAATATCTCGAATGTAAAGGTAGAACTGAAGAATTGGTTGTATCTTGATTATAGTTTTCAATTTTCTTTATCTCCCTGTGTAGTCCCCCCCCCTTAATGATACATTTTGGATTAGCAGGGAGTTGATTTCTTTATAAGTTCAAATGGGGGAGAAATGCAGACTTTACAACTGTATATTATCCCTGCATTACAATGTTGATGTGCTGTAGACCTTCTATAGAGAGGATTCCTTAAACTAGTGAAAGGATCCTTTTCATTTGGAGCTATTTTTCTTTCTTTCCAAAATTAGGGGACAGAAAGACTGTCCTATTATACCTAATGTGGGGAAAGGGATACATTATCTTACTAGGATTCTTGTTTAAATTGGGAATTAAAAATTGTAGCCAGAAGCCAGGTGCCTCACTTACGTCATTAAAGAGCATGACACTAGTTATTGGTTCTGACACTAGTTGTTAGAACTTATAGTATATACTAATAATTAGAAGCACTGATAACTGAAAGGGTTGAAAGCAGTAAACAAATCCTCAGGCACCACACAGCTGGTATTCCTCTACGTTGTATATTGTACAAGTATTGAGTAAGGGTTGCCCTTTGACATCTGACCTTTCCAAAGTGCAGTGGGCCTACCACTTTACTTACACTATCACAGCCTTACGTGGAGGGGGGAATAAATAAATTGAGAGTGGGGAGGAACCTGCCATTCCGCGCCTCCCATTGATTTATTTTCCGTGTACCCAGTGGGTTTTCCTTTCTTACTGGCTTCTGGGAAGCAGGGATGAGAGCTCTGGAAATGTCCCAGGACCCACCTCCCTTTTTTTCTTGATTTATTTATTTGCTTTTCTGTTACACATTCTCCGCTGGTACATAAACTAAATACCTAATATATAATACTGACCAGATAAACTAATACAATCAAAACAAAACAAATATATCCTTTCATATACTTCCCTTCCACTCCTTCCATGGTTTCTTATCTAACACCTTCCCAACCGCGTCGTCTTGTTTCTCTAAATTTTTCATTCTTCCTCTCTTTACCTCTTGTTATAACTTTCACTGCTGAAGTACTCACATCCTGCTAGGTTAATTATCTTGTAATGATTTTTCATATATTCTATATATAACTTCCATTCTTCCTTAAGTTTTTTTGTCATCTCTGTTTCATATTCTGTTAATCATAGCCGCTAATTCCACATATTCCAACAATTTATGATGCCACTCACCTTTGTTGGAACAACATTCGTTTACCATTTTGGTGCCAGTAAAATCTGAGCAGCGGTGGTGGCATACAAGCAACAGACTCACTTGATTCTTTGGGATTTCAGATATTATTATGCCCAGGAGAAACAACTCTGGGCTTTTAGGGAAAGATCTTTAAACATTTGTTTAAGCTTGTTATAAATACACTCCCAATATTCTTTAATCACACTGCAAGACCACCCAGAGGCTGGTGAGGAAGGAAAACCTGCTGGGTGTGTGGGTAAAGGGAAAATAAATGGAATAGCAGGCTCCCCCGCTTCCCATTTATTTCCTACCCCACCCTACCCCGTGTAAGGTCGTAAGTGGCAGACCCACCGTACTAGACCAGTTTGTATAACAAATTAGATCCTCCTGTCAGTTTTGATGTTCATGACTGTGTACTGGAATTTACTTTTGGTTAGTATTAATATACATGTCACACAGTGATATAGGTAATTTCTGACAAATATAGTTGGCATCCATGAATTTAGGTAGAACCCAGTAATCAGAAGGAGGAAAAAATATGCTGCAGAGTTTAAAAGCACAGATGAATATCTGAATCTAGAAAAGCAAGGTTTTCATGAGTATAGTTAACTAGTTGCTGCTAAACGGATTTTGACTTAAAAACATGACCACTTTTCTAGACCACAATACTGTCTTGCCATGTACGTTTTGTTTGGACTCTGTAAATTAACAATGCAATAGGTACTTTACATCTTTTCATTTAAAAAATGAAAATTGGGTGATAGTTAATAAATGATTCTGAAAAAGGTTTAACAAATGTTAACAAATATTAGATCCTGAGGCTGCCATGGTACAATATACAGCACTGATTTTACACACGCTGAATAAATAAGCAAATGGGTAACCTCAACTCTACTGGTACAAATACTAACAGGTACAGCATAATAAATATGCAATCTTTTTTGTCTTAGTTTACAGCAACTAACTTATTCAGTATTGTGCTGGAAGATCATTTTCCAACTATGTAGAACATATCACTATGTGGGCAACCTTCCAGCCACCCGTTTTATGCTGCTGTATAGTACAGAAAAACCAATGATGGAACAACGTTTGTCCTGTAAATTTAATTTGATATTGACAGTTATTGTCTGTACAAACTAAAACATATATGGTTGAAACTGTTCATTATATTTGCTATTTCTGCTTCACTGATCTGTTAAAAAGTTTTGAGCTGATTGATCCGGCTGTGTCTTCCATTGTAAATATTGTTACATCATTTTTCATGGTAAAATGCAGCACATTTGCAATTTTGGGAGACTGGCTTGAAGCTCTGTATAGTGTTTATATTTATCTGAATTGGCTTTCCATAGAGCTACTCGCAGTAAATGTGTTCATGGTAGTGTTGGTGCAGTTGAGTCTTTATTTAAAATAGCTTGCTAGCTAAAGTAGTGCTTTTCTGTATATGGTACATTCATTCAACTTTTAAGAGTGGATTTAAGTTTTAGTATCCTCTACATGCAAATTACCTGGATCTGTTCAGCCAAAAACTAT
Source organism: Lacerta agilis (assembly GCF_009819535.1). Lineage (NCBI taxonomy): Eukaryota > Metazoa > Chordata > Lepidosauria > Squamata > Lacertidae > Lacerta > Lacerta agilis. The sequence continues at coordinate 23,440,153 of NC_046331.1, forward strand.
TATGGCTCATTTAAAATGCTGCAAGAATACTTAGTGTGGCTCAAAGCCTTCATTAGCCGATGGCACTGATCAATTCATTGTAGTTGTGGGTTTTTAATCTGGTTTTTAAATGGAGCATGTGTAGGGCTGTTGAGAGCTGATACCAGTGTTGTAAGCCATTAATGTACAGCACTTGCTTCATTCACAGGAGTGGCCTTTTGATGTGGACAATGTAATATTCATGAAAGTATTGTGGCCAGTCCCCTAATCTCAAGACACACTTCTGAAATCAGGAAATGCAATAGTTGTTCTTGCTAAGATACTGGAATCCCCAGTTCATGAGTTTCATTACTCACAAAATTGACTACTCTCTTCAAGAAAACTGCTTTTAAAGAAGCATATGAACTTATCCTTGGTTAAGAAAAATAATTTATCTTCAGTTGTTCTGCCAGTTTTGAAACACTAGAATATTAATATCAGTCAGAAGCAGGAGTTGACTCAAACATTTAACTTTTGTAAAACTCATACTTCAGAAATAGCTCACAATCCCTGTAGTTTTTATTGGTTGAAGACATTTAGGCTCTTAATACAGTTAAATCACTAGAGGTGTAAGTTGCTGCTGGACCAAAATATGCTGCTTTCCTTCACTAGATATGCCCACGTGTGTTACTACAGGTCATCTGGAAGGCTTTCAACCTAATCCCATGCAGAATTAGACACACCTAAGGCCATGAAAATCAATGGGCTTTTCTAGGTCCCAACGTTTCTTGGCTGTTGGTGTATAAAGGGAGCAGGCAAGATTGAGCAAATAGACAACAATGGTTTCTGGTTACAGTTATAATGTACTGCATGAATCCCCCTACTATTGTTCTCATGTGAGGTGTTTTAGATGGGAATGGGACAGAAGCTTTATGGAAAAGGTGTAGAAGACTTTAAGGTTCAGGGTTCAGGATCTCCCTCACCAGAGCCATATAATTCAGGTTCCTCTCACTATTCCACAACCTTATTGTGAAGCTCACTGACTACAGCTTGTCATTCCAGTTTCTCAAAACTAGAAGCTGCTGATCAGAAAGAAATATTTGGAGTGCATGTTAACATTCTGTTTTCTAGCACAAATGGAGGTTCCCTCTCCCTATTCTTCCCTCCTGCCCCACCCTGGGGTGAGCATTATTGAGCGAGGGATTCTTTTGTCTTACTGCTAATGCATTAGGCATACTTAGGGGCAACCTGCCACTCTCATTAAGAAGTGACCAGCAGAATCGCCTAAGTTTATAGTCTAGCTAGCAGATAAAAAAACCAATTTTTATAAATAAAAATAAACTATTGTTGAGGCATGATTTTAAGGTGCTATTGAAATTAAAAAGTGGTTTTTAAAAATAATAATGAACAAATGAATGAAATTGCTCTCTCTTGATCAAAAACATACAAGCCCTCCTGGTCTCTTCTCTGAAGATAAAAATCGCAACTGGCAACACAGTCACTCTGTGTTCTGCATGCTTTTTGGATGAACAGATTGCCCCATCCAGCTCCCCTTTCTCTGGGCCTCATGTTATAGCAGGCAGCATATGTTAAGAAGAAAAGAAAACACAACTCCCTGCTACATGGCAGCAAGTCATACCAGCAGTAAATAAACAAGGCACATTATCCAAACACGGTCAGGGCTGTTGCAACATTTTTTTTAACATAATAACTACTTAAAAGAGGCCTCTGCTGTGAAAGACCTCATTGGACCTAGACACTGGTAAATGCTTGCGCTGGTAGTTTGGCTCAGAACTCAGCAGCTCTGACCGAGCTAGTAGGCAAAACCGTCAGCACTGAAACGCCCCACAGGACCCTCTCTTCCAGGGCTGATCAACAACTTGGCTAAAACAACAAGGCACTTAAGCTGCTTGCTGACTGGGAAACGTTATTGTTCTGCAATAGCGGGGAGGTTTGAATTTAGCTGCTTGGTGAAGAGAAAGAAGAGTTTGGATTTGAGTTTAAAGCAGCTAGTAATTAAACCTGGTGTTTTCCATCCGTGATGTTCAAACTGCTCTGAAGAAGCCTGGGCTCTTAGGAAGGATTGCTCCAGGAGAATTTCAGGAATAACCAATACATTTATCTGAAAAGGAACATTTTGCTTGGCTGCTTGTACCAATTTTGCAGCTGCAGAGGAGTGTTGTGTTTATTCCTGTGTTTACACAGCAGAGGAGTGAAAGCTGGTCCATATTCTGCATAAGCTGAAATATATGGGACAAGACCTGACTTTCTGATACCTGGGCCCAGTAAATCACTGTCCCTATTTTCTCTTCTGGGAAGAGAATATGGATGTGTATTGAAAAATATTGGCATGCATACCATAATGCTAGAGGTTTCCATTCTGGCTCCTAGCTCTCTAGAAGTTAATATACCCAGTACAATATACACTCAATGCTAGCCTGTATCGCAAAGCTGAATTGGGTGGAGGCAATTTACTACAGAGAAGGAACAACAACAGAGTAAGTGCTTCACCCAGGGGTGACTAACCGCCCAGATTGTGGGCTTTGCCTAGCCTCTGAAGCACATTTTCCCCCAGACCTGCAAGATCCAAAACAATTAAAACAAAAACATAGTGCTTGGGTGAGTGGAACCTGGCAGCTGATTCCATGCCATCAGATTGTGATCCTCAACATGTGGCCCTCTAAGCCTCTCTCTGTAGCTCTCAGAACTCCAGCGCCAACCGCTCTCCCCAATGAAACAACTCTACTGTCCAATGGTAAAATATACATTATTTTGACCCACTTTCACATCCGGTCCTGCCCACCACTGGCATGTGGCCTCTGGAAGGTTGCCCAGTAAAGAATGTGGCCCTAGGGATGATAAAGGTACCCAACCCTTGATTTGAGTGGAGAGGGATTTATAACCCATCTTTGGGAGGATATGTTCTCTCTCTCTCTCTCTCTCTCTCTCTCTCTCTCTCTCTCTCTGTGTGTGTGTGTGTGTGTGTGAGAGAGAGAGAGAGAGAGATGACCATACCCACTGCTGATATATATGCCCCCCAGAGGGTAAACTAAAGATGAACTAAACCAAAGGGTCAACCAAACGGCCACCATCTCGTGACGCGTTTCAGATGTATATTTGCAAAGATTCTCCTAGGCCCATCAGCATTTTCCATGTTGATTTTGTTAGGGGGGGCACTAGGTTTACTAGGGTCTCTAGTGCCTGCTGCTTTTTAACTGGAGCTTCAAGGGATTGAACTTGGGGGCTTTCTGCATGCAGAGCTTGTGCTTTGCTGCTGAACTTTGGTCTTTCTCCAAATGCACAGCAGCAGTGAGCCCCTGGTAGACACCCTAGGGTTCTACAGCAGGCCAAGGCAACATGGGATGTTTTCCCTGAAGGTATTATACTGGAAACTTGCCATTCTGTAGCATCATGTGTAGGTTGCTGGGCAAGTTTGCCCAGTCACCTGTGCAGGGACTGTCATATTTCTACATAAACCTTTTTCCAACTGTGGCCAACATGTCTTCCTGCTTAAGCACCCACAGAATCTTTGGTGAGGGAGGAGGATGGGGAGAAAACCAATGGGTACCACCTCTGGCTCCACTCTTGGCTGCCCCAACGGGTCCCCAGCAGCCGGCACTGAGTTGCAACATGCGGTGCTCAGGTTTGCTGTTAAGATGGGGAATGCCGAAACCGAAACATAGGGCCCAAGACTGCACACTTGAGTTTGTGACAGAGGTAGGACTTGGGCCCAGGCTTTCCAGCACATGGTGGTTCGCTTCCTCAGTCTGTGGGACTAAAATGTATACCTTACGCTATATCAAAAATATTGTGCAAAGTGTCTCTTGGTACCATTGCAGGATAGGAAGAGCTTTTTCAACTTTGCTAGAGTGTTGATCCGTCTAGCTCAGCAGTGGCTTTTCCTGGTCTTGGACAGAAGTATGTCTTTCCAAGTGCTACCTGGAATTTGCACCTGGGACCTTCTGCATGCTTCCCCTGCCCTTGCAAGACATAGGGCTCTGCTCTCTGGCTCTGTTCCTCTGCCTACTTTCTGGATGGGAGTGGAAAAGAGAAACCGTAAAAGCATCATCTTGCCTGAAGGCTCCTCTCCTAATAACAAAATTATTTCCACTGTTACTGAAAGAAGCAAACTCTTTGAAAAGCTGCCATTTGGAAGAAAAGAGTTCTCTGTGTTGCACATTTTTGTGAAGGGGGAGAAAGACTCTGTAATTTTTATATCTTCCTGAGATTTTCTTCAGAGCCATTAAAAATAGATAGTAGTGGCAAGATGGTCAAAATAACACCCTCAAAGGTTATTTTCAATTGACTAATAATATCTCCCTTTTAAAGAAATATCTAAATATATCTAAATATACTGTCCACTATGATAATAAAAATGATGGTGGACTAGAATGCCTTATTGCATTTTGTGTATATTTTGAAATCACCTTTGGTTCAGCAACAGTGTCCTGAATTCATTTGTAACTGTATTAGAATAATAGTGTATGTAATAAGGTGGGCCAGATATTTATCTTGCAACCTTCCTCTAAATATTTTTTACATGGAAAGAACAAACATTGCTGATGTTTATCTCATCTTCTTATTGGCCAATATATACTGTAATGTGCTCTTAGCAAAATTGGATTATTAATGTGAATTAGTTGCTCCTTTGGAAATTTCTCAAGGTTCTTCACACTATGCTTGTGGTTATAAAACCAGGGATGATAGTTACTGTAAAATCATTCACATTCTTACATATAATGAAAAGGCCCAAACATATGTTTGTAACTGTATGCATACTGTGATTGGCTGGATAGTGATGAAAATACTCAGTGGCAAACTGGCAGCTGTTTGCCTTTTGAAGATATGATATAATGTAATGATGAATGTGCCACTGTTGTGATTTTTTTTTAAGTCGATCAACCATGCTTTGATGTTGCATGATTAAATTAACTAATGGCCAAAAATATAGCTGAGATTTAGACTACTGAGTATATTTGGACATTTATACTTGTACTGTAGGAAAAGGGGCATGGGCCTGGCAACCACAATTTTTGGCCGCTGAAGCCAGGCCAAAAAACTATGCAGCCCTGTTTAAAATACTCAGAATGTGTTTGCCAAGGAATGCCAACCTAGGTGTTTCAGTGGCTCTCTTTAGCATTCATACCATGGGCCTTGGTCTGGAGGCCTGCTTTATAACAGCTATAAGAGCTTTATGTGCGCAGGCAGAACAGCTGAATGAGACCCAGTGTGGTGCAGTGGTTAGCGTTGCAGACAAGGACCTGGGAGACTAGAGTTCAAATCCCCACTCAGCCATAAAGCTCACTAGGTAACCTTGGGCCAGTCACTGCCTCTCAGCCTGACTTACTTAACCAAGATGATAAAGGGTCAAGTCTTATGAGGAATGGTTGAGGGAGTTGCGTAAGCTTAGCCTGAAGAGGAGGAGACTGAGAGGAGATACAACAGCTGTCTTCAAATATCTACAGGTCTGTCACTCAAACCAGTGGATTCAAGTTACAAGAACTTTCTGAAGCTAAGAACTGTTTGACAGTGGACAGGACACCCTCAGATGGTGGTGAACTCTCCTTCATTGGAGGGTAATCAGGAGTTTGGGATAGAGAACGTCAACATATTTTCCTGTTGATTTTCCATAACCTCTTGGAATTTCTGCCTGCTGCACATACACCTTCCTTTCCCCCCAGTGCCATTTGTAAGCCATGCAAAGAACCTGGTTTTTGTGGATTGTGAACCAGTTACATTACTTGTAGGTCATCAATGGATCGTAGGCAGACAATGCTGCATGCTGTTCAAGACCAGGCATGGTATTTCAGACTGCGTGGTGGGGGTTCGCCATCAAAAGTTAGTTCAGATCTGCAACAACTGAAGTTTAGATGCCTGTTGCTTGGGTAGATTCAAGATTCAATATTTAAAAAGCAAGTAGTATATTATTCTAAGGGCAATTGTTGTGGCATCTTTTTTTTTTTTATAAGAATTTATTGGTTTTAAATTGTTGTGGCATCTTAATAACTATAGCAATGTTACTGGCATAGGTCAAACAGATGCTTTTCAAGCCTTTGAAATGAATATACAGTGGTGGTGTTGTTCAGTCGTTCAGTCGTGTCCGACTCTTCGTGACCCCATGGACCAGAGCACACCAGGCACCCCTATCCTCCACTGCCTCCCGCATTTTGGCCAAACTCATGCCAGTCGCTTTGACTGTCCAACCATCTCATCCTCTGTCGTCCCCTTCTCCTTGTGCCCTTCATCTTTCCCAACATCAGGGTCTTTTCCAGAGAGTCTTCTCTGGTACTTTGGGTTGCAAACTTAATTTGTTCTGGAGGTCCCTTCTTAACCCGAAACCGTTCTTAACCTGAGGCGTGCTTTCGCTAATGGGGCCTCCCACTGCTGCCTCGCTGCTGGTGCGCAATTTCCGTTCTCATCCTGGGGCAAAGTTCTCAACCTGAGGTACTACTTCCAGGTTAGCGGAGTTTGTAACCCGAAGTGTTTGTAACCCAAGGTACCACTGTATTAATGTTCATAGCACCTGCATCCACCTGCAATAGCCCCCCTATCCCCTGCTTGGGTGGGAAAGCAATTAGCCTCCTCTCCAGTCCCCTCAATATGTCACTGCTATGGTCAACAATCAGAACAAAACCCAAGAGCCCAAACAGACCGGATGACAGCCCTGGGGAAAGTTTGTCATATGCTGTGCACATCCTCATAGTTACCCACAATATCAGAGTAGCTAAACTGGGCTGCTTGGAGCTATGGGTTCTATTTTGGGCTGGGCTTATCTTGTACTGCATAGCCAAGGGCATGCTATGCTATGGGAGTGGCTGTGGCTCAGTGGTAGAGCATTTGTTATACATGCAGAAGGTCCAAAGTTCAATCCCCAGCATCTCCAGGCAAGGCTGGGAAGGACTGTTGCCTAAAGCCCTTGACGAGTGACTGCCAGACAGTGTTGGCCAGTGGTTCTCCAAGGGTGTGGTTGGTGTGCCACAATGGTGTGGCAGGAGAGGATTGCAAGTGTGGCAGGAAGATTCAAGGACCAATCAAAGAAATGTTTAAACATTTCATTTGTGTCGACGAGAAGATCCCTAATACAGAAAAGAGTAATACGGTAATTTTCCTTTTAACGTTTTTAGAAAGAAAAATGCATTTGTGCGAGGATACTAAGCTGCAACCTAAAAATCGTTCTCCGCCCCAAGCTCCAAGTGGTACCTCAAGGTTCCTTTGCCTCATTTTGCTGCAGGCCTGACCAGGACTTGGCTCCTCTCCTGGCCAAATGGATGCCATAAGACGAGGCCTAACACCAGCACTCTCAAGTAGCTGCCAGGCCTTGATGCCCCGTTAGAGGCTACTGCTGATGCTCTGGAACCCACTTTGGAAAAACATCTCAGTGGCTTGGTCACCTTTTGGAAGCAAAAAAGCCAGAACTATTATTCTATGATTCATATTATATGTAAAAGAAACCCTGATATAAATTGCAGTCAAGTTACGGTGATGTTCTCACCACAGTCTTCTGCAGTCTGAAGCATGTGGCTGAAGAACGGGGAATCTTTTTCAGCCTGAAGGCTTCCCTTTTGGCAAATATAAAATTTACCTTTGTTCAGTAGGCTAATTTCTACACGCATTCCCACAACTCTCTCTTTCCCCAACCAGGCAAGCAAGAGGCATTGCCAGAATTCAAGGATACATTCCAGGCAGGCAAAAACACAAAAGGAGGGTATGTGGCCTGGGGGAATCCCGGGGGCCAGATAGAGCAGTCTAGCGGGCCACATTTGGCCCAGGGTCTGAGGTTCCTCACCCTTGATGTACTTAATACTCCTACAGTCTTCTCAGTGGTATGCCCTGGCATCTGCAGACCAGCCTGAGAAAGGCTCCTGTCTGAATGAAACCCTGCGGAGTTGTGGCAACTCAGTGTATTAATAATGAGGTGAAGAAGGAAGGGGAGATTCAATGTATATCCCACCCTTCCTCCTGAAGCAGCTCAGGGTGGCAGATACAGCAACAATAAATGGTTAAAAAGAAACCCAGCAACCTAGAAACAGTTTGGAAAGATTAAAACACACACACACACACACACACACACAGTTTAAAATGTTCTGAAAACATGGTAAAAACATTCTCAGCCAGTGATCTCAAGGTTGCCAGGAACAGTGTCTTTCAGCCATCAAATGCCTTGGTAAACAGGAATGTTTTTAAATTCCTCCTGAAAGTCAATAATGAGGGAGACAGACCAGGGAGGGCATTCCACAAACAGGGAACCACCACTGAGAATTAGCATTGCCAGGTCAGGAGTATTCAAGACCCTGAGATTTCAGGGCCCAAACCTGAAACCTGGGGTAGTTTCTGGTGATGTCATGGGGCGGACCCTGGAGTTAATTGGGAGGGAACCAGGGTGAGGCAGACACCATGCACCCAAAGTAACTATGCTATAATTTGCGTTTGGATTGAAGCTTGCAAATTGTAGGTGCAATCTTCTTTATACATCATCATCAATTGGCCCCTTTGCTCCCCTGCCCTCCACCTGCCACCTGGAGGGGCCAGGCAAACCTGAAGACTTTAGGTCTGGCCTTGAGGTCTGGCAATCCACCAACAAGCCCTTGCCACCAATTGTAGTCCTTGATGGCTGATATCAACCAGGGGTGGGCTGCCTGCCCTCAGCTCTTTGTTGCTCTCCCTGTAATGTGTCTAGCGCCACCCACCTTTTCCCTCTGCCCAGCTGATCAACCTTTGCTGAGTAATGGGGAGAAGATCGCTGCTCCCACAACCACTCAGAGCAGTGCAGCAACCGTGATCTTGTATACACTGGAAGTGTTGCGGTGGGAGAGGAAGGGAGGGGAGGGGGGGAGGCATTACCCATTTTAATGCATGAAAGTTGTGCAGTGTGCATATTAATTAATTAATTAATTAATTACATTTATAGCCAATCTTTTTCTCCAAGGATCTCAATATGGCTTATTGTTCTCCCTCTGTTCATTTAATCCCCACAACAACCCTGTGATGTAGGTTGCACTGAGAAGCAATGACTAGCCCCCAAGGTCACCCAGTGAGCTGCGTGACCGAGTGGGGATTCAAACCAGGTCCCATGCTCAATCTATCACCAGCATACACACTCGTGGCTTTAGTCTGCATGCAACCATGTGTTTTCCATGTTGTATCCTGTGATTAGCCTCAATATTTAAAGTTTCTCTCTAGTGTCCCACATGCTTAGAGGAACATCAGTCCTGCTAACAAAAGCAATGGGACTTGAATGCATATCACGTTAAATCAACAGGATAACAAATTTGTGAAAGACAACCTTATGGCCTGTTCACATAGAGGACAATTTGATTTATTCAGGCTAAATTTTAGCTTTGATTTTGAAAAATAAAATAAAAGGTCAGGCTGTATGAAAGAATCTTAATCCAATTCTCAAATAATATAACTTTGATATGCTTAACATGCAGTATGTCGGTGATCCCTACAACAACCTTGCAAGGTAGGCCATTACTGCTAATAATGCAGGGGCTGAGGATGAAGGGGTGGGGTCGTCTGTTGAGTTTGTGGCAGAAGTCAGATTTGGCCTGGGAACTTTAGATCACAATTGGTATAATCTTTAAACTGAATGTTAACTTGTTAAAATAATTGTGTTTATTTTTTAAAACACAGCTTTGGTGTTTGGGATTTTCTTTATGTATATTTTGCAGTCTCGGGGCCTTAAAGACAACCTTGAGGCTCATTCGTGATTTCAAGGTGCGGTTTTGCTGTGAATGGGGAGTGTGTGTTCCACCAAACAGAAGGGCAAAAAAATGTTCCAGGCCGAATGGAACAAGCTTCCCCCAAATGGCTCCTCTCGAAAGCAAGATCTTTGAAACTCATGTGGGTCTGTGACTCATGCTGTTAGCATGCTTACTCGGAAATACCATACACTTTACATAACAAAGTGGATCTGTATACACATATAGAAGTGTAGGACTTCGAAAAGAAAAGATACACCTTTGCAATCTGAAGTTGTTTGTGGACTCCACCAGCCCAGTTATCTTGGATCTATGCACATCCTGACATTTGCAAGGAGAAGGAGATGGAAACTTTTCAGGTTGGACAAATATGTGGCTTTCCCTTCCCCCACCACCATGGCTCGTTGTTTTTTTTTTAAAGCAAACGTGTTCCTTTCTTTTCTCTTGCAAGCGCAGGAGTTAATGGGGCAAGGAGTAGATCGTTTTATTTTTAGGCACAACAAAAAAACTGTATGATTTAGAAACAAACAAACAAACAAATCCTTCCCGATGCTGTTCAAAAATGGGGAAACTTTTACAGACGTTGACCTAAAAATCTTGAGCTACAGCTCTTCCAAGCAACACATCTCAGCCATCAGGGCCATCCCAGGATATTTTGCCACCTGAGGCAAAGGACAAGTTTCCTCCCTCAGTGTCGCACCAAGAGTTTACCATGTAGACAGGGCAAACTTCCTTCAATGCTGAGGGCAGAATGTCCTCCACTGCACCCGAAGGCAGCATGCCACATTACGGTACACAAAGCCCTGTATCTTCCAGTTCCTGGCCCTGGCTCCTTGCCCTCCAGCATCTGCTGCCTAAGGCAAGCACCCTCAGCCATCTTTCTCTATCCTTCCAGATGTGTGTGCACTATACATAAATTTCCCCTATGACTCCTGGGGACTATAGTTTGTTAGGTAAAAGGTAAAGGACCCTTGGACGGTTAGGTCCAGTAAAAGGCGACTATGGGGTTGCAGCGCTCATCTCGCTTCACACTGAGGGAGCTGGTGTTTATCCACTGACAGCTTTCCGGGTCATGTGGCCAGCATGAATAAACCTCTTCTGCTGCAACAGTACACTGTGATGCAAACCAGAGCGAACGGAAACACTGTTTACCTTCCCGCTGCAGCGGTACTTATTTATCTACTTGTACTGGCATGCTTTCGAAATGCTAGGTTGGCAGAAGCTGGGACAGAGCAATGGGAGCTCACACTGGATGCACGGATTCAAATCGCTGACCTTCTGATCGGTGAGCCCAAGAGGTGCAGTGATTTAGACCACAGGAGCTACCTGCATCATGGTCCTCTCTCTCAGCCTAATAAGAATAATTATGGGTGAGATTCAATGTAGCACCAGCACAAGAACTGGGACGGGTTGCAGTTCCCAGCAGGGCTGGCCCAAGACATTTTGGCACCTGAGGCAAACCACAAAATGGCACTCCACCCACCAGGTAAGAAGAGGTGAGTGAATATCTACACCAGGCAGAAGTGTGTGTGTGTGTGTGTGTGTGTGTGTGTGTGTGTGTGTGTTAAGATCTACACTGTGAATGGAGCGGGGGACAGGAATCAAATCAACCTTACGTGATGGCTGAAATGGGAATCAGATGCTGTTGAGCAAGGGGAAGAGGCCTGCTCTGAATCACAATTGGCGGTTGCAGAGCCCAGGAGACCCCAGAGGGTGGCCCTGACATTTCCTCCCAAAAGGTGGGAGGGGACCAGCAGCACCTCATACTCGCTGAGAGGGCAGCAGGTAAGTGAGTGGGAAACTCTCTGGAAAATAAACATGAACTTTACAGCATGCTACACCATTAAAGAAAACATGTTAAAGATGCAATATAGATGGTATCTCACCCCATCAAAAGAAGAAGAAGAAGAGTTTGGATTTGATATCCCGCTTTTCACTACCCGAAGGAGTCTCAAAGCGGCTAATATTATCCTTTCCCTTCCTCCCCCACAACAAACACTCTGTGAAGTGAGTGGGGCTGAGAGACTTCAAAGAAGTGTGACTAGCCCAAGGTCACCCAGCAGCTGCATGTGGAGGAGCGGAGACACGAACCCTGTTCACCAGATTACAAGACTACCACTCTTAACCACTACACCACACTGGCTCTCAAAGATGTATAAAACTCTCAAAGATGTATAAAAAACATAATGAACAACTGTTGGCAGTGTAGGGAAGGTGAAGGAGATATGTATTACATGTGGGGGACATGCAGAAAGATTATAGTGTTTTGGAATCTCATTTATGATGAGCTGGAAAAGATCTTTAAGTCAACATTCTTAAAAAAGCCAGAAGCCTTTCTGCTTGGAATTTTAGGTAAAGACATTCCAAAAAATCTAAGAGAAATTTTTCTATATGCTACGGCTGCAGCCCGAATACTGATCGCAATGAATTGGAAAGGGAAAAAAGTTCCAACTATATCAGATTGGCAGTGCAAATTACTGGAATATGCGGAAATGGCGCAATTGACTTAACAGACTAAAAGGTAATACAAGACAATCATTTATTCAAAAATGGGATATGCATAATAGATATCTACATAATAATAACAGTGGTACAATATCTGTGGCAGCATTTGAATGACCCTTGTCTAAACGAACTGTTAAGAAACAAGTAAAAAGGTACGAATTGTTGTAAGAAGGTTTTAGAAAATACAGAAAGAGTAAGGTTAAAATGATAAGTACCGGTACATTCATACCAGAAAGGTTATATGCATTTGGGAAATGATAGGAAGTCTATTCTATGTTAGCAAAAAGATAGGGGGGAAAAGAGATTGAATAAATTTAATTTAATTTAATTTTTGTAAACATATGTAAGATTATCAGTACATGATTGTTTTCATCTTGGTATATTGGTATATTGTGTATGTTATCTATGTATTTCAATAAAGCATTTAAACTGGGGGGCGGGGGGCAAGGAGTGCATCACAGCTGTTGGTGCCAATGTGGCAGTAACAGAAGCAGGCTTTCCTTGGAGGCCAGTTCTGCTGCCTATGTGGATCCTGCTGCCTAAGGCGGTCACCTCACTTTGCCTTATGGGTGGGCTAGCCCTAGTTTCCAGGATTATTTTGGGGAAAGTAATGTGCTTTAAATGTGCTTCAATTGAGCAGCCTCTGAGTGCTTCCAGACGGGGAGCTTAATTTGTAAACAGGGACTTGAGATACTGCAAATGAGACATAAGTGACAGGCTGGTTTGTTTGTTTTTACTTACCAGCTTTCCCCCTCAAAAGGGTGAATCTAGAATGAAATGTGGAGAAAATGCAGGCTGGGATTTTGATGCTGCTGGCATCATGGGGACTCTGTGCAGGGTGGGGTGTCCTGGATTATTTTTTGCTAATGAACTTTTGGGGAAGCCTGAAATTATTATTATCATTGTTATTATATTCTTTTTATCAAAAATGTTATTGTTTGATATTTTTTGTAAACGACTTTGGGGTTGTTGTTGTTGTTGTTTTTTTACAATCAAGCAGTGTATACATTTCATGAAATAATAACAACAACAGCCATTTTCATCATCATTTGTGTCATTAGTTGTTTCCACCATCCCATTCTTGCTTGCAGGCTCATCAGAAAAGTGCATCTAATGCCCACCATTCACATATTGCATTGGTCCAGAACTACTTAAAGAAGCTCAGTGGGCCAGATGTCCCAACCCACAAACAGGTCTGCTGGCAAATCCCTTTAATGTAGCTGAGGCTGCTGCTTTTCTCCTCTTTTGCATCTGGCTTAGGAACTGGCCTGGGTGGGAGAGACATAAGAACCTCTAGGTGTTAGAAATAGCCCTCAAGGACACATCTCTGTTATTTTCTGGGTGCCTACTGAAAACCATTTTTTAAACAAGCCTGTTAACTGGATGGTTGTTGTTGTTGTTGTTGTTGTTGTTGTTGTTGTTGTTACAGCCTGTAGCAGTAATGGATTTGAAATCTGTATTGGGTGTTACTTGGTTTTAACATATGAAATTGCTTTAACCAGTTTTTAATGTATGAAATTGTTTTAGCTTTTTGAATACAATTTTTTTTTAAAAAAAATACTTTTATTGTTAATCACTTTGAGGTGTTTTAAACAAACAAGCAAACAAACAAATTGTTGATTGCTAATATTGCCCATGGATGCCGCCTGCCTGCCCATACTTCGTTTATCAACTGCTGGCTGTAGGATCTCCCCTTTCAGCCTGCTCTTTGGAGAGAGAAATCAGTTCCAGGAGAATTGCAATGAGCTCTGATTCTAGAAAAGGCCAAGTTGATTACACATTCTAGCTTTTGGAACTCTAGTTTCCGACGTGAAGATTGACAGTGTGTCTACATGTGGGCCTGGGGGCAGGCAGAGAGGATCAGCACCGCTTTAGGATCAGCACTGCTTTAAGAAATCCAGCGAAATTTGTTTTTGCTCCAGTCCTTGAAACTACTGGCATTCTGATCCATTTGTCCATTCATCTGGTAAACAGTCCTGAAAACAAATGCTTAAGCAACCAGAAACTGAGTCTATGTTTATGTATGTATTCTACGGCTATAGGAGCCTCCTCTGCCACATTCATTTGCAGATGCTACCATCTGGTGGTTAAATGTAGTCATCTGTGTAAACAAGAGGCGGCTAAACTTTTTTGACTTGATATCTACATTCTTCCTTTGCCAACCCCCCAGGAACCATGCCATCTCAGGACTCATTTGCTAATCCCACACTTTTCAATGCATTTCCCTATCACTTTTCTAGTTGCAAAAAGCCTCTTTCTTTTTCTTTTTAGAGTGGGTTTGTTACACTAGGGTGACAGGGCACATTAATCCACTTTAAATGTGCAAGTCTAAAATTCCTTCCTGGTGATAAATAAATTTATCTGAAACCATAATCTAACTGATAGTAATGTGAAATGGTTTTCTAATTCCATTACAGTGGTACCTCGGGTTACAAATGCTTTGGATTACGAACTCCGCTAACCCGGAAGTAGTTGCTCAAGTCCAGGTTACGAACTTTGCCCCAGGATGAGAATGGAAATTGCATGGCAATGGCACTGCTCCTATGTTTTGTGTCAGGTGTGTTGGCAATATCACAGTTTTACTGTCTCTTAACTCCACTGTGCTGCTGCTTATGCCCCCTACGCCACCAAACCTCTACCTTCCTTCACTTGTTTCTTTTTAATTGCTGATGCTGTTCATTTCCAGATATACCTTTCCTCTCCTTTCTGGGTGGATTTACCTGGGAGGAAGGAATTCCCTTTGCACTCAGTGGGCCTTATTTCTGTGTAGGAGTGCCTGAGACTGTTGTTAGTTGTGTTGGTCAGCAAGGACCACAGGCTGGATTTTCATCTTTCCCTGTTTACCTGGATTTTCGTTTGTAAGATTACTCTAGTGTAATAAACAAAAATCTGCCCTTATTCCCTTATGGGGTACACAAGAGCCCTTGTGGAGTCCTTTGCAGGTTCTCCATCGGTAGGAGTAAATAACAGAGGCCAACCAGAGAATATTTAGAAGCAAAGCAGCTAGTAAGGTTGATCTTTATTGTTCTGTTGCAACAGGGTGCTTACCCCACACACAGGAGAGTAGGGGAAAAACCTAGAACAAAGGAGCGCCTCCCCTTATATAGAAATTTGAAATTGCCCACACTGGAGTTCAAGACCACCCCCAGAAGCATCACACATACATCACAGAAGAGGTGCAGCCCAAAGCCCACCCCCCAGATACATCACACCTACATCACACAAAAAGGTGGTCTCCAACAGATTTCAACAGAATCTGAATGCCCTTTTGTGTACCAAGAACAAACTTAGTTGGTCTCTAAGGTGCTACTAAGGGACATGGGTGGTGCTGTGGGTTAAACCACAGAGCCTAGGGCTTGCTGATCAGAAGGTTGGCGGTTCGAATCCCCACGATGGGGTGAGCTCCTGTTGCTCGGTCCCAGCTCCTGCCCACCTAGCAGTTTGAAAGCACGTCAAAGTGCAAGTAGATAAATAGGTACCGCTCCAGCAGGAAGGTAAACAGCGTTTCCGTGCGCTGCTCTGGTTCAGCAGAAGCGGCTTAGTCATGCTGGCCACATGACCTGGAAGCTGTACGCCGGCTCCCTCGGCCAGTAACGCGAGATGAGCGCCGCAACCCATGAGTCAGACACGACCGGACCTAATGGTCAAGGGGTCCTTTTACCTTTACCTTTAAGGTGCTACTGGAAGGAATTTTTTTATTTTGTTTTGACTATGGCAGACCAACACGGCTATCTACCTGTAACTGAATGCCCTTGTTTACCTTCTGTCTGCCAGTTTATGTAATAATGCCTTCTCTGATTTCCCTTCCTGATTAGTAGCCTGGCCATTCCTTTGAGATGGTAATAATTTTAATTCCTGAGACAATGGGAAGGTTCTCTCACCCCCTCCCTGCTTGCAGAGAAACATTTTATCAGTTTGGGAGTCAAAATGGTTTTGAGGGCTGTCTTCCTGTGCTGCTTCACACGTGGCCCATACACTTGTATACGTGCCTGCTTTGTACACTTATGAACAATTATTATATATATAAGACCTTAATATTCTTACAACACTAGGAAGGGCACAAAGTTTAGGGCTTGCTTGCTTATGCGTTTCCAAATGGGGCTTATTTGTGTGGGAGCAACAAACATACCCCTGCTTCCAAACAACATACATTCTAGTGTGCCAACAAGCCCAAGGCACCGTCCGCTCTCTCTTCTTCAGCTTGCAAAAGCTTTCCTTATTTCTTTTTCTTCTAGTCCTTCCCTCCTGTTGGGTTGGTGTATGTGCGCACACACTCATTTTGAGGCATTTAAACCAGCACAGTGTGTGACGCAGCCTAGTAATAACAAAGAAACAATATGGCAAAACCCCAGCAATACACATATAAAAAAGCACCTCTGCACAGTGCATGGATTTCCTTTCTTTCTGCCAGAAGCAGTACAACAGTGGGAAGTTCAGGGGTATGTGTGTTATGAACTGCTTATGCAAAGTCACAGGTGGGATATTCAGAATGTTACACGAAAAGTGTGAAGTGTGGGCTTTGTAGAATGATTCATTGGAATTGTGAACAATTGGATCAGAATGGAAACAAGGAGGGCTACGGAGCACAAAACAGATTTCAAAAATGTGGATTTCCAGCTGCAGGGCGGATAAACCACCCCCCTCTCTCTCATACACAAGTACATAGCCCCCTCCTCAGCTGATCTCATCTAGGGAGCTAGAACTACTCCCTGCACATCACATGATTGATCTGATGATGAGGATGGTGCTGACTTCCCTCCCCATCAGGGTCTTGCCGGGTGGGGAACCTCAGACCCTGGGGCCGTGGTCTGTGGCACTCCAGCCTCTTTGCCCAGCCATTAAAACTCTCCCCAGACTACACCCCTCACTGGCTCTCCTTTGCAACCCATGTGTTTCTACCAGGCTGGAATTCTAGTAGTGCCTCTTGCTTGGATGCAAGATAGTGTGCTAACCTACTGCACAAAATTTACATTGTTCCACCCACTTTTGCCTCTAGCCCTGCTCACCGCTGGCATGCGGCCCTCAGAAAGTTGTCCAGAAAGGAATGCGGCCCTCGGAATGACCAGTGTTCCTCCACTCTAGAAAGTTTAAGCCACTCTGGTTACCTGATTGTTTTGTCTACCTTCTTCTTCTTGCCACTGCTGCCAAATGGAGGGTTGCTGTTTTTTGAGAAATTTGCTTGGGGCAAAACTATGCCTCAGGCCCCTCATGATCAAGCTTGGCATCTGGAACCTATTATTAGATGTTCGAGAATAGTTTTAACACCTGGTATGCTTCTTTACATTTCTTGCAGCATATACCCATTCCACAAGCCCAAAGTGCAATATTTAAGGACTTGGAATTTAAATTTCTTCCAGTCCCTCATTCCTTTCTTGTTTAATAATGAATAACTTTATTAAACAAAAAGCATTGTAGTCCAGGAACAGGGGAAGCTGTATTTGTCATTTTAAAAAGATGTTTGGCTAATGATGTACAAAGGAAGGCAAGAATTATACTATTCCTAAGGCTGACATACTGCACAGAACAGTGCGCTGCCTTCCACACCTCAAGGTCATGTACAACACACAATAAAAGATAAAAATGGTGAAAAACAATTCAAAGTAGACACCTATGCCAGAGATCCTCCTTCATGGATCACTGCCTTGTCGTGGCGAAGGGGCTTGAATAACTCAGAGAAACTATGAGCTATGCCGTGCAGTGCCATCTAAGATGGACAGGTCATAGTGGAGTTTTGATTAAACATGATCCACCTGGAGAAGGAACTGGCAAGCCACTCCAGTATCCCTGCCAAGAAAACTCCATGGACAAAGACAACAGGCATATAAAAGTTATGACGCTGGAAGATGAGCTCCTGCAAACTATGGCAAGTTCTTAAAGAAATGGGAGTGCCTGATCACCTCCTCTGTCTCCTGAGAAATCTCTATGTGGGACAAGAAGCTACAGTTAGAACTGGATATGGAATAACTGATTGGTTCAAAATTGGGAAAGGAGTATGACAAGACTGTATATTGTTTCCTTGCTTATTTAACTTATATGCAGAATTCATCATGCGAAAGGCTGGGCTGGATGAATCCCAAACAGGAATTAAGATTGCCGGAAGAAATATCAACAACCTCAGATATGCGGATGACACAACCTTGATGGCAGAAAGTGAGGAGGAATTAAAGAACCTTTTAATGAGAGTGAAAGAGGAGAGCGCAAAATATGGTCTGAAGCTCAACATCAAAAAAACAAAAAACTAAGATCATGGCCACTGGTCCCATCATCTCCTGGCAAATAGAAGGGGAAGAAATGGAGGCAGTGAGAGATTTTACTTTCTTGGGTTCCATGATCACTGCAGATGGTGATAGCAGTCACGAAATTAAAAGACGCCTGCTTCTTGGGAGAAAAGCAATGACAAACCTAGACAGCATCTTAAAAAGCAAAGACATCACCTTGCCGACAAAGGTCCATATAGTTAAAGCTATGGTTTTCCCAGTAGTGATGTAGGCTGATCACTGAAGAATTGATGCTTTTGAATTATGGTGCTGGAGGAGAATCTTGAGAGTCCCATGGACTACAAGAAGATCAAACCTATCCATTCTTAAGGAAATCAGCCCTGAGTGCTCACTGGAAGGACAGATCCTGAAGCTGAGGCTCTAGTACTTTGGCCACCTCATGAGAAGAGAAGACTCCCTAGAAAAGACCCTGATGTTGGGAAAGATGGAGGGCACAAGGAGAAGGGGACAACAGAGGACAAGATGTTTGGACAGTGTCCTCGAAGCTACCAACATGAGTCTGACCAAACTGCTGGAGGCAGTGGAAGACAGGAGTGCCTGGCGTGCTCTGGTCCATGGGGTCACGAAGAGTCGGACACAACTAAATGAGTAAACAACAACAAATGCCAGAGACCAATTCATCATGCTGGGAAAGCTTGTTTTATCAAAGATATTTTCAATTGTTTCCAATGCAAAGAACTTGATGCAAACTGCATCAAAACTGAAACAGGTTGTTCTTGATGGTATCCCAAATCATCTGGGATAAAAGAGATAATTCACTAGCCATTAACCAGTAATCAGAGTTACAGCCAAGTAATCTTGACCCTGGACTTCATGGTCTCAACAGCAGCATTTGTTTGTGTGTATGTGTGTGTCTTTAGACAACCATGCATGTTACTTCAGTGATGAAGCATGCAGTTATTAACTACATTCCTGACAAGTTACTGCAAAACTCAAGCCCTGACAAAAATGTGCAGTTTTGCACTTTCAATGCATGCAAATAACAACACAATCACAACTACAATAACAACATGAATATTTGGCAACTGCTGTCCCATGGAAAGTTCTTTCTTTCTTTCTTTCTTTCTTTCTTTCTTTCTTTCTTTCTTTCTTTCTTTCTTTCTTTCTTTCTTTCTGTAGTGGTCAGAGTGTTGGGCTAAGACTTGAGAGGCTGGGGTTCTTGCTCCCACTCAGGCAGGAAGCTCACATGGTGGCTTTGAGCCAGTTACTGCCTCTTAGCTTTAATCTACCTCACAGGGTTGTTATGAGGATAAAATGGGGAGTGGGAAGAGCCTTGAGCTCCTTGGAGGAAAACATGGGGTAGAAACAAAGAAACTATCCCACTTTTCTTCCCAAACGAGCCCAGTATGGCCAACAGCAAAACAAAAAAAGTCCCTCCCTCAGGGAGGATGCTCAAGGACAGGCATAGGCAAACTCTGGTCCTCCAGATGTTTGGGACTACAATTCTCATCACCCCTAGCTTATAGGATGTCCAAAATCAGGAGCTACATGCACCAGCTTTTGGAAAAGGGCACTGTGCAATCTGTCATCTAGCCCCCAAAATCAAGGAGGCTGTTGGACCCAAGCAAGCCAGAGATGAGCCAGCTGCCCTTTATACCCCTTCTGCCAGGCCCAGCAGCACTTTGCAGTACAGTGGGGCAGCCAACAATGGCCCAGCCCCAACCCCCTGCCATTGCCTTTCCTCCCCATAGGTTGCAGCACTGTTAACTAACCATTTCTTTTCATCAAGAACCTGAGGGACAGAGAGAAGGACAAGACACACACAGCACCACTGCCACAAAGCCCCTCTCTTCTGTGTGTGTGGACCTACCACACCAACCTGGAGATGAACCTGCTCAAGTCTCCTAGCCTCCTAGTGAGTAGTTTCACAAAAAAGCCATAGCACGCATGTGCATATACACACACTTACAACATCAGGGTTGGCTTAGTTGTAAGTCAGTGCATACCCACATAGTATTGCCATCCATCAGTCTTTGGCTACTATTGTGCCCAGTACACAAGCAGGGGTCAACAGGGAACTACCTTAGCTCAATGATAAAAGCATCTTGTTGACATGCATAAAGTCCCAGGTTCAATCCTCAGCATTCCCAGATGAGGCTGGCAGAGACCCCTTTCTGAAGCCCCGGAGAGCTGCTGAATCCATGCAAACAATACTAAACTAGATGGGCCAGTGGACTTCAAATCCAAACTCCTCCCTCTTCCTATGATGTGAACGATCAGTTACACTATACAGTATGGCAGTAGTGAGACCTTGCCAAAATATACGGTAACACAATTATCTAAACTGGCTGTTGATTTGCTGCCAGGCCAGGTTCAAGGTGTTATATAAAGTCCTTAACAATGTGGGGCCAGTTTACCTGTGAGATTGCCTTGCCCCATGTATGCCCACCTGATTGCTTCAATCTGCAGAACAGGCACTCTTACAGGTGCCAAATAATACATGTTCCACATCTGCAAGAAACTGATCTCTTAGTGTGGCAGCACTCACGCTTTGGCACACCCTGCCTGTTGACATCAAGCAGATACCTTCACTGTACTCTCTCCAGCACCTGCTAAAAACATTTTTGTTTAGCCAAGCCTACTCAGATGTTTAGAATGCTGATGTGTTTTTATTCAACCCGAGTACTCTTAAACAAGGATGAAAAAAGGTTGGAGTAGGTTCTACAGGTGGATCTCTGGGTGATTTGCAATAAATCAAGTGTTTCTGACTTTACATTGATTAACAGCAACAAAATGACTTTTCCCACCTAAACCTAGGCTGTTATAATGAAGAAAGCTATCGTATTTTTCCATCTATAAGGACCCCCCCCCCCCATTTTGGGGGACTAAATTTTAAGAAAATGAGAGGAGATGGCCCAAAGTTGTTGAGCCTCTCTCCCCACGCAGCTGTGGGCAGGAAACACTCCCTAGATCGTTTCCTGCGTGCAGCGGCATCGGGAGAAGCTGCGTGCCCCCAAACAGCGCTCCCAGATCGCTCCTCACTCGCTGCGGCATTGAGGGAAGCCACGCTCCAGCCAACCAGTTGGCTGGCGGGCATGCCTCTTCTCCCCCCTCCCATGCCACTACCCGTGTATTCGACCCCAGTTTTTTGAGTCAAAAAACCTCGTCCAATACACGGAAAAGTATAGTAGTTAGGAGAGGAGTCAGGTGAAAGAACTGTGAGCTCAGTTCACTTCTACTACTGAGAACAGATACAAAGACTCAGAAGAACCCTGTTCTTTAATGCAAGGGTGAAACTAGGCTTTATATCACCTGGCTCAAAGGCCCAGTTTTGTGTGCATACCCACAAATATTTGCACACACAGGCTGGGAGCCTCAATGTCGCATCTCTGGAGGCTTCACCTGGACCAAAAAACCTAGCTACCCCCCCCCTCAGTAGCTATGACACTGCTTTAATGCCAACCACATTAACACTTGGCCTTGGTTGGCGTATCTTGGGCTTCTAGAATTAAAACAAACCAGATCTGACAAGCTTGAAATCTACCAACCCTTTTGTCTAGAAGATTAAAGCAAAATGATGTTACTGATTTTCACACACACAAGCAAACGCACAACACACCAGAGGCTTAGAATGAATGGAATTTCACAAAGCCCTGAAGCAAACTAATAACAGCCACCTTATCTGAGGTGGAAACTTGCCCCCATTAGATCCTCGGACCTTTTGGCTTCAAAGAGTTGTCAATACTTTATCTATGTCGGCAGCTAAGATGTGGGGTGGGGGTGGGGGTGGGGGTGGAACAGGACACCAGTTCTATCACTTGGGTCATCTCTGCTTAAATAGATGAAGGGATCTTGTTTCAAGCTACTTTGCCTTTCTCTGCTCTGACTGGAAGTTTACCACATCCATTCCTCTCTTTTTTGCCCAGTCTGTCACATGATTTCTGTTATATCATGTGGGAGATATATCAAACTGTTCCCTGCCCCTTTTTGGGGAGACACCTCTGAAAAATTATGTAAGCTCTTAAGAAGAGGCTGCTGGATCAAGCCAATGGCCCATCTAGGCCAAGCATCCTGTTCTTGTAGAGGCCAACCAGATGCCCACTCTGGAAAGCTGACAAGAACCTGAGAGCAACAACAGCCTCTCCAACTGTGATTCCTAGCAACTGGCATTCAGAGGCATCTTGACACTGGAAGTAGAATATAGCCATCACATCTATTAACCACCAGTAGCCTTGTCCTCCATGAATTCTGAGTTGGTAGCCATCACTGCCTCCTGTGGGAAGCGGTTCCATAGTTTAGCTACGTACTGTGTCTTCTTTTTGGTAACACATTTCCTTTTTGGGGAGTGCTGATGCACAAGTGAACCCTAGCACACTTCTTGTTCATTTTGGATGTGAGGAGGAGAATTCACACACAATATTAAATTACCGATTCCTGATTAAAACAGGGAGCTGACATGGTGGGCAAAATCATCTTATTCTAGCTGAAGACACACATCTGGCTTGGCTGAGGATCATCAACTTCTGACACTTTCCAGAGCTGGCTAAGGAAACCACAAGGAGGAATAGTAGAATTATGAGAAATCCCAGGGATGGGGAACATGCTGCGGCCCTCCTGGTGTTGTTGATGGGAGTTGGAGGCAACAACACCTGAAGGTCCACAGGTTCCCCATCCCTGCATTAGACCAGTGCAGGTTTCTCTCCTTGGCTCATGCCTGCTGCTGTTGCTGCTGCCCAGTCTTCTGTAGGAATTGCACTTTGACCCTTCTAGCAGCAGAGATGGACTGCCTGATCCCAGGAAGCTCTGCCAGGACAAGATAAGCAGGTTTTATTTTCCAATCAAGTATTGTGTGTTCTTATTAGGTCATCTGTGCCTAAAGAATGGGGTAAAAAAGTGAAACCCTTCTCATTGTAAACGAAAACTGGATAAATACTTGCATATTTACTCAACTTGCATATTTTATGAGAAAAAATGGAGCGATTTGATCCCAGCTCTTACACATATACAAAATTCCCCTGTTATCATATCCTAAAATTACTTATATATACACCTTAACTTATAAGTTTATGCATAAATTGCATTGAGACGGTAGTTTAAAAGGCAGTTAATAAATCTGATGATGGTGTTGAATTGTATTTTTACTCTGCTTGCAAATTGCTTTTGGACTTTTCCTGGTGAGAGTCTTCTATCTCCTTTATTGCTCACTTTCAGGAAGAATCTGAAACTTTTCCTGTTTATACCCAGGCATTTGATGTCTGAAATATACTGATCCTGGTAACCATGAAATCATTGCCTAAGACAATGTGATTGTTTTAAGCTATTTTTAGACTGTTTTTGATGTGTTTGCTGCCCAGGGTTCCTTTGGGAGGAAGGGCAGGAAATAAACTGAATAAATAATAGGAGGAAGCGATATATAAATTTAATAAACCTAACCCTAACCATTCAAGAAGGATGATGTTTATCAACTGTTGTTAGAATAACGGCTAACTTGTAGGGATCCCCTTAAAGAGACTCCCTGAATAACTGACATGCAGGTATGAAAAGGTCAATTATTACCAGTTTTCACTTTATTTCAGTCAAAAGGGTTTTTCAAAGTGTACAGTTACTCTGCATAAAATATAAGACACCATAGCTAAAAAAAAGTGGATTTGTGTGTGCATGAATAATATTTATACATTTGTGTTTTCTGCATATTTTCCAAGGGGTAGTTAGCTGAACCAATGTAAGTTATTACTATATGAATATGATTTATTTTTAATAGAAGAAAATAGCAGCCTTCCCTAATCTTGTGCCCTCTGGAGGTTTTGGACTACAACTCCCATAAGCCCCAGTCAACATGGTCATTTGCTAGGGATGATGGGAGTTGTAGTCTAGAACATCTGCAAAGCACCAGATTGGCTGAGCATTTAAAATATTTCACAGAATATGCAAAAATAAAACCCTTTAAAATGTGGGTTTGTCTTTTTTCTTTTGCTTCTTAAGGACAGATAGAATCATCAAAAGTGTGGCATACAATATAGACATCAACAGCCCCGATTAAAAACAATTATGGCTATAGCATTATTATACCTTTTCCTAAATAAAATATGCCCAGAACTCAGAGAAGAAAATAAACCTTTAAAACTCAGTAGTAGTTTGCTGCACGACAAAAATAGATCCTCTCGTCACTTATTGCCTATACAATATTGCTTTCTGCTTTATGTGAGTATTTTTAACATATATATTTATATATAGGGTTTGGTTTACTCTGGTGAAGTCAGTGATTTTAGGCTGCTTTGTGTCTAAATGATTAAGAAGTTGAAAACTTAAAAAATGTGCTTACACAATATACACATTTCATTACTTACAATGGGGAAAAAATAAGCTTAAACATTTCATATTAAAAACCTGGGGTACAGTAGGGTTAGTAGCACCATGAACTTTGGGCTTCTCAAAACTGAGCAGTCTGCTCTTTTGAACCATCACAGTGCATTGTAAGATTGTAGTTTCTTCTTTTCCTCTGGGATCAATTTTCAAAGCGGGCCCTCTTGGCCTTTGGGGTGGGAGAAGTGGTAACTTCACCTTCTGATCCTTAGTGACCCCAGGTGTCTCCAATATTTTGCAAGAGGTCAGTTCCCTTCCTTGACACACACACACAAAATGCACCAGAAGAACACCTTTGGGATGGCACTTGAGGAGAGGCACACCGGAATCTGCATAATCAGAATTTTCTCTTCTTCTTCTTCTTCTTCTTCTTCTTCTTCTTCTTCTTCTTCTGCACAATAGCACCATTGTTATATCTAAAGGAAGTGTATATCTAAAGGAAGTGCACCGTTAGATTTCTCCGTTGTTTTCAAAAGTCTTTGAGGCATTACGTCCTCTTCATACAAACTTGGCATCGACTAATGCGCGTCCTCAGGTCTCCAGCTTTCAGAGTCTCCGACTGAGGTTTACTGGTCAACAGAAATGCAGAGGACACATAAAGTTAGTTGGCTTAATAATACATGGAGTCAGACATAGCCCAGCATCATACCATAGTTACATCTCTATACCAACCTTCCTCCAAGGATCTTAGGGTGGCATTCAAGGTCCCTCCCAACCTGCTATGCTATACTCTCAACAGCCCTGCGAGGCAAGCTGAGCCGTGTGTCTGGGGAAAAAAGCCTTAGCTTTTTTAAAACATCTGCTTTGCATGCAGAAGGTCCCAGGCCCAATCTTCAAGTAGGGCTAGGAGAAACTCCCTCCCTGGAATGCCACTGTCAGTCATTGATGATAACACTGAGCTAGATGGACCAATGGGTCTGGCTACATTTAAAGCAGCTGCCTATGTTCCTATGGCTAGATGAAGTCATAGTTGAGAGGGAGGGCTGACTCAGGGGTCACTGGGTCTTCCAGCTGCAGCTGGCAGTAGGTTTTCAGAGTCTTTCTCTCTGAGATAGAAGGCTTTCCAAGACCTCTTTAACTGGAGATGTTGGGAGTGGAATGGGTGGAGAGAACAAGCCATATGGGGGTAAAGGAAGCGTGTGTATGATCACATTTTATATACGACTCTGGTACAGCGCCTGTGTGCATGGCCAAAGATGGGCAGGGGGCAGGATGATGGAGGATTTTATTTATTTATCACAATGTTTTAAGAATATGTTCTTCATTAAAAAGAAAAAAAGATGCCCTTAGAGCAGGGGTTGCCAAACTTACCTAGCCTCGGGCCCGTTCCTCCGGCGCCAATTGTGTGGCGGGCCAGAAGGCAGGGGAGCACGCGCCCATATGCGCACGCACTTGCTTTTCCGGCGCGGCACGGCACCGGAAATAGCTTGTGCGCATGCGCGTCATTTCTGGTGCACTTCTGGCGTGGCATGGCACTGGAAATAGCTTGTGCGCATGGGCCTCTGCAGACACGGAAGTGCGCCGGAAATTACGCTTGCGCATGCGCAAAAGCTATTTTCGGTGCTGCGCCGACCCAGAGATGGGTAGCCACGCCGCCACGCCCCTGTAAGAGCGGGCGGCAGGGGGTGTCGGGGGCCGGATAATTGGCTCGCGTGGGCTGTATCCAGCCCACAGACCTTAGTTTGGGGACCCCTACCTTAGAGGCTCACAAGATTAAAACCCAAATAAAAGAATCAAGAGAAATGCAGTGCAAAAAACCTCAGCATAAAAACTAAGTAAAAGATTTCAGTACAAAAGGAGACTAAAAGTTGTAAAGGTAAGGGGCAGTTATTGTTGTTTTTAAGGAAATATTCACCAGCTGCCAAAAAGAGAACAGGCACAACACCAGGTGAGCCCTGCTCCTGAGAGCACATTCTGTAATTCAGGTGATTGGGGTGCCATCACAAAAAGGCCTATGCTAGGACACCACACACCTCATCTCTGTGGGTGGATCGACTCAGATGGACCTCTGAGGATTCTTTTAATAATCTGGCAGGATGATTATGTCCTGTCCAGGGGTAGCCAATTTGGTGCCCTCCAGAGGTTGTTTGACTGCAACTCCCATCATCCTTGTCCATTAGCTATGCTGGCTGGGACCGATGGGAGTTGTAGTCCAACATCATCTGGAAGATGACAGGTTTCCCACCCTTGATGTCGGTTTAGGTTATTTCCTAGTCCTAAATGCATGCTATGGTTGTGCAGAATGGGGTTTTGCTTTGACAGGTGCACCAAGCTTTTAGCTACATTTCTAGTTTACCATAACTCAGCTGACCGGGGCTGATGGGAGTTGGAGTCCAATAATATATGGAGGGCACCAGATGGTCTTATTCTGTCTTAATGGAATCCTTACACATGTAGGCATTGTCTCTACTGCACTTAGGAAAGGATTTTGCCTAGACTGTGAACCTTACATATAATTTACACAAAGTAATAGTTAATTATACCTGAACCAATAGCAGCTCAGAAATCTGTCTCCCATGACAATGTATGTAGTGAAAGAACTTTCTGTATTAGATTACAGGCTGGTGTGGTTTAGGGTTGCCATATTTTGAAGAGCAAAAAAGAGGACACATTTGCCGACTTCCGCTGTCGGTTAAACCACAGAGTCTAGGGCTTGCTGATCAGAAGGTTGGTGGTTTGAATCCCCGCAACGGGGTGAGCTCCCGTTGCTGGGTCCCAGC
Organism: Lacerta agilis; assembly: GCF_009819535.1. Lineage (NCBI taxonomy): Eukaryota > Metazoa > Chordata > Lepidosauria > Squamata > Lacertidae > Lacerta > Lacerta agilis. The sequence continues at coordinate 23,467,618 of NC_046331.1, forward strand.
TCCTGCCCACCTAGCAGTTTGAAAGCACGTCAAATTGCAAGTAGATAAATAGGTATCACTCTGGCGGGAAGGTAAACGGCGTTTCCATGCGCTGCTCTGGTTCACCAGAAGCGGCTTAGTCATGCTGGCCACATGACCTGGAAGCTGTACACCGGCTCTCTCGGCCAGTAACGCGAGATGAGCGCCGCAACCCCAGAGTCGGACATGACTGAACCTAATGGTCAGGGGTCCCTTTACCTTTAACTATGGATTGCTATGACGGCACTCAATTTTACATACCCATGAAAAAGAGGAAGTATCCTGGAAAAAGAGGACATATATGGCAATCCTAGTTAGATGTGACTTAAACTTTATAAGTTTACATGTTTAAGTTTATCTGGAATTAATCCCTATGTTGTTTTGTTTGTTGCATCTGCTGAGACTCATTATTTTTGTCTGCTTCTATTTGTAAGCAATTTTTAAAAACTGACAAGCTTGGAGATTGTGATTGAAAATGGCGTCCAATAGTATCCAAACCTTGACAAAACCCTGCTCCTTGATTTCCGGAACCATCAAGATATCATATGAAGTGTCCAAATGCATACTGAACAAAAAACTTGCCAAATATATATACATTAGTCAATGTGGGGCACACTCACCTAAACATTTCTGCCACTTCCACAGTTGCCAGCCAGAAACTGTATGAATTAGCATAATAGTTGCAGGTCCCTCGACCATGGCACTCAATGAAAGGAGCGGAACGGAATTCTTCCAGGCAGGAACCAGGAGAGGCCAATGCCTGTCCAGATCCCTCTGCCCCAGCACTGGTATGCTAAAAAATAAGCAGCAAGGTCAGTTTAATTGGCCTCATCCACACTAAATGCTAAGCCAAACTATGGCTCACCATAGACAAGGAATTGTGCTGGTGCACAGGGAGAAAACTGTGGTCACTTTTGCTCTGCGCTGGCTCCTGCTGCTGCCATGCTACCAGAAGCTAAACCATGGTTTGGACTCAATGTTATATGGCTTGTCTGGAGTGTACAGGGATATTGGTGGGTGGGGTGTGAATATGACTCCTGCCCTCTCCCCTCTTTAAGCTCACATGCATTTGCCCCAAACTCATGGAGAGAGCTTGGGACATTATTATGGAAACTTTCAGTGAAGGTACATACCATCATAAAAGAATATCCAATCCATAGCGAGTTCCAGCCTTGTGGACAAGGTGGGATTTGAATGGTCTGGCTGTGGATCGCTATAACCATGGCAGGAGCTTCACAGACAGTGCAGCTTGAAGGGGAAAATATTGGGGAAGGAACAGTGTTAAAAGACCTGCTGAATCAGATTAAAAATCCCATCTAGTTCAATGCATTGTGTCTTACTGTAACCAGTTAGAAGTTCCTACAAAGCCCAAAAGCAGGGCATGAAGGCAATAACCCTCTCCCGCTGTTGCTACCCAGCAGCTGGAATACTGCCACTGAACATGGAGGTTCTACATTGTGGCTAACAGCAATGGGTAGGCCTCTCCTCAAACTCCTTTTTGCTTCATATGGCTTTATGCTAACTCTGAGTGACAGTGCAGTTTCTGGATTGTTTCAATTGTCTGCTGGTTCTATTTTATTGATTTTAATTTGCAGCAACTGCCCAGTGCGCATGGATAATGGGTGGTGCATAAGTACCACAAATTAATTAATCTCTAAGCTACTTAATGTGGACTTATTATTATTTATTAAGTTTCTATACCACCCTTCATCCAAGATCACATGGCAGTTTACAATACAAAACCACAAAACAAAATGACAAAACAATACCCACTCCATAGTTTGATCCTACACGTTAATTGGTTGTGGTGTGAGGAAGACCTTTCTTTTGTCTGTCTTGAATCTCCTGCCCATCAATCTGTACCCATCCCATACTAATAAGCCCTCATATATAAAGATACAGCTCCATAATGTTTTATATAGCTTTATGTAGCAACATCTTCATCTAGACAGCTATTTGAAGAAAGCAACTAAAAGACAGAAAGAACATGCATTATCTGTGTGTGTTTGGATTCAAATCCCACTTTCTGCCTCACCGGCTAATGAAGGGTTGGATATTCTTTCCAGTTAAAGGCTCCATGCTCATTGGCATTGGCTCAGGGGTGGAGAGCCAGTAGGAATAGTCGTTCCGAGATGCAAAATTACAGACATTGTTGATGTTGCAGAACATGAAGGGCATGGTGCTGAAACGGCGGAGGCAGCTTCCAGCAGTGCCTGACAAACAAGAGACACAATTTTATAGGCATGAGGGGGTAGGGGGAATCTTCCCCTCTGTGGAAGGTCTTTATATAATCCCTAACCCAGCTTCTCCCATCCCTGGTCCCAAGATGTTGCTGGACTACACCTCCCACCAACCTCAACTATTACACATGCTGTATGAGGCTAATGGGATATGTAGTCCAGCAACTTCTTGGAACCCTAGGTTGGAAAAGGCAGCCTTAAATGCACCATGCAGAAGGGTCTTCCCAACCACTGGCCCAGAAGATGCAGTGCAGGCCTAAAGGATTATGTATTTGACTTTGGTGACCCCCTCCTCTGCCATGGATTTACTTTGTGGCTATGGGCAAATCCCAGCCTCAGTTTGCCATCTGTAAAGTGGGATTCATAGTGCTTCAATCGGGTTTCCTGTGGATTGACATTTGTTCCAATTGTGCAGCAAACTGCGTGTTTTTCCGGGGAAAGCAGCGAGACAGAAAGAAACACCTGTTGGAATGGCGACTTGAAATCATGGGACAAAAGAAAGTGTGGCTGGGCCCTAAGTCCAGATGATTTGTTTTGTAACATTAAATTTAGTCTTTGCTAAATTGCTGATTTCTGCTTTCTTTGTTGCTTTGGATAGCCACATGTCATGGATGCTTTAGTGGGGGTTGGACTAGATGACCATTGGGCTCCTTTCCATCTTCTAGGATTCAAGCTGCTTTGGGTACTCTGGAAAGGTGGTGAATGAACAAACGAATCAATCACATTCCCAGCAAAGACTATGTCTCACCCAAGTCCTGCCCGTGGGCTCTCTCATTCCCCTGCACGTAGAGAAGAGAAAATCCATTGTAAATCTGGGTGGTTCCTTGTGGGCAGAACGGCGTGTCTGTTGTCTGGCTGTGGCGAGTTATGAGGAATCCATGAGCAACTGAAGCAGTCCCAGGAAGACCAGGGGGGCCCTGGAGTCCATCTGGACCAGGGGGCCCCTGTGAGCCTCGTTGACCTGTTTATGCAGGACAAACAAAATGGATTAATTCCCCTGAGAAAGATGTAAAGACGTATGAAGCAAAGGCTGTGAAGCAAAGGCATGCCACACAGAACAAATGCCAAACTGTGTAGAGATAGGCTGAATCCCCACTGTATCATTTGACTTTAAGCAGGCTTGGCTTCCCCAAAAGGGTCCTGGGAATGGTAGTTTGCTAAGAGATCTGAGAGTTGTTAGGAGGCCCCTTGTCCCCTCACAGAGCACCAGAGTGCCCTAAATAACTCTGAATTGTAGCTCCGGAAAGGAATAGGAGGCCTCCAAACAACTCTCAGCACCCTTAGCAAACTACAGTTCCCAGGATCCTTTGGGGGGGGGAAAAGCCATGACTTCCTAAGCAGCATCGTAGTTGCTTTAAATGTATCATGCAGATATGGAGGTTCTGCTGAGGAGGTTTTTCTTCATGTCCTAGTGGTGGGTAAGGCAAGATTAGCCAGACCATGGTTTCTCTGGTTGCACCTAGGCTATGGAACTCCCTAACTGCACTCTGTGCTTTTCACCACCTATCCAATAATATATTTAGGCAGCCATCTGACATGCTGGGCTGTGGTTTTCAGTTGGATTGGTTCATCTATCAGTGATGCCCAAACTTGGCCTTCCAGCTGTTTTGGGACTACAGTTGCCATCATCTCTGACCACTGGTCCTGTTAGCTAGGGATGATGGGAGTTGTAGTCCAAAAACAGCTGGAGGGCCAAGTTTGGGCATCATCCATCTCTGCTTTTATTATTATTATTCTCGTTTTGGCTTTTGCCTTAGAACTGTTGTAAGGTGTCCTACACCCTGTGGATGATATCTAATGCCAGTCCCTCTCAGAGCAAACTCTCTGAAAACATGGCTAATGTATGCCCATTGATTTAAATTTGGCTACTCTCTGTGTCATTTTATTGGATGCAACCTACTGTCTAGAATGGGAAGATGATAAATACATTATCTGCAATAAAATAGAGAGAGAGAAAGAGAGAGCCCCCGACTCAGAAGAAGGTGAATGTGCTCTCCCCTTATAATTTGTTCCCTTCACTCTACATCGTCTTGTGCTTTTTAACTGAAAAATTCAGATAAATTCAAAATCCGCCTATTTAGGGTTCAACTACGGTACTTTCAGAGTTTGGTACCAAACTACATTTCCTATGTCCAGTTAATGCACATTATCACCTTCCCCTCAAGCAGCTATTCTAAAGACATGTAGCTTCCTACTCTGCAGTTTTGATGGAACCTCCTCCTTGCACACAGTGCTTCTTCTCCCCACCTTGGAGCAAGTTCCTCCCCTCCAGCACATGTACCTCAGAGTGCACAGTAACTACAAAATGCTGCAGCAAAAGTCATCTAGAGAGCATTCACTTAAATTTATCCATATGCATTCACTCACAAGTTCCCACTCAACCATAAAGCTCACTGGGTGAACTAGGGCCAGTGACTCTCAGCATAGCCTAACTCACAGGGTTGCTCTGAGGATATAATGCAGGGAGGAGGAATAATGATGTAAGCAAACAAACAAACAAACAAGCAAACCTTTGTACCCACCAACCTAAACAAAAGAAAACTTTAAGATACCCTGTTCCTTAAGACTATGGCAATCAGGCAAATCAGATTGCTCTGCACACCATGTGCCTGTCACCACCCTCTCACTGAAATTCTCTTCAACATGGATGGAACGCTTACCATACCTTGTTGACCTGGAAGTCCCCTCTCTCCTTTACGTCCTCCTGGTCCATCAAATCCAGGAAGCCCATCTCGTCCAGGATCACCAGGAAGACCGATTGGGCCTAGATATGTGTATGCACAAACAAATTGTAGCAAAATGTCTGCAAATATGCCTAAGCAATCAGCAACTATAGTATCAGGCTTTATTTAATCCTGGGAGCTAGCCAAATGTTAAGCTATGCAATTGTCTGTTTTATCTGAGTTTCTTATGTCTCCAAATGAGAAATTTACCTGGTAATCCTGGAGGGCCTGATAGTCCAGGTAGACCTTTCATTCCAGGCTGCCCTGGAGGACCTGGTGGGCCTGGATCACCTTTTACAATAATTGTTTGTCCAGCTGGACCAGGTATCCCTGGAGGTCCTAGGAGAAAGCAAAAGCAGTTTTCAGTTTTTACATCACTAACTGGTCCTCCTCTTAATGATTCATTAGGGGAGGGGGGGGGTGAATCCCACAAGGGAAAACATTTGCACATGCACATCCCACCAAAGGGAAATTGATTAGGTCCATCGGGGGCCCAGCAGTCCTTTTGTTGGATCAGACTGAAACCATTCAAACTGTGACCAACTTTGCTTCAAAGGTTCAAAGACTTTCTGAGATATGCCCTACACTGGAGCAGACAAGTCATTCTGACCCCATAGGAGACTTTTGATTTGTGACACAAAGGGCTTTTGTCTTTTCACTTTTTTTACAGCACACAAGAGAGACTCAAAGGCACCTGACATTCAGAACAAAGGACAGAGAAAAACCTTTTCTCCAAACTGGACTCAATGACAGTGAAATTCAGCCTGATCTGGACCTGGTAGAAAATCTGCCCCTTTCTCCTATGCCTTTACTATGCTAAAACTTTGCATAACTTGGTAGATTCCCCCCGCCCCACTTCTTCTTGATTGATGTTTGCTTGAGAAAAGTTGAAGAGGTGACACATGATAGAAATTTATAACATTATTATGCATGGCATGGAAAACTTAGCTAGAGAACAGCTTTTCTCCTTCATAACACCAGAACTCGTGGACATCCAATGAAACTGAATGTTGCAAGATTCAGAATGGATTAAAGAAAGTATTTTTCAGACAGTACATAGTTCAGCTATGGAACTCGCTCCTACAGGAAGCAGTGATGGCCACCAATGTGAATGAATTTAGAAGAGGATTAGACAAATTCATAGAGGACAGGGCTGTTGATGGCTACTAGCCATGATGGCTATGCTCTGCTTCCACAGTTGGAGGAAGCAATGGTTCTGAATGCCATTTGCTGGAAACCACAGGAGGGGAGAGGGCTCTTGGGCTCATGTCCTGCTTGGGGCTTCCCATAGGCATCTAGTTGGCCACTGTGAGAGCAGGCTACTGAACTCCATTAACCTCATCCAGCAGGCCCTTCTTATGATCTTATTTGTATTTTGAATATAGCTCAAGAGATGTATCTATATAGTACAGGGAGAGGGAACCTGTGGCCTTTCAGATGTTGCTTGACCACAACTCCCATCATTCCTAACCACTGGTCATGCTGGGCTGAGGCTGATGCTTCTGTTCGACACAAGCATAAGGCAAATAAAGTAAATTAAGTGATCTTTGCAACATCCTCACTTTAAGGAGAATATAATCAGACTAGAATGGGTTCAGAGGAGGGCAATGAAAATAGTCAGAAGTATGGAAAACAAACCCTATGCAGAAAGATTAAACATACTGAGTATGCTGCTTAGCCTGCAGAAGACTTAGGGGAGACATGATAGCTTTCTTAAAATACTCAAATACCCAAAGAGCACCCGGAAAGATCAAAGGCTTGCTCTCTGCTGCCCCAGGGGGCAGGACCAGATCTTATGAACTTAAGCTGCCAGGTAGATTTTGGATGAATGGTAACAGCAACTTTTTGATTGTAAGAGCAGTTTGACAATGGAACCAATAACGTAGTGGAGTGGTAGGTCTTCAGTGGAAGTCTTCAAGCATGTGGGGCAAGCTCTAGCTCTGGGTTTCCTGTATAAAACGGGTTAAACTAGATGACCTAAAGCTCCCAATGACTCTATGATTCTGTGGCTGTATTTGCATGTCACATTAAGCTTTCAACTATGGTTTACAATGCACAAGTGAATCAGGCTTTCTTTCATCAGAAGTCCTTATGATTCCAACTAGAAAGAAAAGTGGGAGGCATTTAAAGAAACTGGTGTGACTGCACAAGGAACTTACAGATGAGCTGAGATTTAAGAAGGGCATTATAAGAAATGGGAGAAAGGGGGAATCATGAAGGAAGAGTATACACAATTAGCCAACAGTTGCTGGGAGAAGATCAGGTGGGCCAAAGCTCAGAATGATATGACAGTCATCTTTCAAATATCTGCCACATGGAAGATGGAGCAAGTTGTTTTGTGCTGCTCTGTATACATACAGAGTATATACCCAAAGCAACGACTTCAAGTTACAAGAAAGGAGATTCCAACTAAACATCAGGAATAACTTTCTGACAGTAAGAACTGTTTGACCCCTTAGAAAGTGGGTAAACTCTCAATCATTGGAAGTTTTTAAGCAGGGGTTGGATGGCCATCTGTCATGGATGCTTTAGTTGTGGTTCCTGCATAGCAAGAGTTGGATTGAATACCCTCAGGGTCCTTTCATAGCTGTCAACCCTCCCTGCTGTTTCCCAATGCTATAATAAGGGAATTTCCCACAAAAAAGGGAAAGGTCGACAGCTATGAGTCCTTTCCAACTCTACAATACTATGATTCTGTGATTCACGCTGGGAGGAACAAACCACAATCTCTGACTTAACTTTACATCTGAATCTGTTACTAGGGTTTGGTTCACTCCAAACAAACTATGATCTGTAATCCAGCTTCTCATGTTGGCTGCCCTACTTTCTGAGAGGGGAGCCTTCAGCAACTTTCCAGCAGCTTCCTTCTATATGAGTTTTAAAAATGCTGGGTGGTGGCAGCAGCTTTGATGGCCCAGTTACTATACTCTTTAAAGCAGAAGAAATGCAGCAGACCAATTCTTCTCCAATAAACATCCCTACCCTGGTCAAAACAAGGTCTCACAGTTCATTTCCATTCTGGTTCAGCCACACAAAAAACACAGTTCCTACCTGGAGATCCAGGGAGTCCAGGGTCTCCTCCAAGGCCTGGTGGTCCTGAAGGTCCAAGGGGCCCCTTCATGCCTGAAAGGCAAAAGCTGTGCAGTTAATGATAACCCAGTGGAATTGAAAGATCTGTTCCTCGATTTAGCAGCATTAGCACTGCATGAAGCAACTCTATCTCCTGCCCCAGATACCTGTTTCTTTAGCTCAAAGGACATAATTTTTATCTGCAACATTTATGGCACCATTTACCTATAAAGGCCAAAATTGGGGTGGGGACCCTCAGGTCCAGGGGCCTATATTTGGCTGTCCAAGGCCTATTCAGCCCTTAGAACTCTCCCTAAACCGAACCCCTCACTGGTCCTGCTTACACAGGTATCGTTGAACTCTAATGATGCTTCTTGCTTCTCTGGATTAAGGATAGAGGTGGGTGTGGGTGTGGGTGTAGAAACTAGCCTACTGTACAGAGGTAGAACATACATTCATTGCTCTGCTCACTTTTTCCTCTGGCCCCACCCACCATTACTATGTGGCCCTCAGAAGGCTGCCCAGAAAAGAATGCCTCCCACTTTGAGCTGAAAAGGTTTCCCACCCACTCCCTAAATGGATTGGGACATGGGTGCCTGATGCACTGTAGCCATCTCCCAGCTGAAGAATCTGCCCACAATTTTGGATCTGCTTTGGAAGTGGCTGTTGGGGGAGCTTTCTTAGTACTGGTGCTTCATTTCTACAATTGCCTCCCTCAGCAGGTTCAACGCTTACCAATTAGACCCAGAAGTAGGCAACACCATGTTTTCCTGATCTTGTTGGACTGACTCCAACTTCCAACTAGCATGACCAATGCTCAGCGGTGATGGGAGTTGTAGTCCAACAACATTTGGAGGGCACCATGTGGGCTCCCCAAGACAAAGGATAAGACAGTTTTATTGTCAAAAGTTTTTATTTTAACATGCTCCGGTGGCTACAGTGTTGGTTACCTTGTTCATTATTTCTACATGATTCGAAATGGCATTTTGACTCAGGTAGTGGAAGCTCACCATTGTTGTGGTGACCCATGCCTTTGTGGGAACGGAGTCCCACAACAAGGGCTCCACCACTAAGAAGGCCCTGCTCCAGGTTCCTACATGATGCGCCATGTTCACAAGGTGAGCCCACAACCTCATAGATTATTGTTGCTTTATGTTGAAGTTGTTCTAAACTACTTTCAGTATTTTAATATCTGTAACAGCAGCTTGTTTTAAAGCATTTTAAGCATAAAATTGCATGCATCCACCAGGATCAACTCTGCTATTACAGCAGATGAATCTGTCCAGAGCACAGCCTAGTCCTGTTGTGTTGGATGAGTTTTCAGTTGGTAAGGCTCAAAGATGTGGAGACAAGCTGCTTGCAAACTCTGGACTCTTGCCCCTCTTGGGTGTTTAAAACTATCAATGAGGGGGCATATGGTTTTAGCTTGAAAGAGGCCCTACAGAATTGCCTTTAATGTACCTGGGAATCCTGGAACTCCTGGAACACCAGGATCTCCTTTCATTCCATTCAGACCAGGACGACCAGGATCACCCTAAGACAACACAGTTGCGGTTATTACTTTCATAGGTGTGTATAGTACTGCAGCCTAAATCTCTTTCATCCAAAACCAACTGCTGCTTTAGAAACAAACATTTCTCCATTTCCAAGCACCCACCGGGCGTCCAGAAAGTCCTTGGTCTCCTTTCAAACCAGGCGCTCCGGGCTGACCTGGTTGGCCAGGGTTTCCCTTTTCTCCTCTTACTCCTCCAGTTCCGGGGGGTCCACGGGGGCCTTCTGAACCAGGAAGACCTTGATATTGCAAAAAAAATAAGTTCTTGGGTTAGAATGACTTGGTCCCCTTGTCTGTTATCAATGAGGGCGAGTGTTTGGAATGTACTTGTTCGGTTTAGTAATGTTCACTGAATTAACTCAGAAACCTCTGCGCTACACGGTTATTGTTTTTGTTTGTTACTATGTTATATGTTTTGTATTTCAAACTGCTCTGTGATTCTCAGATGAAGGGTGGTATAGAAAACAAACAGAACAAATAAATAAATACACCTGGAAGTAGTTCCCATAATTTTGGGGTGAACTGAATGTGAATAGAGTATGTTTTGGGGTAGAAAATGATTTCTAGCTCATCTTCAAGTTCATTCTTTTAAGTGATTTTCTGCACTTTAGACACTCTGGGCCTTTAAGCTTAAAGGTTGTAATTATTGGGAGAAATATATTGAACAATTCATATTCCATTGTGTTTGTGTATTTTGCTGTTTTCTTATGTCTTCTTAAGTATATTATATACTTAAGCACAGCAACTTGGAACATTCTGAAGCCTAGAATCCCCACCCCCCACCCCGCCCCCAGGATGAACTGTGAACTGAACTAGTTTGCTTTCTAAATGCATGAACGTGATCTGGAATTTGTTCCTTATTGAGCAAGAACTAAATCCTTTCTAAAATGGACTTTCTGAGCTCTGGTATGGCCTATGCTAAAGGGCCATTTTCATTAGGGTTGTGGAGAGATGTATTTCCATGCTCAAGGTGGAGCTCTGAAAGGACCTGGCTGTTGGGTGTGGGGGTTCTGTTGCCATCTCCTGCAATGTACTAGATGGGTTTGCAATTTTGAGTTTTCTCAAGGAAGTCATTTCAGATTATTAGCCTTACCTCTAATAATCACACCCTTTCACCCAAATTCAAATCTTGTTTTTCTTTACAAAGTCAACTTAAAACAAAGCACTGAAAAGATATCGCCTTTCAGCATGAGTGGGGAAGCTGGTGTCTTCCATATGTTGTTGGACTACAACTCCCATCAGCCCCAGTCAGGGTGGCCAATGATCAGTGATGATACAAGGTTGTAGGTACAACAAAATCTGGAGGGCCATAGCTTCTCCATTCCTATCTCACAGGTGGAGGGAATTGGGACTGAATCCTGGTGCTCTTGGTGATATTTTCATTTTCAAGCAAGCAAACTTTTCAGTGTTTTGTGGACTCTCACAACCTATATTGGGCACAAACCACTTGTGGGTTCAGCTGAAAGGAACGGGAATTGAACAGTGAACGTGAAACGACACCTTCAGCAGTATAGAGAACAGGTACACTGCAAGAGAAAGGGCCACATTCCATTGTAGACTTCTCCTGTGTTTGTACAACTCAGGACAATTTTTCATGAGAATGCAAGATGTAGGAATGAGATTCTCAATTTATTATTTTAGCCACATTGATAAATACAAGGTCATCATTAGGTAGTAGCAGACTCAAATATAAAATGCAGTTTGTATCTTAAATGAAAGTTATAAAAAAGTAAGAGATATCTTTACTAAAATATGTAGAAGAGCATATCAGGTGGAACTTACATATTGACAATTTATTAAAAACATGAAATAGATTGTGAGGAGTGGGGAAGGTATTTAGTGGGGACTTGGCAATTTTCTCTTTGGCAATACTGGCTAGTTACTTGTTATTAAGAAACCTTTTTTAAATTCCATTATCTCCTTAACAATGTAATACTGACTGGGGAGGGGCACAGACTAAACCCCAAAACCTAGCTTTCATGTTTATTGTAGAATTCATGTCAGCAGGAACGCTGTTTTTGAAGAAAAACCAGGATCCAATACAGGACACATTAGCTGATACAAGTGCAGCTATAGGGGATTAATCACAATTCTTAAAACATTGGCAGGGTTCAGACATAATAATTATGTGCATTAGCATTTCTTCTCCCTCTCCTCCTTAGAAGCTTTCACTTCCATTTTCAATTAATAACTCTATAGCATTATTTCCAAACCTTCAACTGTGGTTAATCTTAACTATGGTTTATTTCAACAATAAACCAGGGTATTGAACTTGGTTTTACTTTAAAGGAAAACATAGTTAAGTCCAAACACAGGGTTGCCTGGTTTTAGATGTTATGCTAAACTGCTTTTAACAAAAAATGGTGGTGCAAGTTCTTAATTTCATCTTCACAACCAAGCTGAGGCACAGGTGGGGTGTGGCCTGTGCATGAGCATGAGCATGAAGCTTCACCAGGCTCGTTCATGAAACAATAAATAACTCTCTGATTTACAGTCAAAACAACATTTTAAACAACCAAAGCAATGTAGTAAAGCAAACTGACCAAGGTAAGAATCTAACCTGGAGGACCTGGAAGGGTCAGAGTTCACCAAAGCCCAATGATCGATGTTAGGGGGGGATATCAGACACCACACAGTGCAAAATAAGATTATTAGTTAGAAGTAGTACAGAAGAGATATTGATACTAAACAGTGCAAACCATTTCACCAGCATATTTTGTATTTACAACACAGCAAACATGCATACAAGGAGAGTGCCCCCCCCAGGTCAGTATACATAAATAAAAATATGGGTGTTTAACTTAGCGTAATTTATATATAGATATACAACTTATTCTGGTGATTAGGCTGCTATGACCAATGTGAAGCAATCCACTGAATCTAAAACTTTGTTGAAGTTCTGGTTTTAATAATGCAGCCTGAGGCTTGCTATCTATTAGTTCTACATAAACAAAGACAAGTACTATTGTGACTATTTCACTGACAGCGCTGCATGAGGGGCAACCTGGTTAAAATAAGTTTGCCTGTGATTTTTCCATTTGCATCATAAGGGGAAGCAGCCTCTCCTTGGACCACCAAAGTGCTTCTGGGCAACAAAATGATTTAGAAATTTGAGGGGGGAACTAAGTAACGCAAGGCTCGATATAAAATTAAATGGATAATCTGAGCACCAATAATTTCTCATTCATGAGCAGAACACTGGTTAATTATTAATAATTTATGTATGTTAACATTCGAAGATATTCATGGTTATAGCTGAACAGTGTCCAGCTACCCATAAGCATTTATTAATATCATTTAATTACTTAGTTAATAATAAGATTAATAATATTCTTTTACAAAAAAATAGCACAAAGGCCTATTTACTGTGTACCTCTATTAATATTTAAATTTTTATTTCCAGTTGTTCCTGCTGATACAAATTCCTTTTTCTTCTGTTATGCCCTCAACACAGAACATGTCAGTGAAATATTCCAAAAATATACATACTCCATGCAACGTTCAATTATAAAACAGAGTTTATATAGGCAAATGTAAGTTTTATCTCACTCATTCTTTCATTCTCTTTATCCTTTGACAGTCATATTATATTAATATTAAACAAAAGATGAGGCTAATGTAAACATTTTAGAATACAACAGAATGGAAGTTTTGCTATGGCTTTAAAGAAGGACAATTTCAATGGTTAGTCCATGTTGCCCTACCAGCGCACTATAGTACGGAGTATGACTTCTCAACTATCATTTTTTTAAAGGTCTAATTGTAGATTTACTCAACCACAGGTGGTTGCTATATTAATTTAATGCCTGGAATTAAAACAGTGTATTTTGGCTGGGGTGAAGACATTTTGCTTTTTAAAAGCCATCACAGCAAAACTTTCAAGACTTCATCCAAACCCATCTAATACTTAGGTGTATGCCAAGTCATTCCTATTCTATGGAACAGTGTTAGAAGTATTTTAATGACGTCTGACTAACATTACATTAGAACAGAACAAACAGAACAGCCACAATATTCAGTGAAATCAGAGCACAGAAGGAGGTTGTGGAAAAACAGCACAGCCATTTACAAGTCTACTTTCTAATGAGTTCCATGGGATTTACCTCTATGTAACTTTGTATAAGACCAAAGTATTTGGCTGTTACAAACAAGGTACACAAGGTTGGAAAAATAAAATAAGTTCAACTACATTATGTTAAAACGAGATCTACTTATTATGGGATCCATAGAAATATAACTTGAGTTGCCTGTTTAGTAGCAATGGTTTGGGCACTGTCCTGAAATTTATCCAGGAGTAGTGTGTAGAGGGATAAAACACACTTTGCTACAGATCAGCAAAAGGTATAGTCTTAACTTTTTTGTTTTATATTAGCATCCTGCTTGACTGCAAAATCCTCATGAAATAGTAACAGGTTGAAAATCAGGAAAGCTAAAGATCAGAGTATGTCAGTTTACACAAGGGAAGGTATTAACCAGTAGAATACAATATGGATCCAGTAGAATACAATAAGGATCCATAATTAATTTTGTAAACAATCTGCAGTCAGGGCTGAGCACTGATGTAGTGAAGTCTGCAGAAAACATAAAACCATTCCAGATGGTGAAATCCTATATTTTCAAACAGTGTGAACTAGTAGGTAAGTTAGGAATCAATTCTGACCATCAACAGTTTGGTTTTAGTAAAATATCAGAAGCCAGCTTATGCACAAACCCTGCTCACTAAGTGTAAGAAACAGCAGGCAGTGGCCTTGTGTTGCCTTTGATGAACTGGCAAATGGCGGATCTGCATTCTTCCAGTCTAAAAAAGGAGTGATTGTCTTGCAGTTTTCCAATATCTCAGAAGCCCGCTCTATAGTAACTTGGAGCAGAGCTTTTTAGTGTGGCTGCTTCTGTTCTGTGGAATAGCATTCCTGTCAAGAAGCAAAAGGCTCCTACTTTTTAGAAACAACTGGAGACCTTTTTGTTTCAACAGGCTTTCTTAAGCTGGATAAATGAGTCTTTACCATGAGCGCCCACGGGTTAGGGATTTAGTTTTGTTTTAAATGTATTTGTTGTTCTGTCTTTTTAACGGTTTTCAGTTCTCTTATGTGTGAATGGCCTTGAGATGGTGGATTAGAATATGATTAATAATAATGATTAATGACTGTAATAATAGCAACAATAATAGGAGCACACAACCTTGTGTGAGTGGTCTTGGGTTACACTGCCCATGTGAGCAGTGCTTTTCTGCCGACAACATGTCATTGGAATTAACCAAGTCAAAAAATGGAAAGGGGATGTTTGCTAGGCCATGATCCGAAAATGTGTATTTAGGAAAATTGGGAGTAAAAATCTATAAAAATACTTATCATAAATTACAAAAAACAGGGTAATATCCAACATTAGTTAATGGGTCTACACAGAATATGACAAACACCGGATGACACCCACCCACAATCCACCAAGACAATACTTTAATTGTCAAAAGGCTTTAAGTCTGATATACATCTATAGCACTGGATATGTTCCAAATAAATTTATCATACACAAGGTATGCCAAACTAGTTCAGTGCCAGGTTAGTTCTATAATGGATATGATGTTGGCAAATGTTTGGCAGGTAATGCTGTTATCCTTTCAATCAGACTTCCAATTCTTGCAAGCTGCAAAAATCACCCAGAAATTTGTTATATGGCCTCATGTTCAAGTGACATGTTGAGTTGGAATCAACATTGCAAGGCAGAATTGTCAATAAGAGTCCTGCACTGACTGACAGCGTAGTGTAGTGGTTAGAGCGCTGAACTAGGACTTGGGTTTGACTCCCTACTTAGTCATGAAGCCCACTGGGTGACTTGGGCCAGTCTCTTGGCCTTATCTAACCTCACAGGGTTGTTGTGAGGATAAAGCAGAGTCGGAGAAGTTTGTATGCCACCTTGAGCTCTTTCGAGAAAAGGTGGGATATAAAATGTAAAAATAAATATATTACTGTTATGTAAGGTTAATGACTTGGCATACCCATCCTACAGACTGAGACATTTGTTTTCATCAAAGAAGTACATTCAAGGGCATGCAAAGTTATCACACTGGAGTTAATGAGCTAACCTGTGGCACCTGGAAGGAGGGGATCAAAAGTTCACCAAGGCCATCATTAGAATGGGGAAACATCAATATGGTTAGATATGTCAATAAGTTAAACGTTTTCACAGTGATCCATCTATAATTCCTTCTTGTATATTTTGAATAGACCAAACTATTATAATCCATAGAATTTTTAAAACTGATTAAACTAAGAGTTCAGTTTTGTAGGATGGGATGAAATGGCACATTAGGAATTCTCACATCAAAAAGCCAGACCACGTAAGAACTGAAGGAAGTCCTCTACTGAATTATGTTATCAATTGCAAGAACTCATCTAATTATCTACAATTATAATGAAGATCAATAGATATCCAATGCATCCATTATTCTTTGTCCAAGAAACATGCTTACACTGGTCAACTGCATTGTGATAATATATTACAGCAGTGTTGGGGACCTTTGACCTTCCAGATGTTGATGAGCTACAACTCCCATCATCCCTCGCCAATGGCCATGCTTGCTAGGGCTAATTGTTGTAGTTCAGCAACATCTGGAGGGCCAACAACCCCTCACTCCAGTGTTACAGAGACAGTATTCAAACCATTCCTGCCCATCCAGGAGTCCTAAAATGTGGATTGACTTGAACAGTATAACAGTTTGGTCTACCCACACTGGGACATGCATGGTGGAGTGGGATGGGTGTTTCATGTTGTACAGTACAGTCCACATGCAATACAAAACAAGATGGTGGGAACAAAGCCACTGAGCCATTACTGGTGTTTTCCCATCAGTCACAACTTCACTCCTTCTCTCCTTCTCAGTGTGAAACCAATTTAAGCTCGTATCTGTTTTACTAGAAATCAGGATTATGTATACTCATTTGAGGGAGATGGTGGTGGTGAGGAAAACCATGTTTTCTGCCAGGGTAAATCAAATCCTTCTGAATCCATAGGAACTTGCCTATCAACGAAGATCTGTTCATGAGGCTCCTATCCAAGTGCCTCCACCTTTAGAAGGGAGCAATACTCAAGATTTGCTGGGATGAGTGAAGCTTGAAAAAGGTGGCTCTTTGGTTGAGCCTGGGCTCAGCTGGGGCTCCAGCTGGGGTTCCCAGCTCAGCCAGAGATATGCCATCCTCCACCCTGGCTCAACTAGCAGAGCTGAAGTCCCAAAATTCCCCCAAAAGAAGTGTGGTGGGGGAATGGAAGAGGTGATTTACTCCTATTTCCCCTTCCGGGTATGATTGTATGTATGCAAAGATTGGTCACATTCTGGCACGAAGTTAAGATTTGTTTATTTGTCCAGGCATATTAACTTTTGCAGGATTATTCATGCTAAATCTGCTGTGTTGTTTTCAGGTACTTTATTTGTTTGATAGGTGTTATTTTACAATTTGGTCTGCTGCTTTTATTTTCTGCTGTGTACCCTTGGCTTGGTGTCTGTACTTATGAAGGGCAGGTGATAAAATATCTTTAATAAATAATTTCTGCTAGCAAACACCAAGTAATTCCCACCCAAATTTGACTCCCAACTGTTGCACATTCTGTTCTGCCCATTTCCATTTCCTGAGGTTCCATCTGGTTTTGCACAGAGATTTTTGAGCCATAGTGGCTTATAAAAATGTCCTGGATTCTATCTGTTTTTGTGTGGCATCATTGTCAAACAGCGCCAGTGTGGCACAGTGGCTAGAAGTTTTGGACTAGGGACTTGGGAGATCAGGGCTCAAATTCTCACTCAGCTATGAAGCACACTGGGTGGCTTGGACCAGTGATTCCCTCTCAGTCTAGTTTACCTCGCAGGGTTGTTGTGAGGATAAAATGTGGAGAAGGAGAACCATGTATACCACCATGGGAGGAAAGATGGGGGTATACATGTAATTAATTGATAAACCAATAATGCTTAATTAATAATAGTAATTAATATCTTATCTTCTTATCTTATCTTATGGTAATAGAACACACACCTGTCTGCCATTTAGAAAACCATGGACAATGGCTACAGCAACAACTAGGTCATGGTTTGCCAGCTCCACTTGTCAGTTTTAATTGAGTATTTCGGGAATGTAGAAAGCAGCATGGAAGATATATTAGCTTTCCCGTCTTTTGCCAAAGAATGTTCCAGTCATTATGGAACTTTTTGTTGGACACCCAATATCAGCTCAGTGGCATTCACCCATCAAATGGGAATTATCAGTTCCAGAATTAGTACACGGTAGGTCAGCAAACAAGACGAGAGGGCATGGAAGGATGAAGATGATACAGGGGTGCACTGAATATCCGTCGGGAGTTGTGGGACGTGATGGAGCATGGATGAGCATACATGACGTGAAGATGAATGAAACCATGATAAATTCTGATCATGCTGTGCTGCTAACATGGATTTGATTTCCATAGGTCTTGCGGACAGTGCATATTATTATTATGTTGTTGTGCATAAGATGGATTTGTTTTATCATGTGGCACCATGGTGCAGGCATGTTTGGCGGATGCAATTAAAAGTTGATTTGGGTGCTTGGCTGGATGATTGCCGTGATGACATGCGGAGGCTTATTTCAAGTTTGCAACATTTTGCAGACAGGTTATCAGTTAGGTGCTCTTTTGTTTTCACTCTTGACATGCGTACCTCTGGTTACTAACTTAATTCGTTCCGGAGGTCCGTTCTTAACCTGAAACCGTTCTTAACCTGAGGTACCACTTTAGCCAATGGGGCCTCCCACTGCCGCTGCGCCACCGCCATGCGATTTCTGTTCTTATCCTGAGGTAAAGTTCTCAACCCGAGGTACTACTT
The DNA here is from genome assembly GCF_009819535.1 of Lacerta agilis. NCBI lineage: Eukaryota > Metazoa > Chordata > Lepidosauria > Squamata > Lacertidae > Lacerta > Lacerta agilis. The sequence continues at coordinate 23,486,062 of NC_046331.1, forward strand.
CCGGGTTAGCGGAGTCTGTAACCCGAAGTGTTTGTAACCCGAGGTACCATTGTCCTTTCAGGTAACCTCTCATGGTAAATTAAGGATACCCAGAAGACATCAGGTGAATTTCAGCCGAACAGTATACAAGTATACTGTTCTAACAGACCAATAACCTGTCAGCAAAATGTCTGTTGAATGTTCTCTTTCTTACCTGGCCTCCCTGGTATGCCTGGTTGCCCAGGGCTTCCCTTAGGCCCTTCTGAAGGTGGTCCTGGCAGCCCTGGAGAGCCAGGGGAACCTGGAAGGCCACGGAATCCTGGACCGCCTGTTTCTCCCTTCAGACCAGGGGCTCCTGGAGGTCCTGAGGGTCCAGGTAAACCCGAGTCACCCTTTTGACCTGTTTAAGGGTGGGGGAAGAGAAGAGAGCATGTTTATAGATGCACTGCAATGTTTCAATCATCAATACTGTATACTAAGGGCAGGCAGACATCAAGCTTGCAGGATCTACATGTCCCACCCACCACCCCCACCCCCGGATCCGGAGATCCATTGGGTGGAGGTAAAGTACAAAATAGGGATCTGAGGCACACAGAAGAAAACCTTATTCCAAGTGAAAGCTGGTTCATTAAAGAAGATGGGATACTGCCCCAACAATTATAATCTGTGCCCACCCACCCACCTTCTTTCTTGCAACCAGTCAGAGGTTTTTCTGCTAGTCAGTGACTGTGGTGCCACCCAGCGCTTTTTTTCCTTAAATAATGTTAAGGGCTACTCTCATTTTCCTACTCATATTGAAATACTATCCCTCAATGAGGCCAAACTTAGATTCACAAAATGGTTAGGGGTATGCGTACCCCTGCGTTCCCCCAGAAAAAAGCACTGACCCCACCTACCCTGTCCATTTCAATAGACCCCAGCTGTAATTTCTTATTCCAAGTCAGATTATGTGTTCATGTTACTAAGAATCATCTCTTCTGAATAGTAATGGTTCTCCAGATTCTCAAGCAGAGGTCTTTGATACCTGATCATTTTTTAAACTGGAGAAATCCATGATTGAACCTGGGACCTTCTGCATGCAAAGCATGTGTCCTGCCACTGAGCTAAGACCCCTCCTCTTTCATGAATGAAGAAAAATAAACTTTGCCTGAGAGTCCTGGGAGTCCAGGAGGTCCGGGGCGTCCAAAACCTGGTTGACCTAAAATACACAATCGCTATTAGTTATAGATCTGTGAATGCAGTACTTGCTGCTAGAGGCAAACAATTTAAACCAATGAGTGCATCTCTGGTAGAACTGCCACCTCAAGTGTTTGTATAAAAAAACAGAAAAGAGAACAATGTAAGAGATGGAAGGTGCTGACCTGGTTCGCCTTTCTGTCCTGCTGGTCCAGGAATGCCATCCCGTCCAGGCTGTCCTTTTTCCCCTACAAGGCCGGGAGGGCCAGGGTGGCCAATGTCGCCTAAAAATAGTAGAAAAAGCATATTACAAATATTGGATTTCATTACTGATCCTCATTTTATGACCCATGGATGCATTCTGAACAGCTACCAAAATAATGAGGACATAGGCATGGCCTGCTGGATTAGACCAGTGGCCCATCCAGTCCAGTATCCTTTCCTGGCAGTGGCCAACCAGATGCCCGTGGGAAATCTGCAGGCAGGATACAAGCACAAGAGCACTTCCCCCTCCTATGGATTCCAGCAACCGGCATTCAGAAGCATTTCTCCCTCTGCCTGTGGAGGCAGAGCATAGCCATGGTAGCAAGCCAGCCATTCATAGCCTTGTTTGCCCATAAATTTGTCAGATCCTCTTTTAAAGCCATCTGTGTTGGTGGCCATCACTGCCTCCTGCGGCAGCGAGTTCCACCATCTTCACTAGGCACTGTGTAAAAAAGCATTTTCTTTTCTAGTGTCTATGAGAGAGGGAGAAAAATATTTCTCTATCCATTTTCCCCATGCCATGTGTAATTTCATAAACTTTTATCGTGTCGCCTCTTACTCACCTTTTCTCTAAACTAAAAAGTCCCAAACACTGAAACCTTTCTTCATAGGGGAGAGTCACTCCATCCCCTTGATCATTTCTGAATGCTTTCCAACGCTACAATATCCTTTTGGAGGTGAGGTGAGCAAAACTCAGTATTCCAAATGGGGTCGCACCATAGATTTGTTTATGATCCATCTTTACCTTAAGACCATTTGCTTCAGTGATCAAAACATTCCCCTTACTTTGGTATATGCAGAGAACTATAAGCCCTACTTGAGGGGTGAAAGTGCTCAGTTCCATTCATCGCTGTATTAACAGCATTTTATAAGAGCCAAGTAATCTACCTCAAGATAACTCACGAAATTTGCCCTTGGATTTGATGGTTCTCAATCTTGTTTCTGGGGTACTGTCAATGCATTACTTATCCATCAACCTTCCCTTTTAAAAATTCAGGATATTGTTATTTTGTTTTTGTTTTTTAAAAACCCTATAGTTTATTAGATTTGGTTCAATAAAACATTATAGTCCCTTATTCCCCTTACCAACGTCTACTGGTTGCCCTCTACGCTCATGCCTTTTGTTGGTGTTATAGCATTTTCATTTCTGATATTCAGTTGCTTAGTGTATATTGCTGTTATGTGTGCAGTTTGCCTGAGTTCCTATAGAGTCATAGAGGTGGGAGGAACCTCAAACACCATCTAGTCCACCCTGGCCAATGCAGGAAATCTACTGCTACAGCATCTCCAGTAGGAGGACCATCTAGCTTCTGCTTAAAAGAATGTAACAAAAGTGGGTCCATCACTGTCCACGTCTCCCCCTGTTAAAAAGCTTGTACCACCAGAAAGCTCTTCATGTCTATTTCAGCTAGTTATGTCCAAATCAAAAATCTTTATTATTATGGTCAATGTCCAGTCATATCCATCCACTTCAATGGGTCATTGGAGACAGCCCATTGTTTGGGCTCTTGTCTAGACTAAACACATTCAGCTCCTTCAACCTTTTCCCCATAGATTTGGTATCCAGGCCACTCACGTTTTTGTCACCATTCTCTGGCTATATCCCAATTTGTCAACAAGCTTCGTAAACTGTGGTGCCCAGAACCTGACACAGTACTCAAACTGATCTCCCCACCTCTTTTCACTTTTGATAAAGATTGCTGATGCCACAAATTCAGAGCACACACAAAAAATCAAAGCTTGGTTAAATAGCAGCACACAAAGGAATCCTGATATGATCACACAATTGTATCATAATTTCTTTGTGTTCTGCAATTCAATCCCCGTGCACATGGTCAAGTATGCCTCACTAATCTGTTAAAAAAGAAAAAAAAGACACAAGCTGAAAACTGTAGCAAACTGCACATGCCAGTTAAAATATCGATTTTAGAAATTATACGATTCAAACCAGAAGGCAGCAGCCTTTGAGCATGAGGCAGAAGGAACCCAGAACATAATGGAACAGAAAAAATAAGTTCATTTCTGTTTCCAGCTTAAGCTCTGAAACTACTATACTAAACAAACTTGTCTTTCTATGCCTTCAAATTTGCTCTTATTGAATATCTAAACTCTCTAATGAGTATAACATTATTATTTTATTGTGAGCATTAAATATCTCAAAATGACTGAATGGTTCACATCTTTCTTCCTCCCACACACTTTTTCTGGTGCATGAAGGTTAAATTCACAAACAATGGTCACTGTCTTCTATAGTGTTCATTGCCACAAAGACAGGTTCTCTCTTGGTAGGATATATTGTGATCACAATAATGCATTTATCAGGGAGAAATTTAAATGGTTAAATAGCTCCATTTGACAAATGAAACTCAGCATCAAGTTGCACTTAAATGTTTTAACCCATGACATCAGTTTGTATGAGCAGTATTTGTTAATATATCAATCTATTTTTTTTTTTTATAAAAAAAGGTAAAGGACCCCTGGACGGTTAAGTCGAGTCAAAGGAGCTCATCTCACTTTCAGGCCAAGGGAGCTGGTGTTTGTCCACAGACAGCTTTCCGAGTCATGTGACCAGCATGACTAAACCGCTTCTGGCACAACAGAACACCATGACGGAAGCCAGAGTGCATGGAAACACCGTTTACCTTCCTGCCACAGCGGTACCTATTTATCTACTTGCACTGGCGTTCTTTCAAATTGCTAGGTTGGCAGGAGCTGGGACAGAGAAACAGGAGCTCATTCCATCGTAAGGATTCAAACTGCCGACCTGATTGGCAAGCCCAGGAGACTCAGTGGTTTAGACCACAGCGCCACCCACAATTTATTATCTACTAAGAGACGGAGAGAAATCAATGCCACTGGCTTCATCTGTGGAATCAAAATTGGGATTTATTCTCAAAACACTGAATCCATATTCCAAACCATTTACAGGCAAGGTATACTAACTACCTGTCACCTGCATTTGCATTCAGGAAAAAGGAAAACATTTCACAAATTTACACGTCTCCACTAGAACTCCCTACATAATACTGTTGTGATATTGCTGCCTGATTACTGTTTAAAGGGCCAGCGCAGGGGTTGGGGGGGGGAGTAAAAAGGGGGGGTGCCACACTCATATCTTGATACAAGTGCCATGGGTGTGCCAGTACACAATTGCTGCCATTAAAGGAATGCTCATAGTTCAAAAACAGGTAAGCTTTGCCCCTGCAACTTTTCAACACTCAAGGTAGTGGGGAATATGTAACAATACTTTTCTTTGTAATTAATAAAAATACACTAGATTGGTGTGCCCTTGAGATGTTGCTGGAAAATAGCTCCCCTCATCGGTGAGCATTTGTCATGTTGGCTGAGGTTGATGGAAGCAGCAGTCCAACTGCATCTGGAGGGCACTGTGTTGACCCTCCCCCCTGCATTAGATCAAAAGTTCAATGTCAAGATGACTCAAGTGGGTCAAACAAACAACAAAAGAGAAAAGAAGATTAACAGATATTACACCTTTTAACACATACCTGGAGGCCCAGGTGACCCTGGAACACCTGGATTACCTGGGGGTCCATCTATACCTTTTGGTCCTGGAATACCTGGTGTACCTGTGAAAACAGAGTTTATGCAATCCTCGTCTTTTCAAATACAGCTATGTTGCTTCTCCAGGTAAAGCCTGTCCAAAGCAGCTTTCACAACAAACCACAACAACAACAACTATAAAGAAACATTCTTATGTAAAAACCACAAAGATCTGTAGATAACAATAACACAATTTAAAAATACAAACAGGAAAGTAGGATGGAAACTGTAGTGCCTCGTGCATGAATTGCAATTCAGGCATGGAAAAAGTGGCAAAGCAACGTGATGTTAAAATGTGGTGCTTTTGATTTTATGTATATTTCTTTACAAGAGCAAATATGTAAAGGAAAAGGAAAAGGCATTTCTGCTTTTGTCTATGGCGCCTTAATAACACTCCTATTTGCTTTATGATGTTGACAGTGTATACACGCCAATAAAAAGAGAAGCATAAACAGGGCCGGATTAACCAGAAGGTTATAGCCTTAGGCTCTTAAATTTCGTTAGGCCCTTCAGTTTCCCATTTCAACAACAATGTCAACTGGTGTCCTTTGGGCCCTTGTTCTCCACTTTGCTTCATCTTCCTTCCAGGGCTGTTGTGAAAATAAAGAGGAAGAAAAATCTATTATGCAAGTCTGCCACCATGAGCCCCACAGAGGAATGACACCACTCTTGATTTTCCCACAGCTAGTGAGGGAAAGGGGAAATCAGTGGAGACAATAGTTTATTGTTTGAATACTTTCTCTTTGATTTGAACAGCTTTGTTAATTTTAGATCATTTTATGAGTTTATGATTTATCTACTTTAATATACAGTATATACTACTTACGGCCTTCCTATCTATCAGCCTTAGGCCCCACAGATCCTTAATCCATGCCTGAACGCAATCAAGAGTTATCAGGTACACAAATATATGGCACTAATTACAGCAATATCCGAACATAAACACTCCACGTATTTCCAACCACATCTGCTGAATAGTGTTAAAAAAGTGAAACAGTTAAAAAAAGTGCTTGGGTTATTCATTTGTATCAAAAATTATTTATTTTTATTACTATCATTTAAACCTTTTACCTCGTTTCATTTCATTGGATTGAACCGACGCCAATCCATCTTTGCAATTTTTCTTTTAAATTTTATATTTAATTTTATATATGCATAATCAGGGAGGGGAAAAAATTACTTGTTCCAGGAGCTGAAGTGTGAGAACCATGGAGGAAAACCAGAAAAAAAAATAACAGTGAAAATCCAATGGAAATTAATTACCTGGGAATCCAGGGAGGCCAGCATCACCTTTTGCACCTGGACTGCCAGCTAAACCAGGCAGCCCAGGATTGCCAGAAGAACCTTTGTTGCCAGGACTACCTGTATATCCAGGCAAACCAGGGTCACCCTAGGGGCGGAAAAGGAAGAAGGGTTTATGCTTGAGACAAACACAACTAAGACCACATTCACACCATGTATCTGAAGCACTATGATACCATTTTAAACAATCATGGCTTCTCCCAAAGAATTATGGGAGCTGAAGTTTGTCAAGGGTGCAGAAACACAATTCCCAGAGGTCATTGGGAAGAACAATTGGTCATTAAACCACTCTGGAAAAACTGTAGCCCCATGAGGGAAACGGTGTGTGTGTGTTCTCCTAACAACTCTAAGTACCCTTAACAAACCATACTTTCCATAATTATTTGGGGGAAACTCTGGCTGTTCAAAGTAGGGTCACAGTGTTTTTTAAAAGTATAATGTGAATGTGGCCTAAGAGTATTGTAACAATTTCAGGACTAGCAAGAGTTGGAATACCAGGAGGTACCCTTTCCCAGGCCTCCCTGTGCCATTCCAGAAGCCAATTTCATCAGAAGAACTTCATATTTTCCCACTCTCAGTTCTTTTCACTGTATACCAAAAGTGAACTCATTCTCCAAGTGTGGGTACCTATGTGTCATCATCAACATGTCAAAGAGCAGTCTTCTCCCTAACCTGGTGCCCTGCAGATGCTGTTGGACTTACAAGTCCCAATAAGCCTCAGCCAGCATGGCCAATGGTTAGGGATGATGGGAGTTAGACTAAAACTTCTGGAGAGCAAACGGTTAGGGACAGCTGCACAAGGAGGAGGCATCAGCGGACTTGAAGAAATTCCAAGGTTTACAGAAAGTGGACTATGCTTAGCGGGCATGGGGGATGGAGTGTGCTGATAGAAGGCATAGCTGGCTGGCTTAAATGATCCACACTCCATTTTGTGTATTGCCTTATTGCTCTTCACTGTTAGGTACTATCCTTTGAATGTTGTGATGGAATAACCCACTTTGGCAGCCAATCTCTTGGGTAGAAAGCAGAGTACGTTTATATAAATTGTAGAATATCCTATATTGTAGATGGTGGGGAAGCCATAAAGTGAAAAGGGGCTTCATAGTTTTCCATCTCTCTTACTGACATCTCAAAGTACAGTGGATGCTCGGGTTGCGAACGCGATCTGTGCGGGATACCTATCCAGATGATGTGCTCAACAGCACTCTCCTGCACGTAAGCCCCAGCAGCTAGTATTGAGAAGCATGCTGCCTCTGAAAGAGCAGATAAATGAGCCTTCATGATGACTAGCCATTGATAGCTTTATCCTGTATGAATTTGCCTAATCCTCTTTTAAAAGCATCCAAGCTGGTGGCCATCATTGCCTCTTGTGGGAGCAAATTCCAGTTTTACTACGTGCTATGTGAAGAAGTACTTCATTTTGTCTGCCGTGAATCTTCTAACATTCAGCTTCCTTGGAACTAAAAAGCTTCACTTCATCTTCCTGATGAACTGGGCTCTAATCCATGCAAATTTCTGCCACAATAAAAATGTTTACTCTTTCAGATGTCACAAGACTCTTTCTTGGCAACGGACCTACACAGCTTCCCCTCTGGTGTATCTATGTTATTTTTGCATGCTGTGCATGTGATCCAAAAGCCCTGATGGAAACATAGGGTCTCAGATGTGTGCGCGCAAAGATGAGTGTGCATGCATGTGCAGAGTGTTCCCACAGCAAAGAAAAGGCTCTTTCTTGAGCAGAAAAAAGAGCTGTACTATGTGCTGAATGGGATAGGAAGTTCTTTCATGCACCAGAGCCTTGCAAATTTGATCCTACAAGAAGTAGTGATGGCTTCCAACTTTAAGAGAGGATTACATAAACTCATGGATGGTAAGACTATGTGTGGCTACTAGCCACAATGACTATGTCCTAGCTCCACTGCCAGTGGCAGTGTGCCTTTGAATGCTAGTTGCTGGGAATCACAAGTAGTTTTCAGCTCAGGTCCTGCTTTTGGGCTTCCAACAGGCATCTGGTTGGTGACTATGAGAAAAGGATGTTGACTAGATAGGCCAGCAGGACTCTTGTTAGGTTCTTAATTTTTTTCTAATAGAGGCAAGAAAGTGCACATTCGTATTGGTATGCTTGAGTCACACCAATTTCAATGTGTACTGGATTATGCCCACAATAATCCTATGATGCAACAGGAATCCATTATGATAGCAAGCAAACCTTTCCCCTACATTTGTTATTTTTTCAAAATCTGTTTCACTTCTTCCAGAGATGGTCAGAGGCAAAGAGGTGGGTAGAGCACTGGAGTCCTGCCACTGTGCATTAGAAATAGTGCTCTTAATTTGAAATAACATTTTGACAACATACCTTAGGGCCAGGGGGCCCTGGAATACCGATGCCTGATAGGCCTGGATCACCCTTGTCTCCTTTCTGCCCAGGAAACCCAGGCTGGCCAGGCTGCCCAGGTTGTCCTGCTATGCCTTGGAAACCTTTTTGGCCTGGAGGACCTGCCCAAAATATTAAAAAGAAAGTTTTGCAATGGCTTCTAAAGGGCTCAGTTAGCAAACTACCTATCCAGATTCAATATCTTTGAAATTGAAGGGGTGTGTATGCTATAAGCAGGGTTTGCAACCACAATAGAAGATACTTCTTTGGAAAATTGCCGAAATGAAGGGCCCTAGAAAATAAATAAGAGTTGCTTCGTTTTGCCAATATTGGTGTTTTTGCTGCTCTGTCCAAAGTTGTCCACAGTTCCTTAAGAGTATGGTATTTAATTAATGAATCAGTCAAATGTACGCATGTTAACTCAGCAGCAAATAAAGTATCGAATGAGGCTTAATCTCTGGACATGTTTTAGAACTGCAGTTCAATCCCACCCCCCCTTACTGCCAAACAAACCAATAAACAGCTAAACAACCCAGGAAGAAAAATGCTTTAAATAACTACCTGGAAGTCCCATTTCACCACTGGCACCTTTCTGTCCAGGAGGTCCAGTTGGTCCTGGTGGCCCAGGAAATCCCAAGTCTCCCTTCGGGCCTAGAGAAGGCACAATCATCATAATCAGATCGCTTCTAGGAAAATCATTTCCCCCATGAAAGACACACAAAATGTGTCTAATCCATTTATTGTGGTGTAAGTTTTCATAGACTAGAACCCACTTCATCAGATGAATGAAGTGTTTCTGATAAAGTGTGAACACCAAGGCCCAAACACTGTGAATACTGTGATTTTTTTTAATGCAAAGCTCAAATACATACAGTGACCATTATCAACAGAAATTGACAACAAACAATATCTTCTCATGTTTGCTATGATAACAGAGCACCTGAATTGGAGAGAAAACTTTTGTCTTTACTGAGGCTTAAAGTGGAAATCCATCTTAAACTGGTTTTTGTGTGTGAATGAAACAATATTTTGTTAAGGAAGTTGTATGGACACTGTAAAAAACATGCATAGGTGAGCAATCTGAGTCCACAATAAAATGCTGCAAGAAAGTGCCCTTGATGTGTAATTGAGAAGCCATGTATTTGTATGTGTATCATACATTACAACTGTTTATCAATGACAGTTCCTGTTTTCTAGTCCATTTCTTAAAACACCACTTCCCTGGTTTTGGTCTTTGATGGATGCCTTGATAACATTTTCTTAGAACGACTAACTAGAGCTGATATTTTTTCATGATTTATCACCCTCCTCAGTGTCTCTAGAAGGGCAATCTCCATGTGGGGAGGGGTTGCCTTTTCTCTCTATTGCACATTAGAAGAAAATGCATTGCATGTGAACTCTTAAGCCACCATTGCACAGCCTGCCATTTAACAAACTGAAACTATCATGATACACTTTTATACTGCTAATATACTGTGGGGCACCCATCCTAGATGTATTGAGTTTGGCTTTTAAATAAGCAGAAGGGAGGCTGTTTAAATACAGCAAACAGCTGTGCAGTGGAGCTGTTGACAATGTGTAATAATGGGGACATTTTAAAAGGAAAATAGGAATCTGCCTTCACCACAGTTAGACTGTTTATCCTTCCAGCTCTGTAGTAGCTATAAGAACTAGGGTGTTAAGGTGTGTTATGCATACCCCAATTTTCAACTGCAAACTGTTGGAGGATATTGATATAGCAGCAGAAGATCCTGGGTTTATATTGTTAATCATAAGACTTAAAACTATGGACTGTGGAACGTCATGATTAGCATAGGCTTTGTAGGGTGGGCCATGATGCTTCTAACAATATACATTGTGGTTGGTTGAATAATTAATTGCTTGCATGGTTTTAACTTAACATAAAGCTGCAATAAAAGCCTGCTGGGTAAGGCTAACAGCCCATTTTGTTCTCACTGTGGCCAACTAAATGCTTGTGAGGAACCTGCAAGCAGCATACAAGCAAAAGAGCACTCCCCACCACTGGAGTTTCTGGCAACTGGTATTCAGAAGCATTACTGCCTCTGACTAGTAGCCACTGACAGCCTGATTCACCATGAATTGATCCAATCCTCTTTTAAAGCCATCCAAGTTGGTCACCATCACTACCTCTTGTGGGAGTGAGTTCCATATGCACTGTACGAATAAGTACTTTCTTTTATCTATCCTGAATCTTCCAACATTCAGCTTCATTGAATGTCCTCAAGTTTTAGTGTTATGAGAGAGAGAGTGAAACTTTGCTCTATCCACATTCTTTATGCTGCACATGATTTTAAAGGCCTCATATTCCTTTGTTATTGATAAATAACCAACATCCAATTGCTCAATAGGCCAACATAAATCCATACATGACTCTGGCAACATTTCTAGCTCTTTTAGGAACAGGCTAGTTTTCAGTGCTATAGCAGAGGAGGAGAATGGAACTCAAATGGTTTGAAGCCAATGCGATATTTTGGTGTGCATTGTCTTCATTGATGATATTGTGGTCACATAGCACATGAACATTTACACAAGCCATCTTCCTTACCTGGTAGTCCAGGTATCCCTGGCTGTCCAACTAGTCCAGGAGTCCCTGGGTCACCTGGGGTGCCTGGGTAGCCCTTCTGCCCTGTTAAACCAGGAATACCTTCAGGCAAAGAGACAGAGAGTTTTATTTATATTTAGCTGCACAAACAGAAATATGTTAACAGTTCCAATAGCATCATCCAATCAACCAAGCTAAGGGCCACTGCACATGAACCACAAATCCAGCGGTGCATATTCAGTCACATATTTCATGTGATAATCTCCACAGCTGAACTTGTGAATGTGCTTTTCCAGTGAAAAAGATTGCAGAGCAAAAAGAAGGACGGAAGAAAGGAAGGAAGGAAGGATTGATGCAGCCAGAAATTAAATCGAATTGTTGCAAGGATTGGGGCATGGGGAATGTCCCTAGGACTGAAAAGAGCTGAATGGTACCGAAAAGTATTACAACAGGAAGCAACACAAGAAACACAGTTATCTCACCAGGAGTTCCTGGTTCTCCTTTTTCTCCTTTAGAGCCCAGCTGCTCTGGATCAATTGTTCCTGGAAGTCCACGCAGGCCTGTCTCACCTTTGCTGCCTTTTTGCCCTGCTGGGCCTGGACGACCAGGCTGGCCTGGTAACCCATCATTGCCTAAGCAGTGTCCAAACAAGAGAGTATTCATCATTGTTTCAGTCTACATTGCAAAACATTGTGAAACAGGTGGTGATCTACCTTGACACCCTTTGCATGGTCAAAGCATTTGGTATAACACCAAGAAACCAAAAGACACACTGACTAAAATGTTATTTTATTGCTCTGTACTTCCTCCAAAATGCTTGGAGTGGTATAAATTGGATGTGGGGAACTGACTCACCATTCATGGATTATTTTTTAACAAGTGGGTGGGGCCACCAAATTGCCAACCATCTAATGTCAGGTTATTCATATTTTAAGGCTTAGTCCCAGAGCACTAAGATTGGAGATAAACCCACTGCTTGATCTTTGGCAGAAAAAAGATTGAACTTTGATCTTTGCACTTAATGACTGCAGGTGGGCTTGGTTTAACCAATACAGCCTTAGGAGCCAAATTCAGAGATTTAGTGGATCTATTTAGGCCCATGGGCCAGGAGTCCCCCTTCTGGCATAAATGGTCACTGCTACCCTACCCAGTTTGCTTTCACCAGAACTATGTGAGCTAGGTATGGGCCAACATCACCCAATAAGCTTCATGGCTCACTGGGTATTTGAACTCAAGTCTGCCCTGGTCCTAGTCTAATACTCTTATCACACACAAAAAATCAGGCCATGGGGTGCTAAAACTATTAGACAGATAGATTGCCAACACTATAACCAAATAATGTGCAGAGGGTGACAGAAATCAAATGCCCTCCTCTTACCTACGTGTGTTAAACAGGAAGTACACTTGAACTTCCAGAATCTTTAAATGGACCAGTTCCACATTCCAATGCTGCTTTACTTCTATGGCTATAAAAATGTAAAACAACAGTAAGGTAAAGGAGCTCTTACCTTTCAGGCCAGGAAGTCCACTCCTGCCTGGGGTTCCAGGCGAACCTTGGGGACCAGGTGCACCCATCACTCCCATATCACCTTTGTTACCTGGATGCATGGAATTACCAGTTTTATTCTGAGCAAAAATACACACACACCCAAAAAATTCACTGCTTTCTTTCCTATAGGATTAAACTGGTGAATCAAATCAGTCTAGTGCACTAAAGCCATCTATTGCAATCCAAAAGCCATTCACTCCTGCAAGCATCCACAATGTCTTGTCTACAGAGTAACTCTAGAACAGTGGTGGCCAGCTCCCAAGAGACTGCGATCTACTCACAGAGTTAAAAACTGGCAGTGACCCACCCACTTTTGGGGGTCAAAGTTGTTGGGCTCTTTTTAGGGAGGAGGAAAGCCCCATTTTTGGGGGGTGCAGGGCAGAAAGTGTTGAGCTTTGGGGGGGCAAAGCTGTTGAGCCTCTTTGGGGGGAGCCAGTGATCTACCACAGACGTTCATTGATCTACTGGTAGATCACGATCTACCTGTTGGATGAGCCTGCTCTAGAAGATGAAAACTCCTAGGACTTGGCTCCTAAATGTGCAACTTTTCACAAGTTCAAAAAAACAAACAAACATACAGAATCCATACTGGAGTTTACCTGGAGCAGTTTGAATTACAGGTTTGTGTATGCATAAACAGATTGGAGGAAGAAAAAAGCACCTCTCTCCACTTATAGATGCCACATGCATGCATTGAAACAGGCACCACTGCAGAAGAGGAATTCCCTTTTTAGAGAGTGAAGGGAGAGTGCTTTGCTAAGTAGTCACCTGCCACCCATGGAAGAACTCAATGGGGGTGAGGTTGGGGCTGAGCAGCTGAAGTGGTGGCACAACTGCCAACACTAATTTAATGCTCTCACCACTGCACACCCAACCCTATAATTGTCCTTTCCCTATCCCTGTCCAAGTAAGGAGCAGCAGTGCCAGAGGAGAGCTTCATCCCACCACAAGCCCCAACACTGGAAGTATGTACATGCAAAACAATCATTTGCAAGCAAAATAAGTAATAAATAATAAATAAATGTGTTGCACAATTAATTGACGGATCATGACAGTTGTCTTATTTCCCAACTGTTCATCTATGAACTAGACCACCTGTGCATGATTTCTGTTATCATGAGGCCCTGAAACTGAATTTATCTCTGGTTTAGGCTATCAGACAGCAAAAGCTTGAAATGTTCCCAGTTCTTCGCCAGTGAACTAGGTTTCGATAGCTTGGTTTTACACAAGCATTTACTTGCTTCCTACATATCAAGCCATCTCTTTAAAGCACGCTAATTCATATGGAATTGTTATTTTCTACAAGTAAAGCTCCACATAGATGCAAACAGTGTCTACACTATGCAGTTGATAGTATCAAAGGATTTACCTGGAAGTCCGGGAAGTCCATCTCGTCCGAGTGGCCCAGGTGAACCTGGAGGTCCTGGGAGACCGGGTGATCCAGGAAATCCTTGACTGCCCCTATCTCCTGGTGGACCGGGAATGTCGAATCCTGGTGAACCAGGATCTCCCTTTTCACCTGGTGTGCCTGGTAATCCTAGGCAGATATGATTAGAAAACAATCCTTCAGCAAGAAACAATTTCCAAAAGGTACTACAGATCAACTTGTATGGGCAACAGAAGCAGGGGAATTGTTGCAAACTGCATCATATACATATCTTTATATCACAATATGATTATATTGCAATATAGAGCTGGCTTGTTGCCTTCATCCAACATAACCTACAGCTGAGCAGGTCTGTGATAAAAACAAGGGCTAGGACTCTAGGTATCATTTTTATTTGTTTTATTTAACAAAATTTGCAAAACCACAAAGCAGTTTACAAAGAGTATAAAATATAAATTAAAATTGTCCAAGTTAAAAAAAGTTTTTTTAAAGAAAAAAAGGAATCAAAATATAAATATACCGTATTTTTTGTGTATAACACCCCCCCCCCCCATGTATAAGAGCCCCCCTACTGTGGGAGACTCCAAATCAAGAAAATGCGGGGAGATTGCCCAGAGTTGAGCTTTTTTGGGGGGAGGGCACCCAATCCAACAGCAGCCCTTGCCACAGCCAACAATCACCCACCCAATCACCACTGACAACCTCCTGCTCGCGGATGCGACCAATCGCCTGTCCCTCCTCTGCACTATCCGTATACCTGTATAAGACGAACCCCCTCATTTTTAACATACTTTTAAAATAAAAACCCTCGTCTTATACACAGTAGAATACGGTAAATAAAATCAAAAGTTAACAAACACACAATCAGGAATTTAGAAATCAGGAATTCAAGACACTAGGTCTAAACAAACTGTTGCAATCTTGCTCTAAGTCAGTGTTTTTCAACCACTGTTCCGCGGCACACTAGTGTGCCGCGAGATGTTGCCTGGTGTGCCATGGGAAAATTACTTTATATATAGTCAATATAGGCACAGAGTTAATTTTTTAAACATTTTCTAATGGTGGTGTGCCTCGTGATTTTTTTCATGAAACAAGTGTGCCTTTGCCCAAAAAAGGTTGAAAAACACTGCTCTAAGTGAACAGATATTATTTTCTAATTTTATTATTTATTTATTTGAAAAATTTGCATCCCACGCATCACCAAGCGACTCCCATTTTATGACTGATGGATCAAGAGGCAGTTTGTTTTTTACTTACTGGGTTTTTTTTAGGTGCCAGGTTAAGCCATTTTTGTCTCATGCATTTTCATGGTTTGCATTGTAAGTGTTGGATGGATGCTGAATTTTAAATATTGTAAAGAATGTTTTATTTGATATTCAACTATTTGTTCATTGACTTTAATTGTGCGTGTATATATGTTATTGCAATTTTGTTTTAATTTGTATTGAAAACCATCATGAGATAAGTATGGTAAAGGTTAGTATATAAGTCCATCTTAAACAAAATAAAAACAACAACAACAACAACAACAACTAATAATAATAATAATAATAATAATAATGCCTCAAGATGGAAACTGCTATGCACACTGAAAAACTTTCAAGTAATCGAAAGAAAGATGAGCAACTTTAATTTAAAACATATTATGTTTGTCTCTGTGCTCCATTATTTTTCTTATCATTATTCTTTACCAATAGCAACAAGAACTGCTATTTTTTTTATAAAAAAGGTAAGAAAAATAATATTTAAGGGAAGAAGAAAAAAAGCTTGAAGGAAACCACAGTACCTGATGAACCTGAGAAGTTGCAAACCCAGCACAGTAAGAACTCATCAGGAGGTTGAGGCACAGGAAGCAGTAAGGGGGTTGCGAGAATGCCATTAGGGTTAGGATACAAAAGGAAGCACATCGGTGTTAGACCAAGAAAACCAAACAAACCCTATACAAAAGGTTGCAATCCACAACTCGCCAACTGGACAGAACAACCATTGAGTAAATGGGTTGTGGACTGTAGAGCATGTCACCTAACCCAAGCACAATGCCAGGCTATGCAATGTCAACACCAAAGAGACTAGACTTTGAGCAGACTTGATTGAAACGTTTTCCAATGGGTGGTAACTACCACATGTGGAGAAAGACAACATATTTTTAATATAGAAAAATTCCAGTGAAAAGGCAAGCTTTTGATGCATTTATATAATGGAATAAAATCCTAACATCTATACATTTTGGCTGTTCTTCTTTCCAAAGTGATACCACAGCTATTGCAATGTGCTAATTTGCTGGAACGATCTTGTTCTTCAACGGGTGGTGGGTGGTATTGAATAAATGGTGACACACACAAAGGAAAACGTGAACCAAGGAGACTGTCTCAAGTTTCAATGCAACAAAGATTGTTTTAACATTATTCCAACCTAACATTAAAGCTATATGGAGAGAAATGAACACAAAAGAACGAACATGACATCACAGCAAAGTAAACGCAACAAACAAAGATAGTTAAATGCTGATTTGTTAGTACAAACTCTAATCATGCACAGCATTCCATCAGCCTGCAAGAGCAGCTGTATTTCAGTGGTATGGGAAAATGAAAAATGAACCATAAATATGTTTTGAGAAAGGCAGGTAGAATGGGCATGCGAAGGAAAATAAATGCTTGTAGAGTAAAAATTCATCATCAAGGGTGGAAGAAGCTGTAGCCCTGCAGATGTTGGTCTACAACTCCCATCCTTTTTGGCCACACTGGCTATGGCTCATTGGAACTGTAGTCCAACACTAAATCTGGAGAGCTCTAGGCTCTCTCCCCCTGAATTATATGATGGGCAAAACTCAGCGCGTGGTAAACAGGTGGTATGGGAGCCCAAGCAATGTGTGAATGCATGTTCATTCAAAGCAGTGTTACATGCAGAGATTCACCTGAGAAGCTACGACATGTCATGCGGAGAGGGTATTAAAATGGGACAAGGAATCTGGACAGCTCTTGAGGGATCCATTCCCTGAGTCAAAACACTGGAGTGCTTCTTAATGATGTAATCACTCAAGGTCATGATTCAGTCATTCTAAATACTATAGTCAATGGAACTAGTCAAGCGAGGTCTCCAGAGAGTTGTGGGTTAGTTACTTGGATCACATCAGCACCTCACCACCACGTTATCAGTCATGGCTTCCTCCATAAAGGTTGCTGAGAGCAGTTAGGAGGGAGATGTTTCTTTCCCTCAAAGGCTACAATTCCCAGAATGATTTAGCAACCAGTCCCTCTTGTCAGGGAACTCTGGGAATTTTCTTGCTGTCATGTGCTTTCTATTCGGTTTCCACAGGCCTTCCTCAATGGCTGATTTCTGGCAGAATCCTTCCCAAATGTTCTGCTTCACTTCAGGGATTTAGCCAATGCTTAGAACAGGTGTGGAGAACCTTTTCTGCAGGCTAACTTTGGCAGGAGGACCAGACTACCTAACTGCTAATCACGTGATTGCAAAATGACATCAGGTGATTGACAGGTGAGTGGTCCTGCCTGTCTATCAAAGTTGGTCCATGGGGCTGGGGTGGAAATGGGTGTCGGGTGGAAATGGTAACCAAGCAAGGACTGAACATGAAGTTCAACCCTACTTTCTGCAGAGATTGGCTCCACAAAGAGGCAACCCAACTGCATCACTACCGACCCCACACCTGATGTCACATACAAGGTGTGGGGCAGGTGGTTTGGATTCCTCATTCTTGGGTCTAAAAATATCATTTTCCCAGTATGTCATCTCTGGTCCTAATGCAGGCCAGATTTACCTGTGTCCCAGATTCAGAGGGCTCTTATTCTTGGCCTATGAGGCCAAATGCCCTGCCAAGACTGCCAGCAGCTCAGCTACCTGATGATGTCTCAAAAGTGAAAGGAAGTCTACTGTGCATCCTCCACTGTAACGGAACCCTTTGCAGGTGCTACCTAGGCCTTTTTAGTCTCATATCTCCTCTGCCATGAATGCTAGACATTTATGGGAGTTTCCCCCCTCCTTTTAAATGAAAGCCATTAAGAATGTGATGCTGGATGGTTGCTGGAATGGCTGTTTCGCAATAAGGTTGTGATCATGCAGAACACTTAGACCCCAAGGCATGGATTTTCTTGAAATGCATATTCCAGCTCATGTTTTTGCACAATATTGGTGTAAGCAATCTCTAAAATCAACACGAGGTGGATGAGCAGTCATGCAACACAGCAAGGAAGGTGTGTGCCACAAGGACCAAAACATGTACTTAAAGCAGTTTGTAGCTAAAAGTGAGGCTCATATTTTATTTTAATTAAGAACAACAACAAACATTTCAATGGTAGTTTACTGCAGTGCAGATTCAGGGCCTGTTCGGATGCAAGGCCCATGCAGGCTACCTCAGGTGTGCTGGGCTCCTGGCTGGGCCTTCATAGAGATGTCATTAGCATGACATCTGGGTAGTGTATACAAAGTTGTAATTATTCCTGTGATAGGAGCAACCTGAAAAAGAGGTGCTACCATCATAGGGATTGTTGGGACCACATATACAAGGAAAAGAGGAGACCTTCAGATATACAGGAGTATCCTTGATTAGGCCCCATGTACTTTGAATTGGAATCTTCAGGGGCACTGTAATAAGCACAGCCAATCCCACACTGTGATCTTTGGCCGAAGGGTGATAAATAAATTTAATAAATAATAATAATCCCTGTCTCTAGTAGCCCACAACCACACCTTACATTTAAAGCTGTATTGTTCCACTTTAACACTGCTTCCCCCAAGGAATGATCCTGGGAACTGGAGTTTGCTAGCAGCCCTCAGAGTTGCTAAGAGACCCCCTATTCCCCTCACGGAGCTGCAAGTGGTTCAATCACCAATCCCTCTTCCCTGGGAACTTTGGGAACTGTAGCTCTATGATGGGAATAGCTTTGTGAGGGGTCTCCGAACAAAACTCAGCATCCTTAATAAACTATTGTTTCCAAAGTTGTTGTTTGTTTGTGGTGGGGAATCCATTACTATTTAAAGTAGGAGGATATTGCTTTAAATGTATGGTGTGGATGTGGCCTCTGTGGCAAAGTAATTACAAAAGATTAAAGGCTGAGTTTGGTTGCTGTTGTTGTTAAAAGCACACACCCGAACAAGATCCTAATTCCAAACATGCTGGGCCTAACTAACGAAGTAAAAGTGGGGCCTGAAGCAAAAATGTTATAGTGTTTCCTCCTTCCCAAAGGAAGTTCCAGTCAACCATTCTCTCCAAGCAGGGCATGACCTTCCCCCACTACTTTCTGTTTACTGGTAGGTAGCTGTGTTGGTCTGCCATAGTCAAAACAAACAAATAAATAAATAAAAATTCCTTCCAGTAGCACCTTAGAGACCAACTAAAGCTCATACCAAGAACAAACTTAGTTGGTCTCTAAGGTGCTACTGGAAGGAATTTTTATTTATTTTTTACTTTCTGCTTATTTCCCTTCTGGTTCAATAGACATTCTGCATTCAATTCACCACTGAACAGACTCAGCCCTCTGGCTGCTTTGGGTAGAGGGATATTTCTCTTATTAGGTTCTTATTTCTAAAGATCAGTTGTATTCCTGAAAACCAAAAAAAGCATGCTGATAGCTCCCTCTTGTTTCTCAGCGGTCCTGTTTCAGCAACATAACTGGCTGGCACTCACCACCTGGGTTTGCTGTTAAGAGGAAGAGATACTCCTGCATACAGTATCTGGCTCTCTTCTTTTCCTTGTACTGTATTGGCAACTCCCCCCCCCCATTTTTTCCTATTTTGTGACCTGTGTGGAGGCGAAGGGCACTTCTGCACAAGGCCATATTTGTCCATAAACCCATCAGTGTGGCCCTGCAACACCCCCTGAGATAATCCTGACAGGAAAAGCAGAATTCCGACTCAGGGAAATCATAGGGGAGAAACAATGCTTTCACCTTACAATAGATTACACGTTTGTGAAACAGACCCAAATATAAGCTTATCTTATATACACGTCATAGACATTAAAAACATTTCTAAATATGAGGGGAAGAGGAGGCATAATACAGAAGAGGGGAAGGATAATCTATAGACACCATAAAGGTGAAGCAAATTATGCCCATGGTAGGCAGAAATTTGATGTAGGCCAATAATTTCACCTGTCTCAAGGTACAGTTAGAGACTGATAGTGGAATAACAGCACCAGCAACATATATTTATGACAACATCAGCTCCATACATTTACAGTATACCACTTTCACAGCCATGGCTTTCCCCAAAGAACCATGGGAAATGTAGTTTGTTATGGGTACCGAGAGTTGTTAGGAGACCCCCTATTCCCCTCACAGAGCAATAGCTCCCAGAGTAGTTTAATCATTAATCCCCCATCCCATGGGAAATGTAGCTTTTCAAGAGGAAAGGGGTCTCCTAACAAGTCTCCTAACTACAGTTCTTGAGGGAAGTCATGACTCATAAAGTGGTATAACAATACTTAAAATGTATAGTGTGGATATGGCCATAGATCAGAGCTTCCAAACTCTGTGTTGTGACACATTTGTTTGTCGGCTGCTGTGCGTACGTGTGTCACACGAACGCTCCCTGCGCTCCTCCTGGGATTCGAAACGGGTTAGTTTAACCTCCAGTTTGCTAGTAAAACTGAATTACTGTGTCACAAAATGATGAATGTCTAAAAAGTGTGTCACCATCATGAAAAGTTTGGAAAGCTCTGCCATAGATTCAAAGAGTTGGTGAGAACTTTGTAATTTTATATTGTTCAACCTCCTGCTCAGTGCAGGAGCATCAACAACAACTTAGCTGCCCAGCCTCTGCTTGAAGATATGTACTCAGAAGTTAGTCCCACTGAGTTCAATAGGGCTCACTCCCAGATCACTGAGTCTGCAGTCTGATTTTGTGTCACAGTAACAATGGTTTGTATCAAATGCTAGTCCTAGTCAGAGTAGACCCAATGAAATTAATGGCCATGACTAGCTTATGTGTACTCTTGAGTAGAAGTTACGTAGACTGCAACCCAATGTCCTTGTGATGACACTTCATATATCTGGACTTAAAATTCCTTAAGTACACCAGTCAATTGCCATCTAAGTAGAAGGGGTAATGCTTCTAAGTCTTTTAAACACCCCATTTCACTCACTTCGCTGTGGTTCAGCCTATGTTTAGACTGTGCAACTTCATGCTGTAGTTGTGATGGTTACAGGATGGAGTGTTCCTTTTTTAAAAGTCTGCATAGAAATCTAGTAGGTTAGGGAGAAGGTCAAGTTAGAACGGTTTCCCCCATTACCTGCTAGCTTTCTGTGGACAGGAGTTTTATTATAATAATTTATATGTTAAGGACACACCATCATTTGAATCCCGCATTGAGAATTCACCTAAAATCAGGAACCAGAATCTTCTTCATTCATTCATAAAATACAAAAATCTTTGTTGAACAAATTTCACAACTGGAAGTCAGAAAGCAGGTGACTGTGATCTAAGGTAACAGTTCTTTCTAGATCTGCACTGATACAATGAAGAGTTTAAGCCTCTCTTGAGTCCAGTTAGGAACTACTAATGTTCTGTGGGATAATTTTGCTTCATGTAAGTATGGAACAGCTATTCTAAAGCAGCCCAAATGGCAATAAGCACATTGATTATTTTAGAGCTTGCTTCAGCTTATTCAGTGCCACAAAAAGTTTGGGAAAAGGAATCTGAGGAGAAGACAAATGCTGCCATTTTACTCTAGGCTATATATGGAAGGAGATAATGGAAGAAATTCAAATGGATGGTCAGTCTGCATTTCCTGATTTTCTACTCTGTTGTGTCGGATTTGGGATCATGCCATTTACAGGCAAGTTGTTGTGAGACCTACCTGGTGGGCCCACAGGTCCTGGAGGCCCTGGAGCCCCAGGTGGGCCTTGGCCGCCAATCCCTGGAATCCCTGGAGGTCCTGCTAACCCAGGTTGGCCACGTGGCCCCGGGTCACCTGGAAAGAAAAATCCAACAAATCAAATCTTTAAAAGGTTGCAAACATTTCAAGATGTAATTTCGACCAGTCTCAAGGAAGCAGAACCCACAGAGAGTTAATTACAGTTTCTCAATTTAAGATATCATGCCAAGGCATAGGCAGCGCAACCCACGGTTTCCAAAGCCACTGTTTCCAATACAGCTAAGTTAGGGAACTGTAAACCAAGGTTTGCCAGGTAACCTATCACATCAAACCATGGTTAAGCTTGCTTAACCACTGATGGCATTGAGTTGATCTATCTTAACAAAGACCGGACAGAAGTGCTTATGAGCACAACACTCCATAAGCACAGGGACACAGGAAGCTGCCTGATACAGTCTAATCACTGGCCCATCTAGTTAAGTATTGTCTGCACTGACTGGCAGCATAAAGTTAACAATATCTGTACCTTTAGGCCCTGGAGTTCCATCAAAACCTATACGTCCTGGAAGGCCAGGGGTTCCTGGAAAGCCGGAATCACCTTTGGGACCTTGTGCTCCTTTGAAACCCTGTGGCCCAGGTGGTCCAGCTGGTCCTGGAACACCAAAACCACGGTCCCCCTGCAACATAAGAGAGTCAAACAATAATTCAGAATATGCTTGCTTTGTTCCTGTTGCTTTTATGTTTATTGTGAACCCATCTTGACTACAGTAACTACTGAAATGGGGTATAATCATACATTTGACTTGATAAGTCAGCTATCACACCAAGCAACAATTAATGTAGCTTAACTACATTCTTGCATTATGTTTCAATTAGCAAACTATGGCTTGCAACTGGCCCGAAAGCCAGTAACTAGAGGCCATGCTTCAAAGTGAGTTTTCCAAACCATCACTTTTTATCATTGTGGTTTTTATGATGTCTAAATTAATAAATTATATTAATGGTTATTGCTGAACAACAGAAATATGAGTGCTGAGTAGATGGGAAAGGAAAGCAGGCAAACAGGTCTAAACCATACTTTGCTGCAATATTTTTGTAAGTTCAAACCATGGTTTAACATTCTAAACTATGGTTAATAGTACAAACTAGGGGTGTGCACTGACCACAAGATTTGATTCGGACCCCAATTCAATACTTTGGAAAGAGCATTATTTGATCTGAAACACTTCAGAGGCTGTCCAATTTTATTCAGGGTCCAAATCTGAATTTTGATCCAGCAGAATGAAGTTTTGTGCTTCCCCCTTTCACTATTATGGGGAAGAAGAAGAAAAAGCACACGGCTATAACTTTTTCTTTTAAAGAAGTGTATTACATTTGCCAGCAGAGTAGTCTGTCTTGAGTGGGTATACATAGTAAATTACAGAGAAAGAGGCATAGGGATTTTGTGCTGGACACCTTTAACATTTGTGAGGTTCCCACTTGGTACCCAAGTGCCTGTTAAGTTAATTTTAAACTCCCATTAACTGGAGGCAGTAAGACTCCAACCATTAATCCCCATCATACCTTGGGCAGGAGCAAACAAACAAACAGTCTTTTAGTACTTAACCATATAAGCATTATGCATGTAACTTATAGGACCAGGAAGTTTGACCATGCTTCCACTGTCAGAAAAGTCCAACCCCACTGTATTTATTGCATGCAATAGTTCTTCATAACATCCCAAGAAAATGGAGAACCCTTCTTTACAGACCTTCTGTCCTGCTAATCCAGGAAGCCCAGGAGGTCCATCCTGACCTGCTCTTCCAGGGTTTCCTGGTACACCAGGAAGGCCTGGCAACCCAGGATATCCTAAAAGAACAAAGAAGAGGGTTTGGTACTCACTACCATGAAGGTTCAGCAGTCTTCAAAAGGCATTCTGCAAGCTTCTGTTTTTGCCATTTGTTAACACAACTTGTTTCAAATCAAATTGACTGCTAAAGTTTTGACACTGCAGACGGATTAATAAGGCAAGATGCCTCTGAGTACCAGTCACTGGGGAAGAACAGCTGGAGAGCACTGTTGCCCTTATGTCCTGTTTACAGGCTTCCCATTGGGGCAGCAGATTGGCCACGCTGATAAACACAATGGTGGACCAAGATGGGCCTTTGGTCTGATTCAGCAGAGCTCTTGTGTTCTTAGAATCTTCTTGATCAGTCCTTTCATATGATGGGATTCTGTCCCATATCCTGACTCTGCCGCTATGTCCAAACAGAATGAATCAGATATGATTAACCAGCTATTTACATCTAAAACATGGATTTAGACAAGTTGCTGTGGGGCAGATAACGATAAATCCCAACTTTTTCTAAACCTTCTCTCATTTCCTTTCTGAAAGGCCAGAATTTCCACAAAAAATACCAATTAAAAATAAAACAAATGACTACTGTAGCAGACAGATTTATCTTTTTAACCCTACAGGGGAGTATCAGGTTTTTCTGACGTCTATGGTCCAAAAGCAATTTCCTCTGGAGAGTTCAGGGTGGCCTATGCAGCAGGACCTCTTTCATCCTCATAAGGTTATTGCTGGGAGATAGTGAGTGGTCCAGGGTCACCCAGGGAGCTTTGTGGCTAGGCAAGGTTTTAAACCCAGCTCTCCACAGACTAACTATAAGAAATCTTGCCAGCACACCACCCTGGCATCATAGAATATGACAGAGACAAACCTTTGGGTCCTGGTGGGCCTGGAAGTCCAATGCCAGGTATTCCTGGATCCCCTTTTGAGCCTGGGATGCCTGGCAATCCAGATGGCCCTGGCTGGCCAGGATCACCTGCAAACAGGAACAATTGAATTAGGGAAAAAAACCAACAACAAAAAATGTAAATAATAGTATTTCTCTTGGAAAAACAACAAATTTATTTACCTGGAAGGCCAACTTCACCATCTCTGCCTGGGGGGCCCGGGTTACCTGGAGATCCTGCTTCTGTGATAGTTTGTCCAGGTTCCCCTTTGGGCCCTAGAGGTAGGTGTATAATAGGAAACATTTATAAATCAACACCAACAACACCTGATAGACATCTATTGGAAGAGCATTCCACAGGACTGGGCTATTAACAATGAAGACTCAGTTTCATGTTAATGTCAAATCAACCTCACAGGACAACCCAGCGATGCTCCTACAGATTATCTCAGTGATTGAGCTGTAATATAAGAGTTCAGCCAGTCGGTCCTTCAAGTATACAGGACTTAAGCTGCTTAAGGCTTTGTAAAGTTACTTCCCAAACTGATGTCTCCAGGAACCAGCCTGGGGTAACACTGGAGTGGGAAGGAGCCACATTTTCCCACTGTGCACTTCCTTCCTTCATTAGCAGACACACACAGATGCTGACAGTGCATGAATTAGGTTCATTTTACCCCAGTCGATGGTCTGAATCTTTCTCCATGTTTAGGTCTCATCTACAGGTTACACATCATATAATCACCACAAATTCTCCCAGGTCTTTTAATTTACAACAGACATACTGTACTTTTTCTGGTATTTAACTTATTGTACCAAATTATTTCTCTATTACAGGTTTTATGCTGATTTTAAGTTGATTTTATGCTACCGTGTTTCTGCTGGCTTTTAGAAAGCTTATGTGCTGATTTATATTTTTTGCAATTGCTTTTATAGCTTTTTTTTCTTTGAACTGTATCCCATATTTTCTAAATGTTATAAACTGCACAGATGACCAAATTAATGGCAGTGTATAAATGTAAATATGTAAATATACTACTACTACTAGTAGTAGTAGTAGTAGTATTGGGCAATACATACATGTTCATTATCACCATCATCAATATCTTTCAGAAAGCTGTTTATTTGTTATGTTAATAACAAATTATTATAGTCTTTCTCACAAGCGGTCAGAAGTGGCCCAGGCAACCCCACCAACTCATTCTGCTGCACATATAGACTAGAGGCATCCTGGACGTTGTGTTTATACTAGGTCAGAATATTTGCTATTGTCTACTCTGGCAACTGACTCTTCAGGGTCTCAGGCAGAAAAGAGTTTGTCCCATTATCTGCCACTGTATCCTTTTAACTGGAGGTGCCAAGGGTGGATCAAGGAGCAGGTTTTTGTCAATGTTTAAATACAGTTGGACACCATTTTTAAACAAGATGGCAGTCTGAATCTTTTGAAACTGCACTGATTCTTTTGGTTTCTTAGAATTCCCAAGCAAGGCTTTGTACAAGTGTTTGTATAATTGTTTTAGAAGACAGCTTTGATCTTTTTCTTACCTGATGACACTGTCTTTACATCATCTTTAGATAACTCTGCTACAAAAGTTAAAAGAAGTCCCCAACGTTTAAACAAGCTAAATGATGAGTTACAAAAAGTTTTGTGGCAACTACAGATCATCTCATGAAATTGATCATTTTAGAGCTCATTTTTTTGAGTGTTAGCAAGGACGGTCCCTGTTGGACCCAATGATGCAAACATTCCTTTTTGTGGTTTGGTCAAATAAGACAAAGAAACTTACCTGGACCTCCAGGGGCTCCTGGGCGCCCCGAAACACCCTGAATGCCCTTCTGGCCTGGGGGACCTTGTGGGCCAAATCCAGGAGATCCTGGAGGCCCTCGATCACCAGGAATACCAGGAATTCCTGGATCACCAGGAAGTCCCCTGTCCCCTTTGAAACTGATGCCACCCTAAAAGGACAAGGGGAAAGTTGGTAAAATGAGTTTGTAGCTCACTCCAACCCCAACCCCCCAGAACACTTGGATTGAACAAAGCTCATTTGAAATCTGATTGGGCCAGGCATATGCCTATGGGAAGCTACCCAAGGCGAGTGAGTGCATAATGGAAATAGCCATTCTCTTCTTTGTCCCCACCATTTGGGGTGGGTGGGGCAGATTGCAATGTACAGTCAAAGCAATTGTAATCTTCAGTGACGTTCCTTAGGATTCAGATAAGAAGGACTAATATGGATGCAGACTCAGAAGAAGAAATTAAATAAAATTAACACTTTTGTATTATCCATTAATGACATGGTCTAACATGTAGGTATTTTATTAAATTTCTGTCCTGCCCTTCCTCCCAAAGAAGCTCAGGACTGTAAACAACAAAATAAGAAAAAAATGAAATTCATATAAAGGAAATAATTGTGACATCACAACTATTTAGGCCCAATGGGAACAATAACATTAGTTATCTAACACAATTTATATACCACTTGATTGCAAAAAAACCACAACACATCTAAGCTTTTTATAACATAATAACAGATTACAGTATTATTTGATTTAAGCCTTTCCGTAAGTGCCAGTACTAGAATTACCTTTCCTCTTTCAATATCAGCCACAAGGTGTGTGTTTGTGTGTATAATCTGCCGTGGCAGATTATTTCTTTAGTCACTTCACCAAATTTCCACAAATCAGATTTAAAAGCAAGTTAATGTTTGATCTTCTGCACGCAAAGCAGTGCCCCCCACCACCACCACTGAGCAATGGCAGCTGTGGATTGGCAGTAGGCTAAGATGCAAAAATGCCATTCAACTTGAAAGAGAATGGAGTCACACTGCAAAGCACTGCCTTGAGGAATATGGCCCTCCTGTGCATTTGAGAGGACATTATGCCAGTTTATCATGGCATGTAAAAGCTGAACCTTTTAATGTTACTTCTTACCAGTGGAGGTTGGGCCAATGGCGCACTGCACCACCAACCAGAGTCTGCACACAACCAGCCTCCACCTGCCTGACTTCCTACTTACAATCATGTCAAGAGGTGGCATAAAATGTCACCTTTCCCCTTCACACCATACTTTTAACTCAGCATGATGATGCTTTAAACAGTAGTGGCTTCGCCCAAAGATTTCTGGGAGATGTAGTTTGTTAAGGGTGCTGAGGCTTGTTAGAGGAGACCCCTCTTTCCCTCACAATCCCCAGAATTCCCTTTGAATAGGTATTTATTGTCAAACCACTGTGATAATTATAGCTCGGTCATGGGGAATTGGGACCTCCAAACAACTCTCAGCGCTCTTAACCCCTCCTGGAATTTCTTAGGGGAAGCCATGGCTATTTAAAGTGGTGTCATAGTGCTTTAAACATCTGGTGTGGAATGTGGCCTCTACCCTCAGTGCTGTCCTTGCAGAATTCATCTATAGGACGATGGGGACAAAACTAGAATTAGCTGGCTCTGCCTGTCATTGGATTTGGCTCCACCTACTGTTGGCCTCCATGGCTTCCAACTTTCCAGTCCCATTGGGCCCCAGCCACCACTGAGGCTGCCAATATTGGGAGACATCAGAAGACTGGCTAAGTACTCAATGACCGTTGTGTTTTGTTAGCATTTAAAACACACCCAAATCACACTTGGTCGAAATGGAATTGCAATGGTTTCACATTGACTTACTGGCTCCCCCTTGGGCCCAGGAAGACCCGGCAGTCCATCTTGTCCACGAGATCCATCTAACCCAGGCAGACCTGGAGGGCCTGGGAAGCCAGGGTTCCCCTTCTCGCCTTTTAATCCAGGGAAAGCAAGAACATCACCTGGATCACCTTTTGCGCCGGGACGTCCAGGAGGGCCAGGAGGGCCGGGAAGACCCTAGATAAAGAATTTTAACTATTGTAGTAATTAGGATTGCACATACTCCCCCCTACGTTCTCCCTCTAACCCCATGCTCCCAACAAACAGCAATTAATGGTGCTTACTTGTGCCCCAACACTACCAACAAGGCCAGGGACTCCTTTATCACCTTTCAGCCCAGGAAAACCAGGAGAACCTGATCATGAAAGGAGGGAGGGAAAAATCAGTGAGAACAGCTAGAAAACAGCCTACGCATGATATGGGCAATGCAAATTGTTTAGTGTTCTTTGTGGATAGTACGTTAGAAGACTCCCAGAAAACCTCACAGGGAAATGATGCAATGCTCATTGTAGTCACTACAAAGGCTATTTGATTGTTTCCTAGATTTAGTCCAGGGGATGATTTATGGCTAGTGGCAGTTAAGGGTGGGCAGATCCCAAACCCCTCCACTGCATGTGGTTCTTGGTCTGCTTTGCCCCATGATCTACCTTCCAATTAAACTGGGGGAGGGGGGGGGTTAAAAACTTATTTCAGAATTTGTAGTTTGACAGATTTCAGTTGATGTCTTTCCTTTTTAATAGGCTACCTATACACATAAACACAGTGTGAAAAGGAAGATTGCATAACCCAGTTGCACGTGTCTTAGGGTAGTGCAGAACACTCTGACTGGAGAGCCCTGGTAAAATCATCACCTCTCTTTAGAAACTAGACCTGTCAGTCACAAAACAGGTCTCACACTCCCTTCTCTCCACCCTGGAATTCTTCTTATATCTGTCTGAAGCAGTCCCACCTTGGTTCTTTGTCTGGGATGCATACGGATATTTTGCAAGCCTCTAGGGTGTGCATTGATTAAATCACAGCACAAAAAAGGAGACCTGGTGCAATTGCATTGTCACCTCAAGATTCCTTTTTTGAACTGTGATCAAATGAATGCACATCTGTGCAAAAAAGAAGAGAGAGAGAGAGAGAGAGAGAGCGCAAAGATGCAAACCAAAACCTGGCAAACTTTGCATGCACAGGTGGGTAGCCATGTTGGTCTGCCATAGTCGAAACAAAATAGAAAATTCTTTCCAGTAGCACCTTAGAGACCTGACCAATATAATAAAATGGAGGAAAGGCAATCCGAAAACACATGCCACTCAGGATGAAATTCAGATGGTAAGAATTTCATAGATATCCTTAGTGCTGGTCTGATTCCACAATGGTATACTACTATGGCATGCGGGAAGCATTGGTCCTGCTTCTGCTAGCAATCAAACTTACTGCAAGAAAAGGAAATAAGATGTGGGACATTCAAATACCAAAAGGTATCTGTGAGCAGATGTACTAGAATATTAACCAGCTTGCCTGCTTTGTGCATAAATATGCCCACAAACACTTATCTCTTAGCTACACATAGAGTGGTCATGGTTTTCCCAATGCACATATACAGTTGTTGTTTAGAAAGCTGTTCATCACTGTAAAGCAAACAAATCAAAACATAGTCCTAAATCTGAATAATCAAAAGGGGGATAAAGGCTGGAAGCAGCCACTGTATACCTGGGGTTCCAGGTAAACCTGGTACTCCCTTCTCCCCTGGAGGGCCTGAAGTGCCAATTCCAATGCAGTTAAAACAGGTGTCTCCTTTATCACCTGGAAACAAAGACATAAATAAAGAGGTGAGTACCATTTCCTATGGGTATGAGTACATACAATTTAAGTATTCAAATGCAGACTTCTTGTACATATTCGGCATGCACCCTTAAGTATTAGAGAAGAACTGGAGTAGCAGTCTGTGCACTCATGGAAAAGCAATAGCTGCCTGGTACTCAGGCACAATAAATTAACTATGCAGTGTTTCCTTAAGTACACCTTAGTCTCAAACGCCACCGTCCCTGCTTCCTCACTTCCCTTGGAATAAGAGAAACTCTGCTCCAGGTGTGAGTAAAGTACCCTGCAGGACAGATCAACACAACTCTGCTTAATAGCTCTGGTTTCTTACAAATACATACCTGCACAAAGCCTGAATTAGCAGTCAAAGTTCAACAGAAAACACTAGATACTTATGTAGACATTGAGATATCTTGCAAGATCTCACTACGAAACAGCAATCAAAACTTTACAACCAATGGATATAGTCTGTGATATGAAAAGGCTCCCCTAGATCCACCACATTCAGTCATCACACCCACACACAAAGCAAGCTTTAAAACTGCTGATGCTTGTTCCAATTCACAGGATGAAAAGGGGGGGGGGGCAAATCAAGTTCCTGGCCTGTATCACATTTATGTGTATTCCAATCCGTTTTTTGCATTAATCTTAGATTTTTTTTTAAAAAATGGCATATTTTTTTAAAATATTAAATTGGATTTTCTGTTAACCATTTCAGAATTTATTTTGATAGCCTTTGAAAGTCAAAAACTACATTGGAGCACTTAGTTATCCAGTGGATAACTAAATTCCTATCAGTGCATCCTGAAGCATGTCTAGATGAAACTAGTTTAGTGACCTCCAGAAGGCTTCAGATATGCTTTTGTCAAACAGTCCCGCCCACCCAAAGAAATCACATGGATAACTCTTTGGAAACTACATGGAATTTCAGAAGGAGTCTGAATTAAGATGGTGGGTGGAGAGAAGTTAAACTGGGATTGGACCAGTGGAATTTCCTTACATGAACCTAAACCACTCTTTGGACTACAGCCTATGAAAAAAGTAAAAAAATCAATGGCATTGTGGGAACCTACCTTTCTGGCCTCTCTCCCCAATAAATCCTTGTTCTCCTGGGAGTCCTGGGAAGCCAGGTGGTCCTCGCTCACAGAGTCTGTCAACTGAAAGGAAAAGCAAATGCAGTTCAAGAACTAAGAGAACTTATGGGTAGATGAGCCAAAGCTCAGTAAGCTTGCTCCATCTTCCTTCCATCCATTGGAAGACTGACAAGCTACTTAGGAAGCTGGTTCTTCTAGCTCAGTATTGTCTTCACTGATTGGCAGCAGCTCTCCTGGGTTTCAGACACAAGCGTTTCCCAGCCCTACCTGGAGTTGGTAGGGATTGAATTCATGAGCCACCTAAAATCATTGAGACTGTGTGTATTGAAGACCCAGCTAGCCATTCCTCAAATGAAGAGTATTTTAGGCACTGATTTATAGACAGAAAACATTACTTACTGGGTGGAATGCTAGTTCCAGGGGGGCCAGGAGGGCCAGGGGGGCCAGGTGAGCCTGGTTGTCCATCATTTCCAGGTGGCCCTGGTATTGGGATTCCAGGAAGGCCTTGATCCCCCTTCTGTCCTCTCTCACCGGGAAAACCAGGAGCACCAGGAGAACCAACACTTGGAATTCCTGCAATGAGAAAAGATCTCAGCATCTTTGTAATTCAAAATTAGGACGCTTTTAGAGAGGAGCAAAGGGAAACCAACCAGGAAACGAAGCAAAGCATCTTTTTTTGCAAGTTGCTCTATCAAGAGGCAACTATTTAAAATGGGCACTCCCAACAAGGGATGGCAAGTAAGAGTTTCAGGCACATGGAAAGCATTTGGGTTGTACAGGTGTGAAATCTCACAGCTAAACACAAGGAATTCGAGCTGTATAA
Organism: Lacerta agilis; assembly: GCF_009819535.1. Taxonomy (NCBI): domain Eukaryota; kingdom Metazoa; phylum Chordata; class Lepidosauria; order Squamata; family Lacertidae; genus Lacerta; species Lacerta agilis. The sequence continues at coordinate 23,518,160 of NC_046331.1, forward strand.
AAAAGAGAGAGAAGGAAACACACCTGGGGGGTGATGAAAGACACGTTTAAAAGATCAACTCGGGAGTGAGGGCTTCTACAAATACCTCTATGTAAAGCCTTTTGGTTATTATAATATACTTAAAATCAACTCTGGGTTTTCTTTCTGCCCCCTGGTTTTGCCCAACGCACAAGGAAAAGAGCCAAACTTCATGTGATATATAACAACAAGAAGAATGAATAACAATAATAACCATCAGAGAGGCCAAGGTAAAGTAGGTGTGTGTCTTTAAATCTAATGCAGCATAATTATAACCAAGGGGTCTCTGCATTATGGGGACACTACATCATAGAAAAGCAGTTAGGAAGTTACAACATAAGCGGAAGTAAAGTAAGGCATATTGGGCATGCCTGCGCAACATAGTGCTTTAAATGATAGGTGTGAATGTGTTCGAAGTAAGCACAGGAGAGAAGCAAGGAGGACATATCAGAACCTTTGTTTTATTTATTCATAGAATCATAGGATCATAGAGTTGGAAGAGAGCACAAGGGCCATCCAGTCCAACCCCCTGCCAAGCAGGAAACACCATCAAAGCATTCCTGACAGATGGCTGTCAAGCCTCTGCTTAAAGACCTCCAAAGAAGGAGACTCCACCACACTCCTTGGTAGCAAATTCCACTGCCGAACAGCTCTCACTGTCAGGAAGTTCTTCCTAATGTTTAGGTGGAATCTTTTTTCTTGTAGTTTGAATCCATTGCCCCGTGTCCGCTTCTCTGGAGCAGCAGAAAACAACCTTTCACCCTCCTCTATATGACATCCTTTTATATATTTGAACATGGCTATCATATCACCCCTTAACCTTCTCTTCTCCAGGCTAAACATACCCAGCTCCCTAAGCCGTTCCTCATAAGGCATCGTTTCCAGGCCTTTGACCATTTTGGTTGCCCTCTTCTGGACACGTTCCAGCTTGTCAGTATCCTTCTTGAACTGTGGTGCCCACAGTTCCTTGATGCATTATTTTGTATTCTCTACTCTGCCAGTCCTGTTATAGCTGTAGCTTAAATACAACTTTAAAATCACTTGCGCTTGTCTGATTTATCGCTACGGGCTCGGATGATGAGAAGATTCCAGTAGATCCCAGGTTTTTACCTTTAAGCAGGGCAGTAGAATCCTTGCTGGAGAGTGCTGGTGTCACATTATAAAATATCTCAAAACAAACAAACAAACAAACATACAAACAGAATTCCTACTAGGGATGGGCAACTGACTTGGCTGAATCCAAAACAAAATCAGGGTGCAAATCCAAACCAGCCCTGATTCCTGAACTGGCTTTGGGGAGAAATTGCTTCGTGTGTGTTTGGTCTTAATGCTCCGGACACTCAAGGGTCTTACCTGGTGAACCTGGGAGGCCCGGTGGCCCCTGTTGGCCTGGATATCCACGTTCTCCTTTGTCTCCAGGAATTCCTGGCAACCCTTTACTACCTTTTGGTCCCACCGTTGCTCCAGTATCTGGCCTTAGAATTGTCTGGAATATTCCATTAAAAGAAAGTTACACACACAGAAAAGGATAAAGATTCTATCAAGCTAAATTAGTATTTAGTTATGTTTCACAGAGGTTGGGAGCAAACCAGTGCAGATGATGGTGTATTGTGAAAACTGGAATCATTTTTTAGCATACTGGAATAGATATTTACAAAGGGGTGGTTCCTGCAAAGAGATAATAGGTCATCTTCAAAGTATCTATAAGTATTATTCATTTTAAGACCATGCTCATTTATAAAAAAAAGCTGTGTATGCAATATATTGGTATATATTTGTAAGGTTTTTTTGGGGGGGGGTAGCCAATGTAATATACCACTTGTAACATTTTACAATTACAACACAAAACATTAAAAATAAGTTAATTAAATGAACATAATCAACATGCCACAGGGGAACGTAAGGGAGGGGGTGGGAAACAGAATGAATGGGCAGAAACTTACATGTCCAGGAGGACCAGGAGGACCAGTGTCACCTTTACTGCCCTGCCCAAAAAGAAATTCAGCAAGTTTAACAGGGAAGCAGGGCCACTCACTTGACTATGCCTATGGTAAGAAACAAGCTCCACCAAGCCCCCGTAGAATCAAAGAGATGGAAGGTACCACAAGGGTAATCTAGTCCAACGCTCTGCAATACAGGAATCTTTTGCCCAACATGGAGCTTGAACCCACAACACCGACTGAGCTACCAAGGCATGTCTCCTTAAGCTGATGCTATTCCGTCAAGCTAAAACAGAGAGAGCCAAGGGAGGTAGGGCCATTCCATCGGCTTGCTAAGAACAGAGTAACTTTTACTTCCTCTTCTCCTTGAACTGCTGCCATTTTCTTGCCATTTTAAGAACTTTGCATCGAAGAAACTGATTCATTCCCCCCTCCGTCAACTAATTTTCATTTTGTATCACTGGTTCTCAAACTTTCCGCCCTCTGCAGACCATTCAAAAATAGTCAAGGATCTTCTTGGCAGACCACTTAGCCTAGAGACCTTCCCCTGACTTTCTGCGAGCTATGGCTTTATTCCTTTGAGAAAGGCAGAGCCTCCTCCCTCTGTCATTTCTGGTCCATCCCACAAACCTTCCAGGCAGACCACAAGGATCTGGAAATGGTGAGGTAGCCACTGCAGCCATGATCCACACACACAGCTATGCCACTCTGTAGAGAAGCTTTTGCAAGCTACCTGAACAAAACTTTCGAACCATTGCTGATCCACGGGCCACACCTTGGGAGCCTATTTCAGATTGCGAGCCAACTGGAAGAGTTCTTTTTGGCTCCAGAGTGGGGTGAAAATACTTCAAATAAAACGTACTCACTTTCTCTCCATCTCTTCCTGGAAAACCAGGTATACCACGACCTCCAGGCAAACCCTATGATGGAGAGAGAAGGAATCAATCCTCAAAAAAACTAAAACGGTGAAAGGTCATTTATAGAAGGAAGGAAGAAAAATATAACAGACTCACAGGCAAGCCAGGCTGACCAAATTCTCCATCCTTGCCAGGTTTCCCCTTTAAAATACAAATGTGTATTGAAAAAGCAATCAAGCAGCTTAGGAAGAACAAATATGCTATTGACATTGTGCTGTTCATACCACTTGCTAAGACAATATGAAAAATGTGTCCCTCTCCAGCGCAACTTTCCGGAAGAATACCAACAGGCAGGCAACCCCCGTAGTAAGCATGGGTAATTAAAACAAGGACCAAGGCTGACAATGATAGGAGTGAAAAGCACAGCAAACAGATAGTGGCATGAATTCTTAGGGCAATGTAACAGACAAACAAACTCAGGCTCTATGTGAGTGTCTGGATTTAGAACAGTACAATGGGTTGTTTTTTAATCTTATTTTTACGAAAAAAAAATTTGTAATTGTTTTAATTCAGACCACACATCCTTTTCCTCTTGGTATGCCTTATTATTGACTTATTATTGTCTTCATAAATCACGTATCCTATATTACTTCTTCTTGGCAATTGTGACAACTTATCCTTTTAAAAACAAACAAACACCAACCTATGTTTTCTTTCATTTCTTCTTCTTTTTGTAACTTGTTTGTTATTAAAATTCAATTTTAAAAATTCAGAAAAGGAAATACTCCCAGGCCGATTCTGTAATATTTATCAATCTTCCTTTCCTGCAAATTACAGGGGGATTTTTTTTTTGGGGGGGGAGTTTTCTCAAAGTCCCTTTGATAAAATAGAAAGCCTGGTGTGGCCAAAGAAATTATTGAAAGACTGCCTTTTTAAAACAACAAAAACAAAAGGCAAGGGGGGGCCTAGTGAATCTCTCAAAAAGAAAAGAAAAGAAGAGTTTTGAAAATAAACAGTGGCATCTTGAGCACTGAGCTGTAGAAAAGTCACCCACAGCGCTACCATATACCTTCCCCACCACCAGTGGCGTAGCAAGGTGGGGGCGTTGAGAGAGGTATGCCCCCCGTTCCAGCCTGGAGGGGGGTGACACTTGGCGCCACCGCCCAGCACCACTTCCGTGCAGCGTCTACTCACGTGGCAACTCTCTGCTCATGCGCTGCAGCCTTGTGGCGGCTGCTGACACCAGCATCCTGCACGGACTGCGCATGTGCGCACTTGCGCAGTCCGTCCTGTACGCCGGGTGCAAGCAGCCACCGCTCGGACGGGCTGAGGCAGCCTGTCTGTGCAGCTGCTGCTTGCACCTGGCAGTGCGGACGGACTGCGCTCCGTAGCGCGCATGCGTCGTGACGTCACGACGCACGTGTGCTACGGAGCGGTACCCCGCCCCTGGGGGGATGCCCCCTTTTTTGCCGCTCCAGGCGGCAAAGCGGCTCCGTACGCCACTGCCCACCACAAAGGAATTAAGATTGTCATGCTTGTTTTAGGATGGAAATTATGAACAATAAATCACTTGCATTCCTAAGATGTGCTAAATTTACAGCTAATTCTTGACGGCTGACAGAATCCACAAGGATAGCAGTTTTTATGGGATTCTTAGATTTTCTTACTACCATGTGTCTGATAAGAAAATAAATGAACAGTGGCTAAAGCTGGTTGTCTCAATATGTATTAAAATATTGCTGATGAACACGCTTCAGGAGAGAAAAAATGAAAGATTCCTTGGAATAACTTTACGACATAAGGAAATCACACTCTAAGGAGAGGTTGCAAATCCAGTGCTCACGGTGTGGTTTCCATGTTTTGTAAAGTTAATGCTTTGTAAACATGGGCTTTGCAGGCACTCCTTACTACGGTATTTCAGCTCTTTGGGAGACAGTTTTGTGAGTCTGTTAAGGTATCTTTTTAAAATTTAAATATCTAAGCTTCGTGCGACAGAGTCTAACGCCTGTGAGTTCTGTAAATGCTTCAACAATCCTTTTATGTGGAGATTGCTATCCCATTCAGTATCTATTGGATTTGAAATTGTGTTTTTACACACTTTTTATTGTTTCTGTTTTATTGTTAAATGTTTCATGGTGAGAATGTTTCATGGTGAGAGATTTGGAAATGAAATAAATAAATGTATTTACATCTTCTGTTCTGCCATGATTGGATGTTGCCTATCTGTAGGCCCCAGCCACTCAGTGAATCGTGTATTAACACCCCCTCTCCCCAAAATAATGAGCCTTTGTAGGAGTGTAATCTGCTGGCCCTGGTGATCAGGTTTTTCTCTGTTAATAGCTGCTAGTGCCCACTCCAAGGATAGAACAGGAATCAGTCCAGATTAAATTAAATCCAGAATTAAAAAAACAACAACCTGCATTCTGGTGTGTGCCATCAATGAGGCCCTTCTTGTCCAGGGAAAACCACTGACCAACCCACTATCTTAGCGGACCATAGGAGAAAGGAAAATTTCTTACCCAGTATTTGGTGACCCAACCTGAATCCCCAAAGTTATACAAGGTCTGGAAAGATAAATGTTGAGTTCAAAGAAGTTACTTACCCTTTTGCCTGGTTCTCCTTGCTCACCCTTTTCACCTTTTCCACCACCGGGAAGACCCTGGGGGGGGGGGAAGCAAAACGTCAGTGCCCATGACAACAAAGATGTTTAGGGCAATTTGCTATGACTTCAAAAATGACTCAGAAAGGAATTGACTTACAGGAGGACCTGGTAGCCCAGGAGGACCTGTGGGACCTCGGTCACCTGGAACGCCCTGTCAAGCATGGGGGAAGAGAGAGAGAAATGATATAATTGAAAATAAATCACTGCCCTTGAGGACTTAATATTTCGCTCCCATTTAAGCTACTATGTCCCAGCAGGATTTATTTGTTTTCATTTGCTTTTCCATTGCAGTTCTTCATTGGTATATTAATATTAGTACAACAACTGGCGCTGTGGGTTAAACCCACAGAGCCTAGAGCTTGCTGATCAGGAGGTCGGCGGTTCGAACCCCCGTGATGGGGTGAGCTCCTGCCACTTGGTCCCAGCTCCTGCCCACCTAGCACTTCAAAAGCACATCAAAAAGTACAAGTAGATAAATAGGAACTGTTCCGGCGGGAAGGTAAACGGCGTTTCCGTGCGCTGCTCTGGTTTGCCAGAAGCGGCTTTGTCATGCTGGCCACATGACCTGGAAGCTGTACGCCGGCTCCCTCGGCCAGTAAAGCGAGATGAGTGCCACAACCCCAGAGTCTGACACGACTGGACCTAATGGTCAGGGGTCCCTTTACTTTTACCTTTATGAAAGTGTTGCATAAAAAAAAAAGTTAAGAAAAAAAGAAAGAAAACTTCCTTTCATATATTTCCCTTCCACTCCTATTCCTGGTTTCTTCTTTATTCCTAACCTATCTGCGTATTCTTGTTCTAAATTTTCCTCTCTCCTTCTCTTTATCTCATGTTGTAACTTACGCTGCTGAATTATGAGCATCCTGCTAGATGAGGCAGGCTGTGCCTCTCTTTTCCGATACACCTCTCCCCTCACTCAGCAGAAGCAAACAACAACAGCAAGCAAAAACCCCACCCAAACAATTAAAAACAGTTAAAAAAAAACTGCAGCAGCAGCCCCGCCTCTGCTTTGTAGCTGGTGCTGCAGACAAGAGATGTAGATTTGCTGCCGATGCAGAGATCACAGGAGTTTGTAGGTGGTCAAGCCTGCATTTTGGGCTGCACGATGTATGTTTGGAGGAAGTGCAAGTGAATGGGGCAGGCAGCGAAGGCAGGGGCATTCACACTCTTCTCCAGACAATGGGCCAGTTGGGATGGGGGAGTGTGGTACAGTGTGACCCACTGATGCAAACTAGAGCAACCCATGAAGGTTGGCTGAAGGAATAATGCCTGTGGAACCGTCTTCCTCTCACTTACCTGATCACCTTTCTGAAACTCTACATCATTTGTTCTTTTCTGTTCGCCAAGCTGTCCTGGGGGTCCTGGGGGTCCTTGGAGTCCCTGCTCACCCTAATTCCCGCAGGAGACAACAAGGCACATTAACGTCATTAGGCCACTCTGATAGAAGCAGTACCAAGAATAAGCAGAATCAAAGCCAAAACTCCACTCCCATGTGCCACACATACCTTTTCTCCTTTTGGGCCTTGGAAGTTCAAGCCCATGTTGCCCTAAAAGGAATTTGAAATATTAGTAAGACAAACCCGAAGTACATGAGATTGAATGCAAACAACCAAACAAGGACAAACACTGTTAAAATATACTATACCTTAGGACCTGGGAGTCCTGGGGGACCGGGGGGACCCTGAAAATGAGAAACATGGCAGTCAATCTCCAGGAGTACTTCTGTAACCCCACAAGATAAATCCATGCTGGCCTTCTGAGAAACAGAGCATTGGCTCTGTTGTTGCTATTTATTGTTTCTTTCCTTTCTTTTATAGTGACAAATGAAGAAATAAATCAGGGGAAGGGAAGAAAAGAAAAACTCTACCCCAGGTTTATCACTTGGAATATACTTAATTGTAATGGAAGAGAAAAGGGTACTCCAGGAGAGAGGGCTGCATCCGATCACAGGCAACACTGATTTCACCCACTTATCTCTCCTCCCCAGTTTTCCCCACCACGAGGGAAAACAGGAAGAGATATTGCAGGCAAGTTATCCAAATCACCACACTGCACTTGCTTTCCAAACTTCAATTTGAAACCTACTTTAAGGTGTCATTTCCCATTCCTGTTTGGAGAATGAGCATGAACTATAGTTAGCTAATTCATATATCATAGTAAACTGTGGTTTGCACTAAACAAGGAACTCAAAGTCAAGCCACATATGGGAAGGGAGCAACATGATCACATATACACACCGCAAAGGAAAAACAGCTGTCTAGAGATCAAATCAGTGGCCTGGTTCAAGCAATCCTTCAAACCATAGTTTAGGATGGTTTGAATTGTGCCACTGATATTTGATCCCTAGACTAGAATGCTTTGCAAGTGATGTGTATATGTGAAAGGTTAGCCTGTTTCGGAAGAAGGCAAGTGGAATTCTAAATTCTGTATTTACTATACAGTGGTACCTCGGGTTAAGAACTTAATTCGTTCCAGGGGTCCATTCTTAACCTGAAACGGTTCTTAACCTGAGGCGTGCTTTTGCTAATGGGGCCTCTTGCTGCCGCTGCACCACTGGCGTGTGATTTCCGTTCTTATCCTGGAGCAACCACTTCATGGTTAGCAGAGTTTGTAATCCAAAGTGTCTGTAACCCAAGGTACCACTGTACTCATAAAACATAACAGTGTGAGAGCTATTTTTCTACAAATATGATCCCCAGACAACTCCAGGGATATGTGCATAAGGGAGCCATATGGGCCAGGCCAAAGGTATGGTTCTTTCACATGCAAAACTCCATACATCGGACCTTTGATATAAATCCCTGCTCTTCACCTTCCCCAGGAAATTGTTAACAGTTCACCCTAATGCAAACACGGACCTGTCGTGATGACCAGGACAAGAGAAAGGGGCACAGGCCATAGACCTGGGCAACCTGTTTGCCCCCAGAACTTCTGAAACCGCTACTTCGGCAGCTACAAGCACTTTTCTGTCACCATCTACTCATTCTGCAAGCCAGATGGAGGTCATCAAGGAAACATACCAGCAAACCTGGGGGTCCAGGAGGACCAATAGGGCCCTGTGCTCCAATGGGACCTGCGGAGCCCTGGAACAAGAGGAGAAAAGAGAGAGTCAAACTGTGGGCAAGAGCAAACCCACAGCAAACTCCAGGGCTGGTGCAAGACACCTGTTGCCTTTCAAGTCCAATTCCCATCAGTCCCAGCAAGCACAGCCAATGGTCAGGAGTTGAAGTCCCACCAACTTCTGGAGGGCTGCCTACCCTTGCTATGTACTTCTCCAGCTATCTCTCACTTGAGTCTCAGGAAATGGTGTTTACAATTCCTTCCTTTCCATTGTGACCAGTGATAATGGCTCCATCAGAGCTCTCCCCTTAGGAACCTCAGCTGCTTGCTCCTCGTTTGTCTGCGTTTCTATTGTGTAGCAGGGAGAGGGTGGCATAGAACACACTCCTCAGAGAGGGGAGCCTCTGGTTTATTTTTTATTAGGGCTGGGGGATATCTGGTTTTCAACAGCTGTGATATATCACCAGCTAAACATCGCAATATATTGATATATCACTGATATATGTCTGAAATAAGGATGTATGTAGAAGCACTGGCTGGCTCCACAGTTTCCCCCACATCGGGATTTTTGCATAGCACACACATCATGATTCACAATATATTGCAGGGTCAAAACTTATGAAACCCAATATCATGATATGGACTTCAGACTGGTTATGGACAAAGTATCGCCCGGTCCTGTTACATATTTTACTGCCTTATATCCCCCCCCCTTTTTCCCCTCCAAGGAGCTTTGGGTGGTGTAAACAGTTCTTCCCCTCCCAAATTTATCCTCAACACAACCTTGTAAGTTTGTTTAGGCTGAGGAACAGTGAATGTCTCAACGTCACCCAGTGAACTTCATGGCTGAGTGGGGATTTGAATCCAGGCCTCCCAGTGTCAGAGCCCGACACTCTAACCGCTGCACCACACTGCTGTTCACACTGGAGAGGAGAGGTTTAGAAAGGCTTTGACTTCTTCAGCTCATACAGAAACAAATCAGTGGAATGCACGAATTGCACTAGTGGTTTGGCCCCTACTCAATTCAAAGAACAGACCCACTAAAAATAAGCCGCCAATCTGGGAGATAAACAGAGCTTCTTGATGTGCTTGTACTGATGCTGGGCACAAAACTGTGGAACTGCGAGAGAATCAGATAGCAGGATGAAACAGTGAGGCAATTGTTAGGACAAACTGCAAACAAAGCTGTTTTTTTCTTTCAGAACCAACTTCCCTGGATCTCATCGTTTCCGAACAGAAACTGTGAACTCCATTTCTGAACATGAGCTCTCTTCTGCTCTTGAACTTGACAGTGTTTGCAGCAAAGCCCCAGAAGCTCAGTTTGGCAATAAACACACCTACAACACACACTTTGATCTAAAGAATAGCCTGATTATCTGGTTAAACAGCCCTATGGATGACTTTCTGTAGCTCCCAGCTGACACCTTGTGGCTCTTTCACACAACTGCAGCTTGAAAGCAGACTCCAAAATAGTACGTAATAGGAAAATGTAAATCTGGGGACCCATAAAATTTGCATTTACTTCAAACAGTCCTCAGTTAATTTTAACACACCATAAACATATCACAAAGTAAAATGGAACAGTATAAATTGCAATTAAGTGAACAATGTACAAAGTAGTACAGTATGTTTTTCTAGAACTTGGTTAGTCCAGTACATAGCATACTGTATTTTGCTATAAAGACATTGCTCAATTGTCTACCCTTTCTGATCATTGCCATGTTGGTTAATTTAACCATGTAAACTATGTCCCAACTCTTACAAGCCTATCTTCAATTGTAAAGATTCTTTCACAGCCACCGATCATCTGTGCAGATGTTAAAAGATGTTATTATCATTTTGTTATCGTTAGATAAAACATAACCAAACAATTCAATTAATGAGTTTAATGGTAGTTTGAAGCCTGTTATTATTTCAATTTGTTTATTATGTGTACCCAAAAAGTTTTTATTTGGGGACAGAAGCACACGCGTGCACACACACACACACACACACACACAAAACCCACACCTACATTTATTGCTCTGAATATTCAGCACTTATTACTAACATTGTCATAAGTGCAATTAAAGCTGTGGAGCTTACTTTTTTTTTGGTTTACAGTCAAGACATCATAAAGTGACATCTTCATCAACTTACTGGTAGTCCTGGTAGACCTGGAAATCCTGGATCACCCTTTTGTCCTGGCTGCAAAGATGTCAGTATCTCACCTGGCTCCCCCTAAAAGGAAGAGAGAGAGGGGGGGGGGAAAGAAATTTGGAGTAAGAAAGGAATACTCAAACATATTATAAGAGAGCCAGATCAGAAACATTTATGTCTCAAAGTGACAATTTCTTTCTTATAGGAACTTAACTGTGCAAAAGAAACCTTCCAACCACTTATTTTTACTTAGAAATTTCCCTGTGGGAACTCATTCATAATATTTCTCTGACCAATGATCTGAAGTATACAGTGGTTGTGTTCAAAAGATGTGGCTAAAGCATAGTTCAGTATGACAAAAACAAGCTTCAGGCTTGCAGCCTTTCCCCTTGCATCTCCTACTCTGCTGCTGTCACATGGAAGAGACAGTTTAGTTACATTTGAATCCCAAATTGTGGTCAATCTTAATTGTGGTTTGCTGAAACAAGCCACCTTCAAAAATCATAGATTAAAGTTGGCTTGTTTCAAACGAATCATAATTAAGATTAACCACAATTTGCCCAATTCAGATCATATAGAATCATAGAGTTGGAAGGGACTCCAAGAGTCATCTAGTCCAACCCCCTGTGATGCAGGAATCTCAGCTAAAGCATCCGTGGCAGATGGCCATCCAACCTCTGCTTAAAAACCTCCAATGAAGGAGAGTCCACAACCTCCTGAGGTAGATTGTTCCACTGCCCAAAAGCTCTTCCTGATATTTAGTCAGAATCTCCTTTCTTGTAACTTGAAGCTATTGGTTGGAGTCCTATCCTCCAGAGCAGGAGAAAACAAGGTTGCTTCATCTTCCAAGTGACAGCCCTTGAGATATCTGAATTTGGCTATCATGTCTTCTCTCATTCTCCTCTTTTCCAGGCTAAACATCCCCAGCTCCTTCAACCGTTCCTCATAAAGCTTGCTTTCCAGGCTCTTGATCATCTTGGTTGCCCTTCTTTGCACATGTTCCAGCTTGTCAACATCCTTAAGTTGTGGTGCTCAGAACTAGACACAGAATTCCAGGTGCGGTCTGACCAAGGCAGAATAGAATGGTACTATTACTTCCCTTGAGCTGGACACTATAATTCTGTTGATGCAGCCTAGAACAGCATTCACTTTTTTTGCTGCTGCATCACGTTGTGATTCACACTGTTGACTCATGTTAAACTTGTGGTCCACCAAGACCCCTAGATCCTTTTCACATGTACTGCTAGTAAGCCAGGTGTCCACCATCTGATATTTGCGCATCTGGTTCTATCTGCCTAAGTGCAGAACCTTACATCTGTCCCTATTGAAATTCATTTTCTTAGCTTTTGTAAAGTTGCAGTTTATCACAACCAGAAGCAAAAGCTTTCCAAATCCTCCTTGCAAGAGGCTAAGGCTTGCTGTGGTTCATTCTCATCACACTAAACAGCCTTCCCCAATCTTGTCCCTTCCATATGTATTGCACTATATCTCCCTCCATCACTGACCACCACCACATGTTGGTTACACATTCTTTTGTGCAAAGCTAAGTGCAGGTTCTGTGATAATTTTGCACTATGGAAATCCTTGTTGTGGCCCAACATCCATGTTATAAGTTCTTTTGAACAAAACTGTGGTCACCCCATAAATTCAGGAAAGAGTGATGCGGCATCATCTGAATTGTAGTCTTGTATCTTAAATTTTCTGGTACACTTCAGTCTGAGACGTACCTATTGGTGGCACTCACTGTAAATGAAATAACTTCCCCCCAATGCTGACATGCCAATCTCCCTTGCCCCATTTTTATCCCCCATTTTCAACCACAAGAATGAGTTCTTAAAAGTTGCTAGCTGCCAATAAAATGCATAATTAGACCAAATGTTATTGTTGAACGCTTGAGAATCAGCAGTGCATTCAAATGAGAACTTACCTTCATCCCTATTAGGCCAGGGGGACCCTGCAGCAAAAGGGGGGGGGGGAGTAGAAGAAAAGGAGAAGTATGAATCTTCTATTAGATAGCAAATGCAGTTTCTTCCTTGCTTCAAATTGCAGTTCACTCAAACATACAACAGATGGAGTCAAACACTTGAATACTGCCAAAGGTACTCTTTGGATTAGAAGAAAGCCATGATTCAAGGAGCCTTGAGAGTTTGCCTCTAATAAGTTACTTGTATCATTTACACAAGCTAAACGGAGCTTCTTTTTATCAACTCTTAGGGCTCAAAACTATGTGGGACAAGAGCACAATTCAAAGACAGGTCTCTCTGCCCTGAGGTGGATGCTGCAGTCTTTATATATAAAACACTTGAGAGGTCTCATAACAAAACAATACACTATCACCATCAGTGCAATCATCCAATAAAAACAGACTAAGTAGAATTAACACTAACTCGTGGTGCACAAGTTTTGTACAGCTGTCTTTAAAGAAATAGAAACAATCTGTAATATGACAATTGACAACTGAACAACCTTAGCCTTCCTAGGAATTATAGATGTGACGAATGAACAACTATGTTATAAAGAACGGTTAATGTTTCTTTTGGTGGCAGCTTGCCCAGAAACTGCTGAACATTGGCACACTGCTACAGGACTACCACAGGACTGTGCACAAGGTTGGTCTGTTGCCCTGGCTGAAAAGTTAACCTGCAAAGCAAAAGCAGCCAGAGATTAGGCAAACCCTCCATTGTTTTATCAAAGAATGGAAGAGTTGGAAGGGACCTTGATCATCATCTAGTCCAACCCCCTGCAATGCAGGAATATGCAGCTGTCCCATACAGGGATTGAACCTGCAGCCTTGGCGTTGTCAATGCCATGCTCTAACCAACTGATTTATTTCATTTGTGTGCCATGAAGATCAATGGAGAAGGCCACCTCAAACTCATAGAAACTTGTGGAGAAATCTACTGGAATAAGGACTCAAGTTATTGTTGTGTCTGTCTTTCACAGGTCTAAGGGTCATTCCATATCAAATGATCCAACTTTTTTACCTCATGCCATCCAATTTTCTTAATATTTTGTGAACTTGTTGAATGATCAAAACTAAGTTTAAATCTAAAATTTTAATTTTTCATCTCATCCTGTTTTTGAGTTATGAGGGTTTGAAACTTCAAAAAATAAAATGACAATTTTGGCCTTGCAGGACTACACAAAAATCTTTGAAGCTCAGCCCAGTATTGAGATACGCCAAAACTAAAAACACCAAACTCTTCAGAACTTCAGGGGCTTTAATATGATATGTCACACGATGGACTAACTTTTAAAAAAAATTAAAGTTACACAATTAGTCCTTCTGAGTTCAATGGGGCTTACTCCCTGGAAAGCGGACACAGGGTTGTAGCCTAAGGCTCACAATAAAGTATCCATAGAAACACAGCACAGAAGCAAAATACAGTGAGCTAAGTTTGGGTGACATCCTATGCTAAATCATGGTTTAGTGTGAACTTAAGTGCACAAAGGTTTGTGGAAAGGGACGAGATTACAATTTGTGCACCCCTCCTCTCGTCCTGCTGCTGTGCTGCTGAGAGCTAAGCCATGGTTTGCCTTAGCATGTCATCTAAATCCAGGTTCATGGTTTGCCTCCTCCAGACAAATAATGAGCTATAAACCCAAGAAAAAACCTTATTTATGAGTTCATTCTATAAGACAAGCCACAAGTCCTGGTTCAGACAACACCCTAAGCCAAATCATGGCTTAGCTCACAGCTGTGCAAGAAAAGCAGGACTGCAGGAGCAGCAAACTGGCCACGCTCTCCTCTCCAGGAGCCTGCATATTTGCAAAGTCATAGTTTGGCTTAGTGTTATGTGCAAACCAACTCAGTAAAACAGTCCTCTCAAAGCCTCAAAAAGCAGCTGAAAATCAACCACATATAGCAATTGCAGGAGGAAGTTTTTTGTACTTACAGGGAGGCCTTGTAAACCTGGGAAACCTGAACTGCCAGGGTAGCCACGTTCTCCCTGTAGAGGACAGAACAAAGACTTGAATACATCACCAAATACAGCAGGAAGCCCAAATGCATGCTGCTATAAAACGAAAGAGCAAAGGAGACAGGTGTGTTGCAACAGATCATGGGTTATAGCAGATCTTTTTAAACACGAGGAAGACCACCCTCTCCCCTATACTCAATATTCTCTTCTTGCCTCACTTTTATTTGATATATGTGAAAAAGACGGAAGCTCCAAGGGAGGAGGAAAACTACATAAGACCATGGTAGACTGATGCACTTTCCATGCAGCTGGGACACCAATACTGATGTGCACACACAAAAATGTGTGGGCCCTACAACAAAAATTTACAGTATATGGCTGGGTTTCCCTAGCCACTCTGGGTTGCTCCCAGCAGAATAGTAAAAACACGATAAAACATCAAACATTTAAAACTTCCCTAAACAGGGCTGCCTTCAGACGTCTTCTAAAAGTCAGATAGTTGTTTATTTCCTTGATATCTGATGGGAGGGCATTCCACAGGGCAGGCGCCACTACTGAAAAGGCCCTCTTGCCAGCTTCCCTGTAACCTCATTTCTAACAGTGAGGGAACTAGCAGAAGACCCTTGGAGGAGGACCTCAGTGTCCGGGCTGAGCAATGGGGGTGGAGACGCTCCTTCAGGTATACTGGGCCAAGGTCGTTTAGGGCTTTAAAGGTCAGCACCAGCACTTTGAATTGTGCACTGGGAGCCAATGAACATCCTTTAGGACCAGTGTTATATGGTCTCGGCAGCCACTCCCAGTCACCAGTCTAGCTGCCGCATTCTGGATTAGTTGTAGTTCCCAAGTCACCTTCAAAGGTAGCCCCATGTAGAGCGCCTTGCAGTAATTCAAGCAGGAAATAACAGAGCATGTACCACTCTGGCAAAACAGTGCGTAGGTAGGTCTCAGCCTGCGTACCAGATGGAGCTGGTAGACAGCTGCCCTGGATGCAGAATTGACCTGCGCCTCCAAGGACAGCAGTGAGTCCAAAATGACTCCCAGGTTGTGCACCTGGTCATTCAGGGGCACAGTTACCCCATTCAAGACCAGGGAGTGTGTGCAGAGACTGCCTTGTTTGAACTGACTGCTTGTAAGCCATTCAAGGAACCTATTTGGCTGGAAAGCAGGAGATGCTATAAATAAATAAAAATAAAATATCTGAATGGAAAACATATAGCTCAGGGGTAGCCAACATGATGTTCTCCAGATGTTATTAGACTCCAACTCCCATCAGCCAATGTTCAGGGATGATTGGAGTGCAGCAGAGCTATGCATTTCCATCAGAACCAGTCCCACCTTTGTTCCATTGCATCCTGGGATACCTGGAGGTCCTGGAGCCCCATCCTGACCTGGTAGCCCCTGCAAGGTGGAAGGGAAAGAAGCACAATCACATCCAGGCAACACTGTGTGTACGCTCCAGAACAAAACAGTGAATTCTGCCATTGTTATTTCAGTATTGCTGTAAGCAAAGCTTACTTACAGGAAGTCCTGGTGTTCCCGGAAAGCCTGGTAGACCTGGAGGTCCCTGAAGATGAGAAATAACCACACTCATGTTTAGATAAAAGGGATGAAGGAATTGTAATTTTCAAAAGGAGTTATCAGCCACAACTGGAAGTGTGCAAGGTACATTGTGCATTGCTAGTTTGGTGTGTCAAGGTGGGGAGCCACTCCCACCAGTCTGAGCCAGCATGGCCCACGGTGTGTGATGATGGTATCTGTAGTCCGGCAACATCCAGAGAGCACCAGGCTCCCCACCCATAGGGCTTCTTCAACAGGGAACAAGGAGACCCTCTGTATACCTGGTGCTCTGGGTAGCTTCGTGGGCTGCGAAAGGGCTGCAGCGGAGTAGAAGAGCATCTACTTTGCATACAAAAGGTCCACAGTTATCCCTGGCATCTCCAGGTAGGGCTGGGAGAAACGCCCTGCCTAAAACCCTGGAGAGCTACTGCTAATCAGTGTAGACCAGGGTTTCTCAAACTTGGGTCTCCAGCTGCTTTTGAACTACAATTTTCATCATCCCTGACCACTGGTTCTGCTAGCTAGGGAGGATGGGAGTTGTATATGTGCTGCCGAAGTGAGCACGGAGGATGGGAGTTGTGAACAAAAAAACAGCTGAGTACCCAAGTGTGGGAATCCTGGAGTAGACAATACTGAGTTAACTGAATGCAATGGTCTGACTTTTTTTTTTATAAGGCAGCATTCTATGTTCCAAAGGGATGAATTGCATTGACAGCATGAAGGCCCATTCATGAAGTGGCTCCACTAAATGAATTGTGCACAAGTCCCCATGTGGAGCTAGCAATGGTGTTGAAGAGAATTCTTGCTGCCTGGTGCAGCAGGTGTACCCATAAGAAACATGCCAGGGACACACATGTGTTTTATGGAAATGCAGGGTGGGGTAGGGAAATGCACCTGTAAAACAAAAAGTTTGCAAAGAACCCCCAAGGCACTGGTGAGCCTCTGCCAGTCACCTGCTCCTAGCAAAATTCAGAGACACACATTACAACAGGTGTGGGGAAGCTTTCGCCCTCCAGATGTTGCTGGACTCCAAATCCCATCAGCCCCATTCAGCACAGCTAATGATCAGGGATTGGGGAGGGGGAGTTTAGTCCAGCAACATCTAGAGTGCCAAAGGTTCCTCATCTCTACATTATTGCTTTGGCTGTTGTGTTTTGCTTAAAACATGGCACATATTGCCTCAAAAATACACCACTTACTTTCAGTGGTGTTTGGTACCCACTGGGGTTGGTGGGGCAGAAGGCAGGGAGACCAACGGTGGGTGGAGCCCAAGCCAATGACTCGCAAAGCAGCCAATGACAGGCAGAGCAAACTCATTTCTGTTTTGTTCACATCCTTCTCCCATCCTGCTGAGTTCTAAAAGGGTCAACACGGAGACTAAGGAAGAGGAAGCTGACAGCCACTTAGACTGGCAGGCAGTAAGAAGGCTCTTAGGTGGGGGTTCACTAAGGGTGGACTGTGGTCAGTGGGGCAGCACCCCATTTGCATCCACTGCTTATTTTGTTCACGTCCTGTTGCTGCTCTCCACCCCCCAGTAACTGCATTTCAGAAAATTAAAACATCACTTACTCTAATTCCTTTGGGTCCAGATGGCCCTGGAAATCCATCATCCCCCTGGAAAAAGAAAAATATGGGGCAGGGAAAAGAAGAGGAAGAGAAAAGTGAGCAATGAGTTAACATGAATTCAAAGACAGATATTGAAATCCACTTTTTCATTTAGCCTTAATTACAAAGACAACCCTCGTGCTTTTTGTATTATTTCAGACAGCTTGGCTGCATAACAGGAAATTTCAATTCCATGCCCCACCCCACCCCAAATCACACAGAAGTTTTTCCAGGTTCATTATGAAAATCCTAGAGCAGGCGTGGGGAACCTTTGGCCCTCCAGATGTTGCTGAACCACAGCCCCCCCCCCATTCCTGGCCATTGACCATGCTTGCTTGTACTTCAGCAACATGTGGAGAGCCAAAAGTTCCTCACCCCATTCCAGAGAATCGAAGGTGCTCTTAAGTCTCAGGTCAGCATACTTACTTACAAGAAAATCCTACTGAAACCAAAGTTACTTACCCCCATGTAAATGCTCAGAATCAACTTCCAATACAATAAAAGCATGTACACACAGAAATCCAGAAAGTTCCCTTTACATACAAGCAATTGGATTTATGCTTAATTAATTCCTGAATTGCTGTTTACATACAAGGTTCAACCAAGGCAATTTGCAGATGTATCACAAAACAGCTTCTTCTTTTTAAGGGAGGATAAAAAGTCAGGTTTACAAAAAGAAGAGATCTTTTCACCCAACTGGAAAACCTTCTTAAAACAAAAATGCCTTCAATTCTTCACAAAAAGTGCAGATAGTGGGGGCCTATAGTATCTCAGGGAGAAGCTGTTCCACAGGTCAGGAGCAGTAAGACGGAAGGCTCTGCTCCGAGTTACTGCAGCACAAGCGCCTGACATTTTGGGGATGTGGAAGAAAAGCTTTCCTGCAGAAACCAATTATCTACTGGGTATATGAGGGATAAGGTGGTCTCTCAAGTAAATTTAGGATGAGGCTTCTTAGTCACCACTGAGGTGATGTGGACATTTTTATTTTATGTGATCAAATCAGACTCGTCATGGCCCTGGAATCCTGGGGTACAGTGTCCTCATGCAGCAGTATCCCCCAAGAAGGAGATAGCTCTATGTCCCAGTGCTTTCTATGTGGATCTCTGTAGCCTGCATCTCATCCACTGAACCCCAAGGAGTCACTTTCACCACTAGACTTTCACAACTGAGTAAACAGCTCCTCAGATAACTCAGGAAACATATTTGCGGTTTCCCCACTGCTTGAAACCCCAGAAGAAAGTTTTGTAGCTTTAGATGATGCACTTGGGCGTGGGGTGCGGGCTTTAATCTTGACTGACTATCCCAGATCATTGAGCTACAGCAGTTGCTCCAGGCCAGTCATGAGACAACTTGCTTGTTCTGCCTCTGCTGCAGAATGCTCCTGAATTTACTGAAGGTAGAAAGCTTTCTCCCACTATCATGTCCCTTATTAATTCCATCTTCCTTGAATTAGGATAGGTGACTTTAAATGAACATATTTAAATAAATATACAAACCACAACATATATATAAGCCACATGTTGCCATCTAAATAGATCCCCTGTGAGACGATTAATTTCAGAGTCTAAATGGCTGGTCCAATAACTCAACTTCTTCTTAACTTACCTTTGTGTTTCTTGGCCAACACAGAAACAGTTCCACATGTACGAGGGATGTTAAAAGGAACACCTGCTCTGATGCAGTGAACACTATCAAAATGTCTGGACAACTGAAGCCTTATTAGATGTTTTATAGATCATGGCAATATGAGGCATTCATCATCATTCTGTTGAGCTACTCACTTTTTCGCCTCGTGACCCAGCTGGTCCTTCTGGTCCAGGAAATCCAGGTAAGCCTGGTTGTCCTTCTAAACCTGGGAAGCCTCTCTCACCCTGCAAAAATAAAATAAAAACGAACAGAATTAAGAATTCTCACCATACAGTACATAGAATCATTGTTTTCTCTTGGTATTTTCTGTAAAAAAAACCAAACCTCTTCCCTGCTATAAGAAATGCCATTTGTTTAACCATGCTGAATTCCTGTATGCTGAATCTGCATCAGGAATTCCGGCAAACATCAACATGGGATCCATTTGGTTCATTTGGCTCAGTTTTAGTTGCCTCACCTCCCCCCCCCAAAAAAAAGTATTATAGGAAAAGGCTCAGAAAAAGGAAATCAATATGATCAAAGGGATAGAGCAACTGCCCAATCAGCAAAGGTTACAGTATTTGTGGCTTTTCAGTTTACAAAAAAAAGGTGACTAATGGAGGTCATGATCGAGATATACAAAATTTAAACACTATGTGGAGAAAGCTTAGAGAAAAGATTTTCTCCTTTTCTCATAACACTAGAACTCATGCTGAAAGTTGGAAGATTCAGGACAGACAGAAGGAACTACTTTTTCACGCAGCACATAATTAAAACTGGAATTCGCTCCCACAAGATGTAGTGATGACTACCAACTTGGATGGCTTTTAAAGAGAATTATACGAACTCACCGAGTGTAAGACTATCAACGGCTACAACTTTTTCTTCCCCAAGTTGTTCTTGTTTTGTTTTTGTTTAAAAACAAACAAACAAATTTCTTTTCTACTGCTGCCATGTTGGCTTAGGTTGAGGCCCAACCCATGTGTGTGTTAGGTGAATGAGGGAACTTTGGATCTCATATATTCAAAGAACACCACCAACAGGAACTTCCTGTTTCAGCCCCTAACAGCAGTACGGCCTTTTGCGGGTGGGCCTCTAGCGTGGGCATGCTGCCCCACCAGCAGCTCTCTTCTCTGCCAGTGGAACCGTCCTTCTGCCCCATCCCAGTCTCTTCAGCCAGCCTTCAGCATGTGTTAAGGTTGCTCTGCCTGCCAAGCATCTGGTTTCACTTAGAAATCAACCAGAAGATGATGGGAAACCCTCAAGCAATGCTGCTGGAAGCTCAGGGCAAATGTAAGTCTTTTAGAGGACGCACTGCCAAGGTAACAACCTTCAGGGATCAGGGACTTTAACTCGCAGCAGACCCAGCGAGGAAGGTCAATGGTCATGGGTTATAGTTGTCGTCCACAACACTGGGAGGGCGCTACATTAACATAGCCTCCAACATTTCACGGATGAAAATAGGGATGTCCTATTTAATAATATTTTTACTATTTATACCCCACCTATCTGACTGGGTTGCCCCAGCCACTCTAGGTAGCTTCCAAAATATTAAAAACATAATAAAATATTAAACATTAAAAAACTTCCTTATAGAGAGCTGCCTTCAGATGGCTCAGGGTTGGATAACTCCATACCCTCCAATATTTCTCTAATGAAAATAGGGATGTCCTAAGGAAAAGCGGGACATTCCAGGATCAAATCAGAAACCAGGATGGCTTCTGTAAATCTGGGACTGTCCCTGGAAAATACTACCGGTAACTATCTGCAGTAACTATCCCTGCTTTAGAGAGCCTGATAAAGACGCATGGGGAATGTGCTCCAAGATCTTCTATGTTTTTTGTTCTTATTGATCCACTTCTGAAAGCTGGGTCAGCCTTGGCACACTGAACTAATTCTTTACATCATAGCCAAAAGGTCAACCAAATCTTGCATCCAATATATGAATTTCCCCTATAGTGAGCTGCTAATTAGTACAGGAAATAGGTGATACCTGGAAGGGATTATCTTGCACAGCTCCCTGACCCTATTTCTACTTTAATCCATTGCCAGGTTTGATCTTAACATGGCCCAAATACATTGAATCCAGGAAAGTCTTCAAGCATTCCATTCACTTTTGTATGGATTGTTTGTTTGTCCTAAGCACTAAATATGTAGCTTTGGCATGCATTCTACTATCACACCCTGTACCTGGCACGCAGGTAGTGAGGTGGTGGCAAGGTGAACAGGGGTAAAAGGCAAAGACAGGCCCAGCCACTAGGAAACAGTTAGCAGAGTCCTAAGTGCTCAGGAGAGTAAGCCAGCCTGATTTGGGAGGAAATAGCATGCAGCCTGTTTGAAATAATCACTACTAAGATGATTCCTAATTGGTTGCACTGTAGTTCCCTTCTTTTCCTTAAACATACAGTACAATCACATCTTACTCAGTTCCAGAGGCAGTACATCTCTAAATAGCGCTTGCTCCAGGGCAAACATTGCTAAGGCCCCCGTGGTATTAAGAGACAGAACTAGTTACATCATTCCTTTCAGTTGTTAACTGCAGTGGTTGTACTGTGGTTGTTTTTTTTTTTTTTAACAAAGGCTGGTTATAGGATGGAGATGAGGAAGCAGTGACCCTTCAGATGTTTTTGGACGACAACTCCCATCATCCCTGACTATTGGCTATTCTGGCTGGGGCTGATGTGAGATGGTTCCCTAACACTGCTACGGGAAAATAAATATTTTGTGGAAGCACTTTTTAAACTTCCTGGTGAGAGGAAAGAATTTTGAAATGTGAGATTGCTACCTCTGATTTCCACCTAGTATTTCACGCTCTTTAAATTCCTGTTCCCCTTTGGTGGACGCAGCAAGGGCAACCCTGCCTTTTGAGACCAACATACAGTGTAATATTTTCCCTCGTAGAAGGCAAGTGCAGATCAGCCCTGATATGCATGGAATCTGCCTTGAGAAATGTGTATGTTGGGAAACAGTGGTAAGGGTTGAATCATGGGAAAGACCTTTAGTGTTCACATAGTGCAGGTGGGACTGTTCAGCAGCACACGGAACTACAGCCTCTTGTCAGGCAGATGTTTTCCAGCATCGGAGCCCATGCAATTTGCGCAGGGATTAGGGAAGCAAAAGGTGTACATGTGGCATTATTTGTTTTAGATACTCAACAAAGAGTGTGTGCTTCTGAATTGTTCTCGTGGATTAGCTATGTTAAGCACCTGGAACAAGAGAGATGGATGACAGTTCATGCCCTGAAGAAGAACCTGCCAAGAACTTGTCCTACAGGAGGAAACTGATTAGCACAAATGGAAACAATCAGAGTGGGATACCTTGTCCTGCATCATTGTGGCTGTCACCCATTGATATAGGCCACAATCACACCATGCATCTAAAGCATTGTTATACCACTTTAAACAGTCACAATTCCCCCCCAAAGACTTCTGGGAGCTGCAGTTTGTGAAGAGCGCTAAGGGTTGTTAGGAGACCCTCTATTTCCCTCACAGAGCTACAGTTCTCAGAATGGTATAACCATCAATCTCTCTTCCCAGGGAACTCTTGCCCCTCTGTTGAATAGCTGGCCTGCTGTTCCTTATGCTGCGGTTGGCATGGCTGCCTATCATGGCCATGAGAAATGCAGGGCTTGATTACATTTTTCATTTTTATCTATACAGAAGGATATGTTGATTTTGGCTGGAAGGAAGGAAGGAAGGAAGGAAGGAAGGAAGGAAGGAAGGAAGGTTGGTTTTAAAAAAATGAAAGCCAAGGACAGCATGGCATAGCAACATCTGATGTGCCAAAGCTTCCCCATGACTACTTCATAAACAGTTCTATCAATTTTCATCAAACCATGTCAATGTGGAATCCTGATGAAAACCAACTTGGATGGCCTTAAGAAAGGGAGGTGGAACACTAGACCCATTCATAAGGCTACCTGTTCCTACTAGCTGTGTTGGGAATGCTAGAGGCAGGGAGGCCCCTGAATTGCTGGGACTCCCAAATGTGGTGGTCTGCTATTGCACTCAGGTCCTGCTTGCAGGCTCCCCATTAGGACATCTGGCTCGACGCTGTGAGAACAGGACAAGATGGCCTGATTCAGCCACTGGCCTGATCCAGCTACAGTACTCCTCTCTGAAGCTGCAGTTGGGTGCATCTGCTACCAGCATCCATGCCTAGCTTGACCCTTTGCCTCCTGCAAAAAGCCCCTCCTTGTTTGTTCAAACCACGCAGCATTTATCTTTCTTTTTCATTCTTTCTTTTATAAAAAAAGCCCTCTATCATTATAACAGAAGTTCATAATGGTACTTTTTAAGTATGTGTATACACACACACACACAGAGAGAGAGAGAGAGAGAGAGAGAGAGAGAGAGAGAGAGAGAGAAGTTTTAGCAGCACAACCTCATTTAACCTTGTATTATTGCCAAGAAGACTAAGCCTTAGGCTTAGCACACACATATGCTATGAACCTTTGGCAAGCACATTTGCCAAAATATGATCTCATTCAACTGAGCCACCTGGATAGATAGGCGTGGCCCCTGGGGTAGCTTCTGTGAGGCACCCCTGAACAACTCACTGGGGGAAATGTTTACTGCACCAACGCGGCTTGGCATTGAGAGCATAACTCAGTGGCAAGTTTGAGAACCAAAATAAACTAAATTGTGCTTTTAAAATCCATTGGAAATTTACATTCACAAGCACAACCACTTATTTTATCCAGGGAGGGTTACAACAATTGAAACACAATATTGAAAAACAGCTTAAAGCAAGAAATAGGGTGCCTTTGAGGGTGTTAAAATGATGTTTATATGAAACAGAATTAAGTGAAGCAGAAACAAAAACCAGCTTAAATCAGATCCAGGAGAGCAGTGGGGAACTGTGACTCTCCATATGCTAAAAAACATCAATGCACACCACACTCTGCTAGCCACATCTGGAAAGCTACAGGTTCCCCCATCCCTCAAACAGAAGAATCAATCCAATAGAGGACTGCCCTCTGCAGAGTGTAACACATGGCCACATAGCGACAACACAGGACAGGGCTTTATTTATGGTGGCACCAAACAGTAGAACTCTCCAAACGTATAGCAGTCCCTCCATAGAGATGTTTCATTGCTGTGCAGCTTGTCAAATTCTTTTAGTGCAGTGGAGCAAAAACTCTTCAGGATGCAGATAGGCTTCCTCCTGCACACACACACACACACACACACACACACACACACACACACAAACCCAGCTCACCTTTGCCCCTTTTGTTCCGCTACAGTCGCATTTGGATCCTGACGAACATCCATGGCATGCCTGGAAAAGAGAAATAAAAAGATAACATTAAAAGTTTGCAAAGAACTTTCCCACCCCACCAAATATGTGCTAATGAGGGGAAATTTCAATTGCTTGTTTTATGAACACAGTTTAAGATTAGCACACTTCATCAATCAGAAAAAAAATTAGGAGTGCAACATGTGAATTTTAATCAGTTAAATGGACTGACCTCACATATATTAAGAATAATCTCAACCCTGAAAGGGGGAGAAATGCAGATCACCTCACTTCTCCCTTTAAAACCCCTCAAAAAAGGAAAAAACAAACAAAAAACAAGAAGAAACAACAACACCCAACCCTGGTTTTTCCCTCAAGAAAACACTTTGATTCATGCCCAGGCCATTCCACACCCTAAGGGTGCTTCTAAATGACCCATTTATTGACCTTTCACTTTGCAGGGATGCTAGAAGTCTTTAGCAAGTGCTTTCCCAGACTCCTCACTGCATTTTACCAGTCACTTTCCTTATCTCAAGAAGTCAGATCTCCTGGGGGAAGCAGGTTTGTTGCACAAGAACTCCAAATCAGCTTTCATTGTGCAACCCGGATGTGCTGGGATGTGACTGAACCCTACCTGAAAACAGCAACAGAATCCCCCTTGTCCCCGATCTTCTATTGCCTCAACCTGGGTCCCCTCATATCTGCACAGAAATCTGTTTCCTAAATAATTTCCCTCCCTTCATAATAATCACCCCTCCTTAAATAGACACTGGCTTCCTGTCTATTCCCAAATCTAGTACTGAGCCCTCCATCGCCTTGACCTCCAACTCTTCTCCCCGCAGCCCTGTCATTCGTCTTCACTCTTCTACCCTCCCCTTTCCAAAGCTCTCCTGATACCTCAAGCAGCTACAGCAATTCTCCCTTGTTCCCCATATACTTGGAACTGCCTCCCAGGACACCTGTGTGCTGGCATTTCCTCACATCCAACCCACCTCTATGCCCACTTTTCCTTTGAGGCCTTTGGAATAACCCTCTCATTCTCACATCTTACTGAGAAGCCTAAGCATCTGTAACTGAATCCACTGCATATTGCTTCCATGCTTACACTCCCCCCCCCAACATTTTCTCTGCATAAATCTTTTTTTTATTATTGTAAGCTGCTCGGGGCAGAGGCCTATCCTTGTGCACTCTGAAAAGCACCGTGCGAACTGAAGATGAGACACCGTGTGTGTAAACATACATGATTATATAAACACACACATACACTGCTATCACACAGGCTTCTGAAGTCATCATGGCTTGTTCTAATCAGTGATCGTTCCATATATATGAACTGTTCATATATATGTGAACTGTTATGTGAGGCCCACCTAAAAAGTTGTGTGTAACAACTTCTTTTGTTTCATTTGAGAACATGTCACAGCAGACCTTGTAAGAGGCATTCTTTATTCTCTTTCACACGCACAATGGGAAATGCCTCTTCTAAAACAACACAAGTGTGTGTTGTAAAAAAATCTGTTGCCTGATTAGACAGGCCTTTTAAAACCAACTAATCCAACCTAAGGGGACGTAGGTGGTGCTGTGGGTTAAACCACAGAGCCTAGGGCTTGCCAAACAGAAGGTCGGCGGTTCAAATCTCCGCAAAGGGGTGAGCTCCCTTTGTTCGGTCCCAGGTCCTGCCCACCTAGCAGTTCGAAAGCACATCAAAGTGCAAGTAGATAAATAGGTACCACTCCAGCGGGAAGGTAAACGGAGTTTCCGTGTGCTGCTCTGGTTCGCCAGAAGCGGCTTAGTCATTCTGGCTACGTGACCTGGAAACTACGCTGGCTCCCTCAAGCCAATAAAGCGAGATGAGCGCCGCAAGCCCAGAGTCGTCCACGACTGGACCAAATGGTCAGGGGTCCCTTTACCTTTACCTAAGCCAACCTAACATTTGTCCCCATACATTTCACATTTTCCTGATTACAGGGAAGAAGCAATTTCTTGCAGGTTCTTTCCTTCATTGTTGCACCACTCATGCAGATAGTTCTTTATACTTATTAAACTGACTGCTTAATTTCTGCACAGACTCAAGAGCCATAACTTTTTCACCTAACAAAGAATTGTTGCAATAAGAATTCCAGCCAATAGGTGGCACACTTTGCTCGCAGTCGGAAGATGCAGTTAAGCCAAATCTGTCCAGTTCTGAGGGAAAGAATAACTTCCTCCTCTTCTCCGATGCTTTTGGCACCCAGAGCTAAAGGTAAAGTTAATATTCTATTGAAAAATCAAGAGGTGGGAGGCAAGAACAAATGATGGTATGTCACGGCAGCTAGAATTTTGAGCATTTAACTTCAGTGACCTAGGTTCCAGGCAAGTTCATTTTCATATGTGTGTGTGTTTAATTTGTACACTGTTTTTCTACAATGTTGTATATTTTGTTGTTTCTATGGAGTACAGCAGCAGCAACAAAACTCTACAATTTAAAAAGAAACAAAGTTACAATGAAAATACAATTTAAAACTAATAATGACATTCAGTAATCCATTTCAGCTCCTGCAGCCAATCGGAAGTCGCAGAAGCCCCATTGGACGTTCCAGAAAATAGTTCACAAACCGGAACAGTCACTTCCGGGTTTGCGGCATTCGGGAGCTAAAATGTTTGAAAACTAAGCTGTTCGAAAACCAAGGTACGACTGTATTACAATATAATTATTTCTTCAGAATGCCAGAAAAAAATGTAACCACTTCCAATAAAATAAAACATTAGGCAAAGTCGTAAGAGACCTGCAGAAAAAAACAGCAAAAAAATAATAATACTAAAGACCATACATAAAAGATCAATTTGGCAGCTACATTGTGCAATTGTACAGAAAATACAAATATAATTAACAATATTGCTAGTTATTTAATTATTGCACTCTGCCTCGGTTGTTCACGTCTGATTGTAGATACTGCTGCCACCCAAATCAAGAAGACTTCTTTGAGTATTTGTATGTTTTTCCATAAATGAGTAAATCTGCATATGTTTCCAGGAGCAGAAATAAACAAGAAAAAGGATTATTTATTCTTTGGGGTGGGTGTGCGCCTGTTATGCAACACAGCAGGTTCTTTAGAAGAGTGAGTTCATCCTATGTGAGAAAGAAGGTTTCAAGTCTGGAAACCTGCAGATTGCAGGTACTAAACATTATCATCATCATCATCAGAGACACCTCTTTAGTAGATCAGAAAGGTATTGCTCAGCAAATTGATGCCATAGTAACTCAGTACAGCAATGAGCGAAACAGAATGCCCATTTACAAAGAAACTTGTCATACTCCAGAAAGAGTAAAAAACCAAACCTTTTAAACTATTAACCAAATCATTTTGTTAGATCTCTCTCTCTCTGAAGTTTATCCCCCTTCATAACAGCGCCCACCACCTAAAGACTCAGTGAAGGGTAAATAAGCCTGCACAAAGCTGCTCAAAGTCACAATTAAGATTACTATTATTTTAACCACAAATTCACAGCAGACAATACCTAAGAACCAACTGCTGAGTCACAAAACAGAGATCAGCATTTGAAGCTGCCAAAAAATTTCACCAGACAGGCAGGAGGTTCAAAGGAATACGTGGAGCAGGAGACAGAGAAAGAGCAGAACTGTAGAGTTGGAAGAGATCTCAAGGATCTTCTAAGTCCAACCCCCTGCAATGCTAATGAATCTCTGACAAATGGCCATCCAACCTATTTTTTTTTTTTAAAAAAAAAACAATAAAGGAGACACCACACTCTGTTGAGTTAGTCCATTCCAGCGTCTAACAGTTCTTACTGACAGAAAGTTCTTCCTGATGCTTAGTCAGAATCTCATTTCCTTGTAACTTGTATCTGCTGGTTCGGATCCTACCCTCTGGAGAAGAAGAAGAAGAGTTTGGATTTGATATCCCGCTTTATCACTACCCAAAGGAGTCTCAAAGCGGCTTACAATCTCCTTTCCCTTCCTCCCCCACAACAAACACTCTGTGAGGTGAGTGGGGCTGAGAGACTTCAGAGAAGTGTGACTAGCCCAAGGTCACCCAGCATCTGCATGTGGAGGAGCGGAGACGCGAACCCGGTTCCCCAGATAACGAGTCTACCGCTCTTAACCACACTGGCTCTCTAAAGGGTACTAAAGGTACTAGTACTGGTTCCTCCAAACTGGAGGAACACAAAACAAACTTGCTCCATCTTCCATGTGACAGCCCTTCAGATATTTGAAGATGGATGTCATAGTACCTCTCAGTCTTCTCTTCTCCAGGCTAAACATATCCAACTCCATCAACTATTCCTCATAAGGCTTGATTTCCAGGCATTTTCTCATCGTGGACACCTGCCAGTGCACACATTCCAGCTTGTCAATATCCTTCTTAAACTGTGATGCCCAGAACTGGACACAATAATCTACAGGTAGGTGGAGTCTGACCAAAGCAGAATAGAGCAGTACTATTAGTTCCCTTGAACTGGATGCTATACTTCTGTTGGTGTAGCCTAGAATAGCATTAGCTTTCTTTGGTGTTGCATCACACTGTTGACTCATGTGGTCTATGAATATCCTTTTCACATGCACTATAGTCAAACGAGGTATCCCCCATTCTATATTTGTGCATCTGATTATTCCTGCCTAAGTGTAGAACCTGAACATTTGTCCCTAATGAAATACATTTAGTTAGTTTTGGGCCAGTTCTCCAGTCTGTGAAGGTCACATTGAATCCTCATTTTATTTTCTGATGTATTAGCTACCCCTTCCAGTCATCTGCAGATTTAATAAGCATCCCCTCTATTCCTTCATTCAAATCATTTATAAAGATACTGAGCAACAGCAAGCCCAGAACAGAACCCTGTGGCACCCCACTTGTCACTTTTTCCAGGATGGCAAGAAACCATTGTTGAGCACACTTTGGGTTCAGCTACAAATCCACCTAGTCCACATTTTACCAGCTTCTCTATGAGAATATCAAGGGGGGGGGATTTTGTCAAAAGCCTTACTGAAATGAAGATACGCTACATCCACCACATTCCCTTGATCCACCAATCATGTAACTCTATCAAAAAGAAGAAAAATGAAAGAAATGAGATTTGTCTGGCATGACTTGTTTTTTTAGAAATCTATGCTGGATCTCAGTAATCGCAGCATCCTTTTCTAAGTGCTCACAGGCTGTTTAAAACAACTCAGGCTGACTAGTTAGTAATTGGCTGGGTCCTCTCCCTCTTCCCTTTTTGAATATAGTGACATTTGCCCACCTGCAGTCCACAGGGACCTCACCTGTTCTTCAACAATTTCCAAAAAAATATAGACAGAAGCTCTGAGATTACATCTGCAAGTTCCTTTAGTACCCTTGGATGCAGTTCATCAGGCTCTGGACACTTGAATTAATTTGAAGTAGTTAGGAGTTCATAGCCATCCTCAGCGGGTATGCAAAAGAAGTTTCGCAAACATGAATGGATTAACCTCTAAATGTATGAGACAGGATGTAAAATGTTTCCCCATTTTGGGAGGAGGACAGTAAAATATTGCAGTTCCTTTGCTTTCCTCCAGGTCCGCCATTAGATTCCCTGAGTTGCAGAACATTAAACTACAGAACAAAAAAACTAAGAACATAAGAATAGGCTGCTGGTTTAGGCCAATGGCCCATATCTCCCAGCATCCTGTTCTCACAGTGGCCAACTAGATGCCCCAAGTGAGAAACCCAAAAGCACCCAAGCACAAGAACACTCCTCTTCTGTAGTATTCAGAAGCACTGCTGCCTCTGACTGTGAAGGCAGAGTGCCGCCATCATGGCTAGTAGCCATTGATACCTTTCTCCTCCATAAATTTGGCTAATCTGCCTTTAAAGCCACCTATCTTGGTAGCCATCCCTGCCTCCTGTGGAAGCGAGTTCTGTAGTCAAAATATGCACACCCCGAAGAAGTACTTTATTTGATCTGAGAGTAGCTCATTTGGTAGAGCATGAGACTCTTAATCTGGGGGTCATAGGTTCGAGCCCCACGTTGGGCAAAATATCCCTGCATTGCAGTGAGTTGGATTAGATGATGCTTGTCGCCCATTCCAACTCTACAATTCTGTGATTCTGAATCTTTTCTTCCTCCCAAAATTAAGCCCCATCTTCAGGTAGCTGAAAAACCATCCTCTTCCATGTTCAGAACTCATCAGGTAAGATGGCTAATTCCCCCCCCCCCAAGGCACATGAAATTTTAGATGGCCCTGATTAATAAAGATAACCCTGACCTTTCAGGGGATTTCGAGAACTTATTCATTTCCCTGATAGCTTCCTACGCTTTTTAAAAAACAAAAGAAGCTGTTATTACAACAGCATCTGCAGCTAGAATAACATGTTAATGCCATTTACCCACATGAGGTGGCACAGTTAAGCTTGCAAACCTTGAGAGGATTACAAAAAAGGGGAGGGGGAGCACTAAACCTGCGAAAAAGAACATTTTGTACGAAATTAATTATCAGACAAAGCAGGCAAGCAAAACCATCTTGTTACATCTCCACTCTCTCTCTCCATGTCTGAACAATCTTCCTCTTTCACCAAACCCAAGCTAAAAAGGTGTGACCTATTGCCTACCTGGCTAGCACTGGAAATGCCCTGGCTCACAGCCTAAGCAAACCATTGTGTCCCTAAGCAAAAAGAAGCAGCTTTACCTGCACAAACCTGAGAAAGACATGGGGGGGGGGGAGATGTTTGCTGTTGCTTTCTCCAGCAAAAAAAGGGTTTTTTCCCAGCTTTTACCTATCTGCAGAAAGGCAACCAGCATTTTGGGGATTTAGCCTCCCTCCCTTTAGATTCACTTTTCCAGGTTAAACCTAAGAAAAACTTGGCTGCTGACTCAGGCCTATCTTGTCCTGTTCTTACACAGTGACCAAACAGATGCCTCTGCAAAGCCCACAGCTTGCTCTTTAACCATTCCTCATCTTGATCACCTTCTTTTAAGACATGCTCTTAAAATGCACCACCTGTAACCTGCCAAAAATCAGGACCCAGCTAACCCAGATTTATATGGTGTAGGTCTTAGGTGAGG
Source organism: Lacerta agilis (assembly GCF_009819535.1). Taxonomy (NCBI): domain Eukaryota; kingdom Metazoa; phylum Chordata; class Lepidosauria; order Squamata; family Lacertidae; genus Lacerta; species Lacerta agilis. Next base: position 23,549,802 of record NC_046331.1, read on the forward strand.
CATCAAGGGCCTCAAACCACGGCAGTAGCACCCAAACCAGTGTGTCACGGGCCAGCTCTCAGGTAGAGAGAACATCCAGCTTGACCTCTACTTCACCGCAGCCACCCCTTGTTCTAGGCCTGGGTCCTCAGTCTGAGCAACTCTCTTGTGACTGAAAGTCCTAAAAAGACTTCTCGTGCCACACACCTCTTCCTGTCAGTTTGCTCCAGAACCTGATCACCAATCCAAGTTAAACCAGGTTGTCTGAGCTGCAGTTCAGAGTACTGCACATGTTTTACATGTATAAATTGTGGGTGCCCATGGGGTGGTGCAGGGCAAGACACAAGGTAGCAGTTGTCACCTCCTACTGAACCATAATCTCCGGATTCCTAGCTTTCCTTTTTGTTTTAAAGTATGTAATATTTGCAAAGTCTGAGATTTAAAGCAAAAGACACAGGCAATATTCTCTTTTTTGCATGTGTGAGAAACTAAAATACTCCCCCATTCAGTGCTTAATTCCTTCACCCCACCCCACTGCAGAATAACTCCTTTGGTGCCTGCGTTGCCGGTTCAGTCTGCAGCAACATCAGAAAGGGCTGGGAAGTCCGTAGAACTGCTGCCAGTCAGTGTGGACAATACTGAGCTAGATGGACCAGTGGTGTATAAAGGCAGCCTCCCATGTTCCTGTGATTGTTTCCCATCTGCTCTGGACCCCAGTCACTGGCCTGTCTGGAACATACCATTTGCTACCCAAGACCCATCTTTGCCTACAAAGCAGAGTCTATCAGCTTAAGTCTTATGCGTGTATCCCAAAAAATATTTTTCCATTTTGTGCTGTTTAGCTTAAAGACCACAGCAAATTCTCAGAATTATTGCTAAGTGCCCAAATTAGTTGTGCGGCAATGTGCATTTATGGAAGCAGGCTTATACCATAATCAGGCCACTGATCTTAGTCCACAATTGCCAGCAGGCCTCCAATATCTTACCGAGGGGGTGCTTCCATGTCATGCTAGCTGAGATCTTCTAACTGGAAATGCTGGGAACTGAACCTGGAACCATCTGCATGCATGAAAAGCCTGTGTTTTACCACTGCTCCATGGGGTTCTATTAATCTCTGGTCGCCCTTCATTTAAAACCATTAAATATAGATATATCAGTCTGGGAAAAACTTTCATAAAGCAAAGGAAATGCCAACATTTAAGAAGAGTTTATGGATCGGACAAACAAAAGTTTGCTGGTATCTGTGCATACATGCAACACTTTGCATGTAAACCTAGGGAAAGAGTGAGGGCTGTTTGGAGAAAGGAGAAACCAAGCAAACAAATGCCAAACTGTTTAAATCCTCTTTGTCCAGCTGGTCTCCTGTAAACAGCTTACATTTAATAATAACCTACATTGCTGATGGATCAAACTCCTCCACCACCACATTAATGATGCAATGATTAAGTGACCTGATGCAAAAGCCACAAAACAATGATATTTATCTACAAAAAGATATTGGCCTTCCAACATCCCTGACACCAGCCACACTTCCTGAAGATGAGGGGAGCTGGAATCCAACATCTGGAGAGCAGCACATTGGATAACCATGATCTGCCACAAGAGGTGGGGAACCTTTGGCCCTCCGGATGTTGCTGAACTGCATCTTGCGTCAGCTCCAATCAGCATGGCCAGTACTCAAGGCTGATTGGAATTCTAGTTAAACAGCATCTGGAAGGCCAAATGCTCCATAACCCTGATCTACCAGCAAGAATTATCAGCAGAGAGAGAGGTCTGTGCTGTGTGTGTGCAAAGTACTGCAACAGGGATAAGGAAGTGGCAGCCCTCCACAAGTTGCAGGCTACAACGTCCATCTTCCTCAATCCCATCTGAGGGTTGGTGGGATTCGTCTGGGTTGCCTCATCCCTTTCTTATTTTATTCATTTAAAATAGTTAAAAAATAATATCGAAGCAGTTTACAAAAATATAAAACATTACAATTTCGAAGCAGTTTACAAAAATAAAAAAACATTACAATTATTGAAGTTAAAAAACAAATATTTAAATGATAATCCAGAAAATGATTAAAATCAGCAGCAGCTAAACAGAAATAAAACACATGTAACTTCTATTTATCTAGATACACATACCCTTCAACATTTCTCCGATGAAAATAGAGATGTTCCATTCCATAATGCTAATTTTATTATTTATACCCCACACATCTTATTGGGTTGCCCCAGCCACTCTGGGCAGCTTCAAACATACATAAAAAATATAATAAAACATTAAACATTATTAAAAAAACAAAAACAAAACACAATTCCCTATACCGGATTGCCTTCAGATGGCTCAGGGGTTGGATAACTCCATACCCTCCAACATTTCTCTGATGAAAATAGGGACGTCCTATGAAAAACCGGACATTCAAGGATCAAATCAGAAACTAGGACAGCTTCTCTGAATCAGGGACGTCCCTGGAAAATAGGGACACTTGGAGGGTCTGGGATAGACTCACCTCAACAAAAATGTTCTAAGCAAAAGCACAGCAATGGCTCCTGCCTGATGTCAACAGGCCCAGAGTTTCAGAGTTTATGTGCTGCCATGCTAAAATGCCAATTTATTATAAGTGTGGTATAAGTATTATGTAGCAACTTTAACAGTGCCAGTTCTGCTGATTAAAGCAGTTGGTGAGGCAAATATGGTGTAAGGTGATCCTGCAAGTAAACTGGTCCCTAGCTGTTAATAGCTTTATACAGTATATTGAAAAACAAAGCATGTTCAGGTAAAGGATGAAGAAATGAACCAAAATGCATGTTTAGCCTGGCAGCCTCCAATGCATAAAGTCGCCGGTAAGAACTTTATTAAGAATGTGAAATTATGCTCTAGGTCTAAGCTATGCAAGTGAGAAACAGGGTAACGGAGACTAGCAAGAGCTTAAAGGTACTTGTAGATAAATAAAATGAGGTATATGGTCAAAAGTGTGGTATTCCACAAATATTTGCTGAAGGTCTTACTCCGTGATCCTCTCCAAGCACTTCACTAAAGACTCACTCAACTGTGCGATCAAGGGGATTTAGTGCGGCAGCATTTATACTCCATTCAACAGCCGAAATGGGGTCTGGCACATTAGTTTGTATCTGAAGAAGTAAAAATCTATTCTCCTCCCAGCTTCCTCTCACACAAAAGAGACACTGAAGGGCTCTTCTGTATGTACACACATTAACTCACTCTGCTCACTTCAAAAGAAAGGCATTTTTGCTCAGACCAAGAAGACATGAAGCCAAAACCCACCCATTTTTGTATAGAGCTGCAACAAGATTTTCCTCTATGGATGAAAAAAAGATGAAAGAGCTTCCAGGAAAGCACAGAAACTTCACCAGTTTTTCTCTCCTTCACAGAGATCAAGTGTATTTATCCAGCCCTTAAGGCATTTACAGTGTAACCTATAATATGCTTTGTAATTAGCCAGTTCAGTTATTGGTGAAAGAGTTCTTACAAGTTATTAAAGTGATTATACACACCTCCACATGGCTGTGGCTCTATCAGATGTGCATCTTGCTGGAAGTCACATGGCAAAGATAATGTCAAACCAGGAGGAGTCCGGGTCCAGCATAATACAAGGGCTTAGAAACAGCTTGAGACGAGGCATGATTATTGCAATAGCAGGTGAGAAAAAGTAGTAATGATTAGCTATCTTCACACCTTGACTTCCTGGAGGCGTCTGAGGAAGTATAGGACCATGTGTGCTGCCTGGGAGTCATTTTGGACTAACAGCTGTCCATGGAAGCGCAGGTCAATTCTGTGTCCAGGGCAGCTGTCTACCAGCTCCATCTGGTACGCAGGCCAAGACCCTACCTGCCTGCAGACTGTCTCGCCCTGGTTATCTCCCGCTTGGATACTAAAATGTGTTCTATGTGGGGCTACCTTTGAAGGTGACCCGGAAACTACAACTAATCCAAAATGTGGCAGCTACACTGGTGACTGGGAGCAGCCACTGGGACCATATAACACAGGTCCTGAAAGGCTCCCTGTATGTTTCCAAGCACAAATCAGTGTCTTGGTGCTGACCTTTAAAGTCCTAAACAGCCTCAGCTCTGTATACCTGAAGGAGCATCTCCACCCCCATCGTTCCGTCAGGACACTGAGGGGCTTCTGGTGGTTCCCTCACTGTAAGAAAGTGAAACTACAGGGAACCAGGCAGAGGGCCTTCTCAGTAGTGGCTCCCACCCTGTAGAATGCGTACAAATAAAATAATTATAATTATTATAATTATTGAGAAGTCTGAAGTAAATGCTGGAATGGCTTTCCACATTGATGGAAATAACACATATGCAAGGCTGAGAAAATCTACTCTCTCCCTTTCACATAGACATGATTAAGTAACTCAGTCCTGTGAATTTCCAAGGTGCTGAGAGTCCCTAAGGAAAATGGGTGAAATAAATTTCTGCTCTTTTTACTGATGCGGGGGGGGGGGAAGATATCAAATTTCAGAAAGAACTCTGAAGTACTGTATGCAATCCTTGAGTTAACTTGTGATTTAAGCCTCTAAATCTGGGTAAACGATTGGTGCTAGTCACCTATGATACACCTCTGAACACCTCTATTATCTTTTGGCAGCAGCATATTTAGCATGCCTGATTTAGCGTGAGGAAGACATAAGGCAATCCATATAGAGAAGGCCAACAGCAACCCCACCCTACAAGAACTCAATAGTCCTTGGAGACCTCCAACTCAAGGGGGTCCTGGGAGCACCCCTGGATCCCAGAACTGTGTGATTAAATCTCTAAGCACAGTGCCAAAGCTTGCTGGAAAGGCCTTTTAAAAGTTCAGCTGTCCCAAATCATCTGTAAATAAAGAGCTGTTAAAGTTACCAATGCACCTCACAACATCAGGTTGAAAACCAACCAAGAAGGACATTTAAAAAAAAAAAAATCTGCAGTGGGAAGGAGTGCCTGGAAGCAACCCTAAAGGCAAACCTGTCACTTCTTAGTTTATTTCTTATTTATTTATTTATTACATTTATATACCAACTTTATCTTCCAAGGATCTCAAAGTGGTGTACATGATTCTCCTCGTTCCTCACAACAACCCTGTGAGGTAGGTTAGCCTAAGAGATGGTGATTGGCCCAAGGTCACCCAGTAAGCTTCAAGGCTGAGTGGGGATTTGAACCCTAGTCCAGCAGTAGCTTATATATCCATGCAAGTGTTGGGGATCCATTTGAGTTCCATGAGTCTACCAGAGAAGACGGCACCAAACAGTCCTCTAAATAGACAAGGGACAATGGAAGATGGGCTCTTCAAAAAAATCATCATACAAACATCTACCTGTATGCAAAAATAACACATAAAGGGAAAGGCTTGGCCATGTTAACTACTAGCCATTAAAACCAAAAAGAGATCCCACTGAACCTTGTAGAGGTTTCAGCTTTTGACATGCCACACTGGGGGTGGGGGGGGGGACACCAGGACCCAAGAATCAACATCTGTCAGTGTGCACAGGCTGATCCTCACACATGGAGCAACTTCAAGACAAAAGCAGCTATCAGATAAAGGGCCACATGACTCAAAAAGGGATATGGGTGGCACTGTGGTCTAAACCACTGAGCCTCTTGGGCTTGCTGATCAGAAGAAGAAGAAGAAGAAGAAGAAGAAGAAGAAGAAGAAGAAGAAGAAGAAGAAGAAGAAGAAGAAGAAGAGTTTGGATTTGATATCCCGCTTTATCACTACCCTAGGGAGTCTCAAAGCGGCTAACATTCTCCTTTCCCTTCCTCCCCCACAACAAACACTCTGTGAGGTGAGTGGGGCTGAGAGACTTCAGAGAAGTGTGACTAGCCCAAGGTCACCCAGCAGCTGCATGTGGAGGAGCGGAGACACGAACCCGGTTCCCCAGATTACAAGTCTACAGCTCTTAACCACTACACCACACTGGCTCTCAGTGGTTCAAATCCCCGCGATGGGGCGAGCTCCCATTGCTCTGCCCCAGCTTCTGCCAACCTAGCAGTTCGAAAGCATACGAGTACAAGTAGATCAATAGGTACCACTGCGGCGGGAAGGTAAAAGGCGTTTCCGTGCACTCTGGCTTCCGTTATGGTGTTCCGTTGCGCCAAAAGCAGTTTAGTCATGCTGGCCACAGGACCCGGAATGCTGTCTGTGGACAAACGCCGGCTCCCTCGGCCTGGAGCGAGATAAGCGCTGCACCCCATAGTCGCCTTTGAATGGACTTAACTGTCCTTTACCTATTTACCTTTACATGCCCAAATAAGTGTCATGTTTTCAGAACATGTCCCAGGAACAACCTAAAGGTTTTCATGATTACATGAACATGTCCCCATTAAATCGTGTGGGAGCCATTCCCAGATGAGTATACATAGGACTTAAGCTACATTTCGCTTGTTCCTGATGTTCTTTTACACAGCCACATCCCTAGGAAAGGTCTAGGCATTTTCCACTTGCCAGGTCTTCTCTCCACTCCCAGATTTCTCGGTATTCCTTCAAATCCTAATCGTTTGTGTTTTTATTCTGCCAGCTCCCCCTCCTTCAAACACAGCTTCCCTTGTCAATGCAATAAATCCAAACAATATGTATTTAGCAGACTAGAAGGATACACCATTAAGAATATAGAAAACTTAGGAAATTGCCATATACCAAGTCAGGTCCAGAAGATCACAGAGTGGTTTACAATATAAAAACACAACGATTTATATGATCAGTTAAGATATATCATAGATGGGATAACAGAACAAGGAGAGTTGGAATGGTAAGAGAGTGGTGCACAGGAAATGAGGGGGAAGTTAGTGAATATATTTTTTTATCAAACCAAATAGGCAATTGTGGCAGAATATTGAAAAATCCCTTATCTTTCCCTCCCAGCTCTTACCCAGGTCTCTTTTCTCAATCACTTCCTGTCTATCATCAGCAGAAAGGGGGGGGAGATTGCCAGTCCTCCTTAACACCCACATACCCTCACAGTTTTGATATTGCTCATCCTCTGTCCAAATATCCCTTCCGACACTGCTGCTGTGAAGAGGAAACTGGAAGCACCCAGTTCCATGTTTAAGCTAACCACAGTTTGTCCTTGCTGGATGTGGTGACACACTGTCCATAGCTGCTTCCAAATGCCTCTTCACAGCCATCGCAGGGGAGGAGAGGGAAGTGCATGTTCAAATTCGAGGCTCAATAAGGCTCATCCATGTTGTACTAAGCTATGGTTTAGCATTATGTCTGAAGCAGATCAAAATGAATTAAGTTTTATTCTGTGACAGGACCAAAGGGAGGTGGGGGAAGAGTTGGAGAAAGCAGCAAGCTGAAATTTATCTCAACACCTGCAGTGTTTCCTAGCTAAGGTTTGCTCGTTATCCAGGTCAAAAGGCAGATGAATAGCCAGACAGCATGTTAAATGGGATTTCCCACCTGCCCAGACAAGAACACATCAGGAAACTGGCAGGTTGAAAGGAGTCCTGACAAGCAGAGAAAGAGCTACCGAAAACAGTAAAAATACAGTTACAAATGCGCTCACAGTTCAGGCTTAGCAAGAAGTGTACATGCAAAAATAGTTGACAGGCTCCAGTTTAGTAGCATAGCAAAATTCACAGGAGACAAGTTAAATGTAAGTCACACCATATTTATCATCATACTTCTTTTATCGTGGAGGACAGAGTGTTCCCCCTCTGCCCAACTCATTCAAGATTATACAAAAACAAGTTTGACATCATTCTCCATTTCAGGGGGGTTTGGGGGGGGCAGCAAGCCATTCATGCTACGAAACTGCAGTATTAAGGGATGGCAGGTGTTCCAGATTTCCTTGTTCTGCACCTGCACCAAATGTTTCATGGAAGATGTTTTTCACAGCAGACATTTCAGGGCTGTATGTACTGGTAGTTCTCTCTAACGGAGGCTTGCTCTCAAAGGAACATCGCTTTCCACTATGGAACAAGAATCTGTTCCCCTCTCTTGGAAAAGGTTCTTGGCAGAGAGACAGGGAGGAATCACACAGGGCATTTTGTTGCACACTTTGCCATTTATAAGTTCTAAAGAAGCAAACATCCTTCATTCCTGCTTGTGCACCCCTAAAATGGTTGCAGGGCTTTACATGGGAGTAGGAATGGAGGAGAATTTTACTTGGTCCTCATTTCTATAAATTAACTCAACTCTCACCTTCTTCACTAATATGCAAATTGAAACATAAATTATCCTTCAGATTTCTCACTTCTTGTTGTTCTAAATGTTTACCAAAATGCATTAGAATTTAAAATGTTTCAAAATGCATGCATTCAATGCATGCGCCAAATTGTAGTTTGTGATAAGAAACACATTTTTAATAGTTATTAAATATCAAAAGATATTTAAATATGTTGTTGAATACATTTTTTTGTTAAAAACTGCAGAACTGGGACGGAATAGAGTTATGCACACAAGAGAAGCTAACGCAAAATGGAAATAATGTAGGAGAAAAATGTTTTGTAAAGAGCAGCTTCTACCCTACCTGCCCCATCCAAAACCTTCAAACAACACTTTCATGGTTTACGGGGGGGGGGGTTAGGTGGGGGGACATCAAGCTCATATTGTTGGTGGAAGTTCTTGTGACCACTGTTTTTTTTTTTTAAGAAGGCTAAATTATGCAGGAAAGGTTCCTTTACATCTTGAAACGTCAACCCTTTGAAGTCTGTACAATGCCTGATCTGTTCAGGCTTGCAAAAAAGAAAAAAAAGAAAATTGCCTCTGCAACACTAGTAGTCACAATTCTGCCTCACGGATCTTTCATCTCAACACATGCAACAATGTGATGGGTCAGAGGAACCTAAAGGAATCCAATTATAGGAGACAAGCTTTGCTTTCGGAAAGCAACACAGTTCAATAGGGTCACTGTGAGGTTTGTCTGATGAGACAGGGAGGAGGGGGTGTCGTTCTGAACACCTGTAAAATAGGGTTTGTTGTTTTTTGAAAACACACACACACACACACACACACACACACATACACACATGCAGACTCTTTTGTATTATTCAGCCCGAGGAAGATGCTGAATTACTGGTGGCTGCTTTTTGAAAGAAATAAAAAAAAAATACCAGTACAAATAGGGGAATAAAATCACTTGCAAAGAACATATACCAAGTACAATGAAACTATGTTTAAGGACAAAGGTCCACAGCACGTTCCAGACAATTTTTAAATTGCATTTTATTAGTTTAAAATATTTTCATGCTGCCTTTAAGGGAAAATACCTCTCAAAACAGAGTACAGTTAATATACACTACAGTACGTAAGTACAGTAATAAAATTATTAAAAGCCAATAAAAATTATCCACAAATATCCAGCCCCCAAAGCACTGCAAGTATAACAAGCAGCAGCAGCAGCAATAAAAAGCAGACGAACACAAGTGGGCCTTCAGCTATACACCTGGAAAGATGGAACCTGCTGGAGCACAGCTAATCAAAGCATTATGTGGAACACAGACAAATCTTTGGTATATTTGGTTCGGTATTATCTGCACTAGGAATGGAGGGTATTTTTTTGGTTCCACAGGCTATGTTCTTATCAGGATCAATCACCCTATGTTAAAATCATGACAGGCACTTTGGTGCTTTGAAATCCCAAATTCGGGACTTCAAAGCACCTCACAGGCAACATGGTGTTGCTAAAACAAGGGGTGACTTCAATTCCTGATGAGCAGGGATTAGATCCTGCTGTATTGGCTGTGCACAAGCACAGCCAATACTGAACTGATCTCCACACACCCTCACCCATCTGCTGATGTTACCAAGTGGTGTCAGCTGATAAGACAGGTAGATGTTGTTTTGAAGAAATGGCCTCAGGTACGCGGAGTGGTTGGCAGTCTGGAGCTTTCTTATCCATGGATTTGGCTTAATTGTTTTGTTGCCATGGTTGATTCTTGAAGCATTAGTGCCTTCCAGGTATTTTTAATAAGCTCCTTTTTGGTTACTTGCTGTGCTACAAATTCTTAAGATATTGATACCATTTTGCTGCCTTAGTGTCCTCGTTTAAGTGAGCCCCCTGTCTTAGGGCAGGAAGAACTGAGTGTGGTACTTTCCAACCCCCCCCCCCAGCTTTTCTGAATCTTTTTGCATTCTCCTATCCTTTCTTCAAGGTTTGGGTGGTGTGTTTGTTTGTTTTTAGAAAGCAAGGACTTTTGCCAGGGGTGGGAAGCCAAGAGGCACCCCTGGGGGCAGGGCATCGCGGCATGTGTGTGCGTCATGACATCATGATGCACGCACACAGCGCGACACCCCACCTCCGGGAATGCCAGGCGGCGAATTCGGGGGTCTCTGCAGGCCGCAGAGACTCCCGAAGCCGCCACCGGGCTCCCTCGGCGGAGTGAAAGTCGGGGCAGGGAGAGGGGCGGGCCAGCGAGGAGGGGTGTCACCCCTCCTTGCTGGCCCTCCCCTCTCCATGCCCCAGCTCTGCAAGCAAGCCAGCGGCGGGAAAAGCCGCTGAAAGGGGGACGAAGGAAAGCAAAGCAGGTGCTTGAAAGCACCTCTTTTGTCTTCCTTTCCTCCCTTTCAGAGGTTTTTTTTGGCCGCCGGCTGGCCTGTGTGGAGCAGGGCATAGAGGCAAGGGGTGGGCCAGCGAGGAGGGGGTGGCACCCCTCCTTGCTGGCCTGCCCCTTGCCTCCATGCCACGGCGAAAAAAGCCGCTGGAAGGGGGGGCTATTTTCGGCGCTGCTGGGGTGGAGCCTCAGGGGCGGGCAGCAAGTGGGGGTGACACTCTGCCTCACTGGCCGCCCCTGCGGCTCCACCCTGGCAGTGCCGAAAATAGCCTTAAAAAGAAAAGCCCAGGGGGCAGGGCCACCACCCAAAGTGTCACCCCCAGCAGGGTGCTGCCCGGGGTGGGCCACCCCCACCCCCCTTGCTACGCCCCGGACTTTTGCTCCAATCTGTTTTCCTGGACCTTGGAACAGAGCTTAGGATTTAAGCAGCCTCTTATTTCCTTCATCTATTTATATTTGTTATTATTATTAGTTTTTAACTTGTTTTGTTTAGTTTCATGCTTTTATATTGTTATAAACCACTGTAATATATCTTTATGATGCAGCAGCATATAAATATTTTTATTGAAAAAACGGGGGGGGGGGTGAGCATAGAAAGAGCTTGCCGAATCAGTCTAATGGCCCCCCATTCTAGGCCAGAATCCTGTCCACCTGATGCCTATGGGAGGCCACAAAGCAGGACCTGATTTCTCCCACCACTTCTCATTCCCCACAGCTGGCATTCAAAGGCATAGCACCTCCAAAAATGGAGGTAGAACACAACCACCACTGGTAATATTGCTGATTGCACCAGCATAAGTCGAATATATGAAGTAAAAATCTGGGAAGGTTGGAAGATTACGTGCATTAGGTAGGGCAGAACAGGAAGGAGAAGATGAGACACTCTGTAATGAAGTGCAACCCAAAGCTATAAAAAGCATAATTGGAATACCTGCAATGCAGACATGGCCTAAGAGATCATAAAACAGCTTGATTGTTTTAATCAGAATTCTCCTTGTGCTGGCAGCATTTAAGATTTTATCTCTTTTTTTATTTTCGAAAAGAAAGAAATCACACCCTTACAAGACACAGCCTGCAGATTCCCTTCCTTGATTTAATTCTCAAACCACAAACCGTGGCTCTGGGCCCCTTGTAGGAAGACAGACATCTCCATAAAGTTGTGTGTGTGTGTGTTTTTAATGCCTGTGGCACCAAAACACATAGCATCAGAAAAGCAGTATATTACCCACCACTGTCAGTAAAAGCCTTACGCCCTGTACTGCCCAACCCTGCAAGGAGAGGTTTCTTACTCATTTCCCACGTAAAGACACACAGCAACATAGTAGATGACTGCCTAGTAGTGGAATCTCTCCTCAGAAGCTTGGTACCACACGCTTAAGTTGTCACACTAAGGTGAAATTAGTTCCTTCTGGGGACATCTGTCTAATTCAAATGGAAAACTTGTTCCTGCTTGGTGTACTGCTCTGTTCAAGTTACAAGGTGCTCTCTGAAGGAAGATCCCCTTACCTAATGTTTCTAGAAGACTATTGATTTGGACAACTTTGGCAGGGTGTGGGGGTGGAGCTTGTGGATGTCATTAATGGATCCCCTACTCTTTATAAAGAATTGAGCACTAATGCAATGACAACTCTTGCACATATATTTTCCTCCCCGAATTCATAGATGGACTCAAGTCAACCGTCTATATCTCAACTGACAAACCATGATTTGTGAACAGGCAGCAATCCAGATTAAACCTCCTGTTTTGAAGGAGACTTTCAAGTAATGGTTTGTGCAGACTATGGTTTGGAAAGCTCTTGAAGTGAAAGTATAAAGCTGCACAGATGAGCACCCTGATCCAGTCTATTGCCTATTGTTTGTTTGGAAGTTAAAACCATGACCTTGATAATAAACTGTGGTTAGTGCAACCTATGGTTTACCAAGACATCTGAATGGCATTTTCAATGTGTGCAACTGAACAGATTAAAAAAAAGACTCAGCTGCATGTCCCTACAACAATTCTTTCTGTTTCTGCAAAAATATTCATCTCTTAAATCAAATACAGTTTGGCACAAGAATCGCACACAATATTTGCACACCAACACCTGCCAAATCCAGCAAGGGTATTTCCAAGAGTGTACAAGATGGGTCACATAGCAGATTAGCATTATGCTTTGAAAACATAGCTTTGAGCTACCTTAATAGATGAAGTGATGAGATAAAAACATTTGTTTAAGTACAGTACAAAATGTTAAGGGCAGAGACGAGGTTTGCTCTAGCAAAGTCTGGTAGCACAGGGAAGACACCAAATCCAACAGGGTCTCTGGACAAAAACCGAATCATTCCGAAGTTTAAGTTTGAAAACACTTCTACATTTTAATCACTGCAACTGCCATGGTTGTGAGTCTTCTAAACGGAGACCTTCATTCCATTTGGTATTTGTATTAGATTTGAATTATTTTATGCATGTGCTGCTCATGAACAAAACATATATTCTTGTTTGTTTGTTTTTACACATGCTTCCATAACATTGCAAATCACTTCAGCATGCTTCATGGAAAGTGATTCATTAATGAAATACTGTAAATAATGGGTTGCAGTCTCTGGGAAGCATACAGATCACTACGCACATGCCATTTCCAGAGACCTAAAACCTCTGGAAGGTCCAGCATCAAAACTTAATCTGTCTCAACCAAAACCCAACAATCTTTAGCATTTGTGCTTGAATGAATCAGTCTTTGGACACTAAAAGAATATTCTCCAGACCAAGACACAGCTTAGGGAAGGTTAGGTAACATAAGAAACTGTGGAAGCTGCCATATATTGAAGCAGAACATAGGTCCATCTAGCTTACTATTGTCTACACTGACTGGAAGGAACTATCCAGGGTTCCCAAAAGGGGAAGGTGTCAGAGACTGAATGTGAGACCATCTGCCATGTAAAATAGATGCCCTGCCACTGAGTTATGGTCCTTCCCCCATAACGGAAAGGAGGAACCTGGGACTGGCTAAAATCCTGAATTTGACCTAAACACCCATCTCAATTATAAATGGCAAAATAGGGACCATTTTCATCCATTCATGTTGTCGACAAATGTTTCAGATGCCACAAGAACATCAAAAAACCCTGACAGATTAAGTCCTTCAGGACCACGTAGTCTGGCATCCTCTTCTGAAAGTGGTCTACCAGATGCCTATGGGATGTCAGCTAGCAAAACCTGAATGCAACAGCACTCTCCACACCTGCGATTCCAAGCAATTGAATCTCAGAGGCACGGTGCCTCTAACAGTAGAGACAGAACAGATTCATCATGTCTAGTAGTCATTTACAGTTTTCTCTTGCAGAGATGGTTCTACTTCTTATAAAGCTATCAGGAAGCAGGAACTTTTCAAGGAGACAAACTGGGCATTCTACTAGGAAATATCAGCATTTGCTATCTTCCATGAATTCATTGTAACCCTTGTTGGGGAAGGAGGATAAATCAGAATAACTTAATGCCACAATTCAGTTAGTCTTCCATATTACTTGTTCAGTAATGGAAAGAGAAGTTTCAATTTCAGGATAGTTTGCAGCTCTCAGAATGTCCCCCAAAATCCATTTAGAGAGCAACATCATTTTCAATCTCTGGAAGATGCAAGGATGTGAGAACTTAAGCTCCTAGAGTTTCTCCAGAGTTCTTGGTGGACGTTTTCAAGCTGCTTAAGTTACTTAAAGCAAGGAAAATCAGCCATTTTTGAAAAGAAATTAAACAGATAAAGTTTTAGTGGTGACAAATGTTCATTTCCAGCCTTCCTGACAATCAGCCAGGGTAAATGTTAAGATAACTATGGTGCGATCCAACACACCCATTCCATTATTGCAAGGATTTACAACTACACTGTGGAACTTTGTGCCCTGTATCCTCCTCAAGTCTGCTTCTGGGTGTTGGAGAAACCCCAGAACAAATGTAGGGGTTGTGCAGGAGAAGGAGAAATTCTGTTGCACAAGCAGAAATCCTTGAACTAATGAAGCAATGTACCTTTGTTCATTGCAGAAAAGCCTTGGTGATTACAGTACTATCTTTCCTTTTATCTGAGAACAAGAAAATACAGTAATTATCAACATGTATGCAATGCGTATAAATACATGCAGCAAAAAGAAAATTACAATAATAATATTTATAATATGCTGTGGGTTTCATTATACAGTGGCAAGGGAAACTGGAGTGGAGTGAGACAGGCACTCTGGACTTTTTGATTTCAAAAAGCTTTTAAGGGACTATTGGTTGAGATTCCATGGTCAGAAATGCTCCAAGAGAAGGGAGTCCAAGAGGGATGGGAGCTTCTTAAAGGTGAAATATTGAAGGCACCAAGGCAGTCAATTCTAACAAGAAAGAAAAGTGGGAGGCATTTAAAGAAACCAGTGTGGTTGCAGCTTAAAGATGAGGTGAGATTTAAGAAGGGCATGTATAAGAAATGGAAGAATGGGGAAATCACAAAGGAAGAGTATACACAAGTAGCCAACAGTTGCAGGGAGATCAGGTAGGACAAAGCTCAGAATGAGCTTAGGCTTGCAAGAGAGGTTAAAAATAATTTATAAATAATTATTTGGCTATGTTCAAAGCAAGAGGAAGATCAACCAAGTACTGTAGTATATCCCCTGTGTTCTGAAAACACAGAATGCTATTGAGTGACAGAGAGAAGGTATAACTGTTCAACATCTACCGGTACTTTGTGTGTGTCTTCACCCAAAAGGAAAGCAGTGCCCAACCTGGTGATAACAGAATAAACAATGCAGTGAGGGAGCTGCAGCCCCAGGTAGCAAATGAGGAGGTAAAGAATCACCTAGCTACTTTAAATGACTTCACATCTCCTGGGGCTGATGAGGTACACCCAGGGATACTAAAGGAAACTGCTGGTGCAATCTCAGAGCCTCTGTCTATAATTTTGAGAATTCTTGGTGAGGTCCCTGGGGACTGAAGGCACACAATTGTTGTCCCCATATTCAAAAAGGGGGGGGGGGAATAAGACTGGCCAGTCAGCTTGATGTCAAAACCATGAAAGGTCCTAGAAAAGACAATTAAACAGTCGGTCTGTGAGAAAAGGATGCTGTGATTACTAAGAACCAGCATGGGTTTCTCAAAACAAGTAATGCCAGATGAATTTCATTTCTTTCTTTCTTTTTTTGATAGATTTACAAGTTGTGGATCAGGGGAATGCTGTGGACATAGAAGAAGAAGAAGAAGAAGAAGAAGAAGAAGAAGAAGAAGAAGAAGAAGAAGAAGAAGAAGAAGAGTTTGGATTTGATATCCCGCTTTTCACTACCCGAAGGAGTCTCAAAGCGGCTAACATTCTCCTTTCCCTTCCTCCCCCACAACAAGCACTCTGTGAGGTGAGTGGGGCTGAGAGACTTCAGAGAAGTGTGACTAGCCCAAGGTCACCCAGCAGCTGCATGTGGAGGAGCGGAGGCACGAACCCGGTTCCCCAGATTACGAGTCTTACCGCTCTTAACCACTACACCACACTGGCTCTCAAGATAGAGTATCTTGATATCAGTAAGGCATTTGACAAAAGCCCCCCATGCTATTGTTGCAGATAAGCTGGTAAAATGTGGGCTGGATGAGGTAACTGTTAGGTGGATTTGTAGCTGGCTGACTAACCAAACCTAAACAGTGCTCACAAATGATTCCTTCTCATCCTGGAAAAAAATGACAAGTGGGGTGCTGCAGGGTTCTGTCCTGGGAATGTTGTTGTTCAATGTCTTTATAAAGGACTTGGATGAAGGAACTGAGGGGTTGATCATCAAATTTTCTGATGACACCAAACTGGGAGGGGTAGCTAATGCCACAGAAGACAGACCTGGGATTTAAAATGACCTTCAGATTGGAGAACAGGGCCAAAACAAACCAAATGAATTTCAATAGGGAGAAATTGAAGGTTCTACCAGCTGCACAAATACTATATGTGGGACACCTGGCTTGCCAGCAGTACATGTAAAAAGGATCTAGGGGTCTTAGTAGACCACAAGCTTAACATGAGTCAACAGTATAATGAAATAGCAAAAAGACTGAATGCTATTTAAGGCTGCATCATCAGACATACAGTGTCCAAATCAAAGGATGTTATGGTACCACTCTATTCAGTCTTGGTCAGACCCCACCTGGAGTACTTTGTCCCGTTCTGGGCACCACAGTTTAAGAAGGATATTGACAAGCTGGAATATGTGCAGAGGAGGGTGACCAAGAAAATAAAGAGTCTGGAAACCAGGCCTTATGAGGAACATTTGAAGGAATTGGGTATGTTTAGCTTGGAGAAGAGAAACCAGGGAAACCTCGGCCTTCTGGCTAATATCAAGTGTATATAACACCTGGAGAAGAGGAGACTAAGAGGAGATGTGATAGCCATCTACAAATTTCTAAAGGGCTGACATGTGGAAGATGGACCAAGATTGTTTTCTCCTGCTCCAGAGGGTAGGACCTGAACCCATGGATTCAAAGTTACTAGAAAGAAGATTTTGGGTAAAGATCATGTAAGAGCTGTTTGGCAGTGGAATTGACTCCCTTGGAAGGTGGTGATCTTCTTGGAGGTTTTAAAGCAAAGGATGGATGGCCATCTGTCATGGATGCTTTAGTTACGATTCCTGTACATTCCAAATACTTTTATCATCTTGGTCACCCTCTTCTTCACATGTTCCAGCTTATCCTTCTTAAATTATGGCACCCAGAACTGGACATGGTACTCCAGGTGTGGTCTGACAAGGGCACAATAGAGCGGTACTATTGCTCTTCTTGATCTGAACACTATACTTCAGCACCTGTGTGCATTTTTACCAGATGAAACTACTTATATCATAGATGGCAACTGCTAAACCTACAGCTTCATGAATTTACAAACTGGATGAATGCATTGCAAAACACCTCATGCAAACTCAAATGTCTACCTAAGCAGCTGAGTTAATTCAGCTCTTTTCATTATCTCCAAGGTTGCTTTCCAGCCTTCATCATTTGCCTTTGATAGAAGTTTCTGGTTTTAATAATCTACTTTCCTCTAGGTTGTGGTGATTAAAAAAGGGGGGTCTCAAAATATTCACAGCCTGCTTATTTCAGAGTTCAAATATACTGTAAAACATTCCAAGCCAGTACGTTTTGCAGGCATGACCAAACACGTCAACAGCACTCAGTCTCATTGCCAGAGCCAAAGTTGGATTAATTCATTAAGGTTCACTTAAGATACAAAACCCCATTTTTTAAACAAAAGGCATTTCATATTTGTATCAACTCTTTTAAAACATTTGGCCGTCATTATCTGAAGGTTTTTGAAAAGAAGCCACACATTTCAACATTGACAGAAGAGATTATGATAATCTCTTGCTTATTGACATCCAAAAATGATACACAGCTGGTTCCCTAACCCCGCCATCTTTTTGCAACCATACTCATGGTTAAGGGCAAATCTGCACACGTGCTGCTCAGTCAAGGACTGGGACATCAGATGGCGGCATCTTCAATGCGCAAAGCAGCAATCACGGTTTAAAGAAATACTGGAAGGACTCGCATTTATCACTTCAGATCATCTCAGAGCAATTATTGCCAACTAGCAATTCTAAGAAACCCACAAAAATCAGTGCGGTTCTGAAATAAGTCATTAAAATTGGTGCAGTTTTGAAAGGTTCAGTCTGCCATCTTGGTTGAAAATGGTGTCCAATTATATCCAAACACAAACGAAAACCTGCTCCTTGATCTCAGGAACCACAAAATTTGGTTACAGTATCTTAAGAGGCATCCAAATGCATAGCAAACAAACACCTTTCTAAAATATATACTAGAAAAAAGCTACTATGTTCAACTCAGTGTTAACTAGCAGCAGAAAAATGTGATGTAACACTGCGTCATCATTCGTCTCTCTCTCTCTCTCTCTCTCTCTCTCTCACACACACACACACACACACACACACACAACTTTTGCATTTGCTACAATTTATAGAGATGCTACACGCTGATACACATTATGCCTCGCTCCTTTGAGGACCACTGAATAGCTATAAGCCTTCTAACACCTTCTCTGTTTATATTTTCAGATAAAACATAAAACAGTTCAGCAATGGAACAATAACTCAATCAAAAAAAATTATTCCACCCATCCTCAACTCAAGATAGTATACATAGCTCTTCCACTTTTCCACATTCATTCATTCATTCATTCATTCCTTTCCCATCAAGGTTAGATTACTGCAATGTGTTATAGGTAGAGCTGCCTCTGAAGATGGTTTGGAAACTTCAGCTAGTGCAGAATTCAGTGGCCAGGTTACTCACTGGAACAAGACGGTTTGAGCATATTACGTCAATCCTGGTCCGACTGCACTGGCTTCCAATTTAGTTTCTGGGCTCAATTCAAAGTGCTGGTTTTGACCTATAAAGCCTTAAACAGCTCAGGACCGCAACACCTCGACCACCTACCCAGACCCTGAGCTCATCTTCTGAGATCCTTCTTCGTGTGTCTCCTCCTCAAGAGGTCCAACATGAGTATGGGCCTTCTCTGCAGTAGCTCCCCGTCTGTGGAATGCTCTCCCCAGGGAAGTTCGCTTGGTGCCTTCATTATACGCCTTTAGGCGCCAGGCAAAAACGTTCCTTTTTAACCAGGCCTTTGGTTGCTTTGATTGACATCCTATGCTCTTTTAAAATGTTTTTTGGGGGGCGGCGGCAGGGGCTTATTGTTTTTATGCTGATTATATATATTGTGGTTTTGTATTTTGATATTGTTCTGTGAACCGCCCAGAGACCTCCGGGTATAGCACAGTATACAAATTCAATAAAATAATAAAAATTTAATAAATCAATCCAGTGAGGTATGTTAAGCCAAGAAGCAGTGACCAACCTGAAATCATCCAGTGAGCCCCATGGCCAAGTGGGGATTTGAATCCTGGTTTCCCAGGCCCTAGTCCAACACACTAACCACTACACCATGCTAGGACTCAATATCACAGCCATATTCTACGCCAAGCTGTAATAATAAACATTCATTCATCACAGCCACATTGTGAAGTGGATTAGACTATGAGAAAAAAGGTGCCACTGACTCAAAAGTACAGTGAGTTTCAAAGATTTGAACCCACATTTCACTGCTCCCAATGACACTACAGCACACATATCATCCTTCAGCTGTTCTGCTTGAAGAGTTACCAAACTCGATATTGAAACCTGTTTCTCCCTCATAGGTAAGACTTCCTGCAACAGCTTCCAAGTTTCTATTCTGCATGCAGAGAGCACAGGATTGGACCTTACTGGTAAATGGTTGAGTTAGCATCCTTCTACATTTCATAGTTCAATATGCACCGGTTCTTTGCTACTTATTTCTTATGATATTTGTAGCCCTTCTTTCCCAGAGTAGCAAACACATCAGTGCTAAAACAATACAGCAAACAGTATCTAAAACCAATTCCAATTCAGATACAGGCTGAGATGAAGATCTCCACTTAAAGGTAATGTTGAAAGAGGAAGATCCTCAGTAAGAATCTATCCTAGGGATATTTTCTCTGTCTTACGGTGTTTAATTTCAGAAGAACCTTAGTGGTTGTGGCGCTTTGGTGCCATGCATCCAGAAAAGCTATTGAAAATTAAGTTGGGTTACAGGTTTTCAGTACTAGGACGAGTTTAAGGAAAACCTCTTGGCCTAACATGGCATTTCATCCAAAGTTTTAGCTAATTATCTCGCTTGCAAAAAGCATTCCCCAGGGAGGGAGAAAGAATGACACTATTATTGCTTTGGCAGAAGCTTCAGTTTTGCATCACCTGAGGACAGGTTAACTTGCTTTGCTGGGAACAAGAAAAGCTGCTGCGCCGGGTTGTAATAGGTGCGGCTTTGAAATGATGTCACAGGAGTTCTAACTCTGTGGCTACAGGGAAAGGAAATCCAATGTTCATCCCACAGAAAAGCTATGCTGATGACGGAATTAACTCCTGATGGGTGTGTCTAGAAATGATGACTGCTAAAGTAGTCACTACTATTGTGGTATATGGTAGAACACCTGAGTATCCCACACAACAGGGCTTAAGAAAAAAAGAGATCCTGCCCAGAAGGCTCTGTTTTCCTCTATGCTAATCTGTCACAAACTTGAAAGCCTCAATATTCCCTCATTCACTTGCCACAGCAGAGTGTGTCATCAGCTGCTCTGGAGCGCCAGCTGACATCATCATTCCTGCTCTGGGGGGGAAAAAAGTCCCAGAGCTGTGCTCCTTCACAGAAGAAGAGCCTGTCCAGCATCCTCTTCTCATAGTTGCCAACCCCACGCCGACGGGAAGCCCAAAGCAGGACGAGAGGAACTGTATTCTCTCAGAGGAATAATGTGTCCCATTTCTACTGTATATCACTAGTTTTACGGTTACACCTTTTTTAACAAGTTGTTATGCATCAATTCAAGAGTGTGTGGCCAATATACACTGGTCTACATTGATATCAATGTCTATCCTGTACTGTACAGTACTGACAAGATGGTTGTGTGGTCCACCTTATCCCTTCCATACAAAGATTGCATTTAAGGTTATTGGGATTTGTTGGAAACTTGCACTAGAATACTGCATTGTTGGCTTCCAGTGTTCAAGCCTTACCTAATCTCAATCTTTGATGTTGGGAAGTGCCAATGTGAGGCATGTGTACATCGGACAAAGTGTGATGTCTTGGCACCCAACTGTCAAGGGCTGTGCTTGTAAGTTCAGAAAGTACAACTGGCATAGAATCCTGCTGCCTGGCCTGTGGTGATTAGTTGGCAGCCAGAGCATATTGTCAATGGTAGCCAATGTGGTACCCCCAGATGTTGCTGGATTAAAATCCTCATCTGCCCCAACCAACAAGATCAACAGTCAAAGGTGATGGGAGTTGTAGTTCCACAACAGCTGGAGAACACCATGTTGGCTACCTCTGCCCTTTGACCTCAGAGCTGTGTTGGGATAAACTACCACCAGGATTTCTGGTAAGATCAAGAGAAGCAGACCTTAAAAACAAAGGCCTTATCTGGTTGGAGAGGGTTGTCTTTGAGGACTGCTAAACTTCCCTGTAATACTCAGATGGACATTATAGTATTTTAATAGATAGATAGATAGATAGATAGATGATAGATAGATAAGGCCCCCTGCTGGGATGTGGGCCAGTAGAAGCCTAAGCTTTTGACATTTGTGATGTATATGTTGGATCCACCTTATTTCCAAAATCATAAGTTCTTTTAAACTGTTTTTAATATCGTGTTTTAATTTCATATAACCCACCCTAGGCCCTTGAGGTGAAGGGTGGACAATGACTTGTGACGATGATGAAAATGAATTCCCAACACTGAAGCTTATCCCATCCTGATACAGGACCTCCCTGCTACTTAAGTTCCAAAGGTAACAGACCAAAATAAAGGAGAAAAAAAAGCTGTAGAGCATCTCTGGCTAGGTTTATTGTAGCCTCTGCAGCAGCATCCAGTAGGGCAGTGATAGCCAATGTTGTGCCCTCTAGTGTTGTGGGACTCCAAACCCTTTCAAGTCCAGACACGTGGTCAATGGTCAGGAATGATGGGAATTGTAGTCCAACAAAACCTGGGAAGTGAATTTTAATTGTGCCAAACATAATGTAAACAAAGCTCCCCACAAAAGGCAGAACTGAACAAATGCTGGACATTTCCAGTATCTGGAGAAACCACCAATGAGAAGTCCGATAGCTTGTGTGCGCACACCTGAAGCTTTAAATTGTTCCATCTGCCTTGGTGTGTTTTGTAACGCCATACACATGAACTCCCCAAGACACTTGTAGGGTCAGGAAATAGCTATATCACTATCTGTGGCTAGACGTGTGCCAAGCTAATGTCCTCTGGACCACAAAGAAATTGATTAAAATTGTTTTTAATAAACTTGGGAGAAATGCAAATATTTCTTCTACTCAAAGCTGGCACAATTTTACATCAGTTTCTATCTTGAGAAAAGGGGGCCTTTAAAAACCAAGCAAAACACAAGCCTGCAGTATGCCAAGGGAATAAACTGGAAAGTCACCCCCAAGAGACAGAACTCCTGCAGCTCCCTCCTTCCCAATTAAAGTGGGAGGGGAAAGTCTATAGTTGAAAACTTTATATTCTATCTTCTCATCTCTCACGACCTTCTTGGCCTAGAACAAGCCGCCCATTTGGCAGACCAGTAGAACTGTTTTTAAGACCAGCTAGCTTTTCCAAGTGTTGGTCTTGGCCACAAATGTAAACTTCTCAGAGATTTCAAGTACACGGAGATGTGCCTCTAAGTTTAGAAATAGGAGCAGCTTTTTAAAGAGTTGCCTAATTTGCCTTGCTTGCCTTTTCTTCCCCTTTCCTTTTAGAGAATTCAGTGAAGACATTAAACTTCTTGCTTTGACACTGGGTACTGACCCAGTCAAAATGTCAATCAGCGATGGGGGACATAGTCTAGCAATATCTTGAGGGACTATGACTTTCACCACCCTTGACCATTGGTCCTGCTGGCTGGAGTTGATGGGAGTTTAGCAGCACACTGGAAGGCCACAGGTTCCCCATTTCTGCTTCAGGAAAATGGTACCTTTTACCTCCTGACAGCTCTGCCTCAGTTTTTACCTTGTGAATGCAGTTTCAATGGAGGGAGCTTCCAGATTTTTCTCTTGGAGGAGGATGCAATATGCATTCCTTTCCAAATTTCCCATTTTTGCCACTACTGTATCACATCTCCCTGTCTGGGCAACCCCTTGGTAGCACCTCCAAACTGACCAGACCTAGATCACTAGAGAAAACCCTTACATTTTGCTCTGAAGATTCAGGAATCTGGGTGCTTTTACATTATTCACTAGCAGATTGCTTTCAGACTTTTATTTACACCTCATGCTTGAACATACCTGTCCTCTCCAACCTTTAGAGGAATTCATGGTGTTTCAATTCCAGTTGGCATTTAAAGATCTCATTCTGTTTGACCTGATTTATTTATTTTGAACCTGTAATAGTTTTATTCGTATTGTTTTAATGTGGTTACGTTGAGAGTTATCTTGTGGCAGTCTATAAGTTTGGTTAATAACTGATTAAACTTGGAAAGCTGAGAAACGGGGACACAGTGCAAGCAGAGAATATTGGGGGGCGGGGGCGGAGAAGAGGTCAGAGACACAGGCCTCCAATGCTGGAATAATCAGAACTCTAAAATGGACTCACACACACCCCTCCACTTTGAGAAGGGCCGTAGCTCATGGCAGAACATCCTTGCTGCATGCCGAAAGTTTTGGGTTCAATCTCCAGCATCGCTAGGTAGGGCTGGGGGGGGGGGGAACCTGTCTGAAACCCTGGAGAGCCACTACCAATCAGTGTAGACAATACTGAGCTAGATGAAGCAATGGTCTGAGTCAGGGCAGTGGCGTAGCGTGGGGGGTGCAGGGGGGGCCGGCTGCACCGGGTGCAACATCTGGGGGGGGCACGCTCGCACTCGCAGCTCTCTACCCCTGCCTGGCTCACTCACTCACTCACTCTCACTGCAGTGCTGGCTGTGCGAATCTAGCAATACTGTCCATTGAGAGAGACTTTAATGTAGATTTCAATTCCGTTGTTGAAAAATTTGTGCTAATTAAAAGCAGGCGAATTTAAATTAATCTGTATATACAGATTGATATCTTGCACTTCTATTAAAGAATTACAATTAGAGGTACAGGATTGAGGAAGTTGGCTCCATCTAGCCCAGTCTTGGATCATCTCCAGGGTATGGTTCCATTTTGATGTTTAGTTTTTGTTCTTGATATTTTTTGTCGTTTACGATGGTTGTGAGACGACATATAATAGCATGGCCCATGCTAGGTTACTACATTTGTAGATTTGTATTCATAGACCTGCTGAAAATGTGGAGAATGTGTAATGCATGTTCGCACTCAATAAAGTGTTTGAAAATAAACTTGTATTTAGATGCATTTTACTTTAATTACATCAGTATTTTCATAACAATCAAATACATGTGCTTAGCGGGTAAGGGTTTCTTTAACTAATCTAGTGGAAGAGACTCGAGTGCTAAAATCCACGGGTTAGGGGGCGCAAATTACTTGCCTTGCCCCAGGTGCTGACAACCCACGCTACGCCACTGAGTCAGGGTAAGGCATCTTCCCATGTTCCAATATGACTCTGATTTAAAGCATCAGAAGCTTTCAGGTCCATAGGCATAGTCAGCACATTCCTCTCCGGTTAAAAATACTTACTGGTAAGCTAAATTTCAAACTTAGAGAGATTATGGGCTGCACCTGATGTAACAGGGTATCATAGTTGTCTGCTACGTGCACAGCCTTTGGAAACATGGTCTCTGCGTGCCCCCCTGCCTTCTCACAGCTATTAGGAACAGAAATGGAGAACCCTCAGGCCCAGAGATGAGGCAAATGCAACTCTCTCCCCACATCACACACCCTTAGGGTTCACATTATTCTTGGGCACTTTCGCCTGGCTGGAATGTGTTCTTGAACTGTGATAATGTCTCTTGCACACCTGTTAAGAGGATGGAGATACATGTGCGCACATCTGCAAAAGCCTCCTTTTTGTCTATGGTGTCATCCACCACTCGTGTGCAACCCCTAGACCAGTGATGGCGAACCTTTTTGAGCCCGAGTGCCCAAACTGCAGCGGAAAACCAACTTTTTTATTTCAAAGTGCCAACACTGCAATTAAACCTGAATATCGAGGTTTTTAGTTAGAAAAAACTCCTACAGTTGTCCAGACATCTGCAATCTTAAAAGTAAAACACAATAACAAAGTTTTCAATGTTACAGTTTTTTATTTAAAAAAACATAAACTCTACATGTGCATGTATTTTAGACAAAGGGATACTCAACTTGTAATAATGATTATATGCCAGAACAACACCTGAAGGCTGACGTGTGGGGCTGGTATATACCAGGTTTCCCTGCCCCTCTGAGCCACTGGGAGTCAGGGAATCATTCACTCCAAGAATAGTATTGAAAATAGCAAATACAATCCTTCAAGGTGGTGGTGGTTTTTTTTTGGGGGGGGGGGGGGTTAATGCTCTCAAGCCACACTATTCTTTTAGAATCAAATTCTCTGCTTTCGGATGACTAAGCTCTGAATACAGCCTTGGGTGTATGTAACTTCTGTTTTAGATGCAAAAGTCAGAAGAGTTTTCAAAGGAAAAAAATCACTTGAAGCTTAAAAATAAAATGCCATGTTAATGACAGTATATTAAAACACACTTTTTTTAAAGCACCCTAGGTTCTTTAGGCTGCAATCCTTACCTGGGAGCAAGTCCCACTGATGTTAATGGGGCTTACTTTTGAGTAGAGCTGTATTGGCTTTCCCTGTTACTGTTGTTTTTAACACTTGCTTCCTTCTCCCTTGCCATTAAAGAAGAGAACAAGATCTCGGCAGTAGTGCCTAAGATTAATCACACAAGTCAGGGGAAAGGGAGACCCACACAATACATTGGGGGGGGGGCTTGCCTGCATGGGCTTCCTTTGCTTTTATTTTGAAATGGGGCCTGAGCCCAAACAGTGGCTGGAAATCCCTTTTCCTTGAACTGCAGCCACCCTTCTCTCTACCGAACAACCCCTCCTCAGCCATTAAAACAGACATGTAGAGCGATCCCAGCACAATCACTGTTTTTTAAGGAACAACACGATTCTCCTTTATGTGGTCTCCGTTTGCGCCATTCTTTGTGCAAAGCTCTCAGCAGCAGCTCCATACCCAAACAAGACCAAAATAGGGCGTTTGGGGAGAGAAAAAGAAATGTATGGCCATTGCATTAAAAGCATTTATTCTGTCGATTGCTCCTGCTTCCCCCCCCCCCCCGGAGAAAACCTTAATCCTTGTCTCCCTTCAGGCTGTCAGCAAGGAATCAAGGAATCCCCGGGTTTTGGCTGTGAAAGGGAGCGCCCTGCACGCTTCTTGCAGGAGCCCTTGCCGGCTAGCCTCCCTCCTGATCCCCGTGCAAAAGCCGCTACGGTGAGGGGGTGGGGTGGAAGGAGAGTTTGGAAAGCGGCAGGCAAAAGCGACAAGTGGGCAGGCAGCTTCTTCCCAGGAGAGAAGCCAAGGAAACACTCTTGCAGGGCCGGTCGGGGGGCTTCTGGAGAGCGGAGCGGCGCTCCCGTGGGCGAGACTAGTCCTCCTCCTCCTCCTCCTCCTCCTCGCTTCAAGCACCGCTGCTGGGAAACCTCGTCGCTGCCGTTACCTCGTCCTCGTCGCTCGCGTCGAATCCGCAGCAGCAGCCAGCAGCAGCAGCAGCAGCCAAACACCACTGGGACAGGCGCCAAGGAGGGAAACTGCTGCTGTCTGCTGCTGCGCCTGCGCTGGCAGAAAGGAGGCACACGCATGAGCACAGCAGCAGCGCCCTCAGCCTCCGGAGGGCGGGCCGCCAGCCAGCTGGAGAAGTGGACGGGCGCAGGCGGGCCACGGGTGCGGCACGGTGCAGCGCAGCGCAGCGGCGCCCCCCACCATTTCCCCGCCCCTGGCGTGCCGGCAGAGAGAGCTCTGCGTGCCAGCTGTGGCACGCGTGCCACGGGTTCGCCATCACTGCCCTAGACAATTGTCCCCACAAGGAAATGAAAAAGGTTGCAACTCGGAGACTAGAAACCTTCACTTATTAACCAAGTTCAGCTCCCCATCACTTCAAAACCCTTTTAAAAGGGAGACCCCAAACTCCTTAGCACTGCTATTAAAGGGGCAGAAGGGATGTGCAAGCTGCCCAAGGTAAATGTGCACATAGCAAGAAACAACATAAGCTTCTCCCTTCATGTCATATAACACCCTCCCATTTCTTATGAGCATCCCAGTGTTACTCTTCTCCAACAGCTGTTGCACTGCAAGGAGAATTTTACATGGCCAATGCATTATTTACATGCATTCCTTCCCACTTCCACAGTCCTGGAAAAAGGCCCCCTTACAGTCATATTCTGCCAGCATAGGAGCCACCTTGTTACTGGGTTCTTCCCATTCTACTTTATAAGATCAGAATCATATGAAGAAGAGCCTCAGAGGCTATTCCTTATCCAACTGGTGCTTCTCCATGGGTAACTGGAGATACCATATATTATTTAATGTAAAATGACATTTATAGCAGCCTTTGCTAACCTGGTGCCCTCCAGATGTTTTGGACTAGACAGGGTTTGGGAATCTTCAGCCCATGGGCCAAACTTGACCTGTGAGGCTTCCCCATTTGGCCCACCAGGCTGTTTGGCCAGACCACACCCAACATCATATAGAACTTCAGGTGTGAGGCAGGTACAGGCAAGGCTTGGCTGATAGACAGTGCCAGCAAAGCCCTTGGGCAGTGCTTCCCAAGTGCCCAACATCAGGCTGGTGGTTGGGTGCTTGGGAAGCACCACCAAAGCACTTTGAAAGCCCTGTGCTTAGTGTTTGGGAAGTGTTGCACACAGTGACTGCAAAGCTCTTATTTCTTTATTAAATTTATATCCCACTATTCCTCTCAAAGGAGCTCAGGATTGAGTAGTGAGAAGTGCCAAGCATAGGGCTTGCAAAGCTCCTTGCCCAATGACTGCCCAGCAAATAGCTCATTGTTGGGCATTTTTGGAAGCACTGCACAAATCGCTGCATTTTGCCAGATGCCAGTCACCTGATACCATGATAGCACCAGGTGACTATCCCACCAGGTCCCTCACACCTATCAGCCGATAGTGGGAATGAGTGAGTGGAGGATCTGGCACAGTAGGCCACCCTGGACTATAAGCCCCAAGAAAACTCAACCAACGTGGCTTTGCTGGTTGGGGCCGGCGGAAGTTGCTATGATCCAAAACATCTGGAGAGCATCAGGTTGATGAAGGCCGCACATTAAAATGCGTCATCATGAAATGGAACAAAAGATAAAAAGGTATCCAATTAAGTCCCAGGCCTTTTCAAAGGTCAGATTGAGTGGGTGCTTGCCTCATAGCAAAAGCCTTGGTTGCCAAGCAGGGGAAAGCTTTTAAAGGTTATCTATATTGAAAGTGAATCAAGTGCATTAGAAGGGACTAATCTGAGTGGTGTTTTGAGGGTCACTCCAAAGCAGAACATCTGTTGGTCCTTGGGAAAGAGAAAAACAGAGAGGTGGCTGCATGCTATTGGCCAGAAACTGTTACCAGCAGGAGAGACTTAGGCCACATCTGCACTATACATTCAAAGCATCAACACACCACTTTGAAAGGTCATTGCTCCTCCAAAAGATTTATGGGAGCTGTGGTTTGTTAAGGGTGCTGAGATTTGTTAGGTGACTCACCTATTCCCCTCACAGAGCTACAGTGCTCAGAGTAGTTAAAGGATCAATCTCTCTTCACATGGAACCCTAGGAACTGTAGCACTGTGAGAGGGAATTGGAGCCCTTAACAAACTGCAGCTCCCAATATTCATTGAGGGAAGTGATATCAAAGTGCTTTTAAAATATATGGTGCAATTGCAACCAGAGAGAGCAAGGCTGTGCATATGCACACATTTAAAGCACATGACTTCCCCCAAAGAATGTTGGAAACTCTGGTTTGTTAAGAGTGCTAGTAATTGTAGCTTTGTGAAGGGTAAACTACAGTTCCCAGAATTCTTTGGGAGAAGACATGTGCCTTAAATATATGGTGGGTTCACAGTCCAAGCTTAAGAGAGAAGGCTCAAGAAAATAAGAGGAAGAGTTGTAGATGGAAAAGGAAAGAGTTGAAAAGAGCAGCTGGTCTAGAAGGTTCCAGAAGACCTCGCTCTGTATATTTAACTCTGTTCTTCAACTGCTGGATGGGCTGGAAAGTGAGAGAAATAAACCCCTTTCTTAAATTCAGGATTTTAGACGTAAGCAACCCCCATATTCCTTAGAAAGTATACCCAGTTTTTAAACAGGGAACAACATACAGAGTTACAACATGTTGCTTTTCAACAATTTATTATGCTCTGGTGTTTGGGGTTGTCATATTTCAAAAAGTGAAAATCTGGACAAAAAATTGCTGAGCCTTTGGGGGGGGGTTCAAGTTGTTGATCTTTTTTTTTTTTTTTTTTTTACAAAACCTCACAAAAATTGGGAGCTGAGTTCTTGAGCTATTTTTAAGGGTATGTGACAAAGAAAAACACAACATGGGTTGCCATATGCCTGGGATTTACTGGACATTTTTTTACCAGTTTTCGGATATTCCAAAAATTTTCGGCAGACAAATCCCACATGTGTCCAGGAAATCCTGGATGTATGGCAGTCCTACTGGTGTTTAAAATTAATCAAATATTAATCCCTGGTATATATATATAGAGAGAGTTTTTGGTTCTTTTTAAATCTGTCCCTTGGTTGTGGGTCAATCTTACACAAGACTAACCAAGCTACTATGAACAAAGTGAAATGAAGGGAGGGTCTATTTTTAATGCAAGTTGGCGGTTTAAAACAAAACAAAACAAGAACATGAGATGATCCCCTGGCCCATCTTCTGCAGCATCCTGTTCTCACAGTGGCCTGCCAGATGCCTGTGTGAAGCCTGCAAACTGGATACCTGCTGTTCCCAGAAACTGATGGAGGTATTATTTTAAACAAATGAATAAGAAAGCTGCTTCCACACGTGTACAGAGATGTCCAAACTAGTCAAAGTGAACAATACCGAGAATGTCATTTTTTTATATAATGGCTGGAGCTTTCAAGGGTTCTTTGGTGGTGGTGGGGAACTAGAGTGACCCATCGGTGACCCAAGACTGTCTGCCAAAGCCTGTGGCTGGAACAGAGTTGGAATTTCTTGTTTGTTTAGGCAGAGGCTGCATCTCAGAACAAGCCTGAAGTTACAAAAGATTCAGTGATGGCTGTGTAAAAGAAAAGAAGCTTCCTTCAGGTTGGATATTAACCTCACCTGTGGCAATCACAAGAATGCAATCTAGTTAAAGCACATGACTTACCTCAATGAATCCTGGGAACTGTAGTTTCTTAAGGGTGCTGGGAATTGTAACTCTGTGAGTGGTAAAGTATAGTGGTCATGATTCTTTGGGGTAGGCCATATGCTTTTAAATGCATGGTGTGACCTAAGTTACATGCCACCCCCATGACAACTACGGTACATTTCCCTAGCACCCATTCTGTTGAACCTTTTCCACCCTAGCACTCATTCCAGCACCCAAAGCTACTCATGCCTAAATATTTAAGTGTCTTGCAGTGTCAACTACAGATGTTTTGTTATCTGAAGCACAAGATGGGGCCTCCTCTGTTCTACCCATTTCCGGTTATAGGAGTCAGCACAAGAAGCATTATTTTATTTAGCTTTTACTTGACTATAAACTCATAAATTTATATTGATTCCTCCCTGATTTTTTTTGTATCCAAAATGGAGATTTCTTTTTATATTAACTGGTATGTGACAGTGCACATATTTGCAGCAATGCATTATCATTATCCTATTAGAAGATTATGGGAGGTGTACTTCCTGCTCCTGTTTATCCTCATAACCCAGTAAGGCAGAATCATGGAATTGTAGAGCTGGAAGGACCCCTGAGGGTCATCTAGTCCACACCCTTACAATGCAGGAATATCAACTAAAGCATCCATGATAGATGGTCATCCAAACTCTGCTTAAAAACCTCCAAGGTAGGAGAGTCCACCACCTTCTGAGAGTATCTGTTCCACTGTCTAACAGCTCTTACCATTAAAAGTTCTTCCTGGTGTTTAGTGGGAATCTTCTTTCTTGCATTTTGAATCCATTGGTTCAGGTCCTACCCTTCGGAGCAGAAAACAAGCTAGCGTGCCATCTTCCATGTGAACAGCCCTTGAGATATTTGAAGCTGACTTTCATATCATTAAGGCTACTCCTCATAAGACTTGGTTTCCAGACCCTTGATCATCTTGGTTAGGTAGGTTAGGCTGAGGCAGTGACTGTTCCAAGGTCATCTAGTGAGTTTCATGGCTGAGTGGGGATTTGAACCCTGGTCTCCCAGGTTCTAGTATGTTATGTGAACCACTACACAACACTGGCTGTCACCCAGTTGTTTTGCCTGCCACATAAATCTCCAGTAACTATTATGAAGCAGGTCCTCCAAATGAAGGCCCAGGGTTCTGAACTCTAAGGAGAACCACCAAAACACCTAGGTTGGCATTGCATGGCAAACACATTCTGAGTATTTTAAACAGGGCTCTGCAGTCTTTTGACTAGCCTCAGTGGCCAATACAAAAATTTGTAGTTGCCAAGCCCATGCCTCTTTCACAAAAGTTGGGGTCTTGCCTCCAACCTTCCGCTGTATCTCTAAAACAGGGGTGGGGACATGTGGCCCTCCAAATGTTCTTGGTCTACAACTCACATCGGCCCCAGGCAATGAAGCCAATGATCAAGGACGGTGGGAGTTGGAGTCCCAATAACATTTGGAGGGCCCCAGGTTTCCCATATAGATAAGCTACAATCATCTCCCCTCTGCAGTTCCAAGCTTGCACCAATCTTCAGAGACTCTTCTCCATGTTCCCTTACCAAATAATTTGAGGCTGGTGGTTACTAAGAAAAAGGCATTTAGCAATGGTGACAACCCTGGTTTTGAAATGCCCTCCCCAAGAAGCTTGCTTGGCACCAATGCTGTGGCCTTTTTGGCATCAGGTGAAGTCCTTTTCATTTCCTCAGGCTTTTTAAGTGTTTTTAGACCTTGGGAACTACTAGCTTGATTCTGGTGCTCTTTTAGCTGTTGCCTGATGTTATGTTCCATGTAGCATTTTCTATACTCTATGGATTTGAAAAAGTATGGCACACCACCCAGAGAACTTGTTAATGGGTGGTAAAAAAGTATTGTAAATTAATCAAAATTTTAAAATGCTGCGGAATCCAGTTAACTCAGGACTTTTTAAATTCTCATAGAAACACACATCATTGTATAGATCAGCCAACTTCATTTCACCTAGCATTTAGGAGAATTGTCACTTGCAACTTTATCTGGATATCTGCAAGGAATAAGAAAACCTGACCCCAGCAGAAAAGAATGTTGTGAAAGAACCCTGTTAGCATTCCAAGAGGTTCAGGAGAGGAGTCACAAGGATGGATTCAGATTAGAGCAAGTCAGTAACTGCAAGAAATTTCTAGAAAATTTGCAAGTTTGCTGGCAGCTATACTACTGACTCTTCATTGAATTATTAATTTCGCTTCCACAGTGCAATGCTGATTTTTCCACCAGCAAAATATCTCAGCATAGTGATGTGCTTATGATACTCATTGGATGTGCACAAGCACTGCTTCAGTAATTTTACTTAAAATTTGATAGTTTTTCAGAACCCGATGCAGTTAGGTGGGATATGTTAATCAAGGCTGCCACCCTAAATAAACTGAATTCCATTGAAATCAATAAGAACTCATTCCTGCGTAAACACCTCTACAATGGTGCTGCAAAGCTGGGACTGTATCCAATTTACTTGCAAGCAAGAACTTGGTTTGCACAAGAGGCTATACAGTCATTTCCAATGTATGGCAAACCTAATTTAAAGCGATTTCTGGAGTGCCAACTAGCCACCCAGGCTCCATCATGCACTTTTAAGTTTAACCAAATTTTAAAATTATACCCATTTTGCAGAGACATCAGTGAGTTCTTTAACTGGGCCTCTCCCTACAGTACATGTATAAAGGTCCAAAAATACTCAATAGTCTAAATCTGAACTATATTTTTGGCCATTAGTTAATTTAATCATGCAACATCAAAGCATGGGTGATGGACTTAAAAAAAAATCACAACAGTGGCATATTCATCATTATGTTATATCATATCTTCAAAAGACAAACAGCTGCCAGTTTGCCACCAAGTTCTATCATCACTATCCAACCAATCATAGTATGCATACAGTTACAAACGTATGTTTGGGCCTTTTCATATAATGTAAGAATGTGAATGATTTTACAGTAACTATCATCCCTGGTTTTATAACCACAAGACCAAACACACATTTGTAAACTATAAGCATAGTGTGAAGAACCTGAGAAATCTCAAAAGGAGCAACTAATCTGATTTAGCTAACAGCACATTACAGTATATATTGGCCAACAGGAATATGAGATAAACATCAGCAATGTTTGTTCTTTCCATGTTAAAAAAATGGATAGAGGAAGGTTGCAAGGTAAATATCTGGCCCACCATATTACATACACTATTACAGGTATTCTAATACAGTTACAAATGAATTCAGGACACTGTTGCTGAACCAAAGGTGATTTCAAAATATACACAAAATGCAATAAGGCATTCTAGTCCACCATCATTTTTATTATCATAGTGGACAGTATATTTAGATATATTTAGATATTTCTTTAAAAGGGAGATATTATTAGTCAATTGAAAATAACCTTTGAGGGTGTTATTTTGACCATCTTGCCACTACTATCCATTTTTTCTGGCTCTGAAGAAAATCTCAGGAAGATATAAAAATTACAGTGTCTTTTCCCCCCTTCACAAAAAAGTGCAACACAGAGAACTCTTTTCTTCCAAATGGCAGCTTTTCAAAGAGTTTGCTGCTTTCAGTAACAGTGGAAATAATTTTGTTATTAGGAGAGGAGCCTTCAGGCAAGATGATGCTTTTACGGTTTCTCTTTTCCACTCCCATCGAGAAAGTAGGCAGAGGAGCAGAGCCAGAGAGCAGAGCCCTATGTCTTGCAAGGGCAGGGGAAGCATGCAGAAGGTCCCAGATGCAAATTCCAGGTAGCACTTGGAAAGACATACTTCTGTCCAAGACCAGGAAAAGCCACTGCTGAGCTAGACGGATCAACACTCTAGCTCAGTTGAAAAAGCTCTTCCTATCCTGCAATGGTACCAAGAGACACTTTGCACAATATTTTTGATATAGCGTAAGGTATACATTTTAGTCCCACAGACTGAGGAAGCGAACCACCATGTGCTGGAAAGCCTGGGCCCAAGTCCTACCTCTGTCACAAATTCAAGTGTGCAGTCTTGGGCCCTATGTTTCGGCATTCCCCATCTGTAAAATGGGCATTAACAGCAAACCTGAGTACCGCATGTTGCAACTCAGTGCCGGCTGCTGGGGACCTGGTGGGGCAGCCAAGAGTGGAGCCAGAGGTGGTACCCATTGGTTTTCTCCCCATCCTCCTCCCTCACCAAAGATTCTGTGGGTGCTTAAGCAGTGCTTCAGTAAAAATTAAAATAAAATACCCCCTCCCCGACCCCCATGGCTGCAAAAGAAAGAATACTATATAAAAAGCAAGAAGTAGCTGGTGTGGCATTAAAATCATATTTTGCTCTAAGCACCACACACACACACTTGTTTTAACATACTTCCAAACCCCAGTAGGACACAACACACTTCCTCAACTTGGTTAGCAGAAGCATCCTCTGGAAACAAGTGGGAAGCCTAAGCCGCTGCCCTTCAGGAGAGTCTCACACCCTGAGGCCCCGGGAAAGAGAGGTGATCCTCTCCACATCCAGACAGAGGGCTTCCGATGGAAGCGCTCAGGAGTTCTGAGTGAAGCTGAACTAATTTCTTCTTTGTGCTAAAACCTCACAAATGGAGCTAGACACACAGCAGCATGGGGGGGGGAGGGTTTCCTCTACATGGAGCCCCCCCCCCCAAACTCACCAATTCACTTTCACATACATTACTTTAAAAGGGGGGCGGCGGGAAAGGGGGAAAGCACTTCGTGAGGGCAGCCACAAATCAACCTCAAGGGAGCTAGACAAAACTATACATGCCTTTGTTTGATAAAGACATTCCCCGTGAAGAGGGAGAGAGCTGCGGTGGAAGAGGAGGGGGCGAGATAAGAAAACCACGCTGCAGCCACCTGAAGGAGAGGCACTTGAGCCGGAAGCAAAACAGCAGCAGCCCCCCTACCCTAATCAGCTTCTTGGCTATTCTCCCCCCAAAAAACAAAGCTGTCTAATAATAAGAATAATAATAAGTTTTGTGCTCCACTCTCAACAGGTTTTTAAGCGGCTGCAAATAAAAAGTTTCGCCCATCTGCAGGAAAAGCAACGTAAGGCTCAGCTAATTAGTGAAAGAAATTCAGGAGTTGCCTTGAAGGCAACGTGGGTCCCCGCTCGCCCTCCCCCTTTTCCGCGGCCGGGAAGTGAGGCAGGGGAGAGAGATAAGAGTTTCCCCACACCCGGGAATTACGAAGGTAGCGCACAGGGTCATTCCCAAGGTCCCCCCACCCACCCGCTCGGTCATCCGGCCCCTGAAACACATGGCCACTTCCAAAGCAACAACAATCAAGGTCGCCCTATTTTGAAACCGAGGCTTTTTACATTAAAAAAAAAAAACAACCTACAGCGGAGTGCCCACGCCAGAGGATTTCAGTTACCAAGGGCTATAAATACGAGACGATTTCCACTCCGGGAGATCACACAGCCGCAGGCAAACCAACCTGAGGCTGCTTCTCTCACTCGGCCACCCCCTTCCCGCTGCTCCCGCTCGCATTATTCCCGCGGAGAGCAGTTCGGAGCACCCACCGCAGCTCCGGCGTCCTGGCTCCAGAGACCCAGCAGCAGCAGCAGCAAGAGCACCAGCAGCGGCGGCGGCGTTGGCGGCAGCAGGCAGCTGGCCCCCGGGCTCAGCTTCATTCTCCTCCTCCTCCTCCTCCCTTCCTCAGCAGTCTCGCAGGCTCCCGGGCTGGTCCTTCGGAGCTGACATGGTCTTCGCAAAAAAAGAAAAAAAAAGAAAGGAAAGGAAAGGAAAGAAGGTGGTGGGGGCAGAGGGGGGGAGAGAAGGTTGGGCTGGGTTGGGCTAAGGCGAGCCGAGGCGAGCGGTGCGCCCGCCCGCTTGTCCTGTCCCCTCCCCCTCGGTCTCCGCGAACCCGCTCGCCTTTCTGTGCAGACTTGCAGACTTGTCCGCGCTCCAAAAAAAAAAGAAAAGTGGGGGGAAAGAAAGGAAAAGCCGCTCTCCCGGGACTACTTTGTCCCCAAAAAAGGCGCTCTGGGATTCATCCGCCGCACTCCTTAGCTGGTTGAGGAAGCCTCCCAGCGAATGGCCGTGATGGTTATGATTAAGGGGCTGTTCTTGAAATAGGTGTTGTGTGACGGTTTATTTATTTTTCTTTTTTTTTCCAGGCTCAGAGTCATTCCAGGTAAGCCACCATGAAATAAAAAGTTCAGGTTTTCCAGAGAATTAACGCTGTCTCTCTCACACACGCAGGGTTCGTGTTCCAACTAAACTTTACTCAGATGAGTTCCACTGGAACGTATAAGATATGTGTTAGTCGTGTCGATGTGTTGCAGTGGTTCTACTCTGTATAAAAAGCAGCATCAGATACAACCCACAAGGTTTCTCCCTGTGTGTTTTTGATTGACACATGATTGGCAGAAGCGGCAAGGTGTGTTTAAACCCCAAATCTAATAGCCTGAAAGGGTATTTCTGTGCGTCCCCCCCCCCTTCCGAGGCGGCGGCAGGTGGGAAGGTGCTCTGGAAAGAAAAGTGGGGAAATAGGTAAGAAAATTGGGTAGGGGGCGGGATTCAGATCAGACCCTCTTGGGAAGTTCTCAGACTTAACCACCACAAGTGTCCTGTGGACATTTAACTGAGAGTAAGCCTCTCTTGAGAGATTTACGCTCAATCCTAACCTTACTGATCCTATTGAATTCAATGAGGCTTACTCCCAGGTAGACTTGGTTAGGGGGCCTCAGTCAACATGCCTAGGGGCGGATTCCATGGCTGCATCCTTACTGGGGAGCAAGTAAGTTTTCTGATGCACCCTCGTAATCTGTCTGCTGCTTTCGGCATCCCTTGGTTGCCTATGGAAAGCGGAAAGTGAGTGGTTTTGTATGGACCGTTTAGGATTGCAGCCTAGTCCCATTGAACTAACTGAGGCTTACTGTTTGCGCGGTAAACTTGCGTAGGGTTGCGCTGTAAGTCTTTGAAACTGGATGCCAGCTCTGAATTGAGAAGAAGAAGAAAAAATAGGGAGATACATTTTTGATTGCATTTAACTCCCCAAGATACAATCGGGTTCCAAACCCATTCAAACGCGCAGAAAAACTTCAGTGAAGAAACTCAGGAGAATCACAGGTAATGAGATACTTCAGAACCTCCAGTGGGTTTGATAAGAGTTCAGAGTTGGACTTCTGTTTCACACCTGTTTGAATCGGTTTCGTTCCCTAGCTGAGATGCTTGCGTGTAATTGTGCGATCCTATGCAATTGCACTCGAAGCACGGGGTGCTAATTTCAATGGAACTATTAGTGTGCTTCCCTGAGAGTAGTTAAATTGCCGCGCAATCCTAACCATGTCTACTCAGAAGTAAGTTCTATTGAATTAAGTGGGGCTTACTCGCAGGTCAGTGGTGTTTGGATTGCAACCTAAGCTACACGAAATGGAGTGAGTCTTGCCTCCATGTGAACGTGAATAGGAGTTAATTGTTTTCTTTAAAAAATAAAATAAAATAAGCAAATGTGAGGGTATGGTCTCCGCTGCGCGCGGGGGCGCATTGTTGGGTACCTACCTACATTTGGTCTGGGTTCATCTGAGTGCTCTCATTAATTCGGACCAAAAGCAGGTGCCCAGCGCAATTTCGGAATGATGAACATAGCACAGAAACGGGAGATCAGAGAATCCAAGTTTATTCATTTATCCTTTTTCTGACTTTGGGGGGGGGGAGGGGGAGGAGAGGGAAAGAGTTTGATGCGGCTCTGCGGCTGCCTACTTTGTGCCTGGCTGATTGACAGTCGTGGGCCCGCCCCCTAGCCGCCTCCATTCCTCGCCCGACGCCGCGCTGCCGCGGCCGTTTTGCTGGGGAATCCTCGCTTGCGCGCTCTTTGATCAGGATTCGTGCACCTTACGCGGTAATGTTTCACCCGGAGGCGGGACCAAGATCTTCCCGTACCCTAATTGATCTGTAGCAGCACGGCCGGCCCTTCCTGCTCACTCCCCCCCCCCGCAAAATCCCAAACTTTGTTGTCATGCTGTCTAACCTGGCTGCCTTCTTTCCCACAGACCGGGGGGGCCGGGCGCCGTGAGCGACCCGAGGAATTGAGTTATCCAGCGGGAGCGAAGCAGTTTCTTTGCCGGCCACGCTGCACCATGCGCGCTGGGTGAGTTTCTGGGGAAGGGCGGCCGGTGGGAGTGATGCTACCTTGACTTTAATAAAATGTAACTTGGGGGAGTCTCTGTTATAACTTTATTTAATGTTTGGTCCTTTACCCCGTGCAGGCTGGTTGCGTTCCTTGTTGCTTTCTGTCTGACTCCAGATTCTGTGAATGGGGTAAGTGTTCCCATATAATCTCAAAGCAGATTCTAATCCTGTGCATTTATTTTCCTGAGTCAGAATATACACAACATTGGGGCCTCCTCTCAGGTAAAAGTGCATCCAGTTGTAACTTAAGAATGTGAACTGGGTGCACAATTACCGCAGAGTAAGCTCTATTAAACTTGATGGAATTTAGTTCCAAGTAAATGTTTGTTGGCCGTATGCCCTAATTCGGGGAAATAATGCATACTCAATGTCTACTCCAGAGTAGGGTGCTGGATGATAACAGTGTTCATGATGCTGTAAATGAACTAGTAGAAATGGTAGTGAGGCTTATTCTTGTTTGGGATAGCAACATGATGGATTCACTTCATTTAAAACCCCTGCAGCATTTTCTGTAATAACTGGGGTGCTTTTTATGTGGATTGTGGAGTTTGGGCCTGGAGCATGAGGGTCTGTGGATGCCAAAACACAGGGACACTACATGCAGTAAATGTCCTATGCATCTTTTGTATATTTACTCAGAAGCAAGCCCTGTTGAGTTAAGTAAGACTTGATTCCCAAGTAAGCATTGTAGAGAACTGCAACTCCTTGCTGGTGTCTATTTTTTTACTTGTGGTACTTAAAGTGAAACTTCTCTGTCCTTGAACGCATGCGCTATATATAAAATTGCAAAGTTAGGAAGCCACGTACTAGAATGATAAATAAAACTGATTAGTTTTTGAGCCCATCTTCTTTCCTCTGGAGTGCTCTTCAGAACTCTTTGGAAGTTTGGGTTTATACATTTATGGTGGGGATTGTAAGAACATAAGCCAAAGTCATGGGCAAGGTAGACCGCATTTACCATCCATTTAGGTTTGGAAGCAGTTACTGCTTCTAAAGAGAATGGGATGAGGATGCTTAAGCCTCCTTTTCTCTCTATTCTAGACTACACTCTGTGCAAGCTCAAAAGCACTCTTTTGCAAAGGGGCTGGGCTGATTTTCCTGCTGAACTATGGCTCCTTGTTTTTTAAAGTGAGCACTTATAAACTGTCCCTTTAAGGGTGGTGCACTGTGCTAAGTAGCGGGCCATGTGATGAAAACTGCATTTAGGGCTCCTGTCAAAGAGAGGCTGTGTACACACAACACATTTAAAACACATGGCCTTCCCCAAAGAGCCCTAGAATCTGTGTTTTTTAAGGGTGCAGGGAACTGTGGTCATATGAGGGGGAAACAACAGTTCCCATGACTCATTGGTGCAAGTCATGTGCCCGAGATGTGTGGTGTTTTGTGTAGGCTTAGGTCCTTAGGAGCAGGCCTGTTGGCAGCCTTATGCTCAGCACCAGTTCTAGATCCATATTCATAGAGTTCAGGGACAGGACTTCTTAAAGCCTCTGAGAAGCATGAGAGCTAAATGTCTTCTTGAGATTCCCTTTCCTACTCTTGGAGTCATAGAATTGTAGACTCCTAGGGTTGGAAGGAATTCCAAAGGTCATTTAATCCAACCACTCGCAATGCAGTTAGAATGTATAGTTTGTCAATGTTGATATGACTTGGTTCATTGTGGGGCCTGGGGACATTCCTGGTGCTAAACTGTGGCTCAAATTAAGCCCTCTTTGTGGAATGCAACATATGCAGAACATACAATATCTATACTGGACTGGGAAAATGTTTTGTGATGCCACAGGACTTTTTGTCATATATGGTGAATTAGTTTGTTTGGTAAGGGCAGTAATTCCAGATGGTGCTCATCTGAAACATAGGTTTTTGTACCACCACCTGCTGTTGGTTGAATATTGTTTTTAAATATTAATCTAAAGTGCTTCTTATTTCTCTAAATACCCCTTTGCAAAAGCCCTTGTTTTACAAATGCTTTTGTTAGTGCTGCAGTGCTTAATAGTGTTAGATTCATTTATTAACACTTTCTTGGTTGAGTTAAAAAAGGTGACATGGGTGTCTGCGAGGTGAGGGTAGTCCTCCCATGAGTCATAATCTCCAGATAAAACAAAATCGAAAATTCTTTCTAGTAGCACCTTAGAGACCAACTGAGTTTGTTCCTGGTATGAGCTTTCGTGTGCATGCACACTTCTTCATTAAAGAGCAAGAGAAAGAAAGTTTATAGCACGTGTAGAACCTAAGTTGGTAAAAGGTTTCCAGGTAATTTGGCAGCAAATTGAAAACAATATATGTGCCTTTTAGTATAAGTACTGATGAAACTCACACCATTCTCACTGGGGGGGGGGGGAGAGATACAAAAGAAGACAGGGCTCCAGAGGGAATTTAGTAGGTGTAGAACAGTGTTTCCCAAACTTGGGTCTCCTGCTGTTTTTGGACTTCAGTTCCCATCATCCCTGACCACTGGTCCTGCTAGCTAATGGGAGTTGTACTCCAAAAACAGCTGGAGACCCATGTTTTGGAAACACTGGTGTAGAACATCTATCAAAGGTGCAGGAGCCCTATCTTCTTTTGCATCGGTGGCGCTGTGGGTTAAACCACAGAGCCTAGGGCTTGCTGATCGGAAGGTTAGCGGTTTGAATCCCCGCGATGGAGTGAGCTCCCATTGCTCGGTCCCAGCTCCTGCCCACCTAGCAGTTCGAAAGCACGTCAAAGTGCAAGTAGATAAATAGGTACTGCTCCGGCGGGAAGGTAAAACGGCGTTTCCGTGCGCTGCTCTGTTTCGCCAGAAGCGGCTTTGTCATGCTGGCCACATGACCCAGAAGCTGTACGCCCTCAGCCAGTAACGCGAGATGAGCGCTGCAACCCCAGAGTCGTCCGCGACCGGACCCAATGGTCAGGGGTCCCTTTACCTTTACCTACCCTTACTTTAAAAGAGGTGTCTCCCCATATCTCATAGCCAGGAAGGGATAACTCTTAAGAGGATGCTTGTGATATGGTGCCTGTACATAATTTATTTAGAACAAAGTAGGGTTGTTTTTTTATTCTTTAGAGCTATTTTGTTTACTCACATAAAAGTTTTAAATTACGTAGAAATCTTTTGTTTGACTAACAGGTGTATACATTTTGTTAAAGTAAGAAAAACACAATGTACTTTCAACTGGAAAAAGTAACTGTGATTCCAAGCTTTAATGACCTACTCTTACAGCTAAGGGTGTGATCCAGGGGTTCACAAAACAGTGTTCGGGGAGCTTCATCCAGGTGGCCCACGGTATCGCTATGGATTCGTGGTTGAAGATGGAAGACAGCACGTGTATTGCTTCAACTATATTGATATTTAGTTGTCTTTTTTATTGCTTCGTTGTGTTTTATATTAAAAAAATAATAGAAGCAATAAAAAGACAGTTAAAAATCATCCAGCATCTGACACAGCACATTCATATTTATGCAACAGGAAGAAGAATCCTTATGTGGTCCACCATGACACTCAGCAAAAATCAAGTGGTCTGTAGAGAAATATGTTTGGTAACCCCTGCTGTAATCCTAACTCTACTTATCTGGTAGTGAGCCCCGTTGAATTTACAATTATATGCATGCTTAGGATTGTGCTGTAAACCTTGGGTGTTTTGTAGGACTGGGGTAAAAAAGCTAAGTAGTCAATTCTCTAGTTGTGTATCCAGGTTCATACTGTCAAGTTATGCAGATGACACTCTTCAATTAGCATTGTTCAGTAGCTCTTGTGTTTCCATCCTGTTTGCTGCAAAATAAGTTGGGCCAGACCAGCGATTTTCCCAAAGGGTAGTTTCTAAATGACTAAAATGTGGCAAATTACTTAACTTGGATCAGTAATGTACCTGGGATAATCGGGTCGGCTCCTTAATTTGCAAAAAAACCTGATCCGCCTGTCAGTCTTGCCAGCTGTTTTGGGTTTAACCAGTTGTGACTCACTTCCAGGTTACAGGGTTTTAGGATAATGGTGCCACACTGTGAGCATTGCCATACTTCTATCCCTGTCCATACACTGAAAGCCTTAACTGTTCTTTCCAGGAAGTAAATCTCAGTAAAAAGAGCCGTGCTGGATCAGGCCAACGGCCCATCTAGTCTAGCATCCTATTCTCACAGTAGTCAACCAGATAGATGCCTGTGAGAAACCCACAAGCTGGACCCAGGTACATGAGCACCAGTTTCCAGCAACAGGTGTTCAGAAGCATTACTGATTTTGACTGTGGAGGCAGAGCATAGCCATCATGGCTAATAACCATTGATTGCAATGCAGCTTGTTCCTGAGTGAGCTCATTTTGACTGGAACAAATCAAATATTATGCCTTATTTCTCCTACTGTGTTATTTTTGTTTTCGAGCATAGCCAAACTAACTGTTATTCTGTATTCAAGTCAGTAATTTCTGAAGAGCAATTTGAACCTGTGTTTTGGCTTTTCCTCATCATTTGGCAACTCTTAGCTGTGACACTAGCCCTAATTCAGCATTTGTAGCTTCATGGTGATACAAATGTAATAGGGGAAGATGGCAAAGCTCCCGTCGTCCTTTCCTATTATATTTTTCATCACTATGTGATGAAAAATCTGTTGAAAGTGATAGATGAAAAGGTATGCTACTGAGTCATTGATCCATGTACCAGAGGAGTGCCCAGCATTGTGCTTCCGCATTATTTTTTTAGACTCCAACTCCCATCAGCCCCTACCAGCATTGCTGGTGGTCAAGGATGATGGGAGTTGTAGTCCAACAAATATAAAGTAGGCATTATCTAGTCCACTATTGTTCCCTTGGATTGGCACTGGATCTACAAGATTACTGTTAGGTGCAGTCATTTTCATTCAGGCTGAGAAAGCTCAGACCAAGAGGCCAAATGTGACCCTCCAAGCCTTTCCTTGAATTTGCTACAGGCCACACTGCTCTGCGCCTCAAGCATTATTACAGTGGTACCTCTGGTTGTGAACTTAATTTGTTCCGGAGGTCCGTTCTTAACCTGAAACTGTTCTTAACTTGAGGTAGCACTTTAGCTAATGGGGCCTCCCACTGCTGCTATGTCGCTGGTGCGCGATTTCTGTTCTCGTCCTGAGGTAAAGTTCTTAACCTGAGGTACTACTTCCAGGTTAGTGGAGTCTGTAACTCGAAGTGTCTGTAACCCGAGGTGTTTGTAACCCGAGGTACCACTGTATTATTTTTGCTAGTTTGAAATGTTTCCATGAACTCTTAAGTCTTTTTTGCTTGCATGGAGTGTGCAAGTGTGTATGTGGAAACTTACCTATTGGACAAAGATAAAATTTACATTTGGTGCTCCACCTCCTTTTGGCATGTGGCCCACGGAAAGCGAATATGGCCCTTGGGGTGAGAAAAATTCTCCACTCCTGTTTTAATTGGAGATGGTGAGCATTAATCATGGGACAGTATGTGTACAAAGCATGAAGCTTGTCCTTATTGTGTGTGTTTTCTTTCCTTGGGCCTCATAGCAGTAGCTTCTTCCCTTAGTCCTCATGGTGTGCTATAATGGACTAGACCAGGTCTAAAGCAGCTTCTGGTTGGGTCAGTTTAATACCTAAAGGAGAAAATATGAATATGTTGTTAAAAGAAAGAACTTTGCAGAATGGTGGGGCAAAGCTGAGTGAAAGAGGGAACTTAGCTTTTCTGTATTACATGCATACCATTGAAATGCTTATTTTTGAAACGAAGTAGATACTGTTAAAAATGGCTACAAAAAGACAAATCCTTGCATGGATGGGAAAAGAGGCTGTATCTCAATGGTAGAACATAGTTGCATATAAAATGCCTTGGGCTCAGTAGCTGGAATTAGAGAAAGGCCATAGCTCAAGAATTACAATATCTGCTTTGTATGCAGAATGTCCGGCATCTTTAGGCAGGGCTGGGTGAGACTCCTGCCTGAAACCCAGGAGACTTGTTGCTAGTGTTAGCAGTACAGAGTTACAATGGACTGGCCCAAAACATTTCGCTACCTGAGGTGGAGGATAATATGGTTTCCAACCACCACACCCATTATTTGTACAAAGCCAGGTGGAGCAGCAGTTGAATCTTGCTGTGATAGGGCAGTGTCCTCTACTGAATCTCACAGCAGCTGGCTAGCTCTAGTGACTGTAAGGCATGGCATGTGGCATACACAACCCTTCCCAACCATACCTCATTGCCACCTCTCAGCATTTGCAGCATGAGCAATCTGCTTCACTCTGTCTAATGGTAGGGCCAGGACCAATGCCTGATTTGTTGGTGTGGCATAAGTGAAACTGAGACCAAAGCATCCATTTGTGTCTCTGTGTATAGGGCAAGCATGGAATGATTTGTTATTTTCATCCTTGGACTATACCGGAGCTGCATCATGTGTGATAAGCTTCATTCACAAATGCCAGTTCTGCGTAGGAAGGCCGCATGAGTGCAGGCATCATACCTGAAGTTGGAGGTCAGGATGGGTCACAATTTGCCTATGCATGTATGTTGCATGAGTATGATGTGAGCATACCTGTGATCAGCCTTTGAGCTGTGTGCACTCCAGGGTATGCATAGCCTGGAAGTAGATTATGCAGCAATCTCACTGAAGCTA
Source organism: Lacerta agilis (assembly GCF_009819535.1). Taxonomy (NCBI): domain Eukaryota; kingdom Metazoa; phylum Chordata; class Lepidosauria; order Squamata; family Lacertidae; genus Lacerta; species Lacerta agilis. Next base: position 23,594,745 of record NC_046331.1, read on the forward strand.
AACACATCTGGGTCTGGGCCTGGGCAGAGAACCTGCTTGGAGCCTTTATAGACCAAAAACCGCTCCTCCAAACCTTTCTATCTAGCCTATAGAACTTTCCCAGGCTGCCATCACTGGCTTTGCTTCACATTGAATGTTTCTGCCTGGCTAGAATGTGTTTCTGAACTCTGAGAATGCCTCTTGCTTGCAAGTAGAAAAACTAACCTCTCTGCATTCATTGAACCACCCACTATTGACTCTGGCTCCACTCATCACTGCCCCACCTTTGTCCTGAGAAAGGTTCCCTACCTGCTGTAGGTGCTGCATTGAGTTCTGGTGGTGGATGGGGAAGAAGACACCATGTGAATGACTGCAATAAATAGAGTAGATAGATATTTAAATTGTTCTTGGACTCGTCTATTAGAGTTCAAGCCATCTACAGTAGGTATCAGTGGTACTAAAATTGGTTTACTCAAAGGCATTTGTGTATATTGGAAACCTGCCGTTAGATTAGGCAAATGCTGATAACTTCTGAACTGTTAGTTGCAGCTTCCTGCTTTAAAACCCTTGTATTTTATAATAATTATTTGCTTAGACAAATTGAACAGTACCATATTTTAAGCATTTGGCAGGAGATCATTATAAGATAGAAGAAGGAGCAGGATTAAGGAGTTCATTGGCCTTAGCTAAAAGCAGGCTTCATTGAGCTGTATGCAAGTTGGTTACAGGGAAAGAGAAGTTTTTTAAAATATAACTTCAAGAAAACTTAACAATAATTTTTTTTGCAGGGGAGGGGAGCATGTGTGTGAGGGTTTTCTTGGCTAGAGAAAAAGAGATACAGTATGATCACTTGTAGAGAAAAAGAGGTGCAGTACAATCAGGTCTCGTGCAGGGGTTATGTTCCACCTCTGTGCGACTGCCCTTACCTTATGGAGCTGGTACATGGCACACCATGCTGTCCTTATCTCCCACCCCAAGCAAGGCAAAGAGGTGTCAAGAGTGCATGAGAGCATTCCAGAGCCCAGTAAGCAAGACAGAAAGCTTGAAAGCTCTTCCTGCACTGGGGGACAAAAACCCTGTGCAAAAGGAGCTTTTAAGCTCTCTCGCCTTGCATGCAATTAATCCTCACAGGCCTTTCAATGAAATGTGATCCTTTTCCCATGGAATATTTTGGATGAGAACTAGTGGCCCTCCAGATGTTGCTGGACTCCCAACACCCTTCAACCCCAGCCAACACAAATGAAGTTGGGGTCCAGGAACATCTGGAGGAGCTATAAGATATCTGTCTCAGTTTTAGGCTGTGGTTTTGTGTTGTTGGTATGACTTTATTTGGGATGGGAATACAGTAGGCGATAATTCAGGTTCTGTGACCCTAAGCTATATTAGTGTTACCTACATGATTCATGGAAATATGAGATGTAAAATATTATTTTAGAAGGAAGGACATGGGGTTGTCTGTACATAGGAAGAAGCTTTGTACACAGAGCATTGGTCCATTCAGTTCAGTACTGTCTACACTGACCGGAAGTGGTTCTCAAGGGTTTCAGACAGGTTACATTCCCAGCCCTCGAGATACTTCCAGGGATTGAACCTGAGGCTTTCTCAGCTGCTCTGTCATTGACCAATGCTACACTTTGGATAATTTCCACCTGGTTGTAGAGAGTAATCCAAATAGCAGCAGCATTAAAAAAAATCTTATCAGTGATGTACAATAAAACCCAAATAACTATTTTAAAAAGATAAAAAATAAAACATTTATTCCTAGGTGTTCTAGTTTTTTTCTTTTGGTTAATCATCGAGCAATTAACCATTTAATTGTCAATTATAAATGCATTTTTTTTATAAAAAACAACAACCACCCCAAAGTATGCTTCTGTATGTGCACTACTACCACATCACTCAAAGGCAAAATTTCAAAGTAAAAGATCCAGGTGATGGGCTAGGAATTGCACGGTTGCCAAGTATATACTGTAATTATTCTTTCTCAGCCTTTTACCTGGTACTTTAACAAACTGGTGGAGCTATTTATACCAAAGTTCCTATCCTTATGACTTCATAAAACTAAGGAAACATAAAGCCAGTATTCCCTGAATCAGAAGCAAAATAAAAAAACCTACCAAATTGTTATGCTTTGAAGTGTAGGGCCAAACGATGTGTGAAATTAAACACATGGTTTGAAATGGATGAAACACCTGTTTCTGCTTTGGGTGGTGTTGGAGTCCAAGCATTGCCAGCCCAAGACATTTTGCTGCCTGAGGTGAAGTAGAAAATACTTCCTACCCCTGCCGTGCAACTCTATAGAGGCTGCAGGCAGGGGCTGGGTGAGCCATGACCATGGTGGCAGCTTCTCCACCACATCACCTCTTCCTCCTCCTCTGATCCTGGATGTGCTGCTCACATGCTCACTCTCCTGACCATCTGACAGGTGCAAGGGGGGAAAATACCACTGTACTTTGCAGGTGCAAGTCTTGAGTGGGCAGGGCCACCCTATGCCCAGGCGAGCTGCCAGTAGGAGCTTGTGCAAGTGCCACACTTGTAGGTGGCTTCTGTGCAAGCACCTTGAGGCAGAGCAAAAATGTGGGGCAGAAGTCCCGATGGGATGCAAAAGTAGATTTTCATCAAGACTGTGAGTTAACCTGTAGTGAAGTCAAGAGCTGACTCTGGTTTTCACTGTGCTTTAGAGCAAATAGGCACTGAATTATCAAGTCAGCCACATTTTCTCCTTGCCCTGCTAGACTGTAGAAAGGGGGAAGTATTGATTGTTGTTCAGCCATTCCATGCAGATTAAGCATGCCTGAACCCACATATTTTATTTGGCCTAGTTAGGTATGCCTATCTAGGGCCAGGCTGTTTAATCTGAGAGGTGGATATTGTAAAGTCCCTCTAGATAGTCTGAGGCATCTACTTTGGAGGCTTCATTCAAAGTATTTTGGGAGGATGAATTTGATATAAGTTTAATGAATGAATAAATGTTTCAGAAGACCAAGTGTTTAAAACCATAATGTGAAAGCGTTTTTAGAGAGTTGGAAAAGTCTGTGTGTTATAAAATGGCAATGTCGCCTACATTTTATGATGTCAGGAGCTTTCACAGGTAATGGTTTATGAAGTACCCTATTCCCTGTGGATCAGTGATCCAATTAAAGCATTTTCACAGGCTTGAATGAAACTGGAATGCTTTACTGACGTGTAAGTGTTGATTGAGATAGAAGGGAAATGACTATATTTAACGGAGAAGTACATTCCAGTTGAGGCATATGATAGGTATATCCCACTCACTCCAAGCCCTGTCTAATATTTATTATTTTATTTTATTTGTATGCCACCCTTCATCTGAAGATCACAGGGCAGTTCACAACATAACACAGGAACAGGATGAATAAGATGCCACAGTGCAAAAAAATTTTCTTTTGCTGCTATGGCTGGTTGTGGTTCTGTAGGGTTTTCCGAAAGGGGCTCTGCAACATTAGCCTAACTTGGAGATGCCTGGGATTGAACCTGGGAGCTTCTGCAATGCAAAACGTGTGCCCTACCACTGAGCTATGGGTTTTTCCCTTGAAGTTACTCCTACACAGGAAGCCACCTTGTCAGGAAATCAGACCGTTGATCCAGCTAACTCAGTATTGTGTACAGTGAGTGGCAGTGGCTCTCCAGGGTTTCAGAAACACTTATTTTCCCAGCCTTCTCTGGATATGCCAGGGGTTGAGCCTGGGGCATTCTGCATGCAAATCAGATCTTGTGGCCTGTCCCGATATTGGCAAGTGTGGGGTAGAGAAGAGTGGCAATTAATGGAAGGCACCTCCTCCCCAAAGCATGAAACCACCACTGCCATAGAAATAGCCCCATTCGTTGGTTTTCGTAGAGCTACCCCAGAGTGTTTCATATCTCTCTTTCTCTGCTCTACTCATCCCTCCCCCCACCCAAAGAAATTGAATTTCAGCATCTTTTTGGTGAAAATTATCTGCTGATAAGGAAATATCTCAATGGCCGTGTTTGCTATGGTAGCTTTCCATTCAAACTGCCAAGAACAATCCGGCCTGAGTTGAAACAATTGTCCAACTTGTGTCTCAAACTTTCCTGGTCACTAGTCACAGGATAATGCATGTGTGTTTTTTTCCAGTAAAAGGTTGGGGTATTTGGAAAAATCAACCCAATTTATCTCTCCCTCTCCCCTCCCTAACTAGAGAACTGTTTAAACTTGAATTCAAGATAGCTGTGAGCCCTTGATGTTTGTTTTTTGATAAGGCAAGTGATTGCGATTGTGAAATGAGACCTGGTCCTATGATCATGCTTATTATTACCTTTGCTCAAGCAGAAGAATATTCGCAAGGATACTGCCTGCTGGATTTCCCTTTTTGTCTGATTGTGATTTTATACCTAAATATAAATTGAAGGAGTTATTGGCTCAATTTCAAGCTGGCTGTTGATGCGACTTCCATCTGTGTAGGTCCAATGGGGTTTAGGTGGAGTAAAGCTTGCAGATAGTTAATGTGAACACTTTTTCTTTGTTTGGAACCATAATTGTACAGAAGAATGCAGTAATTGATGAACAAGAGCTAAATGCACAAGTACTGTAATCTGTTTAGCACATGGATAATACAATAGCCTCACTGAGTCTAAAGATACAATTAGACAATTCTTGCTTGAAGACTTTTTAGTTTGCCAGTCCAGATTACATTCCTGTAATCTGCCGTGGTGCTGGACGTTGCTTCTTGGCAAACCACATTAGTCCCCCAGGACAGCCCTTTAGTTGTAAGGCAGTTGTAACAATCCTCTTCCTACTTAAACCACATATTTCAATTTATCTTAAACAAGATGATAAGAGCCCAGAAATATTATTTAGCTTCCTTGCAGAGCAAGCTTCAACTCTGCCTTTCTATCTCTTCATTGGGTTACTCATTTGTACTGGGCTAAACCAAACCTTTAATGGGGGTCACATTGGCCCAGCTATCTCCCCACCCTCAGCCTCTCTTAAGTGGTGGAAATTGCTTGACAAAAACATATTTCACTTGAAATAGTGTTGGATGTAGGTCAGAGTAGGGGAACCTGCTTCCCTCCATGCCAGTTGGGACTGATGGGAGTTGGAGTCCAATAACACATACATACAGGGTTGGTTCCCCTTTCCTAGCGTTAGCAGAAGGGCTCTGTTTCTCTGGACATACTGTAGGCATACTGTACTTCACAGCCTTAGTGCCAGTGCTGTTCATGGTTTTTCCTTTACCTGTACTTGTCTCTCTTCTTGCATATGCTGATACTTCCCAATCTATGACCTCTGCTCCTCTAGCTTTGCTACTGTCTATCAGGAGAAAGGACAGTAGAGATACCCCACTCCAGAGGACTCAAGAGGAGCACACATTAGTTCAAAAGTAATCTGATGAGCCCTCTATCAGGGATGCAACTTCCTGAAATTTAAGCTGTTGCATTTGATCCTTAGGACACAAGGGAATAATGGAGGAATCAAAGCAAGGATCAGGATAAGGATTGGAGCAGCTCTTGGAGTGTGGGGGTGAACTTCTGTCCATACAAAGTATGCTGTGTTGCTAAAGGAAAGTATCAGCGGTATCAATCCAGTGATATCAAGGAGCTTCATTGCCTCCTTGGAAGCCACAGAAAGTGTGTGTGATTTAAGCGGGGAGAGTTACAGTTGCTGAAGTTTGATTGCCTTACGTGGACTTTCCACTTACTGAGTTCAGCATTAAATCTATTGGGTCCGGTTTTAACTCTTGAAAACATCCCTATGGTCAAGCAGGACAGGAAGAGGTCAGCATGGAATTAAATATATTTGCCCTGGCATTAAGGAAGAGTCTTTTGCCCAAAGTCCAGAGGTGACTGGCAAATAGCTGCTGAGGATTAATGAATAGATGGTGTGATTGATGGGTTTTGGAGATTGCATCAGTGCAAATATATCTTGAGCATCTCCTGGAGAGTTCCAGCTTATCCTCTCCATTGTTTTTCTTCTTTTTATTACTCTGGCAAAACAAACAGGGGGATCTTTATCTTTAGAAAAGGAAATCCAGACTCCGGTAAAATCGACTTCAAACAAGCAGTGATCTTGGCTGCTTGATGTGCAAGCTACATGGAAGCTGTTTATGTGTAACTGCTCTTCGTGGCAGATTTGCTGGTTCTGCGATGTCACTTCTGTGCAGAAGGAAGGACAAGTTGTAGCGGTGCTGACACAGAATTTGTGGGTTCTCAAGCGATGTTATATCAGGTCCAGTCCTTACCATTAGACAGAGTGAATAATTGTTTTAGGGCAGGGACCATCAGAATGAATCCATGGACCAGTTTGGGAACCCCTGCCATAGAACATAAGGGATATCTTTATTTAATCACAGCTGCATCACAGCTACAACCATGCTGTATTCCTGATGTAAAACTCTCATTGTCCTATTTTCTCTGGCAATACCAGGCTTCCTCAACCTCGGCCCTCCAGATGTTTTTGGCCTACAACTCCCATGATCCCTAGCTAGTAGGACCAGTGGTCAGGGATGATGGGAATTGTAGTCTCAAAACATCTGGAGGGCCGAGGTTGAGGAAGCCTGGGCAATACTATGCGGAAATGAGAATTTCCTTTTGCTTATGAACAGCATCACGAACGGCTGATGCGTGGACTAATGCTTCTCTGGTTGCTAGTGCCCCATCTAGATCACTCTCTGCAGGCCACAAATTGCAGGAAACACTTTAATCTTGTAGGTTAAATGTAGGCCAGGCAATTAGCCTGGAATTCTGCCTGCTTTTATTTTCAGCTGATGTTTATAAATTCTTGCTCTCCCATATGGCAACACAACCCCTCTGCTTTGGCTGCGGTGCTTAGTCAGATAAGCAGTTTTTGAATTAATTGCCTAGAGGCATTTGGCTTGACTAGGGTAGGAAGCTGCCTTATACCAAGTCAGAGCATTGGGCTATCTAGCCCTATATTGTCTGCACTTACTGGCAGCAGCTCTCTGGGATTTCAGGCAGGGTTGCTTTTTCAGCCTTACCTGGAGATACTGGGGATTGAACCTGGAGCCTGCTGAGTTAGGCCAATGGCCCTATCTAGTCCAGCATCCTGTTCCCACAGTGGCCAACCCATGGGGAGACTGTAAACAGGGGCCTGAGTGCAACTGCATTTTCTCCACTTGTGATTCCTCACAACTAATATTCAGAGGCTTTACAGCCTCCAAAAGTGCAGATGGAACATAGCCATTAGGGCTCATAGCTGCTGATGTTCTAACACTTGATCTTCATAGCAGACATTCTACCACTGAATTATGAGTTTTCCATCCTGCTTAATAGGATAACAGGGTTCTTTCTTTCTTTCTTTCTTTCTTTCTTTCTGGAAAGTTGGGGGGGGGTTATCTTCAAAACACTTTATTTTCCCACCCACAAATTTTGCAGATAGAATCTGTTATTTTATTAATTAAAACTCATACAATTAATAAACCAAGCTGTCTTTAATTGAGGACAGCTATAATTTCTACTTGTTGGGGTTGGCGTAGTAGAGCAAATGTATAGTCTTGGGAGTTTTTAAGAGGCTCCGATTGGGTTGCAGAGGTTTACAAAGGCTTATCTGGCTTGGTCCAGGTTGTGTGTGTGTGTGAGCGCAACTCTGCTGCATCATTTACCAGAGGTGAGCACATCTGAGCAAACTGCCTGCCTAGCTTGTTCTCACCTGTGGAATCCTGATGTATCCTTGGTGATTATATATTGCTGACTTGTACTACCAGAATTAATCTTTGGTAACTTGAGAAGAAGTAACAAAACAATAGTAAACAATAGTAAATCCCAAAAGTCTTCTCCAAAAGCAATAGAGGGTCAACATGGGCTTAATAATTTACCAATTTCCAAAGGTTTGCCCTGTTACTCTATTGCAGCTCTTGTGGCAGACAGACACATTGATTGCATCACAAGCTTTTGTATACTGCAATCCAGATGTCTGCGTGTTATCCTGAGTTACAGATACACACAACACACACACACCCCACACACAATTGGCCAGAGGCAGGTTTGAAACAATGAAGCCAGAACAATATGTATTACCAAAAGCACAGGCAGTGATAATGATTTACTGGGGTCAGTTACCAGAAAACTGGGGGCTCTGTCAGAGCATACGGTATTGACTCTATTCAGCGCTAGTAGGCAGAGAGATATACAGCAGCCCAGTTCATGCTGATAGCCATTTGATTCTTCCCCTTCCCATATATTGCTTGCCTTTATTTATTTAAATATTTATGCATTGCACCGCCATAAAAACAAGGTTTTTATGTGCAATGTTTTAAAAAATAGTATTGCGATGAAAACATCAATGTATACTGGTTGCGTTTATTGTTGTTGTACTTGGTTTCTTCTTCTCCTCCTCCTCCTCCTCCTCCTCTGTAATATTGAATCCATTAAAAATATATTTTAAAAAATTGGATACTGGTTGGTGAAAGAGAGAGAGAGAGAGAGAGAGACCAATTCACATTCCAAAGGCCTGTCTGAACAATACAGTTTTCAAAACATCTTAATAGAAGGCAGAGGTGACTAGCAGGAAATCACCTGACAGGGCAGGGCTTACCACACCAAAGTCTCTTTCTCTGGCAAAGGTCAATTGAATCTCGAGGGGATGGGGGACCACCAAAGGGGCCTCAGTGATTGCATCTCTGTGATTGAGAGGGTATAAGGATTCAGGCAGTCTTCAATGTACTATGGAACCCAGGTTATTTGGATTACTCAACATGGGGCCACCTTTGAAAAAAGTTTGGAAACTAGCTGAAAGAGCCATAGCCAGACTGTTGACCAGGGCTGGTTTTACGGAGCATACGACTCCCTTATTGTAAAAGCTACACTGGCTACCAGTCTGTTTCCGGGCACAATTCAAAGTGCTGTTTATGATATACAAAGCTGTATATGGCCTAGGTCCAGGCTATCTTAAAGACTGTGTTTTCCCATATGAGCTCTGAGATATTCGGGGGAGGCCCTTCTCTCCGTCCTGCCACCCTCCCAGGCACGCTTGGTGGGGACACAGGCGAGGGTCTTCTTACTGGCTGCTTCCAGACTTTGGAACTCCCTCCCTAGAGAAGCTAGACTGGCTCCCTCCTTGTTGTCCTTCCACCAGCAGAATTTTGGGAGCTGACTGTTTTTACTATCTGCATTTTAATAGATTTGTTTTTACAGTGCTTAATTCTATTATAGCTTAATTACTTTTCAGCTATAATCTTTTATGTTTTTAGCTACCTGTGTTTTGTGAGCTGCCTTAAGTTCCATTTCTGGGGAAAAGGTGGGATATAAATAAATGGTTAGGGTTTAGGGCCATGGCATAGGGCCCGTGTGTTGGCTCCCAAGGAGATAGCAACCACTTCACTTCTCTCTGGCTGTTTTCTTAGGTTGGTATGGCACAGCAATCAAGTCAAGGTTTGGCTAACATGTCATCTGAACCCAGGATTGTGGTTAAATTCTCTCCTCCTTTAATCACCTTCTGTAGCCAAAGTTTCTCCTGTGGCTACAGGTCATAGTTAAGCAGGAAAGACCTTAACCATGGTCCTGGGTTTGTATGAAATGCTAAGCCAAACCTTGGCATAACTGTTTTCCTGCATTGACCTAAAAGGCCCAGGTAGGAGCAAAGTGCATTCACCTCTTCAGGAGCTAACACATTTGCACGATCATGGTAAACCATACTTTGGCTTACTGTGATGTGCAAACCAGGCCATTGTAAATTTCCCTGGATATTCATTCATTTGTCCCCGTGTGTCAAATACAATTCTGTTAATGCAGTTCATATCACTTACCTAGCTTACCCACAGGCAAGTCACAGGATGTTTAGATGAGTCAGAAGAGAAATAGCAAAATGTGTGATAAGCCTTTTCAGGTTAAAGTAAGAGCTTTTTAATTTTATTTTTTAAAAGTGAACCCTAAGAGGGGTGTCTGAGGGTGCCATGGTGTTCGCAAATGCCATATTAGGGGGCCCAGGTTTAAAATTGCTAGTTTTACCAGCATTAAGAACAGATGAACTCTACTTGTCCCAAAGCATGCCAATGACTATTGGAGAGCAGAGCCTTTTGTATAACTATTAATTTGAAGGGTAATTTATACAGTCATTATGTCCTGTATTTTTTGCACGTTGTACTATAGTTTCAGATTACGTTCATTGATTCTAAAGTGTTTCCAAAAGTATCTAAACAATTTTAATAACTTATGTATTAAAATCTAATGAGATACACTTGCTTACGTATATAACTTTAACATTTCAAACCTATAATAATACCGTTTTGCAAAAGCTTTGGGTTTGAGGGTCAGACCACCAAAGATGAGAAAAAAGTTTGTCTCTGAGTCAACATTTCTCAGTTATGTTTGTTAGTGGGAGTGATATACCACCTAGTAAGCAATTGGAAAGGTTGTCTGCCCCATATTAATGTAAAAGGATTTTAGGGCCATCAAACCACATTTTCCACATCAAAATTTCTTTCTCGGGTTTTCCTGTAAAGGGAATCTTTCTAAATGAATTAAACACACAGTAAAGGCCAGTTGGTTCAGTATTAGTTAACCTTTGTCCATGAAACACCCTTTTCTTCACCTCTTTTACTGTGGAGAAAGGCCTTATAGGGCAGTGATTAGTGCAAATTGCTGGGAAGAACTATCTGTAGATGGGGTTATACAGTAAATGCAAGAACTGGGCACATGCATTGTATACTCTGATTGACAGTGACCCCCCTCCCCACAAAGATAGGGCCAGTCCTGGTACCCAATATCCCTTTCAGTGGAGATGCCAGTGACTGCACCTGGAACCTTCTGCATGCAAAGCCGATGAGCTATGTCTCCTCCCGCCAACCCCTTGAAAAATTAAATAGTACTAATTCAGCTCACAGAACCGCAACCTATGTCCACCTTGTTCCATTATACTAACTGGATAGAGCAAAACGTCCAGAGGCTTCATATCCTCTGGCTTTGGTGTACAAAGATAGCCTTCTAGAACAGGGTCCAGACAGCCTTCTAGAACAGAGTTATCCTATGTATGTCCTTATCTCCAATATGCTCAGATCAGTGTTCTTTCCACATCAACCTTTACTAGGTTAGATTAGGCAAGGAGCATGAATCATTCAAGACCACTCAATAAGCTTCAAAGCTGAGTGGAGACATGTATCTGGTCGTTCCACATCGAAACTCAACAGGGAGCAATCTGCAGTGAGATCTCCAGGATTCTAGCAGCTGCTCACTTTGCTTTTGGAAAAGACAGCAAACTTGCACTGTCAAGCTATTAAGCATTTAATTAAACAATAAGTGGGTGAGTCATTATGCCATAAAATTATTACTAACTCTATCCTGCAATCAGGGTGGAGTTTTACTGAAAGAACATAGCCTGGAGGGATTGGGGGGGGGGGAACCAGCCAACATATCTGGCAACTGTCCTTGTTTTATGAGTTGCAGGGCATGACTGTGCCTTAAAATAGCCTGTGGTCCTTACATTGTATGTGGAATGTCCATCTCTCTCCCTATGCACTGAAACTACCTCTAGGCAAAGAAAGTTTAAACACTGTGTTATTAGATTTCTTATTCGCTTGTTACCAAGTCTTCCAAGCGACTTGCATTTAAAAACATTAACATAAATTCATTATATCATTAAAATACATATAAAACATTAACGTTCTCATACAAACACCTACAATTCACACACATACATACCTATACAAAAGGAAGCTTTGGCAGCACACTAACAGCAGAACAAAATTGGCTCAGTCCATCAAAAGTCTGGGAGGAAAGGCAAGTCTTTACCTGGTACCAAAATGATGTCAGTGAAGGCACCAGTGAGACTTTCCTGGAGAGAGCAACTGAAAAGGCCTCCATTAGCTAGACATCACTCTCTGAGCCTCCCTCAGAGAGGGGACCTGGGAAGGAGCCTCAGAAAAAAAATTAAGGGTCTGGGTAGATTTGATTTGATATCTCTATTCCACTTTTCCAACAACCATGTTGAGCTCAAAGCTGCCCGCAATAATGACTATAGCATTAAAAATTACCAAAACATTTCAGTCAATACAATCATATACACTTAATAGTTCTCCTTCAGCTTGGATTCTCTGGGCAACAAACACTTGGAATATATATATATCAAATCAAATAAAACTCTAGCCAAATAGCAGTGCAAGCATAAATTCAGCCACAGTTTGTAGTTTTCCCCAGACAACTACCAATGCACCCTTCTAAAACACGTCATAATTCTACCACAAACTGAAGAGATTAAATTATTAATATATATTTTTAAGGCCTGGGAAAATGAAAAAAGGTCTTCACCTCATGCTGAGGTACCCTGGGGAGGGCACCCCAGTATTGAGGGTGGGGGCCTTTGGGAGATTCTCTCATTAGCCACCCTTTGTGTCCTCTCTGATTGATAGCCAAAATGATTTAGAATAATGTAGGTGGATGAAGACAGTCAGACATTAGGGAGCTATTGGTTGTTATTAAAATGATGAGCTGAAATGCGATCCCCCCCCCGTCATATTTATAGTGTTAGATTTTTTACAACAACAACAATTAATAATAATAAAAATACTGGATACTGTAGTGGATTGTCCTATTAGTTTCTTTTAGTTAGATTTTGAGTGCTAGACCCTATTTACATTTTGGGGAGGGTATTGTTTAGCAGTGGCCTTTAGGTGCCGCTAAGCAATAAAGATTTGACATTTGGTGTATCTCAGTTTGTGGGGGTTCCAGAAGCAGCATTTGTATGGCGATTTGGAGTTACATTTGGGCGTTTTTATATTCTGTGCTTTTATATTATGGAAACCACCTTGAGAGAGATTTCCCCCTTCCACAAATGGCCTAAAATACCTTAAATAAACCCGGCTGTCTTGATTTGCTCCTTAGCATCACCACAGCAGAAATCACATTTGATTCCTAGACTCCTGAACTTGGAATAAACCTTGGGGATCATCTTGTCAGACCCCCTGCGCTCCGCAAGGGCTGCATGCAATGTGGCTGCATATTCCTGCAATGTAGAGAGTTGCACTAGATGATCCTTAGGGTCCCTTCCAATGCTACGGTTCTGTGATCCAGAGTGTTGAACTAGAACCTGTGAGACCAGGATTCAAATACCCACCTAGCCATGAAACTCTTGGGGTGATCTTGGACCAGTCACTGCCTCTGTCTAAGCTACCTCGCAGGTAGTTTAATAACTGATGAGAGGGAGAGTCTTGTATACCTTGAGCTCCTCAGAGAAAAGGTAGAATATAAATGCAATAAATAAATAAATACCATCAGGAAGTTCCTCTTAATATTTCACCAAAAGGGAAAATGCTGCTCTGCAATTGCTGCCCATCCATTTTTAGTTCTGTCCTTTGAGGAAACAGAGAACCAGTTTGTTCCATCTTCCACATGACAGCCCTCCAGATATTTGAAGCCAGCTATCATGTCTCCTTCTAATATTCTTTTCTCCAGGCTAAACATACCCTAGCATGACTCTTATTTTCTCTCTTCCTGAGCTGTAAGGGAAGTAGGTGTATGCAGAAATGGATGAACAGTCAGAGACTGCTTGATCAATGACTAGACAAGGCAAAAGAGAGGTTTTCCTCTGCAGAAGTTTTTAGAGAGATGTCAGGCCTGAAGAAAGAGAAACAGGACCTTCTAGTACAGTAATTTTCAAAACTTTCCCCACTCCATGGTCTGCTTGAAAATTGCTGAAGGTCTTAATCAGGGCTTTTTTTACGCTCATGACAGCATTCCTGGTGACAGTTATGTTGGCTTGCAGGGTTTCTGAGCTGGGGAATCTTTCATCCAATGCCCAGTTGTGTACATTCTGTTAGGACAACATGGTCCTTTGACTGGATCCATCATTTGTTCCTAAGGTGAACTCTCTTTCCTATGGGGTGCAGGAGGTGGTGTTACCGTCCTTCTTCCCTGATCTGAAGCAGGGTTTGATATGGACAAGGCATGCATTGAACATTCACAGGGCTCTTCCATTTTACTTGGACAGCCTGCAACCCTCTAGAAATTGGAGGTGCTGCTAATCTCTTTTTGGGGTGCTGTACCTGGGCAGAAGATCTCCACCTCTACTACTTCAAGGTGGCTTAAGGAAGCTGTTGTTCAGACTTACGTGGCCTCAAATGTTCCACCAGGGGGGCTTATGGTCCACTTGCTACAGATCCCTGTAAGAATTTCTTGGGGGGGGATTAGGTTCATAGTTGCTTCTTTTCCACCCATGTCCTTTTCAACCCCCTCTCAACCCCATGGTCTTTATTCACCCTGGGAAGTGGATTCAATAGCACCCATTTTGGGACACCCTGTACTGTACTTTGAAATCTATGAATGCTTCATTTCTGTCTTATCCAGCTAATGAATTAGGCCTGCTGGATTGTGGAAAAGCCCTTTGGGAACATAGGAAAGACCCGCCTGCTTTATCTGTGTTAAATCTTCCATTTGGTTTGCCACAGCCTCAATTTTCTCTTAGCTTGTGGGTGTATTTTTGGGAAAGGACAGAGAGAACTTTAGTACATTTTTCAACCTAATAAAGAAGTTCAGAATGACACTGAAGAGCTTATGTGAGACTCATGTGGAAATTGTACTTGGCACAGAAAAACCTAATCAGAAACTTGATGTGGACTTGCAAATTGTGAGGTTGTTTTTTTTTAAAGGAATAGCGTGTTTCCGTAGTGACTTTATTGTCATTTTTTTAATGAAAGGCATAATACCCGACTTTAAAAAAAATGTACATACAGCTCTGTAATCAGCAATCTTTCAGAAAAAAATAGTGTCCCATAAGGATTAAAAACATAACTCGCACTAAGGAACATGACTGCCTTTGAATGTTGTATTTAATGTATATTTTATTGCATTTACTGATTGCATTTAATCTCTTTTTAAAAATAATAATCAAGGACTTTGTTTAAAAATGGTTAGTGTGTGTCTTAATTCTACTGGAATTGATACATTCAGCAGACATAACTATATCAGTGTAACTCTATTTAAATACTGATTGCATATGCCAAAATATTCCCTGCTGCCTACACCTGTCCTAGATCCTCTTTTACTTCTGTAATTTTTGACACCCCCTCTTATGTGAGGATGGTGTTAATTAGGCACATAAAGATCCACAGTTGGGTGTTAGTAGGCTAACAACCACCCTCAACCTGTGACCCTTCAGAGGTTGTTGAACAATAGCTCTCACCATCTGTGACCGCTGTCCATGCTAGAGGGAGGACTGGTGGGAGTTGTAGTCTAAAACATCTGAAGGGCACCATGTTGGGAAAGGTTGACATATAGATAGGGATAATAACGACTGATTGACCCTGACCCTAAAGAAGACTTACCCTAAAGGGTGATATGAAAGAGAGGGAGAAAGAGAGACTGGCGTAGAAAAGGTGAAGCAAAGAAGATACAGGATTATTGTGATAAGTGCAGGGCATATTTGAAGAGCCAGTGATTAGACTAGGTGCCTGCCAATCAATTGACCAATCTAGGTGTGCTGGTTAAATTCATATTCAATTTCTTTGCAGAACCAAGGAGAGAATTGCAAAAAGGAACTCAGTGTGGGCTTCCCATAAGTACCACTGTTGGAAACAAGATGGCAAACCAGAATCAGGAGAGGGCAGACTTGCTGGATCCAGTGGTGCCTCGTGCCCACTGGGACCAGTAGGGTGGAAGGCAAGGAGGCCAATAGTGGAGCCAAAGCCAGTGACTGACAGCCAACTACCGGTAATTCTAGGTTTGTCCTCATTCTCCTCTCTGCTGAGTTCTACAAGGGGAACTCTAAGGATGAGAAAGCTAACAGGCCAAGCCACCCACTTGGACAGGCTGTAAGAAGGAAGACAGGTGGACATTGGCTGAGGGCACAGTGAGGTTGGTGGGACATTGCCCCACTTGCCCTGGTGGATTGATTTTGTGTATTATTGGAACTCTGAGACTCATCAACTGGAGCTGGGTGGGAAAGGTATACACTTAGATTTAAAGAAAAGGGTCTGCTGAAGAGAGGAATTTATTTTGAGTGCTAGAGCTGTGTTCACAGTGCTTCCATACAAAAATCTTATTCCTAGTCACCATAAGCTTTCTTCATTTCAGCAGTTGTACCTAAAGCAAAGGAATCATGGTTGCTCTACTGCAAATCACCCCAGAGATCTCCCTCTCCTCTCACTCCTGGAATCAGTGAGCCTTTGGTATTACCTTGTAGGGCTCTGTTTATGTTTAGCTTTTGAGATCAGGATTCGAGCATTTGATTTTAAACATAATTTTCTGAGGTGGGGGGGAAGCAATTGGTAGCTTCAGCAAAGGCCTCTTAACTCTGTTGGAATTTCTTTCATGGGCAGTGGGTAGTACAAGACTGTGGAGATTGCAAAGGGGAGTGGAGGTGGGTTGGCTTTCATCTTCTAGATTCCCATCATCTTGCCAAGTCCTGGTGCATGTGTGCTTCAGAGGAAAGGGGGGGGGCAGAAATGTATCTCTTGCCATACAATCTCTCTCTCTCTCTCTCTCTCTCTCTCTCTCTCTCACACACACACACACACACACACACACTCTCTCTCTCTGAGAGAGAGAGAGAGAGAGAGAGAGAAGATATCTTTATATACTATATCCTGTGAAACTTTCCAAGATCTTCATAGGGCAGGGTTCCCAAATCTGAATGCAGGATGTGATTTATCACACACACACACACACACACACACACAAACCAGCTGTATTTGTTCATTTTGTAACTGTTAAGAAACACTATGACTTTTCCTCTCATTTTTTTTGCCAATTTGGCAAACGAGTCTTCAGTCTGTAATCTTAAACAGCCTGTCGACTGGATATTGGTGGTGTGTGTGGGAAGCATCTCCCATGAACACCATCCAAATTTCAGACTGTTGTTGTCCAGCTGGAAACCTCCATAAGTTCTCACTAACTTGTTTTTTCATTGTTGGCACATAAGGGCAGCAGAAGAGACGTAGCAAGGGTTGTAGGATGCAGTCTATAATCCTGTTTCCCACAATGGTAAGCTGGGCGCAGCCAAGAAACCCACAGCAGGGCAAGGATGCAGTCCTTGCAACATATATAGAGGTAGATTGCCTTGTAATGGGGAAGCTGCATCTTAGCTATCATTGATAATGGTTACTGATAGGTCACCCACCATTAAGGTTGCCATCTGGAAGTATGGCAGCCCATGTGGGCAGTGTTGAATGCCTGCTAGAAATTCCTCATTTAGGCATCTCCCCAGATAACACACATTCATTTTTTAAATTGTTGGTTTCATCTATATTATGGTAATTTTATTGCTTCTTTTGTTTCAGTGTCTGTTGATTTTTTTACTGGCATTTTCTTATTAATATTCTATATTGAAGAAATCTTTGTAAAGTAAAAATAAATTACCGGTAGCCAGGTCAAAGTTCCATCTTTCCCGGAAACCCAGAGACAGTGCATGAAGGCAGTCCTTTGTTCCTATTCAACAACTGGTTCTGCTGCTGAACAACATTCTGTTTATGGTTTGTAGTCATGAGGGCTATATATTACCTCCTTGATTTATTTATTTATATTTATTAAATTTGCATACCATCTTTCATCCTCTGCATAGGAGTTGTTAGGAGAGTGTGCTTATACTGAACTAGACAGTATACTGAACTAGACAGGCCTGCTGTCTGATCTGCCAGGGCTCTTTCTGGGTTCTTAACTAGCCACTGTCACTAATAGCTGTTGTCTCTTAGAAAAAACAAAAACAAAAACAAAAAAGCCAAACCAAATGGGCACCGCTACATTTTAAAGGTTTCAAGAAGCCTTAAAAACATATGGGTTTTCCCTTACAAATGGCCACAACTCAGTGGAGGAGCACATGTTCTGCATATGCAGAAGGTCCTAGGTCCCAATTCCTGGCATCTCCAAGCAGCACTGAAAAGACTCATCTCATAAGGGTTGGAAAGTCATTGCCGGCCAATCTATACCCCAGGTGGGGAAGCCTCCAGAGGGTCTCCCTGATCCAAAGCCTGCTTGGGGGCTTTTGTCTGGCTAGAATGTGTCACTGACCAGGAAGAAGGGAGGTGTGTGTGTTTGCGTACAGCAACCTGTGACTTTTTTGCATGGCTGGGATGTAGCATACTCCGCAGTGGTAAGAGTAGCTCACACCCACTTTTGTCTCCGTCCTCTGGCATGTGGTAGTGGCCCCCGGAAGACTGGCCATGAAAAAGGGTTCTCTACCCTGTGACAATACTGAGGCAGGTGGACCAGCATTCTGATTCAGTATAAGGCAGCTTCCAAAATAATGCAGCTTGATCTCCCTCTCTGAATAACAGATATACAAATTCCTCTAGAACACTTTTCAAAGGGGACAGTGGTCCTAGAAGTTCCATTAGAGGGAATCTGCATACCAATATACCTCTCCTCCTCATTCCAGGATAATGAGATCATTCTGAAGTTGGGAGGTGCCCGTAATGGGGTAGGGGGACACGTTTTCAGGGCGAAATTCCATTGACAAAGGAATGTAAATGGAGATGCAGGTACAGGCTAGCTTTCCGAAATATTTGGTAAATTGGCCTATTCACAATCCCATGGTTTTCTGCAAGGGGACTGGAGATTTACAACCATTTTATTATCTACATATTTTGTAAGAGGAGAGACTGAGGGTTGTTATGTCTAGAATACACATTTCTATAACATTCCATTTATATCGTACATGTAGATTTTTACAGTGGTTTCAATACATGTAAAATATTGCCTTTTGTTTTTAATACCAGGGGTGGGTGGAAGGTTTATTTCTAATGTATTCTTGATAAATTGGCATCCTCAGAAGCCTAGGTTGGCCCGTATTCCAAGTGAATGCTCAAATTAGCCTTCATTCTAATTTAGCTCAAAGGATGTATGTAGTCAGGTCAGACATCTGGCTAAATATAGATAGGTAGCTTTGGTATGCAGTGAAACATTGCAAGTAGAGGAAGCAGCAATGATCAACTTGTACAATAAGTTCCCTTTTAAAAGTTGTGGATAACCTGTGGAATAAAAGATGGAAGTAATTTTCTTGGGAGAAAGCAAACTATCTTTTTACATTTGATGTTAAAGAATAGATCAGTGGAGAATTATGGTAGCCTTGTGTTGGATGCAGAGTAGTGATGAATGGGAAATTTGATTTCATTCACATTAAAAGGTGAACCTACCTAATTCACACTTTCTGAAACAATACATGACTCCCAGCAGCCCCAGTTGGTCAGGGATGGGGGCAGTGGTAGTCCAACAACATCTTAAGTGTCACTGATTTCCCACTGTTGTTTTAAAGGCAATACAGTCAACTCACAACTTATGTGGGTTTTACTTACATGATCACAGCTTTATGCACTTGGCCAAATTGGTTTGTTTTTTTTAAAGGGGGGATAGGGAGAGTTTCAGAAAGCTGTTCTTTCTGGGAAGAAAGTAAGAGGCAAAAGTATGGTTCAACCTGAGTATTAAACAAGCTGTTAACTCTAGCAGCATCAAGTTAGGATCCCAAAGCCCATCATAGTGTTGACCATAAAAGGTAGAGCAGTAAAAAGAATAGAGAATGCAGCCAGGAGTCATGATGACCCAATGAGCAAATACTATTCCCCTTCCCAGAATAGAGTCCACATAGTTTCTATCTCTTTTAAAAGGTGTTGCAAAGGGTTTTGTCTTAATTTGTGTCTAGAAAGTAACACGAGGAGAGAAGGACAAGGAATTTCAGAAAGGCATAGAGAATCTATGTCTATACAGGTATAATTAACCCAATGCCATCCAAGAAAAGGTGTTTAAATATATAAATCTACATCTGGAACCTGCAACAATATGTTGTAATGTATCCACTGAGAGGAGTTTTCCTGTTCTAGGTTGTAGGCAGGGGTGGGGAACCAGTGACCCTTCAGGTATTACTAAACTACAATTCCCATAATCTCTGACCACTGGTCGTGCTGGCTGGAGCTGATGGGAGATGTAGTTCAGCAACATCTAAAGCAAATTAGGTCCCCCAGCCCTGCTAGGGTTTGGTGTGTTCGATCCAATCCAAAATAATAAAATATTTGTGAAGAGTCCTGTGCAGCTTATAGTGACCTGGGGCTACAGTGAACCCATTTGACTGTAGCAAATTCTAATGTAGAAGTCAGCTGGTGAGCATGAACTGTATCACCTCTACAGTTTGCTCTACTATCGTTTGAAGGTTCCTCTCATACAACAGCTTTTTCTTGCAATGGAGCTATTGAGGGGGGTACCTTCAGACGATGCAGCTGTTTGCCTCATGCATGTTGTAAATAAGATAGGTGTTGTGGACCTGCTGGATGCAGAGGAGTGGCAGGAAGCACCAACTGGGTACCCCCAGGGGAAGAAGTCTCAGAGCCCGAGGATTGTTGGTGGGATGACAGTGAGTGGTCACAGGGAGAAGACTAGGTGGAGGGGGTGTCACAAGCTGAAGAGGCAATAGGGTTTAGTGAGCAGGAAGAGGCTGTGGCAGTCCAGAAGCAGTCCAGAAGCAGAGGCAGAAGCAGAGGGGGACCAAGAGGCTGAGAGGAGACAGGCTGCTGAAGAAGCCAGGGGATCTCCCCCTCCTGCTGCAACCAGTTCCTCTCCCCTCTGATCTCCCACAATATGAAGAGGAATGAGGAGGGCGGAGCAAAGAGAGACAATGTTTGAGGTACTCAAGAAAGGGTTTGGAAAATGAAGGGGTAGCAAAGAGGCAAGTCTTGAGATCCTTGTCAAGGTCGCTTTGGAATTATATCCATGTCCCAATTCAGCCATGTTCCTGTGTACTTTATCTTCATGCTACTCCTTTTTCCACTTTGGAGCGCCGTGAACAAAGAACCACAGCCAAGCAGAGGTTGTCCGGGTTTAAACAAAGCAGGGTCTGAAGTCATAGTTTGGAGTTTGGCTCATACTCTGTTTTGTTTTGATCCTAATGGCCACAGTTTCTCACTTTGGATGTAACAGGAAACTATGGTTCACTAACCAGGGAATCTTCAAAGTGTGCTGAAGCAAAGTTTCAAGACCTGTGCGTACCTTAGCTTACTTAACCAAGCTATGTTCTGTCTGAACTTGGTCTTCCCACATAATTTTCTGGTTTTTCCAAAGGATGCCTCTGGAATGAAACTGAGAATAGTGTTTACACTTGTCTAACTGCTTAAGCAATAATGTTTAAAGACTGACCTTAGATGGGCAGCCCTTTCCACTGTATATATTTAAATATATTTTTTATGTATTTACACTACTTTTGTATCAGAGCCTCAAAATGGCTTACAGTAAGTGTTGCAATATAGGTAGTTTCTATCATAAATATACTGTATACCTTTATGTTCTATATAATATTTAATTCTTATAAATAAAGAAGAGGCTGTAGACAGGAATAATTATTTGTTGCTCTTAGTGCTATAGTCTTCAATCTTATTAGGAATGGGGGAGAAATATTATTCAATTTGCATTTAAAAGTGAATCTATCAAAGTCACACTTTCTGAAACTGAAACACAGAGTAGACCTTTGAAATCTGCAGCTATCCAAACTTTTTGGAGGCAGTTCTCCACTTAATTGGTGTTTACAAAAATGCATATATTAGGGGAAGGTTTCCATATAAAGGAATATATTCATGAAAATAATATTGAAAGATGAATTATTTTAGATAAAATTGCTTGCAAAATGTGTTTTTAAAGAAAATTTCACACTAAAATGCTGTTGAGTTTCCATGATTTTTAAAAAACTAACAGATCACACATATTGCTGCAGAAATGTGGAGACCTTTCCTTAAGATTGGAAAAATGAGAAACTGGGAGAACCAAAATTGACAGATCTTTCCATCCCTATCTAGGACCCATTGTCAACCGCACCAAGCTTCCCTGTGCCAACTATTTAGTCTTTATACAGTGCAAGAGGTGGAGGTGGGCAGAGAGGGGTTTTTTGCATTAAATTCAGGTAGTTTTGCTTGCAGCCTCAGGGCGAGTGAAAAAGGCAAGTTAAGGGCCTCTCCTTGGGGTGGTGAATGGCATTTCCTGTTTCAGGCCAACTTCCCTCTGGCAGATGGGCAGTTTCTGTGTGTGTGTCTGTGTGTTGAAGGTGGAGAGGAAGTCCCAGAACAGCGGGGCTGGGCTGGGCATGAAGAGCCTCTGTGGTCTGCAGGGCAGGTATGGAGGCAGCAAGGGAGCAGAGCAGAAAGTTATGGCAGCCACTGAGCATATGCAGAGCACAGGAGGAAGAAGGAGGGGTAAACAGAGAGAATGAGGGGTTTTACTGTTTCTTTCAATGGATACTCTTGAACTGAACTTCCGATCCAGTGTTGTTACTGCTGCCGCTCACGGTCAGCCCACTGAGGGCAGTGTTCTTGGCTAAATTAGTTCACTGACGTCAGCGGGTCTACTATTGAGTTGGATGTAAGCTGACTACAATGCATTGGGTTTTTTTTTATTGGTATTAATAGTATTAGTAAATCTAATAGTAGATTTGGCTCTTTACTGGATTTACTGGTGGTGGGGGGTTTAAGGCTGTTTTTAAAGATGTTTCTCTGAGTCTGTGCAGAATTTATAGCATAGGCCAGTGGTTTTCAACCAGTGTGCCACGGCACCCTCAGTACCTTGAATGATGGTCAAGTTTTTACCAGGTATCCCACAGGGGGACCGCAGAGAGAGTGTAGTTGTTCAAGGGAGCCGTGGACTCAGAGGTTGGAAACCTCTGTTCTAGTAGTTTGACTTTACCCCTGGAGGAGGCGCAGTCTGTTAGTCTCTTGAGACAGACAGATGCTAACAAGACCCCTGCCTTTCAATCAAATGATCATATTCAACAGATGGAGATAATAATACAATACAAAACAGAGAGATATACACAACCCAACACTCCTTGGTGCTCGGGCCAATGGATATGGCCAGAGTGTGCTTTTCTTCAGTTTGGCAGTCCCACAGTTGGTCAAGAACCAATTGTGTCTCTTGCTATGTGCATATGAGTCATTCCGTGGTGCAGATGCACCTGTCTGGGACTGAAATTTAAAGGTCAAACAATTTCCTGGGGTAATTTTCTTTTGTCAGTGGTGTCTTCTGCATGTAATTGAGTTCTTCATGAGCCATATTTACAGATCTTGATTTCCATGTGTTTTCGTCCTCAGGCTCCGTAATTTTATCTAGAAAACTTTTGAACTCCTTCCCAAGTAATTACGTTTGCCTGGAACAATGCACTGTTAATGAATCCTTGGATGCTCTATCCCTTTGGAGTCTGTTGAGTCACCTATTTTAGAAAAATCTGAGATGGAACATTTTGTTACAAGTGCAGTGATAATTTCAGGGCAAAAACATGTGGCCAGGTGTTTGGTTTTCTGTAGTGTGGTGTGTTTGGTTAGCAAATTTTGTTGTGGGATAAACATTTCATTGTCTTTGAAAGAAAAGGTTCTGTTCTTACATGTATAGTAATTAGGCTTTCAGATTGGAAGACTCATGTTCAGAACTTTGGGAGACCATGTTCAGATCCCTACCAGTAAATCACGTGCCAGTTACTATCTCTAATTCTAACCTATCTCACAGGGTGGTTGTGAATATAAAATGGGAGGGAGCAAATCATCCCCTCCAGCTTCTTAGAGGGAAGACAGGACATGCAGTTATTTTTTAAAGAACAAGAAGAAGGAAGATATAAACGAGGTGGAGATGGTCCAACCAGGTTGGCACCCAGGATGGAGGAGATCTGGTAACTAAATCCTATACAGAATGGTTGAAGACCTGGATGTTCCAGTAATCTGGCCACTACATTTTGGTCCAGCTGAAGTCATCTTCAAGGGCAGCCCCATGTAGAGTGCATTGCAATAATCCAATCTGAAAGTTATCAGTATGGTGGCCATACCTCTCTGGTGCCAACAGGGACCAGAGCTGAAAATAGGCCACCTGGCCTCAATTGACAATATTGTTTCTAATTCAGTTTCTCATTTTTGCCTTCTTAAGTTCAGGCCTCAACATTTCCACATCATTAAGGGGGGGGGGGGGAAAGTCCTCATGAAAATTTGCCAGCGGGTCCGTGAAAATTTCTCCTAATATACACATTTTTGCAAAGCAGTTTCCCCAAGTATGACGCATACTGAACTAGACGGACCGATGGTTTTTTTCAATATAAGGCAGCTTCCCCCTATCCCTGTCCAATCCACTTTAAGCTGCTATGCGTACACACTCAGAGAATACCATGAAATAATAAAGCAACAAACAAAAATGTGCTGATCACAAGCTATCAGTAATGATAGTGATGAAATAGGAGTTCTTTGTTGGCATAAATATCTGAAGGATTTAGTAAACTGTAGATAAGCACACTGTAGGTATGGGCAGAATGTTGGAAGGTTGAGATATTGCCTTTTTAATTGCAGAAAATTGGGAACAGTTGGTCATGAGCACTGGGAAAGGGAGTGGCATGATCTCGGATGAGCAATATTTTTCGACCATTGACATACAGGCTGTCATTGAAAGTGATGATGAATGAGATGGAGAGGAAACACTCAGCTGTCTCCTTGAAATTTCCTTATAGCTGCAAAGCATTTTGTCTTTTTGCCTTTCTACTACACTGCCAATTCTATATTGTAAGAAGGAAGTGGCTGCAGCAGACTCCTGTGTAGGATAGATGGAGCTGTCAGTTTTGGTTCTCTCTGTTTCTTATTTTTCCAATCTTAAATTCAATTCTCCATGTTTCTGCAGTAATTTGTTTGTTTTTAACAAAAAAATAAATAAATCAGGATTTTAGTACAAATTTCTCCTAATAACCTTTTTTTCAAAGCATTTTAAAAATGCATTTCTGGTACGTTGCTTTCATTTAATATTTTCATATATATGCCCAATTTATCACAATTTGGAGGAAGGATGGGATAGAAATGTAATAACTAATAATTTACCCTAGAATATTTTTGTAAACATTGTTTGGCTGGACAAGTGCATTGCAAACTTCAGAGAAGAGTGCATTTTGAGGGATTGGCTGGGTTCACTATTTTTCAGAAAGTGTGAATTTGGGAGATTCACCCTTTAATGTGAACTGAATCGAATTTCTCCCCTTACCTCCACCCCCTCACCCCAATACTATTGTGTGTGCTTTTTAAATGGAAGGCTTTTGTAAACAAACAAAAGACCTCAGTTTGGGGACAAAAAAAGTAAAGAAAATTTCTAGCAAAAATAAATAAAAAGAGTAAGTTAAAAGTGGAAGATGAATATGTTTTGACCATATAAATTGGAAATGTAAGTAAGTGAGGTTATTAACTATTAAATCTAAAAAAAGAGGTTGGCCAAATGTTCTTTCATTTCTCTTCTTTATTCACATGTCAGTAAGTGCTAGTTCAAATAAGGACAGTCAGCTGAAATCCTTAATCTATTATTGTATATATTGCAATGTCTCTGTCTTCCAGTGCTGAAGCATCGTTTGTTTGTTTGTTTGTTTGCCTGGCCTTGCTGGATGCATGAACTGTAACTCATAACTTTTGGTAAATTCCAAATGGAAAGGGTGTAATTGAGCAAAACATGTGTATCTTTGAAATGTAAAGGTCCCAGGATTAAATTAATGATTACAAAGAGTTCATCCCAAAAGAGACTTGAAACTAACTAGGCAGCTCGACATCAAATGGATTACAGACCAGAGTTCTGCCCCACATTGACAGCACCTCGGTGACAGATAACAGTTTTTGGCAGAGCCTCTGTGACATCCAATTAGTCTGGGACAATTAGTCTTTGCTGGATAAGACAGACACTTCCTCAGGTCAGGGAAGAAACCTAGAAACTGTTACGTAGGTCAGGGAGGGTTAACCTGTGGCCCATATCCAGCTCCCTAGTTTTGATTCCCTGAGCCTCCTAACAATTTTTGTGCTGTGTCATTGATTAAATATGTAGATACTATTATGTTAAGTGGTATATAAATGGCTAAACTAAATAAATCAAGGGGTGGTGGTATTTGGTAACTTGTTGCAGTCTAGACAACTGCAATACCTGAGCAGGTAGAGGGGAGTTTTTTAGCTGCATCACCATACTGGTGGGAGTAGATTGGTTCTACCCTCCTTGCCCAGAATGATCAATGGAAGAGTGTATGAGTATTAGAAAGCAACACTGAAAAAATGAAAGCAAAGCAGGAAGCAGCAACATAGAAACTCACGCATCTAACAGAATTTTCCTCTCCATTTACTTTCATTTTTTGGCATTCCCCCTCCCTCAAAAAAAGAGTAATGATGTGACAATGCTAAAATAACAGAACCACATAATGATATACCATTCATCTGAGCTATCCTTCCACCTTGATCAGTTCTGTGATAAGTGGTTCCAGAGCCATATGGTAAGATTGCCCCCAGTAGGGGAAGATGAAGAGCGTTTTTTTCCAGCAGGGGAGCATGGGAGATTGTTGGTTGGTTGGCGGGCATCCATCTATCTTGGGAGACAATGGAAGAGTGAAGCCAAACCTTTGGAGAGTTTCAGTGGCCATGGAGACCGATATGAGAGAGTGGGGCATATGAAGACGTCTGGCTGTGCTACTACAAATGCAACAAGACGTTTTTCATTGCACTCCTCCCAGCAGTCATTGCTCCTCCTCTGGTCACTACTTGTGGATACATGACCTGACTGTCTCCAGACACTGTGGTTTGTCTGCAAGGGATTCCCACAGGGCAGGGTTGATGTTGCCAGACTTCATATCACATTTGCAGACATTTGTAACAGATACAACGAGCCTGCTGCCTGACGAGCCTGCTCCCCAATAGCACCACACCCTTGGGGAAAAGATATACCGGTAGTCTCTGGTCCTCTGAAAATGGAGGTGGGCATAGTAGCCATTTCATTCCCTTCACATTACTGGATATGAGAGAGTGGATATTTAACAAAGAATACTTGCAGAAGGGATAGGGTAGGGAGGCTTATAGTTCAGTGAATGTAATCATAGTAACAAAAGTCAATAAGGAATAAAGGTGGGGAAGAGAAATATTGGTTTCAGCCATCCCCGTTTTTTTACAGTGTGACTTCACCTGCTTTGACAAGTGGCTCTCCAGAGGGTTGGCCATGGGTCAGTGTGGCTCTCGGCCCAAAAAAGACTTACTTACCCCTAACTTAGATGGTGTCTTTCTTCGTTAAGACAAGTCAGATCTGTCCACAAACAGTGCTTCAGGGAGCTATCCAAACTCCTCCACAAACCCAATGGGGCTTTATGGAGAAGTGAGACCATATATAGCCCTGCCATTCATGGCAGCTGGGAGGAAGGTGGGGGGCTAGCTTGGGCCTGGTGCAGTGTTGGGGGACATCATCCAACCCTTCCTCCTCTCCAGTCTCTGGATTTCCAAGGAATATCGGCCTAATAACACTATGCAATAACAGTTGCAGATGGCCAGGTCTCCACCTGGATCACTGCAAGATTCACTTGGGAAATGGTTGGGATACAGATGAAGCACAGATGTAGCCTGAAAGGGGTGACAGGTGTTTGAACTGAAGCTAGACTAGCTCTGGCTCATGCTTTACTTTAAAGTGAGGAAGCCAGGCTGATGGGATTTCTAAAAGGAACCATCCAGCTTGCCAAAGATTCCTCTCTGCCCAGGGTTGAGATAAACTTAGCTGGGCTGTAGATGAGCTCACTGTGCAGCTGTGTGAAATTCTGTTGCCATATGAAGAGACAGGGAGAGCCACAAAGAGAGACCCTTTTCCCACCACAGTGGTTTGTTATGTTGTTGCTTTATGGGCATGGTATCTGCTGAGCCTTTTCAAAACTCTGGGATTCATTTCCTTTTCGCCTCCCTTCAGCAAATTGATGAGATAAGCATGATTTCCTCACACAAGCAGCAGATTATTCCACTGTATCAGAACATTGGTTTACCTTTCCTTTTTTTTTGCAGAGAGGAAGTCCAGAATATACATCCTAGCACTTAGCTGTTTGTGGAGAGTGCTCAGTGGAAATATGCACGCCTCAGCGAGGCATAGAAGGAAGCTGTTGAGATTAGAACTGTCATTTTGAATGAGGGTATGGGAAATGGCCAGGCTGTTTGGAGCAGCACAGAAATATTACTTTATTATATTTGTTTGTTTGTTTCAACAATTTATAAATTGCTTGATTACAATCTGTAAATGGTGTACAGTACAAGTGAATCAATACAATGGAAGATAAAAATCCGAATTTGGTTAAATGGCCGGTGCTGCTGCTGCTGCTATGCTGGTTTTGTGATTTGTTAGCAGGTGTTAACTTTTTCAAATTTAATTATTTTAAAGTGTAAAACCCCACTTTCTCCATCACTCAAAGCAGCTTACAAATAAAAAGCAGCTTGCTTTGTCCCTAAGGCCTTTCAGTACTACTAGCAGGACTGGCCCATGACATCTTGGCTGTTGAGGAGAAACACAAAATGGCGGCTCTCCTGCCAGGGAAGAAGGGGTGAGTGAAGATCTCCAACCCTTGTTCCCCATGTAGGAGTCCAGCAGTGCCTCCTATTTTTCCAACAGGCAGCATTGGGGTAGGGCTGCTCAGGAAAAGGCAGATCTGGCCTCCAAGGAGCATGCCATACAGACCATTGCCACTGCAACAGTGGCGGCGGCAGTGGGTGATGCATTTCTTGGAGGCCGGATGTGCCATCCCTGTGGATCCTGCCACCTGTGTCAGTCGCCTCAACTTGCTACATGGGTGGCCTTGGCTACTAGCCGTGAAGGCTATGATCTGCCTCCACCGTTGGAGGCAACATGCCTCTCAAATACTAGTTGCTGGGAATCTCAGAAGGGGCAGAGTGCTGTCTTCCTTGTGGGCTTCCCATACACATTTGGATGCTAGACTAGATGGGTCCTTGGCCTGATCCAGCAGGGCTCTTGCTATTTTCACCAGAAAATCCATACACGTTCCAGAAAATTTTTCCACCCTCTGCATTAAGTTTCCCTGTTCAAGTCCTATGGAGAAGCAGCAAGAGTTGTTTTGAGCACTATACTCTTTCCAGAGCCTGTGCAAGTTCTTCAGCTGCCTGAGACAAAGGACAAGATGCTTCTTTTCTTACATTCCATGTTGAGAAGGCAACAAGACTGAGAGTGGTATTCACCAAATTTTTGTCATAGAGTTGGTATTTCAAGGGGTTAGCTCTATGCAGGGCCTGCATGCAGGACTTGCTGAAAGTCGGGGCAGAGTCTGTTGGTTGGTTCCTTCATCTGTTTATCAATATAGCAATCCAAAATAGCACCAGGCTGTGTGCGATATGCAACCCTTTAAAACTAGCAATGCTTCTTTATGCCTGTTAACTGCAAGGCTTCACAGCTATCCTTCAGTACTTAAAATAGTACTCTGGCCTTCAGCTAATTTAGAAATCTGCTAGTATCTCCCAATAGAAACTTTTCGGATAACTTAAGTGTCACTTGCAGGGTGGAGTGTAGACCAATCTAATCAGCTTCCTTTGTGTGAGGGATAGCATTTTTTGGATCATTAAAGTTTTTGTTTCAGGAAAATCATTGTATATATCAGAACGTGTTAACATATGAAATGCATTAGCACTTTGTTGGGTATTTGTAGAAAAGATGGCGATGCTTCATGGGGTCGGTTCTACCTCCATCTTAACTCTCTTTAAATATATGGTCATATGTTTAACTTTACAACCTAGTAGCAAGTGCAGCTTGTCACTCCTGTGCGTGTTAAATTTCTGCTTGATATTTGGCATGAGTTTTTGAAGATCTGTATTTAAACTCAGTGTTGTGCTCCATGTTAAGCTTTGTTACTGTGCATGTCAAGACACAGTGGATCTGTTGTTGCAGGCAGACGTTGATTGCATCTTTCCCCAATTTATCCTCCCACCACAGGCGTTAAAAGACTAGTAGGACATGTCTTAGGCTGCATTCAAACAGCACTTTCCTCCGTTTCCCCAGCATTTCATTACCTGATAATTTCTGCATTTTATGTGATCCTTCGTATGATATAAAATCCACTTCTAGGAAATTGGTGAAAAGTTAAAGTCCATTTCCATATTGATCACTTCCAGAAAAAGAAACAAAGAAATCCCTTTGCAACTCCCATTAACCCGAAAAATCACAGGGCTTTTGTTCTATGATTTTTCTGCTGTTTCCTTGCATCACACTGTGTGATTGAATTCAGGGCAGTATTCTGGCATACAGTTCTTCCCCGCTGCTTTCCTGCGAGAAACAGAAGGATGTCTGTGCAGAAAAGGTGGCAGCATGTCCAATGACTTCCACTGTTGTGTCACACCATGCCCACTGATGTGAATGATATTTGGAGTGAAGCGATAGTACAGTATTATCGATCCAAAAGCCACACGTTTGGATCTAGCGCGGCAAGTAACGAGCATATAAAAAATTAGAAACTAGGACGAAAGCATTATTACAATTATCAGGAAAATAGTGCAATAATCACCATGTCTGAATGCACCTGTATACTGGCTCAAGCAACTGACTCTCTCTAAGGACTGTGATGACTGGGGCTGGTGGAAGCTTGGGCATCCAGCAGCATCTGGAGCAGCCTGAGGTTCCCCACTACTGCTGCAGTAGAAGCCTGAGCAATCCTGTTCCAAATCTGCAGCACCCAAACCAAGCATCCGGGCGCCAATGTCCAGAATCTACAGAAACCCTTTTTATCCTTTGCCTGGAAAGGGAACAAAGTGTCCCTGAACATGCAGTGTACTTAAAGAGGTTCACATATCTCATGTAAAACATTTCAGTACTGTATGTTTTAGTTTATTTTTTGCCTTTATGAAAATTGGCTCATGAACGTTTGGATTTGTGCTGCCTGATTTTGGAACTCAGGACTATTTAGAGCGCAGAGATGTAGACAGTTGGGGGTGTTACGGGAACATCTAGTTTCCCTGCAGTCCCAGGGTTCAGGCAGTCAGCATTACAGAAGCTGTCAAAACACGACTTTTCATAATGTACTTCAGCTCTAAATCTGATGTGAAAACACCTTGGAGGGTGTGTGTGTGTGTGTTTGTTTTCCTCCAGATTTTTTTTTTGGGGGTGGGGTGGGGGAAACCCCTGCCAAAACTGAGGCCTATAGTTTCCATTCTCAAGTCACATGCCAAAAACTAATTTTTCTTCTTTCAAAACATAGAATTTTTCTCTACTGCGATCTTTCCATTTCCAAATATAGACGTGATTAGTTTTGAGTTGCACTTGCAAATGTTCAAAGGCTTCATCTGAGATTTGGACCCAGCAAAGTGCGTAACATATCTAACTCATGAACGAAAGAACAAGGACATTTGTAAGGAATAGGATTATTTTCTTAAATGGTAGCTGGTTCCCAACTTTCAGCCTCTGTTGAGCTTAGAAAAGATCCAAGAAAGAGGATGTTAGTAATATCAGTAAAAGGGGTTTATTTTTGGTGGGGAAGGGGCATGAATTTACCATATCACAGTTCACAAAGCATTTACTAGTGGTTTACCAACTGCAGAACTCAGCATCAGAATTCCAGAAGGGAGAGTGTTTTTTTGCCCCTCAAGTATCCTGGGAACTGTAGTTTAAGGGTGCTTGAAATTTTAGATCCACGAAGGGTAAACTACAGCTCCCAGGGAGCCACATGGTTTAAATGTGTATTACATGCCCTTTAAATGTATGGCATGTGTGACTGAAATAAATTACTTCTATCCAACTATTAATTTTGAGGGGGAGGGCGTGTTAGGAAGAACTGTCCAGTTCTGCTCTAGCTTAATGGCACAAGATCTCCATCTCTGTGTGGTAGGCTGCTCTATAAATTGTACTGGTGAAACTGAACTTTGTTATTAAAAGTATACAGGTTGTACTATGCTAACAGAGTGATGACATGGATTTAATGTGGAGACCATAGTTCAGTATTCCAGCACATGCTTTGCATTGGTAAATCCATGCAAAGTTAAAAAGAAGAAGAATTGGATGGAAGGTTATGGGAATGATCTTTGCTTGGAACCCAAGTGAGCTGCTGCCATTTATATTACTTTTAATTATGTTATTACACTTTTTTTCACCCAGCTTTCCTCTGAGGTGCTCAAAGTGGCATGCATTATTCTCTATCCTTCTATGCCCATTTTATCTTCACAGCAGCCCTATGAAGTAGGGTAGTCTGAGAAATGGTGACTCGCCCAGGGTCCACCTGTAGCTTTATGGTGAAGTGGGGAGCCTCAACCACCATGCCACACTGTCTCGCAGCTTATAATGTAGTGGAGAAGCTTGACCAAGTAGAATGCTGCTGAGCCGAATCCAGAGAACACAGACCAGAAAGCAATGCCCCTGTTGTATGCAAGTAAACTCCTTGCATACAACATTAATTTTTGCAAATGTGCTTATCAGACCAATTTATTCCTTCTGATCAAAAGTCTTGATTTCCATGTTGGAAACCCCCAGGAAAATCAGTCTCCAAATACGGTATGGCAGTGGTTCATGCTAGTCTTATGCCTCAGGGCATATTTGTGAAGTGAAGTGTTTCTCTGTGTGTTTTTGCAATGCACTCCCCTAGCAATGGAACAGATAGCTTTAGGTTGCATAGATTATTCCCCAGTAAGCTTTGGTGGGGGAAGCCCCCCCCCTCTGTTTTTTATTAACTTAATGAATTAACAGAATTCATTTATTCAGCTATTCAACAGCCTTTGGCTGAACTATCCTTTCCTGTTCAGCGTTGATTGCTTCGGGGTGGGGAGAAAGACACACACACACACACACACACACACACACACGGAGAGAGAGAATATTTCACAGAGCAATAAGCCGAGAACTTCGGCTTCATCAGTCATGCTGTGCACCAGCTAATTGCACACAGCCTGGTTGCTCCTCCCTGGGTACAAGTACATAAACAAGCCAGCTTCATGTGGCATCTAAACCTGGGATTGTGACCTGCTTCTCTCCTACAAGCCAGGATCATTAACTGTGTTTAAACCAAGGGTGCTTGTTGGCTTATGAATCCTGCTTTGTTAAAAGGAGAAACCAATCACGATTAGGGCTTTGGTTTAGTGCTGTGTCGAACTTTCTCCCACAGCTTTTTTCCCAAACCAATCATCAGTTAATGAGAAATGAATGAAATTGGATTTCAGCGAAATGCTAGGAATAACTTCTTGATGGTATTAGCTGTTTGACTGCCTGAAAAGTTGTTGGTTTCTCAATTATTAAAGGTTTGCAAGCAGAGGTGGTGCAGTCACCTCTATCAGAAGTCCTTTAATGGTTGACTTAATGCATTTGCAGGGGGTTGGACTAGATGAGGTCACTGTTAATTCTGTGGTTGTAGGACAAGAGTTGGGAGTAAAGGTGGAGGGGTAGTTATAATGCCATAGAAGTCAGAATCAGAATTCAAAATGACCTTAATAGTTTGAAGAACTGGGCCTAAGCCAGGCATAGGGAACCTTCGGCTCTCCAGATGTTTTGGCCTACAACTCCCATGATCCCTAGCTAACAGGACCAGTGGTCAGGGATGATGGGAATTGTAGTCCGAAACATCTGGAGAGCCGAAGGTTCCCTATGCCTGGCCTAAGCTAACAAAATGAATTTCAATAGGGACAAATGTAGGGTTCTGCACATAGGCAGGAAGAACGAAATATAAGATGGGAAGACAGGCACCTGGCTTACTAGCAGTACAAGTGAAAAGGATCTAGGGGTTTTGGTGGGCCACAAGCTTAACATGAGTCAACAGTGTGATGGAGCAGCAAAAAAGTGAATGCTATTCTAGGCTGCATCAACAGAAGTTTAGTGTCCAGATCAAGGGAAGTAATAGCACCACTCTATTCTGCCTTGGTCAGACCACATCTAGAATACTGGATAAAACACAATGACTGCCTATTAATACCTTTTCTGTATTTCTGTTGTACTTTCAATATTGTTATTGTGGGTCTTTGGATCGTAATAAAGGAAGTGTGAGTGTCCAATTCTGGCACTTTAAGACGGATGTTGACAAGCTAGAATGTGTGCAGAAGAGGGCAACCAAGATGATCAGAGGTCTGTCAACCAATCTTTATGAGGAGCGGTTGAAGGAGCTGGGGATATTTAGCCTGGAAAGGAGGAGAATGAAAGGAGATATGATAGCAATCTTCAAATATCTCAAGGGCTGTCACATGGAAGTGGGAACAATCATGTGTATTTTTCCTGCTCTGGAGGGTAAGTCTCTAACCAATGGCTTCAAGTTACAAGAAACATCAGGAAGAACTTTCTGACAGTAAGAGCTGTTCGACAGTGGAACAGTCTCCCTTGGGAGGTTGTGGACTCCCCTTCCTAGGAAGTTGGATGGCTGAGATTCCTATATTGGACTATATGACCCTTGGGTCCCTTCCAACTCTACGATGCTGTGAGGTTCTTGCTGTCCAACAAATGAGTTTGTAGGGGGGGAGAAAGGAAAAGAAAAGGGAATTATGGCAGGTAAACTTGACATGCTGTGACATTGCAAGGGTGATAACTATTACACCCACTTGCCCAAATGTCCTTATTGGTATAACATGGTCACCACCTCTAATGCTATCTATTGTGTGTGAAGAATTAATGAGTAGCTTTTTGCCAAATTCAGAGTACAAATTAGGTGTTAACAGAAGAAGAAAAAGGAAATGTGGAACATGACTGTTCTGTGCTTTAAAAAATCAGCCACAAGCAAATTATGTGAGGGCAGTCAATGTTTTAATAAGGGCACTGCTCCTTTTCCAGGAGGGTTTTTTCTTCTTAAAATGTGAACAGCACTTGTGTTCCTGGGTTTCAAGGTGGACACATGCAACTTTTCAGTTGCCATGGTGTTGTCAATTTCTCCCTCAGTGATACTGGTTAGTGATCTCAGACTTTTTTTTTCTTGGCAAATTAGCGCAGGTGATTTGTGGGCAGTTGTGCTGCATCTCAAGAAGCCTGCTTGATTAACTAAGTGAGGAAATGGGAAAGTTTAAAAGGACATCTAGTGTTCAGCTTTGATTGAAAAGGAGAGATTACATTAAAATGGATGCTGTTCACTTTGGTGTCTTCACTCTATTAATCACAGGAGATTAATGGTCTTGTGTCTTGGCTGGCTTCAATGTTGCCTTGAGTCAGTATTACCTGAAGTGAGGTTTAGTGCTTTTCACTTTGTTTTTAAACCGTCAGTCACATTCTGGAGATACGGTTTGGAATGTGGGGGTTTTGCCAGTGCTAATTTTCTAGAAAAAAGAAGTGCCCGAACTCACCTTGAACGCCTCCCTTGTTCTCTTATTATGACAATGGTGCCCACCTGAGAGGTGAGCTCCAGCTGGAAAAAAAAAGCCCTGGTTTATGAGCTGGCTCTTTGGGGGCGGGGAGAGCAGCCAGGTATACTTGTCCCAGGCCTTGGAGGGCTAAACTGGCTGGGGGGGGGGCCCTACCAGGGCCTGGCTATGAGGCAGAATAAATTGGCCAGGTATGGCCCACCAATTAGACTAAGTGAAGCAGGTTGCTTTGGCAGCAAGCTCCCCTGGGGTGGCACTGCCAGCGCTGTTGTACTCCTATGGCCTCATGGGCATAGCCATGGGGGGGCAGCTGCCTGCCCTAAATCAATACAAATCTGAGGTTCTGTCTCCTCCCAAGAACATTCTGCCCCCCCCAAAAAAGCCTGTCCCCCTAAGAAAAATCCGGGCTACACCCATGTGTGGTATGCTCACGGCCCGCTGCCGGGTACCCGCCATAGGAAGCAGTGACAATAGTTGGCCCACTGCTTCACTGGCAGCACCACTCCCCACACCATCATACCCCCCCCCCCGTTACAGGTGAGGGCTGCAACCACAGCCTTCTCCTGCTGCTCCTTGAACTTGGTGGCTGCTGTGACGCTCTGCTTTGCTTGCCCCTGGACTTCGATCCTTCATCCTTTTTCCCCTCTTTGGGCAGCCACTCAAAGCAAACCCTTTGATTTTAATGGGCGTAAACCAGTCATGTCTATTAATTTCAATGGGCCTACTTTGAGTAGGGCTATCATCAACTGGGGATGTCCCTTCCCTGAAACCCTGGAGTGCTGTTGTGAGCCAGGGTAGAGTGAGCTCAATGGATCCAGTTGTCGATGAGTAGCTTTCTATGTTCCTTTCTATGTTCCTAGGAATCAAAGATTCTGAGGTTCTGTTTTAGTTTGGAAGCCGGACTAAAATAACTGTTTACATTATGATTTGCTGTAGACTTTTAAATCATCACTTTCAGAGCTGTAATTTTATTTTCAAATCCCCTTTTTGGGGTTACATATTCCAGATTCTTGCCTGCTACCTCCTCTCATTGTGCTAGGATTATTTTTTATTTTTTTAAAAAAAGAACTCATAAACCACAAACTCTCAAGTAAATCTCATCAAAAAACATGTTCCCAGAAGGATTAGCACTTTGTCTTACGTGGTGGAAGAAATGAGGGTTATGAAAGGGTTTTTTTTGGTGTGTGTTTTACGAGCATAAGGAGCAGAAGTGCTTTAATTATACAGAATATCACAACTGCATCTGGAAACATGTCAGGACAGAATAATAAAATATCTATAGGTTAGCTGAACTGTATGTGTTACTGTGAAATATTTGTAACTTTCAAAAGGTGAGGCAGACTGAGTCATCCTTCAATAACATTTTGTCTGGATGAATTAAAAAAATATATAAATCTCTGTTATAAAAACCCAAAAGCATGTTCATCCCTTAAGAAGGCAATCACAAGGCTTCAGTCTCAACGTAGCTGGGAATATGGTGATGAGGTTTCCTATGTGTCTACTTCCAGGTGCATATCCCATGGCCTCTGCTCTCTGTTCCTTGGATTTGGCATCCCTTCCGTTAAAGCAGGGGTCAGCAAACTTTTTTCAGCAGGGGGCCGGTCCACTGTCCCTCAGACCTTGTGGGGGGGCTGGACTATATTTTGAAAAAAAATATATGAACAAATTCCTATGCCCCACAAATAACCCAGAGATGCATTTTAAATAAAAGCACACATTCTACTCATGTAAAAACACCAGGCAGGCCCCACAAACAACCCAGAGATGCATTTTAAATAAAAGCACACATTCTACTCATGTAAAAACACGCTGATTCCTGGGCCGTCTGCGGGCCACATTTAGAAGGCGATTGGGTCACATCCCCCCCCCCGGGCTTTAGTTTGGGGACCCCTGCATTAAAGGGCTGCTTCAAATACAGCAGGGATGTGGGCAACCTATGGCCTTCCAGATGTTGTTAAACTACAACTCCCATCAGCCCGAGTGTGCATTTCACCATGACTAATTGTCAGGGATGATGGCAATTGTAGTCCAGCAACCTCTAGAGGGTTCCCGTCCAGTCCTGCTTTAAAGTGCTCAAAACTTCTGAGTACTCTCTTTCAGACCAAGAATTGGAGGCAGTTGAGGATAAGGACTCTGGGTGGGAGGAGGGGGAATCCATGTTATGATTGGGTGGGACAGTGGATTTTGGGAGCAGGGGGCAATGCTGACTCTTTAAGTCTCCATTTGACTGAATCTGCTCCTGGGTCTGTCTCAGGGAAGGAACAAAAAAATGACAAGAGGATTATGTACATCCTTTCCATAGGAGCTAAGAGAAAAATCTGTGAGTGTGGTAGTGACACAGGGATTTTATGGCTTGCTTCAAGACTCCCTCTGAGATGGGTTATTGGTAAACAAAAATATTGCACTATCTTAAGGTCTCACCTGGCTGGTATTTTTGTGTTTGTGTTTGTGTGTGCATTTTGCAACATGTCGATAATAATGCATTAGTGGTGAATTTATACTCGACTATCCACACTCTGTTCCATTTTGTTCGTTGTTCAGTGGTGGTTATTTTCATCTGGGAGGGTGGGACTCTTGCAGTATATATAGCGCAGTGTGTGCAGGGCAAACATGCACACCTGGAACATGTATGGCATGAAAAGTTACAGAATTTCAGCAGGAAAATATAGGACATGCACTGTCCAGAAACAAAGCAGTATCTCTGCCCTTAAGCTTTTGCAGACAGACACAATACCGATGCATACAAGTGCTCCAATATCATCAGGAGCACAAATAATCAGGAATGTGCTTCTAAGTTCCTTCTGGAAATTAGCTAGTAAGGATGCTTTAGAAACTGCCCACAGCTTGCGCCTGAGCCAGTATCAGCCCTGCTATTGATGGAAAGTGATAGTAATCCAGATATTCTTCATATCAAGTTAGTGGCATTTTTATTGGTTGCTGCATAGGTTGAAATCTGAGCTAAATGGAAAACAGGAGCTGGGCTTATGTTGAGCAATTGGTTAACTAGAGTCTGGGAAATAGTGTCATTGGAGCTTCTCACGCATCACAGTAGGTTGGTAAGGGGTCAAACTGAAAAGGACAGATTTGAGGCAATGTGGTTCTTACTTATCTTCTAGATTAATAAATGTGTTGCCTCTATTAAACCTCCAGTAACACATGTTACTTTCGGGGTGTGTGTGTGTGTGTTGTATTTTGCTGCCAGGGCTGGTCCAGCCATTAGGTGGGGTGAAGCCAACCTCAGGTGGCATCCCGCTGTCAATTTCTGGCAAGATCTCAGCAAGATTTCACCAGAAATCAGCACCAGTGTTCGCACTGCTTCTCTGGAGGCGGCAGAGGCAATAGTGGCAGTTCAGCTTGGTACTTCTTGCTTCACCTCAAGCAGCAAAACGGGACATACTGCCCCACCCGCTGCAACCATTTATTGAACAATGTAATGGTCTTACACTGGAATGACTGTGCTTCACTTTTTGTTTGGTTGCCATTGTATGTTTATTAAAATCAAAATGAAAAACCATATCTTTTAAAAAAAAAAAGAAAGAATAAAAGGTATGGCTGGTGGAGCCCTTACTCAAGCTTTGCTTCCCATTGCTTAGCATTGAGCGTTAACACATGAGTAGGAGCTCTGTATAGTTTGCATGGTGTGCATTGGTGACCATAGTTTGCTTCCTTGCTTTTGAGCTTGGTAGAATAAAATAAGAAACCCACAGAGAGAGTTCTTTTTCTAAGCCGTGTCCCCCCACTGCTGCTGCCGCTGCCAAATTCTGCATATCTTTTCCATGCTCCCAGCAAATAACTGGCTTTGCCTTCCCAGAAAATATCTGTGCCATTTGCCTTTCCAAAACATGCAGGCTTTCATAGTAACGAAAGATCACACACTACTGATCGTTAGGCTATTTGTAAATAAGCAAGTGTGCCGCTTGCAGCTTTATTCTGCTTTTCTGCCCTTTTTTGGTTCTCCCATTGGTGTCACGGCTGAAATGTAGCTTGCGTGAGATTTAATCTCTATGCTTTTTCCCCTTGCAAATGCACTCGTCCCAGCAAAAGAACGCATCAGGCTACACCTATTCTGTGCTGTTTAGTATGAAATAAATCTTGCAAAAGAATTCTGACTTTCCCCACTTCCAGACAGGTAAGATTATCTCTAGCAAGGGCTGTCCCTCTTCTCTTGGCAGATGCAAGCAAAATCCAATGAAAAGTGATCTGCCCTGCTCTCGTTGTCCCTAATAAATTAAATTAGGTACAAGTATTTCAATAAACATAGGATTATGTAAAGGAGTTAATGAAGCCTCTCTAGACATCTTGTATCTGATTTTTTTCCCCCACCCTGCCTGCTTTACTTGCCTTTCCAGCAGCAAATTCCATTCCAGTTCTGCTTTAGTGAGCTTCTCAGGATGGACCCTTTGCATGGGGTTCAGGTCCACCCTGCACTACCCCCACTCCAGGGCAGTGAGAATGGAAATGTGGGTTGCAAATATCCCAGCAGTAGCCATAGAGAGGGTGTTGATGAACTGCGGCTCCTTTCTTCTCTAGCGTGCATGGTTGATGGCCAGAGAGATTGTGAGCTGCAGATTAACAATATCCGGAGTGTCGAAGGTTCCATACACCTTTTTTTATTTGCTGCATTTGGAGTCCTCTTTCTGCCTAGCAGTCCCCCTCTCCCTTTTATCACCACAAGAGTCCTGTGCAGTAGGTTAAACTAGAAGTTGGTGACTGGCCCAAGGTTATCAAGGGAGCTTCATGGCTGACTGAGGATTTGAACCACATTCTCTCGGTTTGTAATCTGGCGCAGTGCCGGATTTAGGTATAAGCTAAACAAGCTATAGCTTAGGGCTCCACTCTCTTGGGGGCCCTCCAAAAACAATTACTTTCATAAAATACATATTTTGTTATGTGCAAATGGCTTTAGATACCTATTAGGTCCATAAATTACTACAGGTGAAACTCGAAAAATTAGAATATCGTGGAAAGGTTCATTTCTTTCAGTAATTCAACTTAAAAGGTGAAACTAATATATAAGATAGACTCATGACATGCAAAACGAGATATCTCAAGCCTTTATTTGTTATAATTGTGATGATTGTGGCGTAAAGCTGATGAGAACCCCAAATTAACAATTTCAGCTTTGGGGTTTTCATCAGCTGTGCACCATAATCATCACAATTATAACAAACAAAGGCTTGACATATCTCGCTTTGCATGTCATGAGTCCATCTCATTTATTAAGCTCCAGTAGCTAATGAAAACAATTGTTTACATAAATGGACTTTTCCACGATATTCTAATTTTTCAAGTTTCACCTGTATATAGCATATATTCAACACAAAAAACAGTGACAATTTGTTGTTGACAAAGGACAGCTGGACATATAAAGGGCCCCATTACCTTCAGTAGCTCATCAAACCTAAATCTGGCCCTGGTCTGATGGCTTCTTTTTATTCATAATCATAGAATCATAGAGTTGGAAGATACCCCAAGGTTCATCTAGTCCAAACCCCTGCAATGCAGGAATCTCAACCAGACAACACATGACAGATGGCCATCTGGCCTCCGTTTAAAAATCTCCAAGGAAGGAAGAGTCTACCACCTTTCCTGGGAGTCTGTTCCACTGTCAAACAGGTCTTACTGTCAGAAACTTATTCCTGTTGTTTATTCAGAATCTCCCTTCTTGTAACTTGCAGGAGCATCACGCTGTTGACTCATGTTAAGCTTGATTCATGTTAAGGGGTCTTCTAAGACCCTCTATGTCCTTTTCACATGTACAACTAGCAAGCCAGGTATCCCCCATCTTACATTTGTATAGCTGGTTCTTCCTGCCTAAGTGTAGAATCTGACACACACACACACACACACACACACACACACACACAGTATATATAATACATGTTTATAGAAAAAGAAAATAAAAGAGCATTAACATCTAATTATAACATCTAATCGTCACATATTGATAATTGATTTTATTATTTTATTCTATTGTTTTATTCTTCACCCTCAGGTCCCAGGGTTGTTGTTGTTCAGTCGTTCAGTCGTGTCCGACTCTTCGTGACCCCATGGACCAGAGCACGCCAGGCACGCCTATCCTTCACTGCCTCCCGCAGTTTGGCCAAACTCATGTTAGTAGCTTCGAGAATACTGTCCAACCATCTCATCCTTTGTCGTCCCCTTCTCCTTGTGCCCTCCATCTTTCCCAACATCAGGGTCTTTTCCAGGGAGTCTTCTCTTCTCATGAGGTGGCCAAAGTACTGGAGCCTCAACTTCAGGATCTGTCCTTCTAGTGAGCACTCAGGGCCGATTTCCTTGAGAATGGATAGGTTTGATCTTCTTGCAGTCCATGGGACTCTCAAGAGTCTCCTCCAGCACCATAATTCAAAAGCATCAATTCTTCGGCGATCAGCCTTCTTTATGGTCCAGCTCTCACTTCCGTACATTACTACTGGGAAAACCATAGCTTTAACTATACGGACCTTTGTTGGCAAGGTGATGTCTTTGCTTTTTAAGATGCTGTCTAGGTTTGTCATTGCTTTTCTCCCAAGAAGCAGGCGTCTTCTAATTTCGTGACTGCTGTCACCATCTGCAGTGATCATGGAACCCAAGAAAGTGAAATCTCTCACTGCCTCCATTTCTTCCCCTTCTATTTGCCAGGAGGTGATGGGACCAGTGGCCATGATCTTAGTTTTTTTGATGTTGAGCTTCAGACCATATTTTGCGCTTTCCTCTTTCACCCTCATTAAAAGGTTCTTCAATTCCTCCTCACTTTCTGCCATCAAGGTTGTATCATCAGCATATCTGAGGTTGTTGATATTTTTTCCGGCAATCTTAATTCCGGTTTGGGATTCATCCAGCCCAGCCTAGGTCCCAGGGTAGGTTACAATAATTTAAAATCCAACATTAAAACAGTTTAAAAACATATAGTTACAGAATACAATTGCACCACATAACATTGCCTCTTTCTATAGCCCCCACACCTCACCAAATAACAAAGGTTCTCTGGGCCACTCAGAAAGCAGAAACATTTTTTTTAAAGGATATTTGAACAGTACAAATGATAACAGATTAATTACAAGCAAAACTGCAGGAAAATTAAAAGAGGATTTGAAACTCAGTTTGTAACATTGTTGCCAGGCATTGTTGTATCGGATGCCATGGACTTGAGTCCACAAAATCTGATGCCAGGAGAAATGGGTTAGTGGAAGTCCATAAGCTGCAACCTGACTCTTCAGTGTTTTTGCCAGACCAGGGAGAATTCATGTATGCCCCTGAGAACAAAGAGTCTCCCATTGATAATTGCCTCTCCTCTTACTAGTGTAACTGCTTGCATATTGCCCCAAGGGAGGAGATGCATTCCTCCAGAAGAGGGCAAGAGTCTTGGAAAAAGAAAAAGCCTATGCCAATTTTCATCTACCTTTGCAAATATACAAATACACACTGCAGTGGAACTCTGTTCCCCAGATGCTTTTGCTTATTTCATTTGTGAATTGCTTCTCCCAAGGAAGCAGTTTACACTTAAAAAAGATGCACATATATGTGGAACATTTGCACATATAAAAGCAAGTATACATATAAAACAATTGAAGACAACAACACATTTATAACATCAATTCAAAGCTTCAAAGCTACATGACCCTCCCAGCTCGATGTTTCTGTGATCTATGATAGCAGAAGATAACGGATGCCAGATTTTTAAAAATCTCCACTTATAAAAGGCTTGTTGAAAGAGAAACATGTATTCAACAATGACCTGACCGACAACAGGGAGGTTCTTGCATATATTCATCCGATACCATTTCATCTCCAGTGGAGTTAAGCGTGCAGTTATTTGGGACTGGTCACCCCACACCGATAGCCATTTATTATGTTTTCACAATGCAACTTGCCTGATAATTTCCACATTTTATGTAATCCTTCACATGATGTAAAAGCCACTTCTGGAAAACTGGTGGAAATTTTGAACTCATTTCATTGTTTTCTGCTTCCAGAAACTCACAACTCCTTTTACATTGAAAATTGTGGGAGTTTTGCATTGTAATTTCCTGTGATTATATTTGGGTCACTATTCTTACCTACAGTTCCTTTCCACTATTTAAAATGTAGAGCAACATGGCAGTATGTTTTTTAAAAAGCCATAGTTCCATAATGCTGAAAGAAGGCTGATCGCTGAAGAATCATGCTTTTGAATTATGGTGCTGGAGGAGACTCTTGAGAGTCCCATGGACTGCAAGAAGATCAAAACTATCCATTCTTAAGGAAATCAGCTCTGAGTGCTCACTTATAGGACAGATCCTGAAGCTGAGGCTCCAGTACTTTGGCCACCTCATGAGAAGAGAAGATTCCCTGGAAAAGACCCTGATGTTAGGAAAGATGGAGGGCACAAGGAGAAGGGGACGACAGAGGACGAGATGGTTGGACAGTGTTCTCGAAGCTACCAACATGAGTCTGACCAAACTGTGGGAGGCAGTGGAAGATAGGAGTGCCTGGCGTGCTCTGGTCCATGGGGTCACAAAGAGTTGGACACGACTAAACAACAACAACAACAACAAAATGCAGTATAACAGCAACCTTAGAGTCTGGGATAGAAATGCTAGCATTATAACCAGAGGTGTAACTTGGCTCCCTTGTACCCTTGACTAGGAATTGTTGGTCACCCAGAGTGGCAGAGGAGCAGCCTGGGGAGTGGATGGGTGGGCAAGCTCCTAGCCAGAGTGGAAAGGGGTGATTCTTGCATCTCCCTGGGCCCCGGGCCCTTGGCCCCCTGATTATAACCAAGAAAACTAATACAATGATCTCCACACCTGAATGCTCTCTCTGTTTGCCAAGAACATCTATTTCAGCCAACCAGAATTAGCTCTCCATCTCATAGTCCTATGATGGCTCTAGCAGGTGACTCCATAAGTTTGTATTTAGATAAGCTATAATTAATGTGGACTTTCAGCTGCCTTTAGTTGGTTTCATCTGCTAGCAATGAAGAACACGAGCTTTTAAAAATAACAGGAGGTGAACAGGAAAAAATGACTCGGTCAGGTTGTTCTTATTTAATCTAATGTGCTCTTAAGGAGAAAAGTAGGACAACTTTTATCTAGATTCCATACACAAAGCTGAAAATTTGGGTTGATTTGTCTGGGGCATATTCCTTGGTAATCAAAACTCTACCTTCACATAGGGTTGGCTCCACCCTGTCTGCATCTGACGTGTATAACTGTTCTAATTTAGAAACTTAATCTGAGGCTGGGTTATTGCAGTAATTTGAAGAGACTAATGCCACAGCTACACCCTTTTGGTGATGGATACCGTTAGCTGCTGTCGTATAAATGGAAGCATATTGCTGTCTTGTATTAATGACCTCTCTTATTTTTTTAAATTTAAGTTCATATACATTGATTTATTCTAACAGAAAGGGAAAGTAATCTCACTTCACCATTGTGAGCTCTTCTGTAAAGCTGAAAAATCGCTTATTTGTTTATATTAAATTTCTATACCACCTTTCATCCAAGGATTGTGGGGCAGTTTTACAGACACATAATTTATGTAGCAAATGGAGGAGGTGGCATGTTAACACCTTTAACTTGGTGGGCTGAAATTTGAACACAGTGATGGGATCTGAAATGGTAGTGACTGACTGGGAACGAGACCTTGCTTCGGGTTGTGGTGGACAGCTCAGTAAAAAAGATTAATTCTGTGCCGGGGTTATTAGGGAAGGGACTTAAAATAAAACTTTCACTATCACACTTGAAGTACTGTAGACAGTTCTAGTCACCTCACCTGAAAATGAATATTGAAGAGCTGAAAATGGTTCCAGGGGATGGAGCAACCTTTCTATTTAATTTTGTTTATTTAACAAAATTTATATTCTGCTTTCTAGAACAAAAGATCTGTAAGTGCTTAACAAGAGATAGTCTAAAAATATTCACTTAACGAAATGATTGGTGCTGAAGTTCTGAATCCAGTAATTCACATGGTTTTAGAAA
The DNA here is from genome assembly GCF_009819535.1 of Lacerta agilis. NCBI lineage: Eukaryota > Metazoa > Chordata > Lepidosauria > Squamata > Lacertidae > Lacerta > Lacerta agilis. Next base: position 23,639,623 of record NC_046331.1, read on the forward strand.
AGTGTAGAGACACCTTGGCTGAGCTACAGAAGGACAAGTTTGGCATGCTATGTGGACCAAGCCTCCTTTTCACTCTACCTCAGCAAGCTGCAGAGAATTACACCTCTTCCTCATTGGTGAGGATGCCAGATGTAGTCACTTTTGGTGGGACTACATCAAGGTACAAAAACTGTGGGCTATGGTATTCCATGAAATTGGTGCAATCACAAGCCCTCCTTCATATAGTTGAGGAGGAAGAGGTGGGTTTGTACTGTAAAGAGATGAATATTCATTTGCTTATGGTGGCACAAGTGACTTTGATCCAGTTTTGGAGGAATCTAGCAGAAGCCATTCTAACTTACTAAGGTATGGGAAATTGCTTTTTAAGGAAAACCAGCTCATAGACTTAGGGTTTAAAGAGGTCAAAATAAAGAGACACATTTGCTTTTGTTTTTTATAGTTTTATAGTTTATGTTAAGGATAAAGAACACAGGTCACCTTCTTCAGTTTTCCGATGGATATGGTTGCTTTAATTGTTCAATTCAATTATTAAACACTTTCCAAAAATTCTTTATAGAAATGCATTTCTGTTTATTCTCTTTCCTACAGAATAAAGGGATAATTTTATATTAATATTAATATGCATGTGTTTTGTACTTTGTGACTAACACTTGTCTCCTTTTTTAAAGGTACTGTTTCTGTATTTCATTGCACTGGAAAATGTGTACATTGTTTTGTTTTATATTTTCCTTTCATTTTGGCATTTTGTGTTTCATTTTTCGTGTTGAACTGATAGAAATTGTACTGATTTGTATTCTCTGTTTCTGTCATTAAAACCAATTAAAACGATAATGAAAATAGTTTTAAATACAATTTAAAAAAAAAAGAAGTCTCATTAAAGATCAGAAATGTAAAATCTGATTCCTGATTTTAAAACCACATATACATACTAAAATCATGTTTCCTGAGAGGAAATATTACAACATTTTGGGCTTTTTACTTTAGAGAAAATGATGGTAAGAGAGAACGTCCACCCTAGACATTAAGTTCAAGTCCTTTGAAGAGGCAGCAGGAGTTGACACTCTTTCCAGGGTCGGTGCAAGTTCTTCAGCTGCCTGAGACGAAGGACAAGATTGTGCTTTTCCTACATTCCAGGCAACCAGATGGAGGGTGGTATTCAGCAAATTTTTGTCAAAGTAGATATTAATTTAAATTGGTCTATTTCAGGCAAAAATTAGTAGAAAACCACCCTTGTAGTATTCAACCAAGGCAGTGGAACAGTTTCCTCTACAGGACAGTGAGGGCAGCAATCTATCTTAGTGGGCACATGACAGGCTGTGGGGCACATAATCTAATCCCTACTCCTCAGCACCCCATACCTCACACTCATGTTGTCTAATGATAGGGTCAGCTCTGGCTCTTTTGGGATTTCTACTCATTCCAATAGGTCTTATGTGGAAGGGAACTTTTTGAAGGTTGGTGCCCTTGGAGACATTCAAAAGTAGCTGCCTTTTTCAGTTGTGCAACAAGCTCTGGTGCTGTGTATTAACCTCTCCAGACTTAAGTTGCATTCATTCTAATTATGAATAATAATAAAAATATTCTATAATCCTATAAACCTCCTATTACATAACCTCAGCCTTAGTGTGAAAACCAATAGCCTTGGCTCTGTTGGATGGCACATTTGGAATCTCAGGCTGTTTATACTGCACTAATCACAGTTTGATAAACTAAAGGTAACCCTGCACTGATCTAGTTTTCAATTTTGCGTGTTGTCTATGTGTTTGTATTTGTTTGTTTGTAACAGTGTTGTGTTTTGTTCTATAAGACTGTTTTCCCACCCAAAGGCCTTCAGCAGCTTGGGCTACCTCTACCTAATAACACCCTTTTGTGTCTCATTCAACGTTTTTCTCATCTGTGCTAAACCGATAACTCCCTTTAGTTATCTAAGGGTAACTATGGAGAGAGGCCCTTAGATCAGTGGTAGAATGTCTGTTTGGCATGCATAAGGTTCCTGGTTCAATCCCAGGCACCTCCACATGGGGCTGAGAATGTCTCCTGCCTGAAACCCTGGAGAGCTGCTGATAATCAGCGTAGACAATACTGAGCTGGATGGGCCAGTAGTCTGACTCAAGATAAGGCTGTTTCCTATGCTTACCACAAGATTTTTAGTTAGTGTGGAGCTAGTGTCTAGCCATGTTTGAGTTTCTCATTCAGAGGCAGAGATATATCAGTATCCAATTTCCATATTTCCCCAGTAATTTATGTATGTTGAATGGCAGGTGCACTAATTTGTAGATGTGGAAATAGCCACCCAATTTAACACCCTTGTATAGTAATTGTGTGACTTAGGCTGCAGTCTGTCCACTGACCTGGAAATAAGTCCTATTGAACTCAACAAGACTTACTTCTGAGTAGATATGTATAAAATTGTACTGTCAGTTGGTCTTCCATGTATGGATGTGTTTGTGTGTATAACTGGCACACACACTTATATATACTGATGACTATTACTTTCCAGTAGGAATCAGGATTATTTCTTTTCTCCCTCTGTTCTTCCAGCCCCCTGCTAAGTGCTTGATGGAGGAACAAAACTCACATTTTTGGCATATGCTCCCCCCTACCCCCCCCTAAATATTATGCAATAAAAGGCAATGGATGGAATAAAAAAGGAAACAGATGCATTAGCAATAGGTGATGATTGGTTTATTGTTTTGGCAACGCTTGAGTATTTCGTGGGAGGAAGCTGTGAATTTTATGGTCTGATCCCAGTAGAAGACCACATGCAAAAACAAGCCGTTCTCTTTAACACAGGATATTTCCAACATATTTCAAGTAGGGGCAGTTCTGCCTCACTAAGCTTTTGGAATTCCTTTGATAATACTGCTGAGCTTGGCAGGTGCAAGCAGTCAACTCACCTTGTAGGAGTTAAAACTTGAGATGAACCTCTCTGCTCCTGTTAGTTGCCCCTGGGACTCAGGAAAGGAGAAGGGGCATTGGGATGTCAACTCTTGTAGAGGGAAGGAAAGAGCAGGGGTAGGCCAAATGTATTCAGGTACATTTATTAAAAAGGTGATGGTGTATTGCCAAAGGCAGAGAAGATTTGAAGTTTTGAAGGGCTGTTTCTGTCCATTTTACAAGAATTGCTGCTTTGTTCTGTCCCTTGCAGCTCATGCAGACTGGTAGGGTGAAGCCAGCTTAGACTTCAGAGGAGCTGGGTGGGCACCATACTGGGTTTTGTTGTCCAAAATAGAAGCACCAGAAGCTGCCTTAGTCAGACCATTAGCTTATCTAGCTGAGTATTGTCTATGCTGGCCATTGGAAAGCAATAGTCATGTGTACATATATGTATCACACATACAGGAAATGCCAACCACAGCATGGATTTAAGCACTATGATGCCACTTTAAACAGCCATGGCTTCTCCCAAAGAATTCTGGGGACTGTAGTTTGTTAAGGGTGCTGCCAGTTATTAGGAAGGCCCCCTGTTCCCTGCATAGAACGACAGTTCCCAAAATTCCCTGGAAAGAGGAATTGATTGGTAAACCACACTAGGAATTGGAGCACTGGCGGGGGGGGGGGGGTTGCCACTTAAATCATGTTGATTACCATAGGTCTGGAAACTGGATATTGATTAATCTCTGCCTTGGAATGAAAACCTCAGACGTGTGCTCCACACTAGCTAGAAACCCTTGAGTGGACATGGAAAATGGTCTTTTACTGAGCCAAACCATTAGCTCATCTTGCCTACACTGTTTGGTAGCAGGTTTCTGTGATTTCAACGAGTGGACTTTACCAGAGCTTTCTTAGGATGCCTGGGACTGGACCAGGTTCCTTCCCCTAGTTACGCAACTTGACCCGGAGATTATTTTTGCTCATAGTGGGGCATATAGAGTGGGGCTAGCAATTGTGTACCTGACAAAGACCCTGCCTTGTAAGAGGTCCACTGCCAACCCACAGAGCCACCAGCTGCTGCTACTTTGCCTGCCCTCTTTGAATGAGCCAGCAGTGATGGTAGGAAAAAGAAGGAGCAGCAAATGAGCATTTGCTGCTGTTTTCCCTCTGGATGGCCCTGCAGATCCAGCACAGAGGAACATAAGAAGTGAAGGGGCAGCTGCAGCTACAGCGAGGGGGTAGAAACTCGGAGGAATAAAGGGTTGCTCTCATATGGGCATGAAGAATGTTGAAGCATGTTTTAATCTGTTTTTTAAATGTGTTTCTGACTTCGTTTTTTTGAGTGTTTTAAAGAGTTGGCTATACTAATAATTTTATTGCTTTGTTCTCTTTGTAAACCACTTTGAGCTTGCTTTTACAATTCAACAGTGTATAAATTTTATGAAATAAATGTGGTTGAAAGAAAGATACCCACAAACTGTCGTTCTCACACACCCCACACACATACATGGGCATAGCCAGGGGGCAGGGGGGGCAGCTGACCCCCCCATCAAGTAAATAAATAAAAATACTTAGCTAACTGACCAATCGTGTCTCAGATAGCTCAGTTCTTTTCCCCCAACATAAATCTTGCCCCACCCCAACATAAATCCTGGCTGTGCCCATAAATCCTGGCTACCTAGGACTTTATCCACGCAAGGCACAAGCTATGCACTTGTAACAGATCATAGCTCACACTTTGCTTGGAGAAAGTCCTTGGTTCAATCCCTGATGTGCCCAGGTAGGAAAGGCTCGCTACCTGAAGCTCGAGAGAGCTCCTAAAAATAGAGGACTAAATGGATGAGGCATAGCGCAGCTTCCTAAGTGCCTATGTCATTTTGTGTTCTCTTGTCACAAGACATGGGAAACTGCTTATAGGGGGTGGGGGAGCTCCAGATGTGCAAAGTATTTTATCCCATTCTGAGCTCAATATCTCTGTATATTCTTCTTGTCATCCTCATGTGAGCCAATGTGCTGTAGCAATTGCAGAGCCAGCCAAGAAGATCAAGAAAGAGTACATGCCTCCAGTTAACCATGAATATCACCAGTCGCACGCTGTCAGCCTAACCTACCCTGCAGGGATGTTGTAAAGAAAATAAGGGGGGGCTTGCTTTTGTACTTACCATTCTGACCTCAGTGGAGGGAGGGAGGGTTGTGAATGCAATTTGGATGTAATCATTTGCTGTTAATATTTGTTCTTAATAAATAATGCATTGACCAAGCACATTTTGTGGTTGAACAGATTTCTAAGAGATCTCTACCTGACCCAAGGGAAGAGGTGAGAATCTGCCCAAAATGTGGAACTGGGGTGAAGGGTGGGGAGATTGTGTGAAACAAACCATACGACATAGCTTTGTATTTATTGTGGCAGAAAAGCAAAGTGGGAGAAGTAAATGTTTTCAGACTAGATGGGGCTGGCAGGTCTCCCTGTGCCCCTGCAAGCGATGGTGGCGGAGATTGTCTGGGGCCAGTGACTCAGCAGAAGGTCCAGAATTCTAGGAGTATCTAAGGCTAAATTACGGTAACCATATGACTTCCACCCAGAGTTGCCACAGAACTGCCCGTTCTAAACAAGCTTGTCCCTGAAGAGGCAAAAATATAAACCGCTCACAAGGCCAGTTTCAACACAATGCTTTTCCACCCTAGGAGTTGCTTTTGGACATAAGAACATAAGATGAGTCCTGCTAAATCAGGCCAAAGGACATACAATCCAGGATCTTCTATTTTTCACAGCAGCCAACCATAAGAAGCTGAGAAGCCCATAAGCAGGACATTTGGACAATAGTGTTGTTTTCCAGTGACTGGTATCCAGAGAAATGTTGCCTCTGAATCTGTAACAATTTAGAAGGATCCCTGCTGAAAACACTTTCGCTCATGGTTTTCAAGATAGGGGGGCCTGCCTTGTTCACATGCCTCGCAACATTTCACAGATCAAAAGAGGGGCACACTTTTAGTACCCTTGTTCTCATTCCGAAGATTACTGCCTGTTTATTTATTTACTTCTTTATTTAAAGCTTTGATACCCTTCCCTTTGACCAAAAAAGACTCCTAGATTAGCTTACAAAAATCAGTAGTAAGATGGTCCCTGCAGTCAGGCTTACACTCTAAAAAGACATGGCACATGAGGAAAAAGGAATGGGAGGAAAGAGGCAAGCTGAAGCATGAGTTCTTAAAGTGATTGTCCTTATGATTCTACATAATTCTGTCTATGCAGGTTCTGGCTGTCTAGGAAAGCAGTCCTCCCCCCCCCCCCCGGTGCGCGCAAAAAGCACTGTTTCTCCCCATCAGATCTAGGAACAGAGCAGGAGCTGGTGGCAGTGCACTAAGCAGGCAGGGCTAATCTGGCCACACAGTTCCTCAAACAACTGACTCCATACCCTGTAATAGGGCTGTCCACTGCAGATTTAAAAGCCAAGACAGTGTTTGTTTTTCTGAGTGAAGAGATACTCACGAAACATAATTGTCCAATAATACGTGATTACAGTTCAAACTGTACCTTAGCAGCTGCAGTGTGTGAAGTGTGCTGTGTGGTGCTTTGGGTTTATTTGCATCTATTTAACTGTGTGCAATAAAGACAAAATACAGCCCCCCCACACATGTGATGCAGTGCAACTCCCAGACTGCGTGGAAAAGAAGTTGAACCCTGAAGAACGGCATTAATATCATGATAAACTTGCAATAACAGCATTTCAAGAAGGCATCATCAGAAGGAAAAACACAAGGACAGTGCATTCTTTCCTTCGTGGGTCATGAATCAGAGGGGCGGGGAAGATTGCATCAACTGGGGGGACACGAAAGTTTTCAGGGAGACCACAGTCAGTTCGAGTGACAGCTCCTCAATGAAGGGAGCATAAGAAGCACACCTTTTGCATTGGAAATCTACGGATAATTAGACTACTGTAGCGGCATTGACGTGGCTGGAAGGCTGGTCCAGAGAGTTGCTTATCATCATCATTCTTCCAGCAGCATTTGATCCTATGAGTTCCTTCCGCACACATTGAAATTACTGGTGAAGCAACTCCAAAGCACTGCACAATTTATTCATGACTTCGTTGAGCTTAGGAACTTGATTTTAGTATCAAATAAATGCTCAACTTCTTGTTTTTTACTGTAACATAATGACCGTTGTTAGCAACCTCAAAGTGTAGTAGTAGGGAGTTACATCATACCATATACTGCACAAAGAAAGAAAGAAAGAAATAATAGGACCAATAGGACCACACCGATATGAATCGGGACATCCATGAGTTGGCATCGATGGTGAATGTTGGGCATCTTAAGTCCCTAGCTTAAGAAATAAAAATGACATAAAAGCATTATGGATCCTCCATCCATCTGGAGACATGCAATGTACAAGTTATTTCCCCGAAACGCAGAGCATTAATTTTATATGTCTAAAAGAATTAGGGTAAATCTGCATGGTAATGGAACATCTGAACTCTGTTGTTTTTACCATCAGTGACCCAAATCAATTCTTCTTTCTGTTGCCCTTCCTTCAATGGGGAAGGGTTTGTGAGGGAATCGAAACAAATATTGAAATACCAGGTTTTGACATGACAAAAAGAGCCAGCATCAACTGCACTTTCAGGGGTGTGTGTGTTCCATAAGCAGGATACCATCATGGGAAAGGCCTATTTGACAACAATAAGAGCCTCCTACCTCCCCACACACTGTACCCCCAATCCTGAAATACCCACCATCACCACCTGATGCCCTTATTAAAGTGATACGTGTATGTACATAGGCACATTTAATTTTGACCTTTGAAATTTGACAGAAATGCATCTGAATCATAATTTAAGGAGTATCTTTTCATGCAATTTCTCCATGATGTAGCACCTGAATTATTTATTCATTTCCTCCTCCTCCTCCTCTTTTCATGTCATACAATGCTACATAGAAATACATATATAAGCTAAGATTGGGGGGGGGGGGCGGATAGAAGACCCATGAAAACCTGACCAATCAAGTTCACTAGGTCTGAGGATTGTGGTTTCATCTTATTCAGAAACCACAGACCCATAATATATTTGGTTAAGATGATAATCAAAATGTTGAATGGGGCTGCCTCATCTTCAGACCTGAAGACTGAGGTCATCTCTGGAGTATACCCCTCTCCCAAAAGAGGATGAGTTCGTGTTTTTCCTGAAGGTGTTTGTACATCATCAGTGCAAAAAAGGAAAGCATGCTAAACTTAAAACAGTCCACTGTTTTTCAAATTGCATTCACACAAGAATGTATCCTATGGTGCTTGCCTCTGTAAATATTGCCCTGATTTCTGTAGCACCTTGTCTTTCTAAGGTGTAGATCAGGGGTCAGCAAACTTTTTCAGCAGGGGGCCGGTCCACTGTCCCTCTGACCTTGTGGGCGGCCGGACTATATTTTGGAAAAAAATATGAACAGATTCCTATGCCCCACAAATAACCCAGAGATGCATTTTAAATAAAAGCACACATTCTATTCATGTAAAAACACGCTGATTCCCGCACCGTCTATGGGCCAGATTTAGAAGGCGATTGGGCCGCATCCGGCCCCCGGGCCTTAATTTGGGGACCCCTGGTGTAGATCTTAAGCAGCCTTCACAAATTTGGTGCCTTCAGATGTTTTAGGCTGTAACTGCCATCAGCTGTAGCAAATACTGACCTTTGTATGGTTAGTATTAATTAGGTGCCACTCTGGGTCACACCATAGTTAAAGCCAGTAGAAGGAAAGCAAGGAGGATTTGTTATTGGCAGGGAGTTCAAATTCTGCAGCCCATCCCCCAACAGTGCAATCTTAACGCATGTCCACTCAGAAGTAAATCTCATTCAGTTCAATGGGGCTTGTGCTCAGGCAGCTATGTATCAGATGACAGCCTTAATCATGGTCAAAGGACAGGCCACACTAGAAGCCCTAAGAATAGCTGTCATCTATTTTAAATGATGAAATGCAATGTGGTTGAACGGTTGGAACTGTTGCCTACCGAAATACGCTTAACCGCATGCACACACAAAGCGCAGATGCCTCAGAGTAAAATGCATTTTATAAAAAGATTTAAAGGAGTGCAGTGATGCCTGGAACGTTGTTCTGGATTTACCATGCATACATTTGGCTTCCTCCCCAAAATCGGGATCCATTCTAGAAAGCCGAGAGCAGACTTTGAAAGTCGCCCACATTAGTATTAAGTGCATGGTCGCTTGCTATTTAAGTAATTTGGGAGTGTCTGATGTCGGCTCCTTCCCGTAAATAAAATAACTTGTGTGACATGTAACACCTGGTCTTCCGCCAACTGGCTCCAGCGTGCTTCCTCCCCTTCTCAGGTTTCTTTCATTCACAAGTGAGCGGAATGACCTCTTGGTGCAGGGAAAGGGAAGGAAACTTAGAAGTGGGGTGTGAATATGACATTTTACAGGGATCATTAATCTGTCTCCCCCCCTTTTATTTTTATTTGCATTTTCAAAAACAGGAACAGAGAGCATATTTAACCCCCTCCCCTCCCCTTGTCCCACTTACAACTTCATACTAAATACAGGATGTATACATATACCATATGACTTCCCTTCCACACTTTTCCTGATCATTAATACGTTTTCAGTGGAAACACTTGATTTGGGCCTGCTCCTCACTGGTTTGGAATCAGTTGAACAATGAAGGCATTTGTGAATAGATTCAGATATTTATGAAATACGTATATGCTAAATAAGCTGCTCTGGAATGGCAGCGGCAAATTAGGATAGTGAATCTGTGCAATCTGAGCCCGTAGACCCTCTCCAGGCCCTTTCTGCAAACACTGGAAGCTTCTGGTCTTTGAAATGAATAAAGATTTATAACCTGCTTTCTAATATTTTAAATACAAGTTCCAAGGTGGCACACAATAAAGTTTGACAAACTAGCAGCACATACAAAGACAGGAACAAGGGGGGAAAGCAAGAAACAAACTCAGATCAAGTAGCAATGGTTAAAGGGTATAAGTGACATCATGCTATCAAAAATAAACAACCTGCGAAAACACTCTGCGGCTAAAATCAGATTTTGCCATTCAGTGAACAGCTTGGGCAAATAAACACTTTCCCAAAGAAAACTGCTTTGATTTCTTTCCCCTGCTCAAGTTCTGCGTACCAAAAGCCAACTGTATTGTCACTTGAAGCTTTCCTCCATGATACCAGCTTTGCATGGGGGTACAATGCAGTTTGCACATCACACAGAGCTCTGTCTGCTTTATGCCCCTTAGCATCTGCCACCTGAATCTGTCTCACCCTGCCCAATGGTAGAGCTGGCTCTAGGCCTGCTAACAAAGCTTGGAGCTTCCAAAAAGGAGAAATGTTTCCCATACCAACAGTTGATGTATGTAACTGTAAAAGGCAGAATAAATGTTGCACAAAAATGCATTCAAACAGTATGATCACAGGGGATTCTCCCCCCTCCCCCCTTTTTAATGAACTGATGTACAAGTGCTCTGCCAAATATCCATGCATTTGTTGTTGTTCAGTCGTTCAGTCGTGTCCGACTCTTCGTGACCCCATGGACCAGAGCACGCCAGGCACGCCTATCCTTCACTGCCTCCCGCAGTTTGGCCAAACTCGTGTTAGTCGCTTCTAGAACACTGTCCAACCATCTCATCCTCTGTCATCCCCTTCTCCTTGTGCCCTCCATCTTTCCCAACATCAGGGTCTTTTCCAGGGAGTCTTCTCTTCTCATGAGGTGGCCAAAGTACTGGAGCCTCAACTTCAGGATCTGTCCTTCTAGTGAGCACTCAGGGCCGATTTCCTTGAGAATGGATAGGTTTGATCTTCTTGCAGTCCATGGGACTCTCAAGAGTCTCCTCCAGCACCATAATTCAAAAGCATCAATTCTTCAGCGATCAGCCTTCTTGATGGTCCAGCTCTCACTTCCGTACATTACTACTGGGAAAACCATAGCTTTAACTATACAGACCTTTGTGGGCAAGATGATGTCTTTGCTTTTTAAGATGTTGTCTAGATGCATAGCACTCATAATAAAACCATTTGAGGTGTTCCCAACCTTTAACATCAAATGTTAAGATTTCAGTATACTGTACTAGTTTCAATTTACAGGGCAATCCTCCACATGCTTACCCTCTGGCCCCCTGGATTGTCCCCAAAGGTACAAACAACAACTTTGGGGTCAAATAGGTGTTGTGGATTTTCACTGGAAAGCCAGTGTATGCCCCAGTCAAGATTGGGATTCCCTGTAGCTGTTTTTCCTTAAGATAAAGGTGACAACATTAACTGCTCTTTAAAAATAAAAAGTGGGGATGATTTAAGGTACAGTAGCCAAAGTGGTCTCTTCCAAATGTTGTGGAACTACAACTCCTATTGTCCCTGACTATTGGTCATGCTGACAGGGGCTGATGGGAGTCATAGTTCAACACCTGGTGTTCCCCACAATGGTTGTCCCTGGTAGAAAGCATAGTGTGGCTTAGCACGAAATCATGATTATCACAATGACGTACTGTAAGCTCTCAATTGGTGTGTGTATGATGCATGCCCAACCATGTGCCATGTTCGACACCAGTAAAAGGGCGGGGACGGGGCAGACGTACACACACTCCACCGATGGGGGGGTTGCTTGTATTGAAATTCTACAGCTTTGGGCTTTAGTGTTTAGGGCACTGTGTCCTGCTGTGAGTGGTTTTATTTATGTCAGCAGGATTTTAGGGCTATAGTTGTACATTGCTGCAATAAGTGTTCTGTGATTTACTTATTTTTTGGGGGGGGCAGGAATTTGTATGCAGTATAAAAAAAATCTTTTCGACTCTTCAAAGTCAGGAACCTTCATATCTTTCCGTTTCTCAGAGTATGATCTAGTTGTTGTTTTTTAAAGGTACAAGTTAATATTTGTCATCCAGTGAATTTTCAAGCACATTGCAAACATGTCAGAACGGTAATGAAACAAACCTTTTCTTAGGTGCTGTATAACTGAGGAAAGTTTTGGAAAGGAAAATGTTAGCTAATTATTATTATTTTTTGTCTTTTTCCGTACAGGGTGGGAAGAAATTTTATAATGGACCTTGCGGGGGTCGAGACTGCAGTTCAGGCTGCCAGTGCTTTCCAGAGAAAGGTGGTCGGGTAAGTTGACCCTTTATTCTTTTTTTTTGGTGAAGGGAAACAGTGCCCAGGTTTCTTATCACAGCTGTCTTTTCTCTCAAAGAAAACAGAGTTAATATGCTTAAGACCCTGTCTAGTGGATTCATCAGGCGAGGAGAGTGAGGAAGAACAGCTGCAGGGAGAACACCAGGCCCAGCCAAAACTTTGAAAACTCACATAGAAGACTTAAACTTTACAGTCTATGCACCGAAGCTGCAGCAGAGCCAGCCACTTAACTGGAAAACAAAATACAGTAGATTCCTGTGTATGGACATCAAAAGAAACATATTATTTCAAAGTCTCTGGCTCTGTGAGCTTCGATATCACCTTTGAAGGGCCAGTGCTCTTCTTATTTCTCCCTCTGGTCCCATCCACTTGATACATTTAAAACAGTTTCAAACCACTTTAAGATACTCATAACTTCCCCCAAAATTATCTTGGAAATTGTAGCTTGTTAAGGAGTGCTGAGAGTTGTTAGGAGAACCTCATCACCCTGACAGAGTGGTTTAACAGTCACTACCCCTCTTACCTGGGAACTCTGCGAACTCTAGTTGTGTGAGGGGAATTAGGAGTCTCCTAATAACTCTCATTAAACTTCAACAAACCACAGCTCCCAGCATTCTTTTGGGGAAGCCATGGCTGTTTAAAGTAGTGTGGGCCTCTTTCTACAGGTTTCTGCAAATCTAGTTCAGGCCTAGTTTATATATGGAGTTTAGTGGCTAATAGGATTCTTTCCCCCCCCCTTTTTTTGATCCACTTAGGACTGAAAGTTGGAAGGTTAGGTATTTTAAATGCTGCCTTATGACGAAAAACTCCTTGCATACAGAAAGCTAAATCCTTCTTTGTCGACATGAGTAGCGGTTGTGAGTCGAGGCCCTGCCCCCACTTGGAGATAAAATAAGACACATGGACACAAGTATTTAGGTTAATGGGGCGAGGAAGCCAGGAGCAAGAAGGGAGAGTCCGTGTGCCCACGGTCGTTCAAATACAGCTAAGCCACGCCCCCACCCAGCCAAAACAAAATCAAAAATCAAAAAATCCTTCCAGTAGCACCTTAGAGACCAACTAAATTTGTTCCATATAGGCTGGCTGGTGAGCATGACGCAGGCACAGGACTCAGTGATGCAGGGGGCTGAGTTATGCCCCCCTGCAAGCGCAGGAAGCGGTTCCTGCTCACAACACCTCCCCTCCGTGAAGAGGACTTCCCTGCTTGTACCCAGTGTGTGGATCTCACATGTTCTAGTTTAACATGCACACCTGGTGTTTGCACCATGCTGCTTACTAGTCTTCCACAATCTGGTGCCTTCCAGATGTTTCGGACTGCAACTCACATCAGCTGCAGCCAGCATGGCCATGATCCCATCAGCTCCAGCATCGTACAGCTGTGTTGGCTGGTGCTGATGGGTGTTGCAATCCAAAATAGCTGGTTGGGGAAGGCTGTAATAGACCCCTTCTGCTTTGGTCCAAATCACGTCCATCTCCTTGAACAAAACTTCTGACGAATGATGTAATCATTGACGGATGTACTGGGGTGTCATCATCCTGTCTCTTTCCATTGCTTGGGTTCAGCTGGATTGTTTGAACTGGACACATCGCTGTTGACCTTGCAGTTCAAACTCTTGGTTTTATCCTTTGTGAAGATGTCACAAAGATTTTGATTTGTTTTCACAACTGACCTGGGAACTTGGATGAACTTTTACTTTTATTTCTTGTGTGTTCTAAACTACTAGGTCTAGTCATTGCTTTAAAATTTGGGGGGTGACATGGTGGGGAGCAACACCCTTCCCTATAAATTCCAGCTCCCATAAACAAGGATTGGAGGGGACTTTCATAGCAGCATGGAATCATGCAATTAGCTCAGTTCAGGCATCACTGAAACAATATTTTAGCATAACAACAAAGATGCAGTGAGCCTCATACTTGCATGCCCTCCTGCCTGCCTTCTCCAGTGTGGCCTCAAGGAAAAGTTCAGAAACTTTTCTTCTAGTTTAGATTAACTGCACTGTATGATTGTTTTATTTTAATTTGACAAAAATTATATTTTTAATTGACAAAAACCTCTATGTGGTTTAGAAAAACAGTATAAAATATTCATTAATAACACCAATAAGACCAAACATTAAAGCCAAATATGAGTTTATGTAATAAAGTGACATGTTAACATGAGGGTTGCCTAAAGGAAAAGTTTTTTGCAGGCTCCAGGAACAATATTGTAAAGGTGCCTGCCTAACATCAATGGGCAGGGAGTTCCAAAGTGTAGTTGCTGCCACACCGAAGGATCAATTCATTGCAAGTGCAGAGCATCCAACTAAGAGCAAACCCACTGAAGTCAATGGACCTAAGTTTGTCATGTGCGTTAACTTCATTGGGTCTACTGTAAGTAGAACTAGCATTGGATGAAGGGCAGTATAAAAATTTAATAAATAATAATGATAATGATAATACTGCCATTAATGCAGATTAGAACCTCCACACAGAAGTGTAGGTTGAAATCCCACTCTTTCACCACTGCTAACCCTCTGCATTTGTGTGGGTGGAATTGCCCAAAGAATTAACCAGTGTGGTAAAGAAATTGGGAACAAAGTCCATAGGACCACTTGGTTCTTCTCATTGGGCCAAGAGTGGGCACTGGGGGCCTCCAGTTGTTGATGTATGCGAGCTCCCATCACCCCCAAACCAGCAATGGTCAGGACTGATGGGAATGGGGGGGGTCTGACAACATCTGGAGTTCCATAGGTTTCCTGCCCCTGTTGTAGCCGATGGTAGAGTTTGCATTTGGTGCAGTGGGAAATTCCAGAAACTCTCCCTGTGTGTGAAAGGTGCCTGTACATGAGAACCAGATAGCTTAATTAAATCTGTGCTCTGAAAGAAACAATCAGCAGAAGCTGCAAAAGGAATGTTGCAGATTTTCCACCTGGTTGCCATTCACTCTTTGACCTGTAGCCTTAGGCGAGCTTAGCCCCTGAGTTGTTGCTGTTGCTGTTTTCGCCCCTTCTTCTTCTTCTTCTTCAAGCAGTTCGCATTTGGTGAGCGTATTACCAGACTAGCCTTGCAGAGGAGGGAGTGGGAAGGTTTTCCCCTGACTCTGCTCTTTTTGGGCCATTAAGGAACGGAAGGGGCTTTGCACAGGCTCACCCACACAGCTGGTGATGCATCCTGCATGGTGCTCTGTGTTCTGTCATGTATTTTCCAATGCTTGCACAGCTTGGAGCAGCCCCTCGCCTCCCCCTGCCCTTCCTTCTCCCATACCCAATCTCCCGAGGCCTGCTCTCTTATCTGGGAAGATAACTTCTCTAAACATCACTGGAAATGTTCTATATGGTCCTCTTACATCCTATCCCAGCCCAAAAAAGTACAGGTCATGTGAACTTTGCTTTAATTTCTTCTCTGTCTTTGGCAATGCAAAATTTTCTCAGGAACTGAACAATTTGTAATGAGGTGGGTTATGTCCTCTTATCTTCTGCAAGGGGAAGAGAGCCTGTGTGGCTTCTGAATGATATTTTTTTTATTAGCCATAAGGGAGGGGGGTGCCAGGTGACCATACCCCAATATTGAAAAAATGCATGGTGGGGTGGGCCCCCACAGCATGGCCCTGGTCCTACTGCCAACATGCACACTTGCTTAACACCCCTTTGTTGGTACATTTGTTTTTTTCTTCTTCTTCTGTCTTTGGATAGATGCCTCGTTCAAGTTTTCTCTAGCATTCTCTGTTTGCTTTCCACATCCACGTTAGTTATAGATCACCCACCCACCACATGGGTGGTCATGCCCTCTGTCTTTTGAAATTGTAGGGTCTCCATGCGAACATTGCCTATTATTCTATCAGCCTGAGTCGTTTGTTGCCACGTGTCCTGCATATAACCATTTTAACTTCGCATCCTTTTCTAATACATCTGTAACTTTTGATCTTTGTTGTATCCAATTATTAGCTTTTCTGAATGTTAATGATATTCCTAAAACTGCATGTTCCATGGCATGTTGTGTTGTTCTGTGCTTCATAATATGCACATATGGAACACTTCATATTTCAAATCTAAGGAAATGTTTTTATTTAGTTATTTACAGCATTATTATTATTATTATTATTATTATTATTATTATTACTATTATTATTATTATTCCCACCTTTCTCCCAATTGGGATTCTATGTTCAAAAACATTGTTATATAATACAAAGTAATGGGGGGGGGGGAACTAGTTAAAACAATTATTAAAATACATCATAACACATTTAGAACCAGCAATTAAAATGCAGTTTGCCCAGAGAGCAGCCCAGTAATCAACATCATCTGCACCTTAGCTTTCAAAGACATGTTGAAATAGAAAGGAATTAGCCTGCTGGCAGAAGGATAACAAAGAGGGAGCCAGTTTACCTGTTTTTTGGGAGCGAATTACATGATTATGGGAGCAGCCACAGCAGTTACTACTGAACTGTGCCACTGATGTTGATAGGACTGAAATAAGGTGTTAACCCTTAGCACCCAGGAGGGAGATGTGATTTTTCAGGCCTGGGGCCAAGCCATAGAAGTATTTATAGGTCATAACCAGTACTTGGAATTGTGCCCCCAAACAGACCAGTAGCCAGTGAGGTTGTTGTAACAGAGGAGCAGAATGCCGTCTGTAACTGGCTGGCGTTTAGCAGGCATTTGAAGGAGATCCACATGCATACCAGGAGCTTCTCCCAAAGCCTAGAACAGGGGTGCAGAACTTGATCTGATAAATAGGCCAGACCCCAACCCCCCAACCCCACCCCTTCCAGGCCATTTTTACCACCCATCTTCCAGTCACCTGCCATCATTGTAATGTCATGTGACAGCAACAAACTCACAAGGGGACTGCTGAAAGTGAACCTCCTTGAAGGTGCACTTTAAGTACCAATCAGCGTTGGCAATGCGTCCTCTTGGTTGTGCTAGGGAGCTCCCAGACTACCATTTGTTCCTTTGCAGCTGCATTCTTACACATGACATCAGGTGTGGGGAAGGTGGCTGCTGCAAAATGTCCTCTCGGCCAAACCGAAACCTGTGCCAGGTGCAGACTGGAGGTTCCCCACCACTGGCTTAGAACATCTAATGCAGCCAGCTAGGCCCATTTATTCCTCTGCTCACCTGCACCAGCTGCTCTGTTGAGGTGCAATACCCACAGTATTGCATGAGGGCACTGCAGTGCAGCAAACATGGCACCAGTAGCATCCTCGAAGACCCATCTCAGTGGAGTAAGGTGCCTGGGTCCAGCTATCTGAGTCAGCAGTTAAAGTCACCTGTCAGCTTACAACCTGACTGTGCAGCTGCTTATCCCAGCCTAATCTGTTTGCTTCGTTGCCCCCCCTTCCTTCATCCCAGAATCCCCCCGAAACTGTTTTCCTGCCTGTTCCCTTAACTGCTTTTCTGGTTTTGAACTTCATTTCTCCCCAATTCATTTGTCCTCTACCTCTATTCTGTTGCCTTTCAAGAATAGGTATTGGGACTCTCAAAAGTAGGTCCCATCTTCTATGCATGGAACCCCACTGCTCTTCCCTTCATGGGTGGTGCAATTAGGTCAGGAAGCCTCTAGTTATTCGTTTTCTCATTTTTAATCCAGCCACAAAGCTATGGTTACCAGCTTTGGGGGGAAAAGCCAGGATGTTAAACCAAATTCAAACAATGGTTTAATATCCTGGCTTGTTCCAAAGCTGGTAACCATAGTTTCTTGGTTTAGATGAACCAGGAAACTATTGTTAACTGAAGACATCCCAATTTGTTTCTGTTTTGCTCATGCAAAGGGTCTGTGCCTGTGGTCAAAAGGCTTATTCAGGTCTCAGGTTACTGAGTCAATATATGATTGCCTGAACACAGTCAACGTTGCTACATTAAAAAAAAAAAATCTTTTAGGAAACGGCATTGTAAAAAAAAAAAAAGAACCCAATAAGATAACCTTTTCTGATAATGCGCGTCTTCTAATCCATAGCAAATGTTAGTGTTTTCAGTGTTTGTCAGGGAGATTTAAGTCTAGCCAATAAACGAATCATGATATCTTTTTCTCCCAATGGGTAAACATAAAAGTGGGGGGGGGAGCAATACTGTTGTTTTACTTGGGGGTTACAATTAATCTTCAAAGTAAAGAAGTCCCGACCATCTGTTAGCTGTTATTCAACATGTCTTTGGCAAAATTTCAGGTGAAAATGAGGTAATAGTAAGTCAAACAAACTTGCTATGCCAATGTTGTTTTTATTAACAACCACCAAGACCTTTTATTTCTAGTTTCCAAAAATGCTCACTGCTGCCAAATGGGGCATTAAGCAATTAGTGCACATTTCCTCCCTCTCCCACTCAGTACAAGGAGTCCCAGCCATTAGCTGGATATGTGTGCGTGCCTATAGTGGTGAAATAAAAATTGTACATTGCAGCTGCTACCCTACCCCACTGCAGTTGTGCAATCAAGACAGGACCCGTGTACGTGTAGGTTGTGGTGGTGAGAGTTCTGCAAGCCTGGAGAGCCAAGACATCTCGAGGAGCAGGCGCTGCTGGTCATATCTTGCTCTCAAACATCTGGGTGTTTGGTCAGGATGACTCTTGAAACAGGCCATTTGTTGATCTCCCTGGCTGTCAGTGCCTGTAATTAAACAATGAGAGCCCTTGGACTGCCTCTGCAGACAGCTGTACTGTTCTCCACAGTCAGATACAGGGCTGCCTACTCCCATGTAGACAATCCTCAAATGGGAGCCAACTATGCCATAGTTGCATCTGGCAGGCTAGAAATGGGAGCTGCCAGGCTAGAAATGGCTCTGTGCCCCCCCTCACCCAAGCACCTGTGCAGTAAACTCACCAAAGCTACAGGTCACACAGCATCTCCCTTGTCTGTAATGATTCTGCCCTCCTAGGCTGGCAACTGGGTCTTCTCAATAGGAAGGGCTATCAGGGCTTGCTGTTCAGGCAATATTTCCTGGCTCTAGTTTTTGATCTGCCAGCTCTTATCCCTGGTTTGAGTCCTGGCTGCCATTGCATTGGTGCTTAGAGTTCAGCTCACAACACATTCTGGTGCTTTGCAACCAGCGTAGCACGCTGCACTCCTTTTTTTTTTTGTAGTACTATACATAAAACGTAACTGTTCCCATCCCTGCAAAAACTCCGAAACCTTGCGGGTGTTGGGGGAAACCAGATGAAAATCCATAACTTTAGCAAAAGGGGCCGTGCTGTTCGTACAGCTGCATACACATGGCTTATCTGTACCGAAACCAATTTTAAAACCTTTCCCATCTTAAATGAGGACATCTCAAGTGCTTGCTTTTGAAATGGCCTCAAAGCCTGGTTTGCAAACTGTGATCTTTGGAGCAGTTCCAGGGCGTCTTGCAAATTGCTTCTGGAACACTGGCAATCCATCTGTTGCTCTGCAAACCCTGTTGTTTCTTGTGAGTGATGGTCTTGCTAAGGAACCATGCACTACTTTTTCTTTTTCTTTTCTTTTTTTTGCATGCTTGTAGATGAGCTCACTAGAAAGAAGGGACACCAAAACATTGGAATGCATTAGATGTGCATTGCCTTGTGCTGGGGGGGGGGAGGATGTTAGTAGAACACTTTACTCGACATGCACTTTGCATTTGTACTGCCCTGCTGTTCAGTCCCCTAAGCAGTTTCATTCAAAAACTGAATGCTAAATCCAGTAGTGGATACGTAGAATGTCGGTCAATCGCATAGGAACATAAGGGGACAGGGCCTGGGAGACCAGGGTTCAAATCCCCACTTGGCCATGAAGCTCATTGGGTGGCCTAGCCACTGCCTCCCAGAGTAACATTCCTCTCAGGCTGGTAGCAGGGATTAAATTAGAGTGAGGAGAGCTGTATATGCCCCCTTGAGCTCCCTGGAGAAAAAAGGCAGGATATAAATGTAACAAATTAATAGATCTTACTAAGGCAGACCAATTGGGCCATCAATCTCAGTACAGTCATACCTCTGGTTATGATAGCTGGAGGTTGCGTTCGGCACGGGTTACGAACGTGTCGAACTCGGAAGTACCGGAATGGGTTACTTCCAGGTTCGGCGCATTCACAGAAGCACCGAATCGCACCGTGCGCGTGTCCAGATTTGGTGCTTCATCTTGCGTTCTGCTCACGTTGCAAAAGGGGCTCCGGAACAGAGGTACCACTGTACTGTCTATATCAGCCTTTCTCAACCTTGTATCTCCAGATGTTGTTGAACTACAACTCCCATCTTACCTAGCCAGCATGGCCAGTAGTGGTCAGGGATGATGGGAATTGTAGTTCAAGAACATTTGTGGACCCAAGGCTGAGAAATACTGTTCTGTACTGAATCACAGTGGCTCTCCAGGGTTCCACACAGGGAACATTTTCATCTCTACCTTGAGATGCTGGGCATTGAACCTGGGATCTTCTGTTTGAAAAGTTCTGCCACTGAGCTACCCCCCACCTCCCTTCCCATATAGGTAACTTTTCAAAGATAACACGAGCCATTGTAGTCTGAAAATTATATGTACAATGGATGTGTCAGCATACCTGCCAACATTTCTCAGATGAAAATGGGACATTTTTCACTCCACCACCCATTTTTGTCCCCACCCCACCCCCACAGAGCATTTCCACCACCACTTTACCAACGGAACAAAGCACACATGGCCTCCAGTGTCCTGAGATAATCCCTAATCTCAATTTTATTTTGTTTTATTCTTTGGTAGATTTACAAAAAGAAAAGCACACATCAATAAATAAATTTTAGAAAGGGGCAAGACTAGACATGGATACACAAAGCAGTAATAATAATAATAATAATAATAATAATAATAATAATAATAATAATAATAGAAGAAGAAGAAGAAGAAGAAGAAGAAGAAGAAGACTCCTTGCACTCTGCTCCCTCTTTCTTCCCGCCCAGGGCAGCCCCGCACTTTACCTGCCCCTCAGAGCCAGCACGTCTTACGGTGCTGGGCCCTGGCAGTGGTAGCCTCTCCTCCTCATCCAGCAACCACTACAAGCTGCCCAAGGGAGGAGGCCAGCAGTAGCAGCCATGGAGAAGCAACAGGCTGATCCCTCACATCTGCTGCAGCTGCCACCATAATTCAGGACAAGCACTGGCTCATCCTCCTCCCCGAGCTTGGCGGCAGCAGCACTGGCAGGGTAAATAGGGACATTCCAATATCAAATCAGAAGCCAGGGTGACTTTTATAATTCTGGGGGTGTCCCTGGGAAATTGGGGCACTTGGAAGACATGTGTCAGGCTGTAAGAATCAAACCAGGTCTGTGCATTTAGTTGAACTTCGAAGGCTTGAACAAAATTAAATTGAGGCTGTGGAATCCCTTCCCATTCTATTCCTGTGCCACACCTGACCTGGCAGTTTAACTGAGTCGTTGAATTAATAAAATAAAATAAAAATCAATTTGGTGGGTTAATTCAATTAACAATTAAATCATTAATTGTTGGGATTGATAGCCTGCCTTCAGTCAAATTTGGGATGGCTTATAAAATTATGGAATGCAGGGTTAGTATTTAGCGAAGTTCTACTCAAGAGTCATGCCGATTGATTTCAGTGGGTCTACTATATAACTCTGAGTGATTATCTTTACAGGACATTATGGTACTTTTATTTTCCCTCAAAAGTTTTTTTTAAAAAAAGATTTTACATAAGTCTGTAATTTTATTTCTTGCTCTGTTATCTGTGTTAATAGGAAATGGAATGCTGAATGAGATAGACAGTTAACTGTGGGCCTGTGAAGGATTTATTGGAAACATTATTGGAAACCTTGATGATATCTTTCTAGCCCACTGTGTTATCAATGAGTAAATGGAAGATGCAAAAGGAAGGAAATGCATTAAATACATAAAGTGCTTAACAATTTGAGACCAGCTTACCTGAGATAAACTTACCCCATATATGCCCATTTGAACACTTCATTCTGCAGAACTATCACTGCTACACATAATATCTGTTCTGCATTTGTAAGAAACCAATCTTTTAGTGTGGCAGCACCTAGACTTTGGAATTCCCTGCCGATTGACATTTGGCAGGCATCTTCAGTGTACTTGTTCTGGTGCCGGCTAAAAACATTTTTGTTTAGACAAGCCTACACAGATTTGTAGAATGCTGGTGTGTGTTTTAATTGGTTTTTGGGTTATCTCTTATCTTTTTTAAAAAATGTTTTAGATAGCTGCTTAACCTAATAATTTTCTTGTTTTATTCTTGTATAAACCTCTGTGAGGGGTGTTGTAGTTTGTTTTTTTACAACCAAGCAGTGTATAAATTTTATGACATAAATAAATAAATTTCACTGGAGAATCTAGGCCAGAAGTATATACGAATGTAGGGTTAGGCCCTTCCTCTGAAGTTAGGTCCTCAGAAGAGAGTATCAAAAGCTATAAGAGCGTAGAACCATCCATTTAGACAGCCACAAGGGCAAAAGTCAAGCTGAAAGCCAGGAAATAAAAGCTTCGCCAACAAGCCTCAGTGCCAGAAACTGCAAACCTAATTAGGCTGTGAGGAAGTTCACCCGCCATAAAAGCCTGCAGCCAAGCTAAGTTCATAGTCAAATGGTTAATCCAACAAGTTCATTGTGGTGCCAGTTGGCTTGGAGCAAATAGGATGTCTGTCTAAGGATCTTCCTAGAAAATAAATAATGTTTGTATCTGTGATGCAAGGCAAGAGCGTTCTTCAAAGAGGAGAGAGAGAGAGAGAATGTGGATTTGAAGCAGACTGGAACGCATCCTGATACAACAATGGCTTTCATAATGCTAATAATGCCAGGAAAGGTCTTTAAGATGTTTTTAGTAAATGTGTGCTAATGTTGCATAACATTGAAAGGAAATGCCAGAGGAAAAATCACAAGTAACGTATTGCTGAACAGTGTATTTAACGAGTTACAACCTGTATGCTATTAAATGTCTTCAATTTGTTTAAATTAATGAATCAATATGCTAGAAGGACAAGTCAACAAAGAGAAGCTGTATGCCTCTAAGAACATTGTCCAAACTTGGCAACATTTCTTTGGCATGATCTGATAGTTGCCACTTCCATTTTGGACCTGATGCTCATTCTTTTTAACTTCTGGCTGGCAAGAGGTTGATTCTACCTAGAGCCAACTTTGATCAATGTGAAGACTTGTTTCTCCCAGCCTTCTATGAAAAGGCTTGGCCTGGCCATCGGTCCTTCATGACTTATACACATGATGGTTCCCAAACAGCTATGTCAGACCCTTCTTGTTGCTTCTACTGCAAGGATGGGGAACCTGGAACTCTCCAGATGTTGCTGAACACAACACCCATTATCCCTGGCCATGCTAGCAAGGCTGGATGGGAAGTGAAGTCCTACAGTACCTGAAGGACCACATGTTTCCCACCCTTGTTCTACTGAAACGCCTTCTTCTTCTTCTTCTTCTTCTTCTTCTTCTTCTTCTTCACCTCTGAGGAAACAACCTGGACCTTTGGCACTGGCAAGATGGATGCTTAAAGTTTTCTCCTACCCTCCAGGTCAGGCACCCCCAGACTCGGCCCTCCAGATGTTTTGGGACTACAATTCCTATCATCTCTAACCAGTGGTCCTGTTAGCTAGGGATGATGGGAGTTGTAGTCCCAAAACATCTGGAGGCCCGAGTTTGGGGATGCCTGCTCCAGGTAGTCTATCAAGCAGGGGGACTTTTGGGAATCTTGGTGTCCATTTGTAACTTCTTGCTTGGTTAAGTTATGATGAGTTTTTCTGCTAAGTTAGCTACTCCAACTTGAACCAGTGACTTTGGTGGTCCAAGGTGCCCTGGACTGTTTCCTCCAGTGTGGTCTTGTTAAGTGTCAAGCATGACATGCATGTTTGAAATAGATGAAATGAGAGGACTGAGGTATTTTCATGGCTTTTGTAATGATACCCATTTCCACATTTTCCTTGCACGTCTCAATCCCACCGAACAGAGCTTGTTTCGTCAAACATTCAGCCTGAACCAAACTTAGTATAATACAAATTCCAAAAGGATAGCCATGTTAGTCTCCTGCAAGAAAAATAAGTGTCTTGTCTTGTGGCACCTGGTTTAAAGAGTAGCCAACCAAATGTGGTATAATCCTTCCCACTTTGAAAGGAAGAGACATTCCTGCAGCTGCCACTGTTTATTGTGCTAGTGCTACAGTTTCACCCAGATTGTTCATCTTTATTAATTGCCATGTAATTGATCACAGCTCTGAAAAGCATATCTGTGCTAAACAATATATGACCTTGCTTGACTTTATAATGTCACTTTTATTATTTTAAATAATAATAATAATAATAATAATAATAATTTATAATTTATACCCCACCAATTTGGCTGGGTTTCCCCAGCCACTCTTTGGTACATTTAAGTTATGGTTTTTGTCTAAAGTTGTGTAGGTAGACTTTCCAGCTTGTGTTTTGATGTTCATTTTAATTTTGCCATCATTTGGTGTGTACATTCCTACCCACCCCACCTGCATACATTTATTTATTTTTTAAAAAATGGAATTTTGTGAGTGGCAAATCAGATAATCATTTTCAGAAGGAAAAGAATCAGAATCTTGATGCTAAAGATGCTTATCACAAGGATCTGGGTTTCCTGCAGCTGCTCTTGAGTGCCTTGCTAAGTTATTTGAACAGCAAAACTGAATTTTTAAAAAGTGTTCTGAATGTGTCCTTCTGGTGACATATTTAGTTGCAAAGGTTTTTTCAGGGGAGGCAATGATATTCTTAGAAAGTCAGCTTAGAACCGAACAGTAACATCTTTAATGCCCCTGATTTTCATCCAGATAAATATATCATGTGGCACAAACCCTTTCATTTAAATCAGCTGGGGTTTTTTTTTCCAAAAAAGGTTTATTGGTTCTCCAAATTCCATGTAATTATTTAAAGCCATATTCAAATGAAAGATGGCTAATAAGATAGCTCAAGATGAGATGACTACAAGTGCTTTTGGACATGTCAAGAAATATATCAATGTGGCTGAGATTATCTGGTCAGATGTTATAATACCGTGTGGTTTAAAACTAACTCTGGGGTTTTGTTTTTAAATAGTTGTCTGCTTACGTTCTGTAGCTGGTAACATCTGCTCTCAAGGCAACACTGTCTTGAACATCTAATTATTTTTCATGCATCTGTTATCACCATATCTGACATGACTTTATTCAAGCTACAACAGATGTAATCACTGGCATAACCTTAACTATCCAAATTAATTTTTTGTCCTTAGTTGTTGTGATCTTATACAGTTCCTGGGTCTTCATGTCTCTGATCATTTTCTGGATGTCTCCCAGTTATCTATTATCATTAACGGCATCTCTTTATCGTTCAGTAAGACTGTTCTTTTTTGCTATTATTCTGTGATTATTATTGTATTTTGAAGTTTTGTTGTTTATAAAACATCAAAATACAATGGTCTTCTTCTTTGGTGATCACTTGTAGCCAAGTAAGATTGTCTTCCATGAATACAGTCTTAACAGTGTGTCCCTAAGTGACTGTGGCCCCAGGCCAATTCTGGATCCACACATCCTTCCACAGTGGGGACATAGGTTTCTGGGTGGGAGTTGATCACAGGATTTGCCAAACATGCCTTCCACAGAACAGAAATAAAATCCAAAATAAAAAATCAGCATTAGATAAAGATAAGGATCATAGTTCATTGGTAGTGCATCTTAGGAGTGAAAGGCTGCATCTTAGTGGCTAGAGCATATGCTTTGCTTGCAGAACATCCCAGGTTCAATCCTCATCATTTCCAGGTAGGGCTGAGAAAGACTCTGAAGCATTCTGGTTAACTATACAGCAAAACGGCATACATAAAACACCAACAAATTTACAAGTTCAGGATTAAAAATCCTGAGAAGATAAATGTTATTCGCTTGGTGCGAATAAGAGTGCAAAGAAGGTGCCAGACTAGCCTCTCTGGGGAGGTATTCCATAACCAGGTTGTGATCTAAGAAGGTCCTTTCGCAAATAGCTGCCTGTCACACCTGGGATGGTGGCAGGTATCTGGAGACGGGCCACTGATGATGATCTTGGTATCCAGTACAGTGGTACCCCGCAAGACGAATGCCTCGCTAGACGAAAAACTCGCAAAACGAAAGGGTTTTGCGAGTTTTTAGTTGACTCGCAAGACGAATTCGTCTATGCCTGTTTTTCGCAAGACGAATTCGTCTGGCGAGGTACCACTGTAAGCCGGCTTACCTTTTCGCACTAGTCGGGAGGGGTGATGTCCGCGTCCGCCATTTTGGATCGACTGTGCATGCGCAGTCGATCCAAAATGGCAGACGCGGACAACATCCCTCCCGACCGCAGCGAAAAGGTAAGCCCTCCTGGAGCTGCGGGGCGCTGCGTTGCCGGTCGGGAGGGGGCCGTGGGATCGTGCCCGATGTCGGGCACGATCCCACGGCCCTCTCCCTCCTTCCCGGAGCCGTGCCGCTGCGTTTTAAGACTGCAACGATCATTGCAGTCTTAAAACACGGCGGCGCGGAGCTCCGTTGCCGGTCGGGAGGGGGCCGTGGGATCGTGCCCGATGTCGGGCATGATCCCACGGCCCCCTCCCTCCCTCCCGGAGCCACGCCGCTGCGTTTTAAGACTGCAACAATCGCTGCAGTCTTAAAACACGGCGGCGCGGAGCTCCGTTGCCGGTCGGGAGGGGGCCGTGGGATCGTGCCCGATGTCGGGCATGATCCCACGTCCCCCTCCCTCCCTCCCAGAGCCGCGGAGCTGCGTTTTAAGACTGCAACGATCGTTGCAGTCTTAAAACACGGCGGCGCGGAGCTCCGTTGCCGGTCGGGAGGGGGCCGTGGGATCGTGCCCGATGTCGGGCATGATCCCACGGCCCCCTCCCTCCCTCCCGGAGCCGCGCCACTGCGTTTTAAGACTGCAACGATCGCTGCAGTCTTAAAACACGGCGGCGCGGAGCTCCGTTGCCGGTCGGGAGGGGGCCGTGGGATCGTGCCCGATGTCGGGCATGATCCCACGGCCCCCTCCCTCCCTCCCAGAGCCGCGGAGCTGCGTTTTAAGACTGCAGCGATCGCTGCAGTCTTAAAACACGGCGGCGCGGAGCTCCGTTGCCGGTCGGGAGGGGGCCGTGGGATCGTGCCCGATGTCGGGCATGATCCCACGGCCCCCTCCCTCCCTCCCGGAGCCGCGGCGCCGCGTTTTAAGACTGCAGCGAGCGAACAGCAGCGCAGCTGTTCGCTCACTGCAGTCTTAAAACACGGCGCGGCTCCGGTGCCGGTCGGGAGGGGCCCCCAGACTTTTTCCCCATAGGAACGCATTAATTAAATTTTAATGCGTTCCTATGGGAAAAGGTGCCTCGCAAGACGAAATTTCCGCAAGACGAAGAGTCTTGCGGAACGAATTAATTTCGTCTTGCGAGGCACCACTGTAGATATATGTTGTAGGTGATGATCCTTCCAATAAACTGGTCACAAGATGCTGAGGCTGTGATTATTTTGTGTGAACCAGAGTTGAGGAACCTGTGGCTCTACAAACACTATCATTGGTTATAATTCCTATTATCCCTGACCTTTGTCCATACTGACTGGGGCTGATGGGAATTAGAGTATGACAACATATGAGGAGTACAGGTCCCCGATCCCATGTGCACACTTAGTACTGGGGAGCTTGAAGGAGCACCTATCTCCATATCGTATCTACCCATACATTAAGATTTTCAGTGGAGGACCTATAGAGTGCCATTCCCTGTCGTGTATTCTCATGACATTGAAGAGGCATCATCTCTCTGGGTCTAGAGTGTGGAGACTGCTGCACCTCGGGACTGGTGAGGTGGAAGGCAAAGAGGCCAACAGAAGGTAGAGCCAGGGCCAATGACAATCAGAGCCAACTAACTCTAGTTTAGTCCCCATCCTACTCCCTGATGATTGCCACAAGGCAACACTGAGATTAAGAAAGAGGAAGCTGAAAAGCTGTCCCACTCCCTGGACTGGTTGCAAATAAGAAGGCAGGCAGAAATTAGTGGGGCAGTGTTGTCCCATTTGCCTAATGGGTCCACTAATTATAGTTTCAACAACTGTTCAATCATCTGTCAGGGATGCAGTAGTTGTATCCTTTCCAACTATATAGTTCTTTCCAGCTATATGCTCTGATGGATCTAGCACCTAGGGTAATGGTTTACTCTGCTTCTCCAGCTCATTCTCCCAAACAACCCTGTGAAGCAGAAAGGCGGAGAACCAATGATTTAGAATGTAGGAAACTTTCTTACTTGATGGCCAGACAAGGGGCTGTTGCCAGCTACTCAGCCCCATTGCAATTAATGGTTCTAAGTTAGTTATGTCCATTAATTTCAGTGGGTCTGCACTAGAAATAACCTATCTGTCACTATACTGTTGCCCTTCAGATGTTTTGGACAATAACTCCTACAGCAGCAGCTGCCATAGCCAATTGTCAAAGATGGTAGCAGTCTCTGAGGGACTCTTAATTGTTGAGAGATGGTTTAAACCAATATTGACTGGCAGTAGTGCTGTAGGGTCTTAGGCAGAGGAGGGTCTTTCCATCACCTGCTTCTTGGCCCTTCTAACTGGAGTAGCCAGTGATTGAACCTGAGACCTGTATGCAAAACATGTGTTTGTTCTGCTTCTAAGCTGATGGAGGGTTTTGAACCACAGTTCTCGTGTGGCTTGATCTTGAGAAATGGTTGTGAGATGTGCTAAGCCACAGTGGATCTTTGGGTTCATTTGGCACAGATGATCTTGCCTTTCCACCGTGCAGGTCAGCTTGACCATGTTAAAAATACTCTGCCGTATAAATAATTTACTTTGTACCCCGTTCCTGTTGCCATCACTTATGAGAAATAATTCACCCTGGGATTTTCACTTCTTTGCTGCTTCAGTCCTGCCAAGAATTTTTTAAAAGAGTTTTAATATTTATTTTATTTGTAAAAAAAGAAGTTGGGCTGGGAACGGGCATAAAATAAACAGTAGATTTGTGTAAGTGAAGGCTTTAGAATCCCCAGAACGGCTGTTTAACCACTTTTCACCAGCCCGTCTCCCTTCCATAGAGTTTGCGGGAGAGAGGGAAAATATCCAAGCAAGAGGCTGCTTTTCATCAGGGCTGGATTACTTAACAAGTGCTGTGGTTGGTGTGGTTTTCCTGAATTTAAGCTGATCAGGCTATGAAAGGCATTGCAAATTTGGATGGGTGAGAGCTGACAGAATTACTGCCATCACCCCCCCACCCCACCCCAAGCTGAACCACAAGGCCACACAAATAGGTGCTCATATTGGGGAATGTAAACTTGCACACTTGGAAATCTGGAGAGGTGTGGCTCAGACTGTGCACTTTTTCTTCAGCAGAGAAAGAGAAAACTGCCAATTCTACTTGGCTTATCTCTGGATCAGAACCTCAACTGCACTACCTTAAGCCCAGATTGTGGGAGGATCACTGATGAAACACTCTGTGCATACTTAAAGGCACAAGGTTTTTTGTTTTTTTAAAATAATTATCCACATATTTCAGAGGTGAGCCTTGAGACATAGGGAGCTGGCTCTGGAGGTCATCCCTGTCCTGTTTTAGGAAGGGGGCAGTCAGTTAAGAGTCTGTGGCATTCACAATTTAAGTTGTTAGGCCTTGAAGAACAGGGGCAAGTATGGTGAGTTGCCAAAGCCAACCTAGGAGAGCTCCTTGGGGCCAGGATTGGCAAGAACTCTCCCAAGAGTGAGCATTTTAAGGCATGACAAAGTGGCCAATTTGATAGCCACTTAGAGAGGGCAAGCCTAACAGGAGCTACCGGTATATGTTGCATGGAGGGCCATAGCCATATTCTGCACCCACAGGCTCATAGAGCATAGGGATGCTGAGAGCTACCTATGTCCTGTAAGCCAGAGGAGTTAGCTAAGGGCTCATGCTCTAGCTTGGATGGTCCAGGAGCAGAGGTGATGGCTCTTCAGGTGCTGCCTCCTCTTCTGTCATCTCTGAGCTGGATTGCAACCATCACCTGTGAACATGGCAATCACATCTGTAATCTGTGCCTGATAGCATTGTTCTTCCACCGGTGGGACAGCAACCACAAGTGATGGGGCTCCGACCTGAGGCAGGTTACATCAGTGGTGCAGCCACCATTTTCCTTTTTGATGGTTTGCTAACTTGGTTTGGTTATTTTTGGGTTGCCAAGCAGCTGGAGGAGAAGACAGAGGGTAAAAAAAGAGCTGTGAGTGGAAAGAGCCCTTTCCCTGTCCTCTGGACCTCATGGGAAACTCAGCAAACTTGCTGCACCTGGAACTGGGTGTGGCACATGCAGCTGAATGGGACACAACTGCAGGCAAGGAAGGACTTCCCACCTTAAGCCTGCCCATAAAAAGCAAGTCTAGAGTGAGAGACTAGAGCGCTGCCCGCTGTTTATAGGAATTATTCTCATTGTCAGACTTTTTGGGTGAACTGAGAGTTCGTTTGGACCCTGGTTAGGAACCCAGAGGCCAAGAGGGAGGGTGTGTCAAAAGGAAAATGAATGTACCGTATATACCCAAATATAAGCCGACCCGAATATAAACCGAGGCACCTAATTTTCCCACAAAAACCTGGGAAAGCTTATTGACTCGAGTATAAGCCGGTTCACCTTTGCCGCTGTGGAGGAGGAGGAGGAGGAACGAGCAGCCCGAAAGCAGCCCTTTGGGCTGCTCCTTCCTCTTCCTCCTTTGGCAAGTTTGCATTTATGCGAGCAGTTCAGGAATAGAACAAGCTGCCTGGGGAGAGTAAAGAACCGCCGTTCTTATACACTTCTTAAGGAATGGTTGACTGGGGAGAGCGGGTGGCAGCACAAGCGGAGAGAAAGGGCTTTCTCGCCGCCCCCACCACCCGCCTCACTCAAGTATAAGCCGAGGGCAGCTTTTTCAGCACAAAAAATGTGCTGAAAAACTAGGCTTATACTCAAGTATATAGGTATATTGATTTATATATATTAGTAACTTTGTATTAATGTAACATTTTTATATGTAGCTGTGTATTTTTGTAATATTTTGTTTAAGTTGTCTGTTGCTTCAGTTTTTTGTTTACTACTTAGATATGTTTTAAAGATATTAAGCATTATATAAATCAAGTTGTCTGCAGCCCCTCTGCCCATGAGAAGCTTTACCTGATGATGAAATCATATTGCTCTGGGGCATTGTGGGAAATTTAAAATGGCAGTTCCTCCATGCAGTTGCCCAGCACAGAGAAGGCTTTGATGTCAGTGGGCCTTGGCAGGGAGGGCATGGGGAGTTTGGGTGCTGATGTCAGTCCTGGTTATACTAAGGGAGACTTTTCTCTGATGTGGAGAACAAAAATAAATAAATAAATCTGCTTTTATATTTTAAAAGAATGTGGCAATACAAAAGAATTTAAATGTTTTGCTGTTCACTTGAGAGCTGTGATCTGATTGAATCCATACATTAAAACAGCTGTGAGTCCTCACTCTTGGGTCTCCAGATGTTGTATTTGATGGGTTTATTAGGTAGATGAGGGAATATAATTAACTATATTTTATCCCTCTGCAGACCCATGTATTTGGGTTAACAGACAAAAGGATCAGCTTAACACTTGCATTTAGAAGCATGGTGCTGAGCAGAGTTTAAATACCATCTTAAGCAATTTAATTGAAAGGACAGGAATTAGCCGTTAGGCTGATCTTCCCCTTGTTGTCTGTTTATCAAAGAAATAGGATACAGACTGAAAAGTAAGTTTAAAACATATATTTTACTCACAGTCAAGCATTCGTCCTTATCAGCAAAAAGTAAAATACATCTGTTTACAGCAAAAAGAGCTTCAAGGTTTACTCCTTAGCCTTTTCTTCCTCTGAAGATATCTCACAAGTCAGCAGAGGTTTAGAATCAGAGTTCTCCTTCTCCTAGATAGGCTGCCTTTCCAGGGTGACTAACACCATCTGCCCCTCACTCCTCTCTACACAGCATGTGCAGAAACTGCCTTCTTCACTGTTGGACCCACTATCATAGCTGTCAACCTTCCCTCTTCTTGCAGGAAATTCCCCTATCAGTACTATAGTCTATAGTATAGTACTGATAGGGGAATTTCCCGCAAAAAGAGGGAAGGTTGACAGCTATGCCCACTATTGGTCCTGTCTGCTCAATCCACCACAGTCCATCTTCGCATGCAGGTGAAGGTCCTAGCTTACTGAGGGTTTGAGGCCTATCAACCCTTGAGCTTACTGAGGGTTCACCTTTATTTAGCCGTTTTCAGGGTGTGGCCACTGTCACATGCTGACAACTTCTAGGAACCACAGGTGAGAGCTGAGGGCAGGATGGAGACCAAAGGTGGACAAACTATGCTAGAAGGACCACAACATGTCCCCCACCAGGGATACTACCCCTCCCCTAACACACAAAGCTTCTGTGTTTAGAAGTGGTATGCATATCCTGTGTGGGCACCACTACCATAAACTGTCACATGTGTGTGTTGGTTCAAAAAGGACCTCCTGTAAAGAGGATTCTCAACAAGTGACTCATGTACTAATAAAACAT
The DNA here is from genome assembly GCF_009819535.1 of Lacerta agilis. Classification (NCBI taxonomy): domain Eukaryota; kingdom Metazoa; phylum Chordata; class Lepidosauria; order Squamata; family Lacertidae; genus Lacerta; species Lacerta agilis. The sequence goes on from NC_046331.1 coordinate 23,672,027, forward strand.
GTATTCATGGTCTGAGCAGGCATATGAGTCCACCTCTGCTGGTTTTTGTTCATTAGGATATCAACAAAGTACATCATAAATATTTGCTGAACAGTGAAAAGTTGTCTTAACAGTGTGTCATGTAAGGAATTGGTCTTAATTGGGGAGAATCCTGGTTCTGCTGACTATGCCAGCATTCTGTTAAATATTTATAAAAGAGCTAGCTTGTTTACTCTGAATCTCAACAGACTCATGCATTCTTAGGATGAAGGACACCTGGGGTCCTTTCAGCGCAACTTTATGGGAAGGTTTGCATCTAATTCCAAACATTTTAACAATCGTCTTAAAGGCTGAGGCTGCATTCAAACAGCACTTTATTCAATTTTCAGTGTTTCCTTACCTGATATTTTCCATGTTTTATGTGATCTATCACATGATGTAACAGTCACTTTTGGAAAACTAGTAGAAGTTGAGAAATAATTTTCGTATTATTTGCTTCCAGGAAAAAAATATTTTCGCAACTCTGGTCACCTGGAAAATTTCAGGAGTTTTGTATTACAATTTAACATAACAAGAACTCGAGTGGGATTCTGGCATATGGCCTTTACCGCCATGTAAAATTTAGTACCACGTGGTGGTGTATCAGTCAAAAAATAGATAATGCAACAGGTAATGCAGTGTAAAAGGAACATTAGAACGCAGAACAGAAGCATTAGCACTGCAGTCAGTAAAACTTGCACAATAAACTCTATGTCTGCAGCCCCTATCTCCTAGGATGTTCCTCTTTGAATGAGTAGGTGACTTGTGAAAGTACTGTTGTATGCCCCCATTCAGTAGGGCTTGTTCTGTCAGTAGAGGAGGTGGTGGGGCTGTGGCACTTACCTGACCTCTGTCTGAGTCACTGCAGTGGGAGGCATTTAAAGAAACCAGTGTGGTTGCACAAGGAGATCACAGATGAGCTTAGATGTAATAAGGGCATGTATGAAAAATGGAAGAAAGGTTAAATCATGAAGGAAGAGGATGTCTGCAAGGCAGCATCATTATAGTACATGTTGCTTTGAAAGTGAGTGGAATCTGAGTTAAGAAAACATAGCCTGCTTCAGGTTACGTATGTAATGGCCCTTGAAACTATTCAAGCACTGTTGTGCAGACAAATCTCCCCCACTGAATGTCCTCAGGACATTTCTTTTCAAGCTAGTCATTCAAGCTGCAAACATTGGAACAGATTCTACAATCTTCAACCTGCACATAGCCAGTCTGGCAGAACCCATGAGGATTTATTCCTAAGCTCCTGGGTTTGCATGCAGTTTTGAACTCATTTGCCAGCTGTTTTCCACTGCTTCTAGATGGGTTCTGCCTTGAAAGAGGAAATATGTTGGTGACTGATACAGATTTGCCAGAAGCATAGGAAATATGCAAGGAAAATGCTTTCTGTGTCTGAATCAGTATCCAAATACTCTGTACAATGTACTAAGATAAGCACAGCTAGTTTCAACCTCACTTTTTAAATGTTCATGGGTGCTGTATGCAGAGTATCTGGAGTCTTGTGCCAAAAATCCCAAAATGATAAGCACTGTGAGTAACCCCTCCTTTCTTGGTGGTGGAAGGTTATATTGCATTGTGCCTATGAATTTATTTGGGCAGAATCTGGAGTTTTCATTAAAACTTTTATCATAGAGCAGGGTACATAGGAACTAAGAGGACACCCAAAAATATAATTTTAATGGTTTTTTCTTCTCATGGTATTGCTTTCCTTGTACATTGCTGAGAGAAGATTGTAATTAAGAGGTATATAAATTGTCTAAATAAAATAAACATTACCAATAATCTTGGTCTGGGGTAGGGTTTAGCATATGTATTAAATATAAGGGGAACATGATCCAACACTGGAAGTTGTGTATGAATTGTTTTGTTACTCAGTTTCCGTGCCAGGCAACCTGTTAGTCTGTTTCAATTAAGTCCCCCAAGAGGAAGGGCACTGAGACAACATACTTAAAACTGAAATGCCCTAGAACTTGTATCTGCATATTATCCAACATGTTGTGGCAAAAAAACAGGATGCCGTCTTCCAGGGCTGCATGTCTATGTGAGTCATGTGATTCGCATGTCATAGCAGGCTCCCCCAAAAGCACTCTGTTGAGAGGTATGGTTTCTGTCACCCTCTCAAAAAAAAATGTTTATTGTGCCTTTCCCCACCCTGCAAAAAACAAACAAACAAACCACAAAACCACTAGGTGGTAGTACCAGGTTTTTAAAACCCGTTTTGCTATATTTTATTTTCCACAGTTTCCCACTGTCATTCCCAGTTCTTCTGTAGATTTTGTGGGGGTATCCAATGTGCCCCAAATATCCCCATAAATCAACTTTTTAGTAGTAGCAGCAGCACCTCCAGATAGCTGCCTGCCATTTCCTTGACCATGAACTGCTCCTTGCTGCTTGGAAATGTCTGCTATTCTAGCTTCTTGTTTGAGGACTTAGAATGATCCACCTGCTGTGGACCAAGTCCTCTCTACACTGCCTCTCAAGCAAGGTCCTTCAGCTTCCATCCACCGCCTTCTTGTGTGTATCTTCATTAATCCAGGATAGGGAACTTCAAAAAGCAAAGCATAAATATAAGAGCAACAATTCCCAGCACCCTTTACAAACTACCATTCCCATTATTGTGTAAGAGAAGCCATGAATATTAATCTTTTAAATCGGGAGTTTTCCAAACTTTTTTTAAAAATAAATATTTTATTAATTGAATATAAGAACAACATATAATCAAATACAATTTTCCCCTAACCCCCCCCCCAAAAAAAGCAGCCCCAACTACTTCCAGGTAATTACATTAGTAATATAATCAAATAAAAAATTATTTCTACAGTTGCTGGTTTAAAAAATATCATTCCACATGCTCCCATGTGTCTTGGGTGGTTTAAATGCATGTTGTTTCTTTGATGTATATGTAATAAAGAAGGGCCACATTATGTAAAAGTTATGTAGTTTCTCACGTTGTTTTCTTTCACGTATCCTTTCTGTTAACATTTCCATCAAAAATAATTCCCAGACATAAGCATACCAAACTTCATATAGGTTCACGTTTAATGTCCTCCAGTGTCTAGCAACAGCAAGACGTGCTGCAGTTATAAGATGCACAATTAAGTCTTTATCTCTAAGATTATGTGCTTCATCTGCAAATACAGTGGTACCCTGGGTTACGTACTTAATCCGTTCCGGGTTACAGTATGTAACCCGACAAGGACGTAACCCGAACAATTCGTTCTGCGCATGCACAGACAAAAAAACCCAGGAAAAACCGTGAAAAACGCTATGCGCAAATCGCGCGCGCCGCGTTGCGCTTCCGGGTTAGTGGAGTTCGTAACCCGAAAAGTACGCAACCCGGAGCGTACGTAACCCGGAGCGTACGTAACCCGAGGTACCACTGTATAGAAAGCAATGCTATTTTGGGATCTAAATTGATCGACAAACTTTTCATGTTGGTGACACACTTTTTAGACATGTGTTATTTCATGACACACCAATTCAGTTTTACTAGCAAACTGGAGGTTAAACTAACCCCTTTCCTGCCCCAGGAGGAGCGCGGGGAGTATTCATGTTCCACACCCACACACCACAGCTGACACACTAACATGTTGCAACACACAGTTTGGAAAGCTCTGCTTTAAATGTATGGCGTGGGTGTGGACCCAGTTATCTGTTTCCTCTCCTCTCATTCTTTTACATTCCCTCCATTGGTGCAATTTCGAAGACAGGTCGGTTCCTTCCCCTTAGCATTGTGTATCTTCTGCTTCCAATGTGAAGTATAGACTCAGAGGTGGCCTTTTCCAGCTGGCGACGCCGGCAACATCCTTCCTGGCACTGTATCAGCCAAGCGAACTTTGCGACTGGTGTCAGCAGTGGCAACTGTAGCGACTGAATTAAAAACAGCAATGCGGAAGTTCTGCATTGCTTCTCAGCCGCATGCTTCAGCACAGGGATCTCTCTTCATGATACTTTGTGCTCAAACACAAGAGCAGAATAGCCCCTCTGGCTGACCAAAGACCAGTGTTTTGCTCAGATATCGCCGCAAAGGCAGAGAATGCATAAGCGTTTGCTGCTGACAGCATTTCGTTTTGAACAGGGTATGATTGGAATGTCATGGAATGCTAGGCTTTCTCTGATAGAGGGCTTGTTAATGCCAACGTGTCTGTGGATAAGGTGTGTCCTGAGGCCACCCTTATCTGTTTAAAATGCTACTTCTTTTACAGATAATATAAGCAAGGCTACTACTGGTTGAGGGTATCCTTAGCTGATTAACTTGGGGTGGGGAGGCTTGTCCGCAAATCATTTTGTCCTGTGCCTCAAAAACACAGGTTCAAGTGGTTTTCTCCATGTCCTGTGCTTTCTACGCATGGGTTCAAGCGATTTGGCCTTTGCCCTGCTGCTTTCCCCTGGGAAACCCACTGTTTCGCACTAAACCAGAGCAAACATCAATCCAGAGAAAATCTGATTGGCATTTGCTCTGATTCAGTTGCTAAACAGTTGGTTTTCCCGAGGGAAAGTGATGGGGAAAGTAGAGATGTAACTGAGTCCCTAGTTTTAGTTAATTGAATAAATGTTCATAAATTTGTATTGTGTGGTGTAGTGGTTATAGTGTTGGACTAGGACCTGGGAGACCAAGGTTCAAATCTCCACTTGGTCATGAAGCTCTCTGGATGTTCTTAGGCTGAAAGTGAGTGACTGGCACAAGGGCAAGCTTTATGGCCAAGGGTGGAGGTTGAACCCTGGCCTCTCAGGTCCTGGTGCAACACCCTGACCTCTATACCACCACCACCACCACCACCACCACCACCACCACCCTCTCTCTCTCTCTCTCTCTCACACACACACACACACACACACCAGCATGTTTTGTAAATCTGGTCTGCCTTGGTTTTAATCAAAATATGGTGAATTTCAATTCATATGTGGTGAATTTCTGCCCCACTGTAGTTCATTGAGACTCTTAGTGCTTTAGAGATACCCAAACCCTGTGATTAAAAAAGGGATTTAAACATGTTGTTTGGGGTGACCAGAAGTGCTACCTGATCTTGAGGTGGCATGGACTAGGCCATCTTTGCAGAATGTTTAATCTTTCATGACCTCTACCAGACTTTCAGGGACTGGATAAATTCGTGGCGGGTGTCTTATCAATGGGCACTGTGGTAATTCAGTGGAACCCCAGGTGCAGTAGTTGTTTTACCTCTTAATATCAGTAGGATAAACCCTGTTTGTGGGTATCTCCTACATATCTGTTTGGCCATCACATGAAATAGGGTCCTGAGCTAAATGAGCTTTAGTCTGATCCAGCAGAGCTCTTCTTACATTCTTATATTCCAGATGCTACCAAAGCACCTGGAGGTGTGTTGCAATGAAACCCCACCCTTGTGCTTTTCTTAGGATGGATGGCAAAACTGCTCCACTGAGATACTTCACATTCTTTCTTTTTGGAGTATTGACAAAACCAAAGAGTAGATTTTTAACGTTTCGCTTGCTTCCAGACCTCTTGTGTGATGGATGAGTAGTTGAGAAAGTATTTACTCGGTTCCTCCTTTCTATGGGAGCACAAGACAGTTGCTATTCAGGCATTGCTGTTTGGGTTTAGAGAGATAAGCCACCCCTCAGGGTCCCATATCAAACTCCCTTAAGCCACAGATGGGAGTCCAGCCAACAGGCTCCCCTGTTATCAGAGCCAGATTGCTGTTAGCTACACACCATCCGCTGGTGATCTTGTGTCGCTGCATTTCCTTCTCCCTCTCATCAATGAGCCAATGAGCACCAAGCCCTGACAGTTAAAATCTTCTTCCCGACCTTAGATGCTGCTGTACAAAGAGCCCAGCTTAAGCCCTGGCCTAGTGTGTGATTGAGCATTTTGCATGGTCATGAATTCCAGCCCTACAGGGACAGGAAGCACAGTGCATTGTGGGTAGTAGCCCAGGCCCAGAAAGGCCTTTAAGCCTTTGTTGTATTGTATAGCCAGGGATTTCAGGAACAATCGGGCATGTCCATCAAAGATTAAGCAGACTGGAAGTGCACTTTATACCAACAAATGGAACGAACAGCCTTTTTGGAGTGTTAATACAGCCACGTAATGAAAGGTCCAAGGACTTAGACATACAATTTAAGTGATGACAAGCACCACTGGAATGAATCATTTATTTTATAAACCTTAGCCAGTGGGAATTCCAGTGAGGGATTTGTTCATTTTCACTATTACCCTGTTTAGCGTACTCCACTTGAGAAGAAAGATTGCATAAACTTCATTTTCTTGGGCATTTGGGTTGGAGACATTTGCCTTCCCAAATTATGGCTGTTTTTCCCCCCTCAGAGAGTCCAGCCCTATTCGTGTTTAGTCTGCTTCTGTGACACCTTGAAAACTAACAATTTATATTAGCATAAGCTTGTCTAGAAAACAGTCCTGCTGGCTGGCTGGAGCTGCCATTTCCTCTGTTGAAATCTAAAGAGATATAACTAATTCCACCCAGTTTAAAGGCTGTAGGGCAGACTCCCACTCCCATGAGCCCCTTCTAGCACAGCCAGTGGTAAGGGATGATTGGAGGTGTAGTCCAGCAACATCTGGAGGGCTGCATGCTCCTCATCCTCGCTGTTGCTGATCAGGGTTGCACAGAACTGGACAATAACTATCTCAGTTGGATCTACGTAAATGGGGGAACTGGAAGAGGCATTCCTCTGTACAAATTAAAGAAATGGTGCTTTTTGTTCAGTAGCATTATCTCACAATCCCTTTAGGGGAGGTAGGGAGTACTTTTTATCTGTTGTTGTTGTTTTTAATACAAATGCCACAAAATGTTCATTCTGCACTTGTAGTGAATAAATCCTTCAGTGTGGGAACATTTACTTTTTGGAACTCCCTACCCATTGATATTAAACATGTACCTATGGCTGAATTGTTTTCATGCTGGCTAAAAAACATTTCTGTTTCAGCAAACCTATCCCGGCATGTAATTTTAAAATGTAATGTTTATACACACACACACACACACACACACACACATATATATATATATATATATATATATATATATATATATATATGTTTTAAAATTGCTTATTTATGTATATTTATCATTTTATGTTAATTTGTTTTTAATGTGTGCTTTTATCGGCAGAGTGTTACTGAACATTTTTGATTGTTCTTTGTAAACTGCTTAAAGGTATTCTGTCAAGTACTTGGTATATATATTTTAGTTTAATAATAATAATAATAATAATAATACTGCACTGGATCATTCCTGTGGTCCACTAAGCATAATACAGTGGTTCCCCGCTAGACGAATGCCTCGCTAGACGAATGCCTCGCTAGACGAAAGGCATTTGCTAGCTGAAGGCTGTCTCGCAAGACGAATTTGTCAATGGGCTTGCCTCGCAAGATGAAAAAAAATTTTCCCCCCCGTCAAATCGCTATTTTCCCGTTGGTGCTTCGCAAGACGAAAAATTCGCTATACAACAGCACTTGCAGAACGAATTATTTTCGTCTTGCGAGGCATCACTGTATAAATAAGTCCTGCTTTGAGCAGAACTTACATTTTTGGTCACTAGCTCCTTCTTGGGGAGAGGCCTAGTGGGCTAGAACATGTAGATAAGCTTCTACTAAACTAGAAGAGAGCTGAATCACTTGTGTGAAGAGGTGGGCCTTTATTGTGGGGATATTTCTGTAGCCCAATCTGTACTGTAGCTCAATCTGTATTGCCAGGGTTGGGGTGGGGGTGGCGTGCAAAATCAATTGCAACCCTGACTTTCCTGCTCAGTGTGGGTTCCCATACCTGCTGGGGAGGTGGAGGTGAGGTGGTGTCAGCATCAGATGCACTGACAATTCCCTTCCGTGCAAGGATCTGTGTGGAATGTTACTGGATCCAACTGGGCCCAGTCTCCTACCTTTCACTGCACTGGGACCATATCTCAGTGGTATCACGAACGCCTCCAGTTTTGTTCATTTTAAAAATATCAGCTTTTAGGCGATCTGAAAGGCCTCTGACTAAGACAGCTTGAAGTGGTGCTGCCTGTCAAAATAGACAGTACGTTGCTAGGTGGCATGGGCAAACAGTTCAACCTAGAATAAGGCAAATTCCTTAGGTCAGGGGTGGCCAGCTCCCAAGAGACTGCGATCTACTTACAGAGTTAAAAACTGGCAGTGATCTACCCCCTTTTTTGCAGTTCAGGTCAAAGTTGTTCTGCTTTTTTTTTAGGAAGGAGGAAGGCCCATTTTCAGGGGGGGGGGGGTCGGCTCAAAGTTGTTGATTTTTTTCAGGGAGGAGGTAAAATGTTGAGCTTTCTTTAGAGGAGCCACACTTCTTTGGGGAGAGCCAATGATCTACCGCAGACGTCCAGTGATCTACTGGTAGATCACATTCTACCTGTTGGACATGCCTGCCTTAGGTTATAATTGCCTCAAAGGAAACATGACAATCCAAGACTAATCAAGATTTCAGTTTCCTTCCCATTCATGCATTCATTCATTTTTTTTTATCAGCTTAAGGGCAACACTTCAGTTAACTCTTGAGACAAATAATACTTTGAATGGCTTCATAATAGTTGTACACCATGAACAGCAACCTCTGGGAAACATTTGTTATTACTTTTGTGAACGTACAGAGTGAACATAAAAGCAGTAAGCAGCCATCATTAAACCTGTGCAGGACGGAATATATAGCCATCTCAAGACACATTGAGAAGCAAGTATAAACACCGTATTCTGGCATTCGCTCCCTATAGTTGAATGGGATGCAGGGGGTACGATGTGACCTCTGAGTACCGTTTATAAATTTGACGAACAGAAACCATTCCCTATCGAACTGCTTGTGTTTTGTCTTGTCTTAAAGTTTTGTTTCAAAATGATCGTAATGTAGGGTTGCCATATGTCCCCTTTTCCCTGGACACGACTTCTTTTTCTTGGGTATGTAAAATGAGAGTCGTCATAGTGATCCATAGTTAAAAGTAGAGGTTGCTTTATGATCAACACCACCAGGATTAACAGACCCACTTCATAGCTTGAGGATTTCAAATGAGAGACATGGAAACAGCTTCCAAAAGGAGCATTGAATAGAATCAAAGAATAAATGCCCTATGCATGAAAAGCATAATGCTAGAAAATAAAGAAGAAGAAATGAGGGGGGCGGAACGGGACAGGACTGGCAGTGTTTTGCTGGGTGCCATTTTTCTGTCAGCTCGTTGCCCAAACATTTTTAATTATACTTTTAAAATGCAGTCTCCAGTGAGCAATTTGGCTCAGGGAATGATAAAGTGGGTTTAGATGACCTCTCACCAGAGCTGAAGTGGATCAGGCAACTCTGAATCTATCAGACCATAAAAGGCATTGCTGGGCTCTGGAATGGAGAGTTGGCACAGTCAGCCCAAATACCGGAGAGGGAGAGATGGCAAGAGTGCTCTGTGGAACAGGGGTTTTCAAAGGTGAGGGGGCTCCTCCAGAGAGGCATGAAGAGTGCTTACCTGTTTGTGCTTTCATTAGTCTGCCAGTCACATAAGGTCTGCCAGTCACATAAGCCTTCTGCAGACAGAGGTTTCCAAACTAACTCTACCATCCCTGACCATTGGCATTCTCCAGGTAGAGCTAATAATGTCCCCCAGTGTTTTTTTTCTAAAAAGAAAATCACCCACTTTATAGTTCAAACTGGGAAAAATAAATACAGTAAATGGACAAAAGTACAAAAATTCACAAAATGTTTAGGGGTATGCGTGCCCCCAGAAAAAAAGCACTGATGTCCCTTATATGATACTGGGAAGAGCCACTGTTAGTTTAGGCAATATTGCAATAGAAGGGCCAAGAGTCTGTATAACATAGCATCCTATGTTCATATGACACCAGACACCAGGTTGCAGAAGTCTGGGTTAGACTAGCCTCCTCATATTGATTTACTTGCACAAAGCTTACTCTGTCTGTTCTGAGCAATAGAGGGTTGACAAAGAGCATTAATTTCGTTTCATCCTAATTTGATTCTGGGGTCTTTCTATTAATAATTCATTCACCCCACATTTTCAAAGCATTTCCTCATCACTTTCTGAACTGCAAAAAGTATTGTTTTTTTGTGTGTTTTTTAAGTACCACCAGTGGTCAAGGATGATGGGGGTGATTATTAGGTTTCACTTGAGATTAGACTGGGAATGGGCAAGCTTTGACCCTCTTGATGTTGCCCGATTACAGTTCCCATCATCGCTGACAATTGTCTATGTTTGACTGAGGCTCATGGGTGTTGGAAGTCTGAGAACATCTGTAGGGCAACAGGTTAGCCACCTTTGGATGAAGTGGTCGAAATCCAAAGAAAAAGACAGGCCAAGAACTTTGGATGGGTGCACAAAATAAAACTGTTTGGGTTATAGCATTGCGTGACTTTCGCTGCCTTGTTTCCAATGCTTAATAAATGGTGTGCACGACAAATGCTTTCGATATGTGAATCTGTAGAAATGAGAACATTCAAATCCCCACACCCGCAGCCAAACTTCATTTGCTGGGAGAGCTGTCGTGTCTTAAAACCCTGCAGGTGGGCAGCATTAACATCAAGAAGACAAGTTTCTTGAAGACAAGATTAAATCAAATGACTGCATATGATATGAAATATACCGGTAAATTCGAAGTTGGTAACCTTGTTTGTCCATCCTGCCTTGTTGGAATGTGCAACAAGTACAGTAATTTGCTGGTAATCTATCTGATCTAAATGGTGTAGGACAGGGGTCCCCAAACTAAGGCCCGGGGGCCAGATGCAGCCCAATCGCCTTCTAAATCCAGCCCACAGACAGTCTGGGAATCAGCGTGTTTTTACATGAATAGAATGTGTCCTTTTATTTAAAATGCATCTCTGGGTTTTGTGGGGGCCTGCCTGGTGTTTTTACATGAGTAGAATGTGTGCTTTTATTTAAAATGCATCTCTGAGTTATTTGTGGGGCATAGGAATTCGTTCAGATTTTTTTTAAAAAAAATAGTCCGGCCCCCCACAAGGTCTGAGGGACAGTGGACCGGCCCCCTGCTGAAAAAGTTTGCTGACCCCTGGTGTAGAATATCTACAATAATAATAATTGTAAAAATGGTTTCATCATTCTTCCAGGAGCGAGCTAAGGAATTTTACTCATCATCTAATTGTTGTAATGTCTTTATATGATGGTTAGATTAGTGGCAGGGAGTGCCAGGGAACTGGCTTTCAGAGATGAAAGATTCATATGCATAAGAATAAGTTTCCAATTTTCTTTTATTTTCTTTTTAAAGTGTGGTTTCGAGCAATGCTGTAGCCACACAAGCCAGCCCCTTTTACAGCGGTTTTATCCCCTAGAATTTCACCAAGCCCTGTGTGTTTTGACATCCATGTTAACTGTCCATGCTTCTTAAAACAAAGGGCAAATTCCTCACATATCTCTAGTTCCTTTCATTCCAAAGTGCTATGCCAGAGCTCATTTTTGCTCTCAATTAAGAGGAGGTAAGGAGCGCTTGCCAACCTCTGCTAATTTGACAATCCATGAATGAGATCTCATGTAATTGCAAGTTATCTGCATTCCTGCTGGCCTAGAGCTATCCCTCCACATCTCTGATGTTGCTTAGGGCATTTGATCCCGCCTGAGTTTGATCCTCGCGGGTGGCAGGAGGACTGCAGGCTCAGGCCAGTGGAGATCAGCCACAGTGAACAAACTTGGCGCCTGCCTCACTCTTTGGGGGGGGGGGTGACCCTACCCACTCATTTCTTGGGAAGGAAAAAGTGTATCTGTAGTGCTTCATCCCCATCCCCCCACCCACCCCAATTAAACAGCACTGCTGCTAGACTTGGCAGGGGTGCATGGTAGGATTTCACTCACTTGTCACTTTTCCCTGACAGAGTAAAAAAGCAAAACAGGGGGCTGTTTTGTTTTGTGTCCTCCTCCCCCACTGCCTGAAGCATCAGTTTGTTTGCAAATGTTAAATTCTGCATAAGCCTGGACAGCATTTCCAAATTTGGTTCAGGTTGGGGGGTGGGGGGCAGGGGCTGCAGCTCAGTGGCAGAGCACATGCTCCGCATGGAAAAGTCCCCGGGTTCAATCTGGCCTCTCCAGGTAGGGCTGGGAGAGATACCTGCCTGAAGTCATTTAAGGCCACTGCCAGTCTGTGGCAACGGTGTCTGACTTGGTATAGGTCAGCTTGCAATGTCCCTAAGGAATGTAAATTTGAATATATGCTTCTATTTTTATTTGTGCTCTAAAGCAAATTAGTAAAACAGAATTCTCCCACACCCACGTCAGTGCTGTGTATGTGCATCTGCTAGTGAATGACGTTTATGCTTGCCCAATGGGTCTCCCTTTTCCTTTCCTCTCCTCCCCCATGCAGCCCCTCACAAATCCACCAGATCTGCTTCAGAGGGCTGGGGGGACCCTCTGGAGCAGATTGGGTGGGTTTGCAAGGTACTGCAGGGTCATGGGGCAGTCAGGAAAAGGAAATCCGCTCATGCAGCACTGGGTATTACTTGTCTGCCTATCTACACACACATGCTATATAATTGTGTGTACATAGGTAATGTATATTACACTGTACATTGCTGAGTAATGACATTGATAGAGGGTCATTGCACTCATGTCCTGCTTGGTGGGCTTCCTGTAAGCCCATTTAGCCACTGTGGAAAATGGGATTCTAGCTACTGCCTGCATTTTTGCTGATGGGTGTTGTGTGCATATCACAATAATTTGCAAGTCTTCTGGAAGACTCTTTTGTCCTGTGGGCCAGATGTCACAGCTAAGACTCAGTAGGACTACTTGTGAATGAATTAACAGGTTTTCATCTTTATGGCAAAAAAAGACTTGAGATATTAATTAAATATACATTTTCCAAAAGAAAAAAAAAACCACAAATGAATAAATCTATGTACATTTAACCTGGGAGAAAGCCTTACTGAGCACAGTGAGAGTGTTATTTCTGAGTAATGGGTAGGACTGCTATGTTAACTACTACGCTATTACAGCAGCTGGAAACACTTTGAACTTTGTGGGGAAAGCTCTGCCAATGTTTGTACTGAAACTTATTTAGTGCAGTTATCTCAAATATTATATTTTAATTGTTTTTTTCCACAATAAAAAACCCAGGGGGTCACTGGAATGTATAGTAACTTCTGGTTTTGAGCTGGGCAAACACTACTGTAAACAACAGCAAAAATGAAACAAACCCCTAAAGCCCTGGGAGGTTCCTTAATTACAGTACACACAAGCCATTTTGACATGGAAAAGGAACCAAATATGACAGTGTGTGAAACATAATGCTTAACTTTTGTTCCAGGTTGTGTTCCCATGATGCATATTAAAATCAGATGGTCGTGTTGTTGTCTTTTAAAAAAGTTATTCACTTGAACTATATAAAGTATACACAGAATCATTTGGTAACACAAATATATGGTTGGTATAGGCAGTGACATTCAGCACAAAATCCATAAATGGGTATATAAATAAATGAGTCAGACCATTTGTCCATGTAGCCCTATTTTGTCTAGTGAGTAGACTCTACCCTGACTATTAGTGGCTCCCCAGGATTTCAGATGGGTCTTTCGCATCCCTACCTTGAGATGCAGGGGATTGAAACCTGGGACCTTCTGTACACAAACAAAGCACACACAGACACACCCTCTCTCTCTGATACAACATGATACTTGAGTCTACCCATCCCACCACATTTTTGCTGTTAGCTCACGCCTTGAGGATGCTTGTAAGTTGCTGGGTGACTTGCAGCAGCCCTGAACAGATGCCGGTTTGTCAACAGCCTTGTAAACTGCCCACAGAGGTGCTCAGAACTACAGCAAGCTGTCTCTCTAGTTGGTTTGGGGGTCACCCCTGGTTCTAGTGCAGGTCAAGTAACCCCCACCTCCCTCGTTCTCTTAAGATTTAGGCAGGTGGCTAGGGCAGCTCAGAAGGGCCCTTGCGCAACATGCATGTGTGCAACAGTAGAGGCCTGGCTGGAAATCTTAAAGCCTGCTGCTGGTACATGGGAGACAGATTGAAGAAAAGGAAATATGAATTGGCCCCATCCCATATTTTGACCAATCACAGCTAGGAGCGGCTAGGAGTTAGGTGGAGTCAGCTTCTGTTTTGACTTGAAATGTTCATTTTGGGCTGTGGGGATAGCCAGCATCTGGGACGACCAGTAATCCCAGAGTTCCTGCTCCCACTGGCCGTGAAAGGGTCCGCTGGCTATGAACCTGAAGGTAGTTGTCGTGAGTTCTGAAGGTTTCCGAAGGTTCCGGAGATTCCGGAGGTTTCCGGATAGGAAAGATAGGCAAAGCTAAATAGTGGCCAAAACTTAGAAGGCCAAATAAACGTTTTTGAAATAAAAGAAATAAATACTAAGAGACTGCAGTCAATGGTGAAGAAGCGCTCCACTGCTCTGTGTGGCTTGGTTTCTCTTTCGGTTTCTCTCTGGCTTGTCTCGCACTGATGTTCTCTCTGGCTTGTCTCGCGCGTTCTCCACACCGCTACAGAGAGCAGGGGCTATTTATTAGGAAGTTAAACATCGTCATAACATTGACAACAACCAATCACAACGTTGTTTCTAGGCTAGTTTCTGGGCGGGAAACTCTTAACTGATCATTAATGAGGCTAAATTGGCGTGCTTTGCCCCCAGCGCGGAGGGATCCAGGCAGCAAACCTCTTTTACCTTCCTTGCTATGCGCGGAAGATTACCTTCCTTTTACCTTCCTTGCTATGTGCAGAAGATTACCTTAAAGAAAACAGGTGCAGGAGCACCTTAAAACGTATTCCCACATTGGGCTTCTCTGAATTACATAAAGGCAAGAAGCGGGAGGGGGGAGCCAACCTGCAATCTTGCCCACCTGAGAGGTGCCAGGACTGGCTCAAGCTGTAAGGTTCCATCAGGCTGTGAAACAGATGGGACTTCAACTGCCAAAGAGGGCCTCTCCACCGGCTTTGTTGGAAGGCCAGCACTTTTCACTGCTCTTAAAAAAAAAGAAAATGTCCATTGTTGCTGTTCACTACAGGATCCCTGAAACTAATAATTAGTTCGTCGGCTTGCTTTTCTCCTTCTCCGTCCCTGTCTCTTTCCCTTTTGTGTGGTGTGTCTTAGGTTGTAAGCCTGAGGGCAGGCTCTGTCTTGTCACTGATACTTGTAAGCTGCTTTGGGAGCCCATTATTAGCTGGACTGGATGAAAAACATTAACAAAAATTATTCATATACAATAAATTTAATAGAATGTAATAATATAATAATAACATAGTTTGTCTTTGCTTAGGACAGTAAAATAGTTGTGGTAGTGAATCCCATGGTTTGACTGTGTGCTTGGAAGCACTTTCTTTTGCTGGTCCTACATCCCTCACCATTGAGCTTCATTGGACAACCCTCAAGTACTGTGAGTGAAGGGGGCAGGGAGGCTCCTCCCCATCCACATTCTCCATCTCATACACTTGTGGCTATTATTTGTCCCCAAATAACAATACTGTAAGCATTTTTACTACTTTGTGTCAGTGTTCTGCTCTTTCTCAGCCTAACCTACCTCGCAGTGTTGATTTGAGAATAAACTCAAGATAATCCCCCCCATGGTTGCAATTTGAGCTTCTTAGAAGAAGAGCCAAATGTAAATGTGGTAAACAGAAGAGTCCTCAATGGAAGCTACTCGTTACTTAGAATTATAGCCTTAGCTGTACAGTGGTACCTTGGTTCTGGAATTTAATTCATTCCGGGAGACCATTCGACTCCCGAAATGGTTCAAAAACCAAGGCGGAGCTTCCAATTGGCTGCAGGAGCTTCCTGCACTCAAGCAGAAGCCACATCAGACATTCAGCTTCCGAAAAACGTTTGCAAACCAGAACACCACCGGGTTTGTGGTGTTTGGGAGACAATTTGTTTGGGAGCCAAGCTGTTCGAGAACCAAGTTACCACTGTACTAGATTCAGACCGTGTCTCCCATCTACACCATACGTTTAAAAGCAGTGTCATACCAATTTAAACAGCCATGGCTTCCCCCAAAGTTGTAAAGGGTAGTTACAAAGCTCCTGTTGCCCTCACAGGGTAAGATTTTCCAGACCTCCCTGGGAAGAAGCATTGATTGGAATTGTAGCTTTGAGAGGAATAGAGGTTGTCGAACACCTCTCATTAACCTTGACAAACTACAGTTCCCAGGATTCCTTGGAGGCGGGGAGCCATGACTTCTCAAAGTGGTATGATACTGCTTTAAATGTATAGTGCAGATGGGGCCTCAGTTAAGGAAACAAATTTTGCCATGTGCTTAGCTGACATTTTAGGGGTTCCTGATATAATAAAGGTAAACAATGTGCAAATGAAAAATGCAGAAGGGCTTGCCGCTTAGGTTTTGTTGTCCATGGTTTAACCAGTTTCTTTCTATTCTACTGTGGAAAATGTTGTTGCCAGCCATCTTCAAAAGGATTTAAATGAAATTCATAAGAATTAGATTATCATGGTTTAATCACATTACGAGGGAGATTAGCAACATTTCACTGGGTCTTTGTGCCACTGGAGCCACCCCAGGATACTGGGCTAAATCTTCAAGCAGTATTAAGATCTCTCTTGTAGTGTGCAAAGTAAAACAGAGGTTTCAGTCATTTTTTTCTCTTTCTTGGGATTAGAACACAGGACCTACACTTAATCCCTCCATTGTAGAACTCTTGAAACTAACGGTAATCAGATTTGGATACGACCTTCACCTCAGTGTTGCATTATTATATACTAACGTAAGAAAGCCTCTTTAGGATGAGATCAAAGACCCACCTAGCCCAACATCCCTCAGGGTGATCTGAGACCCCATCAGCAGTACAAAATGAAAGCAGTATCATACTACTTTAAAAAGTCATTGCTTCCCCCAAAGCATCCTGAGAACTGCATTTTGCTAAGGGTGCTGAGAGTTGTTAGCATGCCCTTCAGAGAGTTACAATTCCCAGAATTCCCTGGGAAAGGGGGTTGATGGTTACATTACTCTCAGAAATGCACCCTTTGGTGTCTCCCACTCCTGCTCTGAATCAGAGGGCCCAGAGGGAAGCATGATGGTAAGGGGAGAGAGTTTGGCAAGGTCTGAAGGGAGGGGCTGGGTGAAAGATGGGTGGCAAGAAGATAGTTCAGCTTCTACTAACTACACATTTTCACAACTTGCCCCTCCCCCCACTGCCCTCTTCTCCCTCTTTGGTACATCTGTTTCTCTCCCTCTCCTTCTCTGTCTCTATATGGATATTTTCATTAATAATACATAAAGAAGCAAAAAAAAAAAGTCAAATCAGAAACATCATCATCAACAACAAAAATAATTTTGAGCTTACTGGTATCTATTGTTGCAAAATACAGAGGGAGTGTTAGGGCTCATCCACACTTCCACTAGTCCTCAGAAAGCCCAATTGATGTTTATTACAATTCAGCAGTAAATAGCAGATAATTCAGCATGCAATTTGGCAGTAAACAGCTGTAAACTGGGGGGGGCAGGGCAAATGAAAAACATCATGTACCCATGCCTATAAAGCACTGAACAAGCAGAAGTGTGGATGAACCCTGAGAGAGAGGGTTTTGCAGAAATTTATAGGCAAAAAATTTATTAAGGTGCAAGCTTTTTTGGGGCCCCTTCATCATATATGTTAAGTGTGCAAGGACTATGTGCATTAATTAGCTAGTGTCACCAGTAAGGTTGTCTTGCTAATTGGTCACTGTAACTATTTTGCTTTCAGATAAGCATCACCATCAAAGCTTTTTTGTGTGTGCATTTCATTATCCTGTGAACCCTGGTCTCTCATCCATGCATGTGTATACTGCATATGCTTGCCAATCCAGGATTACACATGATGCATCTGATGAAGTGGACTGTGGTCCACAAGAGCTTATGACATAATGAATTCATTAATCTTTAAAGTGCTACAAGTCTTTGTTGGTTTATTAACAACAACAACAACAGAGGGCTCTTCTGCTTATACCCAACCAAAGTTATCAAACTTATTTCAAAATAAAGGAAAAGAAGCATTTCACTCTATTACTCTAATCCAGTTTAAAACATTTCCAGCCTCCTTCGAAATTATTAACACTCTGCGCTCCTTATCATAACCACATAACTCCTGTGAGTTTATGAAGTACAGCTGGACCCCACACTTCAATATACTGTATTTTCCGGCGTATAAGACGACTGGGCGTATAAGACGGCCCCCAACCTTTCCAGTTAAAATATAGAGTTTGAGATATACTTGGCCGCATATTCTCCACCCAGCGTATAAGACGACCCCCGAATTTTGAGAAGATTTTCCTGAATTAAAAAGTAGTCTTATACGCCAGAATATACAGTACCATTCTCTTAGCCTTGGAATTTCCAAGATTTAGCTTGTACGCTCCTGGCACAATGTTCTTTGAGTGATGTGTTGCAAAGGGGCAACATCCTCCGCTGTGATCCACAGAAGACAAGGCACATCAGTCTTCTAGCTGGGCAGCACTACATACATTTCATGCTGAAAAATCAGAGTTAGAATAGCAGGATCATAGAATTGTTGAGTTAGAAAGGATCCTAAGGGTTATGTATTCCAACCCTGTGCAACGTAGTCTCAACTTGATCATGTAACAACTCCCATCAACATCTCTGTCCATTGACAAGGACTAGGCCAGTGATGGCGAACCTTTTTGAGCCCGAGTGCCCAAACTGCAGCGGAAAACCAACTTTTTTATTTCAAAGTGCCAACACTGCAATTAAACCTGAATATCGAGGTTTTTAGTTAGAAAAAACTCCTACAGTTGTCCAGACATCTGCAATCTTAAAAGTAAAACACAATAACAAAGTTTTCAATGTTACAGTTTTTTATTTAAAAAAACATAAACTCTACATGTGCATGTATTTTAGACAAAGGGATACTCAACTTGTAATAATGATTATATGCCAGAACAACACCTGAAGGCTGACGTGTGGGGCTGGTATATACCAGGTTTCCCTGCCCCTCTGAGCCACTGGGAGTCAGGGAATCATTCACTCCAAGAATAGTATTGAAAATAGCAAATACAATCCTTCAAGGTGGTGGTGGTTTTTTTTTTGGGGGGGGGGTTAATGCTCTCAAGCCACACTATTCTTTTAGAATCAAATTCTCTGCTTTCGGATGACTAAGCTCTGAATACAGCCTTGGGTGTATGTAACTTCTGTTTTAGATGCAAAAGTCAGAAGAGTTTTCAAAGGAAAAAAATCACTTGAAGCTTAAAAATAAAATGCCATGTTAATGACAGTATATTAAAACACACTTTTTTTAAAGCACCCTAGGTTCTTTAGGCTGCAATCCTTACCTGGGAGCAAGTCCCACTGATGTTAATGGGGCTTACTTTTGAGTAGAGCTGTATTGGCTTTCCCTGTTACTGTTGTTTTTAACACTTGCTTCCTTCTCCCTTGCCATTAAAGAAGAGAACAAGATCTCGGCAGTAGTGCCTAAGATTAATCACACAAGTCAGGGGAAAGGGAGACCCACACAATACATTGGGGGGGGGGGCTTGCCTGCATGGGCTTCCTTTGCTTTTATTTTGAAATGGGGCCTGAGCCCAAACAGTGGCTGGAAATCCCTTTTCCTTGAACTGCAGCCACCCTTCTCTCTACCGAACAACCCCTCCTCAGCCATTAAAACAGACATGTAGAGCGATCCCAGCACAATCACTGTTTTTTAAGGAACAACACGATTCTCCTTTATGTGGTCTCCGTTTGCGCCATTCTTTGTGCAAAGCTCTCAGCAGCAGCTCCATACCCAAACAAGACCAAAATAGGGCGTTTGGGGAGAGAAAAAGAAATGTATGGCCATTGCATTAAAAGCATTTATTCTGTCGATTGCTCCTGCTTCCCCCCCCCCCCCGGAGAAAACCTTAATCCTTGTCTCCCTTCAGGCTGTCAGCAAGGAATCAAGGAATCCCCGGGTTTTGGCTGTGAAAGGGAGCGCCCTGCACGCTTCTTGCAGGAGCCCTTGCCGGCTAGCCTCCCTCCTGATCCCCGTGCAAAAGCCGCTACGGTGAGGGGGTGGGGTGGAAGGAGAGTTTGGAAAGCGGCAGGCAAAAGCGACAAGTGGGCAGGCAGCTTCTTCCCAGGAGAGAAGCCAAGGAAACACTCTTGCAGGGCCGGTCGGGGGGCTTCTGGAGAGCGGAGCGGCGCTCCCGTGGGCGAGACTAGTCCTCCTCCTCCTCCTCCTCCTCGCTTCAAGCACCGCTGCTGGGAAACCTCGTCGCTGCCGTTACCTCGTCCTCGTCGCTCGCGTCGAATCCGCAGCAGCAGCCAGCAGCAGCAGCAGCAGCCAAACACCACTGGGACAGGCGCCAAGGAGGGAAACTGCTGCTGTCTGCTGCTGCGCCTGCGCTGGCAGAAAGGAGGCACACGCATGAGCACAGCAGCAGCGCCCTCAGCCTCCGGAGGGCGGGCCGCCAGCCAGCTGGAGAAGTGGACGGGCGCAGGCGGGCCACGGGTGCGGCACGGTGCAGCGCAGCGCAGCGGCGCCCCCCACCATTTCCCCGCCCCTGGCGTGCCGGCAGAGAGAGCTCTGCGTGCCAGCTGTGGCACGCGTGCCACGGGTTCGCCATCACTGGACTAGGCCCAATATTCCATCCACTACACCAGAATGACTTTGTGTTTCTGGGGCTGAGAGCCATCTTTGTGTTCTCCCTTGTTCTGAAATGATCTTCTAGGGTGTGGGACAGGACCTTTTTTGATTGTGGCACCTACAGTGTACACTTTGGAATAGCCTCCCTAAGGTAACTTTCTTTGTTAGCTCTTCAGCATTTTAGCAAACAGATGAAACTCTTTTTGTTGTAATAAGTGGTTTTTATATAATCTGCATTTCTTTTAGTAGGGCGACTTCCTGCTCTTTGGGGTTTAATGGGTAGGGTTTTGTGTCTGAACTGTTCTCTGGCTTTATTTAAAATTGTATTTTTTGCATTTAAATTTCTCCAACACTTGAAGTTTATAGCAGATATGTAATTCAGGGATTAGCTTTTTTTAAAAAAAAATGTTACGCAGTTTCAAAAACCACACATAACATGAACTAACTTTGGCACCATCTGGCCTTTTCATATCCCCCCCCCCCCCGTTAAGACAACTCTTGTGGCCTTCCATTACCACAAACCAAAGTAGCAAGGTCTTTCATCTCTACTTTAGAAACAACTCCTGCATGTTTCATATAGCTGTTGTATAACTGTGAGAATTTGAGACAAGTTTCCTCCCCAGCTGTTAAAGGGCTTTGAGCACCGGTCAAGCTTACCACAATTTTCACATATACAAATACACATACATATTTGCAAACAATAGCAAGTGAGTTACACAAATGTGACCTCTTGTGAAATGGTACGTTAGTCATGCTTTTTTTAAAAGGTTTGCTTCAGCTAGTTACTTTTGCTTTGCGGAAGGGGGGAGAGAGAAGAAGTCAAGGGGTCCCAAATTTGGAATGTGCTCCTGATATGGATCGGGGGCCTAAACCAACTAGCTGCTAAAAATCCACCCCAATATTTTTTTCACCCCAGAGGTGCTGTTTGCAGTAAACAACATCTTTGTGACCAAAGAAAAGTCAAGCAAGATTTTTCTGGCAGGAATCCTTTGGGAGCAGATGAACAAGCAGGTTGCAATGGTGTAAAAGAGTAATTGGTCCCCCTGACAGCTTGTGGGCCCTCAGGAGATGCCCATTCATGCTGACACTTGATGCTGGCCCTTAACTACCTTTGTTTAACTTATACCCATTAGATCTTATCCTTCCCTCTGGAGCAGCAGCAGGGACCATGCCTTTGCCATTTCCTGCATATCAGCCCTTCAGAGAGTTGTCGACATTTGCACCCCATCATCTCTTCTCAAGGCTAAACAGATCCGCTTCTCTTAACCATACCCCTTATCATCTCTGTTTCCCTTCTGTGTGCCCAGAACCGAACATTGCACTCCAGATGAGTTGTACTCCTCCTTCAGTTGTTTCCTGTTGGATGCTTTTTTGGGGGTGCTTATATGGCAAGGCAGGTGCTTGTTTGCAAACTTTTAAGATGGATTTCCTCCCCCTTCCTCCTAGGGTCAACCAGGACCAATTGGGAACCAAGGACTGATGGGTGTTCCAGGGTTTACTGGACCAGAAGGCTTGAGGGGGCCAAAGGGAGAGAGAGGGAGCACAGGTGCCCCAGGTACAGCTGGACTGAAGGGAGATAAGGTAAGTTTATCCGTTCCTCTGAGCTTTCTGAATGCTTAAAGACAGCAGCCCTGTTTTTACTTATTTACTGCTGGAATGGCAAAGTGTTGTCTTGTTCACATCCTGTAGAAGTATGGGGTACACATAGTGCAATTTCAAAATCACTGAAGTTCACAATTACCTAGCACATAATATAAATTTGGCTATTTCATGTGGCTTCATTATGAATCAGGCACCATAATCCCCCAAAAAGTTCTTTTTAGCTTAGATTAAAACTTGAGCCATGAAGACCTGTTCCTGTCATCACCACCATTTAGTGCTTCATATGCTGCAGTGGTTTAGTGTCAGGGACCCTGGCAAATGTAATTACTAAAGATCCAGGTGTCCTGGGGAAATCACAGTTCCCAGAGTCCACAGCACTTGGGACAATGTCACTGCAGCATATGGGAAACTAGTGAGAGGGAGATTTTGCAGAAAGGCCTCCAGGAGGCAAGACAACTTTTCTACTGCTGCTTCTAGAAGGAACATGTGGTGAAAGGGTGAAGCTCATGGGTTTTAGGAGGTAGGCATTGTCTTTTGGACTCCCGGTGATGTTATTGGGAGTGTTCCAGGTCCAAATTTTAAAACTGGTCTCAGAATATGTTTATTAGACCTCTGTAACTTTGTATATATGTGGTGGAGCCAGCTACTTCTAGTTTTGTCTCCATCCTCCTTACTGCTGAATTTGACAAAGGCAGCAAAGGAGGACACTGACAGGCAGTGCTACTCCCTAGGCTGGTTGTAGGTTAGCTGGCTGAGGGCAGAGTTTAGTTGGTGGGGCAATGGTCCATTTTCCCTGAATACTAGCTTCCACTGTTAAAAGAAAGGGGGGGAGCAGAGGATATTCAGAGATCATTCTTCAAAATGACTCCCCCCTCCCCACGGAGGTGATGGAAAAGAAAGTTCTCAAGGGAGGGAGGGTAGACCTCTTCCGAGAAATTTTGGCTCAGTTCTAGCCAAGTAACTATTCCCCAGCCTCCCATTTGCTTATGGAAATACTTTTAAAATATGGCCAAGCAAACAGCTCTGTGGAGTAATATCATTTAATCATAAAGAATGGAGGGCAAGGCACAGAAGCCAAGAAGAGGCAAAGCTCACAAACTGGTGTTTGAAGGAGAATTTAATTGGCTGCTCACTATGTTTGGACAAAGTGTGCTGGTTCTAATCCTTTGTATACCAAAACTCTGAAATGGCACCTTTTGATTCAAGAGAATCTGCACGAAGAAAGACATTTTGTTGAAATGCGTTAGGCAGAGTATTTGTACCAATAAATTCTCCTTCGGCCATCAGTCTGAGGTTTCTATTTTTGAATTCCTTCTTTCTCTACAGCAGGGCTAGGGAACCTTTTGCGGACTGTCGGCTTCATAAGGAACCTCTCAGGGAGCACACCACAGTGGGTCTTGCCCGGCCAGATCAAGGTGGCTGGGGACCCTGGTGTAGTTTACCAAATAGAGACACCCACACCCCAAAAAACGGGGATGCACCAGAAAATACCTTTTGAGATGTCTTAAATTGACTGTAATCATTAAGCTTTCATTGACTACAAAAAATATTCAGAGCATTTCATATCTCTTGACCAAACACAAACAATTTAGGTGGCCTTAGTAAACAACAACACCAATGAAAATACTCAGAGCATATGCAGTTTCGTATTTTAAACTCACAGCTCATTGTTTTTACTCACTTCCTAACTTAAGAAAGAATATTGACAAGCTGGATGATCAGGGTTCTAGTTTAAAACAGCTCTTTCTATCTTTTCTTTTCTTTTCTGCAAAATGAGGTGGGTTCTAAAAATATACATTTCATGTGTTTAAGAAAATGGTAAATAGTTAAATAGATCATTGTGATCACCTGTGACTAGTCCATCTTTATTGTAAAATACCATAATTTGCTAACAGAGCTCAGATCTATGGATCATATGAAACAACTTCCTCTTTTTAATCCTTTCAGGGCCCAATGGGAGTCCCCGGATTTCCAGGAATATCCGGAGTTCCTGTAAGTTGCTCTGTGTTTTAAAAAATTAAGTATAAAGTTTTGAAAAAATGCTGCTGTTTGTATTGTTTTGCTTTTCCCATGCCCCCAGAAAATGCATAGTCATTTATCTGAGTTCAAAAGCAAGCTGCATCTCATCATAGTTCCCGTAAACTGTGTATAGGCAAGTCACTGTTGTATAATTCAGGTAAGTAATATAATAAGCATACAGGATTAATAAATGCAATCATTACTGTTAAACATCAATAAAACATAAGCCGGACGAATCTGCCTCCCACTTCCACCTTTCTTAGATTTCACATGGAGAAACTGGCTAGTACCAATTTACTTTATTTGTTAAAGCCGTGAACAAGGACAGCTCCCAATGCTTGAAAAAAAATGTGGTACGCTTTCCAGTGCAGTCCCATTCCAATCTGTGTGAGGACTGGATGTGATTGCTATAGAACACTTATGGGACTGGTCTTTAAGGGAACTGGAAAGCCTTTGCACAGTGGGAGTCCTTGCGGGAGGGAAAGGGGCCACCAAAGGTCGTGTAGGAAATGTTGACCGCCAGGTAAGTTTCTGTCTTTCCGTGTTGATGCAGCTGGGCCGATGAAATCTCTTGGCAGCAGCCGCTGCAGCCGCCTGTGTTTATGAACTGTTAACCACAGATGTACGGGAGAAGCGGCCCTCTAAAAACCCCCCACCCTGCAGCATGTGTTTAGTTTTTCCCATGGAACAAGGTTCAGGAGTTTGGAAAGCGAGATGCAAGGTTTATACCATTTCAGCTGAATATACAAGGTTCGCTAAATGGAAACATCACAGTGAAATAGTGCATGGAATGGCTTCTATCAGTTCTGTTTAAAAGTGTTTGGGGGCAGGAGAGGAACCTCAGGCTGTTTTAAAGGCAAGATCTGGAACTCACCAGAGGGGCCCCCTCCAGCTCTCATAATATACAGAGTTGCTTATTAAATTGGGCTAGCGTTCATCCTTGAATGAATCTATTTCCCCACTTTTTTCAATGTTTATTCAGTTCCTCTGGAAAAGTTTAGAAGGCAGGCCATTCCCAGGCACTGTGTTAGAAAAAGGTGTCACTGTGTCATCTGTAACACCCTCTATTGTAATCTCTTTAATCTGAATTGATAGAGCAGGAACATTTGGTATAGCGGTTTGTATCCAGTGTAGTGCTGAGGGAACCACACTTGATTTTGCCTGTTGCTTTGATGTTAGTCTTAAACTTTTATCCTTGTAAGTTTTTTTATATGTATAATTATGAGTCGCATTAAGTAGTAAGCATACATACATTTAACAACAATAGCAAGAGGGAAGAAACCATGCCATTTCAGGGAGGGAATCCACTTTTGAACACAGCAGTGCTTTAAATTTTGTTTATCATTTATTAACTGCATTAGTCTGTGATTTTCTTCACCTGAAATCTGGCATTGTGTAGTCCATTCTATCATCTCATTCTGCTGCTCTGCAGCTATTTGGTGCCCAAATGAGCAGACTTAATGCAAAGCATGAATTGACATATAGCAATGACAGGTACTATTTGAGCTCATCATCTCTGTAAGCTCCATCTCAAATCAAGAAGGCTACTCCAGGATGTTTATAATATTGTAGAAGCTGGAGATAACGTAGCCCACAAACAGTCTGTAGTACTATCTAGTTATCTACTTGTGGGTAGGAGCTGCTGGCCTTTATTTGCAAACACATGTAATTCTCAATTCCACTGAATGAGCTTGTCCCTAGAGATATCTGCAGCCTTCTGGCAATAAATCTAAATACATAAAGATATGTATAAAGAATAGCACATGTTTGCTTTGAATAGTCACAGCTCAATGTTTATATTTTATTACTGGATGGTGTGTTGACACAAGATACTTTACTCCTGAACCGCATACAAGAGATTACAATAGCAGGCTCTCCTGCTTTTAAAGGGAGTAGCTTTTAAACAGAGAGGAAGCTGGGCAAGGGATGTACCAAGAACTGCAAATCTGGAGTTTCTACTAGTATGGGCTAATTTCCCAATAATCCTTTAGCGGGACCTTTTCCAACTCCTAATTTCATTTTATTTTATTGTTGTTGCTGCTGCCAGCACAGTTTGAACTACTGCAGTTTATACATTAAATGCATTAGCCAGACAATACCTTCTGGAGAGTGTGGAACAAAGAAAATATATTTTAAAACCCACACAGCTACTTGGGGTGCATTTCACACACAGCCCCGCCATACAACTCTGCGATGATTGAGACTGGGGGAAAGCTCCTCCCAGTTTGAAAAGCAGCCCACCCACAAATCAGCACTGTATAGTTGGAACTGGCTTATTTGTATACAGGTTGTATCTCTAATAGCACCATGTTAAAGTCACCTAGTGATGTGCTTGTTCTGCCAGCGGAACATGGTTCTGCAAGATCTAAGCAGGTTGCCAGTAACTTTGTATTGTTTTATTTATTTATTTCATAAAATTTATGTGCTGCTTGATTGTGTGGGGCGGGGGGGGGGACCTCTGAAAGTGGTTTACAAAGAAACAATGAAATTATCAATAAAAACAGTTAAAATCAGCTTTAATACAGTGGTGCCTCGCTAGACGAAAAACTCGCTAGACGAAGGCATTCGTCTAGCAAAAACCACGGTTTACATTGCTGCTTCGCTAGACGAAAAAACCGCTAGACGAAAAAATTCGTAGAACGAATTATTTTCGTCTAGCGGGGCACCACTGTAGTTCAAACAGTTTAGAACGCTGAAAGATAAACTAGAAACCGGTTAGAACATGTAAATGTTCGACATATCCAGGGATGCGTACCTGAACAGAAATGTTCTTCGCAGGTTCTGAAAAGAGTTCAGTGAAGGTGCCTGGGTGGTGTCAGTAAGCAGGGAGTTCCACAGTGAAATATCTATTTCTTGCAGAAGCGTTGGAATCTTTTGTTGTGCAATGTTAAAACTCACCTTCACACTGGCAGAGAACATTGGCTATATCCTCTATTAGATTCCCCTCCTCTGACAGTGGGCTCCCTTGGGTTTACCTGGCAGTAGTAGGCAGCAACAGCACTCAAGGTACATTTGTGGGAGTTGGAGTCTGATAACATCTTCAGGACCACAGGCTCCCCACCACTGCTTTGCAAAATCAGCCTATCCTTGGCGTGACCAACATTGTGCCCACTAGTGGTTCTTGGACTCCCAACTTCCATCAGCCCCGGCCAGCCCCAGGGCTGATGGGAGTTGTAGCCCAACAACATCTAGAGGGTTGGCTACCTCTGGGATGTGGAATACTTTGTTTATCAATGGTGTCTGTCAGACAAGTGGTAATGCTATGCAAAAGCCTTGAATAAGATCTGCTGCTCAGTTCTTGAGAGTTTGATATGGTGGTTTTAGTTCATACAATTCTGAGAGAGTAACCCAGATTAAGTAGGACCCTTCAGAATTACGTGCCCGTTACGGTGAGGATCCAGAGGTGCTCATTCTCTTAAAGCTGCAGCTGCTGCCATCTAGCGTCACAATTCTCTTCAGAGCAAGAATAGCCCTTAGGAAAGAGCACAGAGATAAGCCCATCAGTCCTTCTTTTCCATGTTCGAAAGTTGTCTTTGGGTGCCCCCAGACTGGCAGAATTTTGCAGGAGGGATTAAAGGAGCATGCAGAGATATTTAGGTGCATACAATTAAAAGTGGATTAACATGCTCTGTCGACCTAGTGCAACAAATCCACTTTTAAAAAGGAGCGGAGTACAGCAGACTTGCAGCTTGCACACATTTAACTTGTACGACCACAGCTTTACATGCTTGGTGACCGGCCAGCAGACACAGAACAAACTAAACACACAGAGAGTGGAAAGAGCTTTTCAAGCTCTTCACCTTGCTTTCCAAACTCTGGAAAGGTCCAGTAAGGGCTTTAGAGGCCTCTGCAAAATCTCCTGGGGCCATCTGAGAACTGTCAAAGGCCTCCAGAGCCCGAGCGAGACCTTCCCAGAGCCCAATAAGTCAGGAATTGAGCTTGAAAAGCTCTTTCCACACTGGGCTTTCCTGCCACAGAAAGAGCATTTATGTTCCTCACCTTGCATGAGGCATGCCTACTTTGAAAAGGTATGGGTGGTCACGTGAGGGAAGCTCCAGGGTTGTTCTGACTGTACATGATTTTGGCTTTACATGCTTACCCATTCCCAATCTAATCTCAAGTGAAGCTTAATAATTTCACAAAATGTACATTTTCTATAAAAAATGAAACAGGTGATTGGATATCCTCACATATTCTATCCTGCACCTTAAAGCGGGCACCAGGTAGGAGACTTTTCAGTTTTCAGTGGCGCTGGAACTGTGAGTCAAAGGCAACCTGCCTCCGAATGTGGAGGTTTCATGTCATATTTGGAAACTTAAGCTAGTGCATAATTCAGTGGCCAAGATGGTTTGAGCATATTACACCAATCCTGGTCTAACTGCACTGGCTGCTGATTAGTTTCCAGGACCAATTCAAAGTGCTGGTTTTGACCTATAAAGCTGGGTTCATGTCTACACTCCTCTACATGCAGCTGCTGGGTGACCTTGGGCTAGTCACACTTCTCTGAAGTCTCTCAGCCCCACTCACCTCACAGAGTGTTTGTTGTGGGGGAGGAAGGGAAAGGAGAATGTTAGCCGCTTTGAGACTCTTTTGGGTAGTGAAAAGCGGGATATCAAATCCAAACTCTTCTTCTTCTTCTTCTATGTCCACAGCATCCCCCTGATCCACAACTTGTAAATCTTTCTTCTTCTTCTTCTTCTTCTTCTTCTTAAGCG
Organism: Lacerta agilis; assembly: GCF_009819535.1. NCBI lineage: Eukaryota > Metazoa > Chordata > Lepidosauria > Squamata > Lacertidae > Lacerta > Lacerta agilis. The sequence continues at coordinate 23,700,889 of NC_046331.1, forward strand.
GCTCAGGACCGCAATGCCTCTCCCCATATAAACTGACCCAGACCCTGCATTCATCATCTGAGGCCCTTCTTCGTGTGCCTCCTCCCTGTGAGGTTGGGAGGGTGGCTTCTGGTCCATGGGGAACTACTAAAAACGTTCCCCTGGGTGTTCTCCATGATCGGCTTGAGACATGCGGAATGAGGCAGCCCTTAAAGCACCCAGAGGTCGGGGAGTTCTGATGATGTATAAATAAGAATTACCCACCCTGAGAGCTTTTGTGTTCATTTCCCTGTAGACTGCAGATCTACAAGTGTGTTCCTTCGCTCTCTCCAGTGTGCTTGCTATTGCAAATGCATGATCAAGAACACTGTAAGTGTATCAGCACTGGGTACTGAGTTAGGGCATGTAGGTCATTATTGTTCGGCTATGCTTTTGTAACCATTTTATTTTTGTCTCTGGAAAACTCCTTGGCTGGCTAAATCAAATCTTTGTTTTCATTAGTTTTGATAAACTGATTCCTCTTACAGCAACTGTTTACATTATTGTACATTTTTAAAAAGTCCAAAGATGTTTGATAAATGCTAATCTTAATGCACTATTTTCCTTTTCTCTCTTTGCACAGGGGCATCCTGGTCAGCCAGGACACAGAGGCTTGCCTGGCCTGGATGGCTGTAATGGCACTATTGGGAGTCCTGGGGTTCCAGGACCAGATGGATTTCCTGGTGTGCAAGGTCCCCAGGTAATTTGTTGTACTGCCTTATGTTAGGTAGGGCTGCCATACATCTAAAATTAACCTGGACATAGCCAGGATTCAGCTGGCGGAAACAGCACCCTGGCGGAAATTGCTTTAATGCACCCAGGTGGAAATCCAGACATATGGCAGCCCATGTCAGAAGTGTAGATTTTGGCGTATTTCCTTTCCACTCTTTGAAATATGGCAACCCTATGTTTGGAGAACTGGGAAGGCATTCTCTCCAAAAACTATGGAAAGCCATTGTCATTTGGAATAGGCAGTCATGGGTTACAGGGAACAGTGGTGTGGTATAAGGTAGTTTTGCAGTTAAGTCAGGGGTGGGGAACCTTTTTGAGCCTGAAAGCCACATGTCCTTTCTGAAGGCCACATATCACTGGGTGAAGTCAGATGCAAATGTGGGAAATGTGATGGATATAACTGCTACCTTCCTAGCATGGAGTGCATCTCATCCCATGTATCGTTCAGAGGTTTCTGCACACACACACACACACACACACACCCCTTGCTCATCTCTCCAGCTCTTCCCAGGCAAACAAGAGGCACTATTCCAGTCCAAGAACATATTCAGACCTGACAAAAGCACTCAAGGAGGGTGTGGCCTTGGGAGAGTTCTGGGAGGTACAAGGTAAACAATTGGGTCCTGCTTATATCCATTTGCTTTTCGACACTAGTTTCAGGAAAGTTCATATTTTTGCTTTCTACCCCTGCCCCTTGTTTTTCTTTAAGAGAAACAACCATGCTTGACTGGTTAGATTTTTTGTTTTTATGTGTCTATATAGGGTGGCCCTGGACCAAAGGGGCCAAAAGGCGAGCCTTCGTTTGCCCAGGGAGTTTTTAAAGGAATGAAGGTAAGACATGTTCAAATAAGGGAGAAATGGAAGCATGCATAATACTTTCACCAGCCTTCTCAAGCCTTGCGCCCTCCAGATATTTTGCGCTACCACTGTGCTGACTGGGGCTGATGGGAGCTGTAGTTCAAAGCATCCAAAAGGCACCAGGGACTCAGCTATACAGCTGCAAATACAATGTTTTAAGTGTGTTGTAAAGTGTAATATACAAATATGACACAAGATGGCGATGGTGAACCATGACAAATTTAATAAATTTTTCAAAACCTTTTTTTTAAAATTCCCAGTGGTTTTTTTTTTTTATGTGTCTAGATTCCAACCAGGTTGGGGAAAGCTGATCTAAGACATTTCATTTTGTTGCTTGTGTTTTGGTTAGGGGAAATTTTCTGCAAGTGACTGCAATCAACTGTTTACAATTTTCATACTAGTTTGTATCGCACATGCATACAGGGCATAAATGAATAGAAATGTAGATTTTATTTTTGACATTTAAAAATACTTTTGCCTCTATTTGAGGCTTAATCGTGGATTTTTATTTCTGAATGTTTGTCTGAGCCAGTAAGGTAGATGTTTCACTCAGTAAAGTTGCATCTTAGCATGTGCTGTAGGTAATAGTTAACAAGTTGTTGTGATAATGGCAATAGTAATAGTAGTAGTATTATCATCTGCATTAAAGCATTTGTCTGAATATTTAATTTTGGCTTCATCAAAGGCTATTGTTGTTGTTTAGGGAGAAAGAGGTCGTTCTGGATTGAATGGTGCAGTTGTAAGTTTGTTTTCCATACATTCTAGTTTCTGATAAAAGCTTTGAATCTTGTCAGGCAGCTCCTTAAGAGAACCAAAATGCATCTTTGTGTTATTTATGTTTGCTGTCCTGGGATTGTGCTGTTTATTTGAAATGCTAAATACGGATATCATCATCCCAAAGACCATGAGCATTTCTGGATGGTGTGAGATCAATTCTCACACTATGTCTGCTTTTATAACTGCACATCAAGTTCTAGTTGCTCATACCACACGTGGAGTGCTGGCTGTGTTAAGGCTGGTGGCATGTGCTGAACTCCGCTTGCACTTATTTTTAGTGCACGTGATCCTTAGTTTTCTTCCTGGGACAACCTAGAGATTCAAGCTCACCAAATTCTGCTCATGCCATTGATCTACAAATAACTGCTGCACTGTATGGCAACGGCAGGTGGATCTGGAATACACAATGGACTAGTACACACAGAACAATTTCAGCTTAAAGAACCATGGTTCTTCATTGAGGACAAGTGTCATGCTCCCTCCTTTCCTCACACATTGGTTTTGATGCTCCAGTAGTGGTTTCGGGTTCCATCCCATTACAGAATCATACCCTGGTTTCGCATCCTAGTTCATAAGCTGAGATTAAGCCACAGTTTCTCTGTTCACATGTAACGTGAAACTATTGTTTCCACTAACCACAGTAGAAGCAGCCCAAGAGATGCATGAGGGAAGGGAGGAGTAACAGCTAATTGCATTGGCACTGTTTCTGTTCTCAACATTTTAAAGATGAGATCACTATTTCTGAACCAGCAAAGCAGCTACCATAACAAATAAGTAGGAATAACTGTTCCCTAAAATGGGAAGGATTATTCTCCATTAATTTGCCTGCATATGATTTTTTTTTTGTGCACAAGGGAATAATACATGCATATATGGCCCGTTATTCTCTACCCAAAAAGCCTATGATATTGCAAGTTATATTCCCTAATGTTTCTTTTTCTAGGGCCCTAAAGGTTTCCCTGGCCCTATTGGTCCTATTGGCCAAGCTGGGCTACCTGGCTTTCAGGTAAGTCACTCTTTCTGTTTGCCCTCCTTGCCATTAATTATAATGTTTCCTGCTATAGTCATTTTGCTACATTCAATTTTTTTTTGTCAGTTGTGCAGAGCTATATTTTTTGCTACTAATGTTGGTAGCTTAAATTCTTAGGTTTACTTTTTATAGCAGTCCATAATTGTTAAAATAGTTTCTGTGAGAAAACACACAAGTGCAGTTAATGAATGATCGATCGTGGCAATGAAGCCCCTCCCTCCTTTCCCCCAGAGACAATGCAGCAATTCATCATTGAGGCCGAGATCTTAAGTGCACTTAACTTAAGTGCACTTAACCTCTTTGAACCTGTGAATGGTTTTATATTTTCTATGGAGCAGAGTAACCAAAGTGATGCCCTCCAAGTGTTGTTGGACTCAGCTGTGCTTCAGTGGTTCTGTTCCTATCTCCAGGGGTGCTTTGGTGCCATGGGAGTTGCCCTGTGGTCATCCTGCAGGGCTCCGTCTCTTCCCCTAGGCTAAGACCTGTATGACGTCACTGGGAGCTATCATGAGGACTTGAAACGAAGTGTCGGTCAATATGCAGATTACACCCATCTCTGTCTCTCTGGTCCACCTGAATTGGAAAAGGTGGTCGAGGTGTTAGACTGCTGCATGGAGGTGGGGATGGGCTGAATATGGGCCCAGTAAACTGAAGCTGAATCCTGAAAAGACAGGGGTATTAATGTGTCCCACTTCCTCACTTTGCAGAGGTGAGGAAACAGTCTGTATTCTGGACAGGGTTACACTCCCATGGATGCAGCAGATCTGCAGTTTACAGTCGCTCCTGGATTGAACACTGTCACTGAGGTCTAGGAATACCTTTTCCCAGCTATGACTGGTTCACCGGCCTTATTGGGGAGGAGATGCTTTGGCCTTGGACACACACACCATTATTTAAAAGTTAGGGCAACATCTAGTGGTATGGGTGAGTCCGGAGGAAAGAGGCCGTTTCACTTCCCACCAGAATTAGTGGAGAGATGTGTCATGTGATCTCACCCATTTATCCTCTGTGCTTCTGTGCTTACATTTGCTGTATACTCTACAGTAAACAACTATTAATTTTTGGATAATAAGACAGACACCCACCCTTCATTTGTTGCCTGTCTTTGCTTCTTCTTTTTCTGTTTTCATGCCCATGCCTTTAAAAAATTGACATCCTAGCCAAGTGTACAGGTAAATTCCTATATGTAATTTTTTGGTTTTTTGGTTTTGTTTTGTTTTACATTTAGGGGCCACCAGGTCCACCTGGCCTCCCAGGTCCTGTGGTAAGTATGTTTGATTATTTCCTTGATTCTTGGATTTTAGACATTTCCATTCATTAGATAAGTAACGTTGTTGTTGTTGTTGTTGTTGTTGTTGTTGTTGTTGTTGTTGTTTTTCCTTGCATCTTTTAAGCAACATCAAAGCTTTTGGATGAAATATGGTCGTCCAGCTTCAGGCATGCTTGGAAGAGACTATTACATATACTTATCTGGATCTGTTCCAACCTGGCTTCAGGCCTGGGCATAGAACTGAAACTGCCTTGGTCATCCTGGTTGATGTCATTTGCTGGGAGAGAGATGCAGGAAGTGCAACATTGCTTGTTCTCCTTAATCTCTTGGGGACTTTTGACACTTTTGACATGGAGTCTCTGGTGGTACTGTGCTTCAGTAGTTCTGCTCCTTCATCCAGGGCCGTTTCCAGAAAGTAGTCATAAGAAGCTACTATTTTATGCCATGAGAACTTTTCTGTGGTGTCCTGTAGGTTCCATCTTCTCCCCATGCTATGAGAGAGAGAGAGAGAGAGAGAGAGAGAGAGCGCCACTGGGAGCTGTTATCTTGAGTGTCATCAATATGTGGATGATACTCATCTCTAACTCTCTGTTCCATCTAAATCAGGAGAAGCTGTGGAGGTGCTAGGCTGGTGTTTGGAGGCAGTGGGCCTGGATGTGGGCCAAGAAATTGAAACGGCAGAGGTGTTTCATGTTCTAAGTTCTCAAGTCCAAGAGGTGTGAAGATGGCTTGTACCATGGAAGGAGCAGGTTCATAGCTTGGAGGTGCTCCTGGATCCAGCATTGTCATCGGAGACCAAGTGGCCTTGTTGGCTAGAAGTGTATATTTCTAGTTCTGGCTGGCTTGCCAGCTTTGCTCCTTATGGCCAGAAATGACTTTGCCACTGTACTGTATGCTCTGGTAGCTTTCAGATTGAATAATGGCAATGCTGCTCTTGAAGATGACTCAGAAACTTCAGCTGGTCCAATATGCAGCAGCCAGATTACTGGCTGGGGTTGCCTTTGGGACTCCTATAACCCCTGTTTTGAAACAGCTATATTAGGCCCCCATCAGGTGTTAAGACCAGCAGAGGGGGCCCTCTTTGTAGTTCTACTGCCCCCAGAAGCTCAAGGGCTGGCAGCCCAGGACAAGGCATTCTCCATGGCAGCCCAAGCTGTGGAATTCCCTCTCCACAGAGGTGCATTTGACACCTTCACTATACAGCTTTCAGTGAATGCTTTACCCTCACCTTTGACATGTGTTTTCAGGACCCAATCAATTCCTGTTTCTGCCATTTCTTTTAAATGGTTTTAGTTCTGAATTTTAAATCGTTATAATAACCCATCCTGCAACCTGCTGGTGAAGGGCAGGTAAAAAATAAATGTAATAACAAGAACACTGTGCATTAGTTATTTTAGGAGATTCTTGATTTGTGTGTTGTTGTTGTTTTGCTCATTTTTCTACAAATCTGAAACCAGTTTATTTTTCATAATACATTGCTTATTTGGTTTTGGTTTTCAACAGGGTAACAGTGGCCTAGTTTTCCAAGGAGAAAAAGGAGCAAAGGCAAGTTCAATTTATTTTGGTTTTGTCTTGTGATGATATTTGGAAATGTGCTTAGGCATCCTGCTAATGGTTATCCCAGCCATTTAATCCCCGGTCAGGAACCTCATTTGATTCATCAAACGAAAGGAGTTACTCAGGAGCAAATGTGTCAACAGCCCTAACCATGTACCAGTGGCTGGTCTTGAAGCCCTAGAGAGCTACTGCAAGTCGGATCAAATTCTACCAGAATCAAGAGCGGAGAAAGGGTGTGTGTGGTGGGTGCATGCCACCCCGTGTGTCACCACTGAGAGGGGTGACAAAATGTCGGGTGGTACTCACTGCGGAGCCTGCAGCATGCCCAAGTCACACGTCTCTCCTGGGAGAGAGGCGGTGGCTTATGTGCGCGCAGGCTCCGCGCTGCCCAAACGGTCCGCCCACTGCTTCCATCCCCCCCCCAGCTGTAGGGCGGCTGAGTGGGAAGAGGCAGGCAGACTCCAGAGGCCCCATGGTGCGCCCCGCCCCTATGGGCGGCTTGCCCCACCCCTGGGCACCCCGCCCCAGGCGCCCGAGCAGCTTCCTCTACCACTGACTGGAATAGATCTTGGAACTGGCCCAGGGAGACCTGGATTCAAATCACTGCTCATAGGAACGTAGAGAGCTGCCTTACACTGTGGGCTCATCGACACTTTCGCTTGTGCCCTGCATAGAAAACTCAGGTCTGAACTGTTTTCTGCTTGGCCCGTACTTTCTAGGCATGGGTCTGAGCAGTCTGCCCTTTAGCAATAGACCTTCTAAGGAAAACCCAAATTGCCATTTACTCCAGTCAGGGGCGTCGCTAGGGGGGTGCGGTGGGGGCGGGACGCCCCCGGGCGACAGGGGCCACAAGCGGCGGGTGGGGGCGACAAGCGGCGGGTGGGGGCGACAAGCGGCGCCCCTCCCGCCACTCCCCAGGCAACGCCGGTCACCCCGGGAGCAGCAGCGCTGCACGGATGGGGTGCTCCCTCGGCCGTGCGCTGTTGCTCCCGGGGCGACCGGAGCGAGCGGCGGCGCATGGGGGTGACAAGCGGCAGCCCCTCCCGCCATTCCCAAGCGCTGCCGCTCCCTCCATCACCCCAGGAGCAACAGCGCACGGCCGAGGGAGCACCCCGTCCGTGCAGCGCTGCTGCTCCCGGGGTGACCGGCAGCGTGGGGAGTGGCAGGAGGGGCCGGCGCTTGTCAGCCCCACGCGCTGCCGCTGGCTCCGTCCCCCCGGGAGCAGCAGCGCACGGTGTGTGCGGTGCTGCTGCTCCTGGGGCAACGGAGCGAACGGCGGCACGTGGGGGTGGCAGGAGGCAGCCCCTCCCACCATTCCCACGCGCTGCCGCTCCCTCCGTCACCCTGGGAGCGGCAGCGCACGGCCCGACGACGGAGTGCGCCTGCACGCGCAGGCGCACTCTGTCATCGGATCGCCGCTTCCACAGCCTCCTTTTGAGCCGGAGAGCTTAAAAGCGAGCTCTTCGGCTTAAAAGAGGGCTGCAGAAGCGGCGCCGGCACCCCCGGAAACGCCCTGGGGGCGGAGCGTCATGACGTCACAATGTGATGTCACGACGCCCCGCCCCCGGGGCGTTTCCTTTGCCGCCCCGGGTACCGCGGAGCCTTACTCCGCCACTGACTCCAGTTGAGTGCTAAAGGGCAGCTTTCCCTAGGGGGAAAGCAACAGGACCAGAGGAAATATGAATAAGCCCTGAGTCAAATCCATTCAACTCAGGCCCCACTATACATTTAAAACAGTTTCCCTCAATGTCTCTTCCAAAACTCTAAATTCAAGCTTCATTTAACTGAAATTTGGTTTGTGTAGCAGCTGTTCTGGAGAGGCTGACCCCGTTGGTATCTTTCCCCCTGAATATGATGAATAGAAAGTCAGATCCAAAGTTGTACTCCACTGTAATCCTCTTTGGTTGATGAAGCAGCCTTAAGAATACAGGGAAGGGGCGCTGCTGAGTTGCAGAGCAGCTGCTTTTAATGAAGAAGGTCTTCATTTCAGTCCCCGGGCATCTCCAGGTCAGGGTTGGAGAAAGGTCCCCTGCCTGATACCCTGGGCAGCTGCTGCCAGTCATTGTAGAAATAGTGAGCTAGAGGGATCAAGGACCTGACTCATTATAAGGCAACTTCCTATGTTTGTTCAGCTGGGTTGAGCCAAGGGTTCAGTCTAGTCCAGCACCCTCTTCCTACAGTCGCCAACCAAATGCCTGTTGAGTGCAGAAGCTTTCCTTTGCTATCTTTCCCAGCAACTTGCAATTCAGGCTGCCGTCTTGTACCCACGGGGCTCTTTACCAAACCAAATTTCAGGTGGACTTTTCTCACCTAGAATAACTACCAGTGTTCATAACCAGCAACACCCACTCAGCCCCTTCTAAGTTCCCCTAGCACTCTACATGTCTTTTGACAACTGATGTGTGATTCCAGCTTCTGGGATTTCCAAGTTGTTGTTTTTTCTTTTGGCTTTAAAGCCCATTGAACATGTTTTACCCATGTAAGGCATACATTCTTAATTGCCTAACCTCATGCATAATCTTTTCCCCTGATAGGGAGATGTTGGGCTTCCAGGGCCTGCTGGTCCTCCACCTTCTACTGGGATCCAGGAATTCATGGGATTCCCCAAAGGACAGCAAGGAGCTAAGGTTTGTCTTTACCTTTGGAATCACCCATGTTTAGTGTGAAACTGGGAGAACCCACTGAATAAATCTTTTGGTAGATTGGTTTTCTGGCTTGGCCAGATGATGTTGATGCTTTGAGTTGTGGCAGAAGTCAGACCAAGCCAAGCCTGAAGGTTTTGTTATAGGAATTATGAGGTCTCAAATATAGAATAAATGTTCATAAATGTACAAGGCAAACACACATACATAAGTATAGTGTCTGAAATAGTAAGGAGAGCAATCCTGAAGCCATTTTGACTCTCCCAAATGGACCTCCAATATTTCTCTGCATGGAGAAAGGAAATGGGAAAAGCTTTCCAATTGTCTTACACCTCCCTTCAAATACAGTCTGGCAAGTATCTGTTAAGCTGAGCAAACTATCAATATGTGTAAGAGATTCAGGAACCATTTACCATTTCAAAGGAATGGCCAGGCTACCCAGAAAATGCAATCAAGTAAGGTATTATCAGGTATCCTGTCAGACAGGAAAGAAGCAACACTCTCAAATTTCTGCTGGAGACCACCTCCTTCTTTGATGTATGTATGATGTTTTGGGGGGGCTAGTCTTGGGCTACAGGGTGGACGATTTCAAAAGTCTTGATAGAAGCTTGCACACCATTGTTCTGGGTCTCTCCAATCTCCTTGCAAGGAGGGGAGGGAACTCTGTTGCAACCGAAAATTTAAGATCTGCCTTGTGCATGCATTAATCAGAATGCAAACTCAGAAGAGATGGTCTATTTACCTTTTTCCACCTCTTGGTTCTTTATTGAACTGATGCACTGAGAAATCCTAGATTCAGCACTATTTCGGCACTCTCTCTTGTGATAACTGGCAGGAATTTGCTTAGAGGTTAGAAGCATCCTTTTGACCTTTTGTTCCCCAGGGAAAAAGCCAAGATAACAATGTGTCTCATGCCCCTAAGGTGATTAAAAATATTTATCAGCCTACTTTGAAATTAGTTATTCAAGGAGTGCAGAGACAATTGAGGCCAGTTATTGCTGATGCTGGATATTTATTCAACTCTATGAATGATTAACTCACTTGGTCTGATTTCCAGAAGCCTTGATCAATGATTTCCAACACTGTTTTCCCACCACCACCAAGGTGACCTAAGCATTTTGGACCTCTTTTTTCTGGTTGTTTGCTTGTTGCTGAGAACCTAAGCTTTCCCAGGAGAGGAAGCAGCCAAAAGGCTTCCCAAGGTTTTAATCATTAGTTTGGGAGCGAGCGTTGACATACCACATGCTTCTATACAGAAACCCTCTGAATTGTGAAACTACAGTAACCCAGGTGGAAGATGTAATCTCTTAAGGAAGCAAATAAGGGCAGACATATAGCAGCTTTCAGTTTTTATGATGTATGTTTTGCCATATTTTCAAGATGGGTTCATGTTTATTTGCTAAAACACAAGTTGAAGTGACTGAATATTTTTACAGATTATCTGGGATTAAATTGGGCCATCTCGGCTGATTTGGTTAGGCAAGAGGGGGCTAGTTTTGAGTTAATGCTAAACCAGAGCTAAATGTTATGGGCACAAATCTAGGTTATCCTCAGGTTCACGTACTCCTTCCTTTTCCAGTGCCACAAGCAAGGAGTTTGGAACATTTGGTTCCATTTTAGATTAATTACTGCTTGCCTGTCATCCACACCCACCAAACTGCTGTTAATGTTAGCAAGCCAACTTCAAAGGATAGTTTAAGATCCTGACAAACCATAAGATTAAACACAGTTTAGGGCAGCGTTTCCCAAACTTGGGTCTCCAGGCTGTTTCTGAACTACAACTCCTATCATCCCTGGCTAGCAGGACCAGTGGTCAGGGGATGATGGGAATTGTAGTCCAGAAACAGCTGGAGACCCAAGTTTGGGAAACACTGGTATAGGGTTTGAATGTTCTAAAATGGTTCCCATTTCCTTGGAATTGCCAGTATTTTCTATAAATCCTCTTGCATCTTTTTCTCAGGGTGTTCCTGGTCCTGAAGGCTTTCCTGGTCCTCCTGGGTTTCTTGGTCCTCCAGTAAGTTTGTTTATGCCATGTTTCCACTCCTCTAGTTCTTTCAATACAAAGGGCTTATAAAGAAGGCATAAAGCCATTGGGGAGGGGGGCGATCTGCGTTTATCCAGACATTGTTGGACTCCCAACTCCCATCAGCCACAGCTGGCATGGCTTCTGGTCAAGAATGGTGTGAGCTTCAGTCCAACAACATTTGGAGGTTTCAGATGTTTTATACAGTGGTATAAAATAAGTGAGGTGCAAGAGCCACTTCCCTACATTATCTCTTTGAAGTACTTTGAAGTGCATCTACATGGTGCGGAGAGAGAAGGCTGAAGAAGGACTCTGCTGTTCAAGCCTCTTTATTGCAAGTGATCTTGGTTTGTTGCCTTTCTCACGTTACATTTACCTTTGTCCCTGGGAATGAAGTTTTCAGAGACTACGTGCATCTGACATCCACATTGTGTGAAGAATTTCAAGTGAAAAGTCAGGATTAACTTTGTACCAGATTCTAAAAGATCAAAGAACATGGGACACTCAGTCACCTGTTGGTTTTCCATTTTTTTTTAAATGTAACTAGTAACTACTTCTGTTCAGTCATCTAATAGGTAGGAAAGTATGACCAAACCAAAATGGTCAAAGGCCTGGAAACGATGCCTTATGAGGAACGGCTTAGGGAGCTGGCTATGTTTAGCCTGGAGAAGAGAAGGTTAAGGGGTGATATGATAGCCATGTTCAAATATATAAAAGGATGTCATATAGAGGAGGGTGAAAGGTTGTTTTCTGCTGCTCCAGAGAAGCGGACACGGGGCAATGGATTCAAACTACAAGAAAGAAGATTCCACCTAAACATTAGGAAGAACTTCCTGACAGTAAGAGCTGTCCGACAGTGGAATTTGCTGCCAAGGAGTGTGGTGGAGTCTCCTTCTTTGGAGGTCTTTAAGCGGAGGCTTGACAGCCATCTGTCAGGAATGCTTTGATGGTGTTTCCTGTTTGGCAGGGGGTTGGACTGGATGGCCCTTGTGGTCTCTTCCAACTCTATGATTCTATGATTCTATGACAGAGGCAAGTAACAGTACACAACTATGCATGTCTACTCCAAAGTGTTATAGGATTGCATACTAAATTGATCTGGAGTGTGAAATGTATTCCTGCAACAGAAAGGCTTAAGCAGCTGAGATATTTTAATCTACACATTAGCACATCAGAATAGCCCTGTTGTATTAGACCAAAGGTCCATCAAGTCCAGCGTCCTGTTTTTCAGAGTTGTCAGCCAGATTTCTCCAGGAAGCCCACAAGCAATTTGCAATCTCCTGTTGCTGCTCTCCAGCATCTGAGCACTGAGATGCTGGTCTTCCCTTTCTCCCCACTTTCTTGGGTGGCCATGATCAAGTTCCACAGACATTAAAACTTAGTAAATCTGATTCCATATAATCTATAAGGACTAAATATTTTAGGAAATTTTACAACCCCTTTACAGTCCAGCATAAATATTTTAAGAAAATTTACAGCCTCTTTAACAGTCTAAGGAATAAATATTTTAGGAAAGTTTGAAGCATGATATAAATTATCTGAATTGCATCAGTGCTATGAGCTTTCCTTCTTACTATCCCCAAGGACAGATGTTCTTTTTGGCTTCTTGGGTTTGTGGTATTAAACATGATCTATGTTTTGTTGAAGAAGGGAAATGCTCTTTTTGCACACATCCCATTTTTCAGACCAAAGAGTCATGCAGAATGGATGTGGGAGTTCCATATGTACAAGAGCTCTTCCCTTTGCTTGTATGAGCCACAGATAATGCCAGATATATGCATGGGACCCTTGCTGCATACTGTGATGCGGTTGTATGCTCAGCTGTGCTCCTGAAACATTAGGTAAAGGAACAATGATTTGCAGGAGTTTTGCATGACCAAGCTACCCGAGCCATAGCAGCACTGGTGAGAGAGGACAGCTGAAAGCTTTTCACCCTTTATTGTAAAACTATAAGTCACAGCCATCCAATGAAGCGGAATGTTGGAAGATTCATTAGAGACCAAAAAAAGAGAGAGTAATTATTCACACAGTGCAAACTACGGAATTCATTCCCACAAGAGGTACTGATGGCCACCAATTTGGGTGGCTTTAAAAGAGCGTTAGACAAATGGAGGAAAAGGCTTTCAATGGCTACTAGCCATCATAGGTACAGTTTGTTCTGCCTCTGTGTTGGAAGAAGTATGCCTTGCTAGTACCAGTTGTTGATAATCACAAGTGGGGAAAGGGCTCTTGCACTCAGATAAGATATATGGGAGGTGGAGATTCCTGTATTCCTTAGCTCCCTTGCTGTACAGCAGAGGAAGAAAACATTATGCCTCCCAGATGTTGTTGGACTACAGCATCCATCTGCCTCAACCAGCATGGCCAATGATCAGAAATATGGGAGTTGTACAGTGCAGCAACATCTGGAGGGCATCCTGTTGGCTACTCCTGTTCTACAGGTAATAGTTTAATGGTTATGCCTAAAAATATCCTCTCTGCTTCCCATCTGCATCCCTTTCCGTTTCAGCTCCCTGCCACTGGAGAGCCCTTTCATCTATTATTATTATTATTATTATTATTATTATTATTATTATTATTATTATTATTTCATCTGTTGTTATTATGTGTCATTATTACAGAGGCAGAGGAATCCTAACCCTGCTGAGGAACAGCAGGGCAGAGTCCAGGGAGGAAATTGGGGAGGAGATTTTGTTCTGTTTATCTCTTTGATAGCTTCCCAACTGAGTAAAGCTGGGACCTCCATCACTGTAAAGCCCTCCTCTCCACGAGCATATACCCCATCCTAAGGCCAACCCAAGCTAATAACATGGAGTGGGGTGGAGTTCCACTCTTAGGGTCCTACGATACATCTTTTTGTTTTTGGTTTTGGTGGTTGACTCTTCTTTCCTTTCTTCCCTGAAGTGCCTTATTGTTACCTTTTGGTTTTCCATTTTTTGTATTTGGGCACAAAGAAATCCCAAGTTCGTTTGCTAAGCTACATGAAGGCTCCATTCAGGTTAGGAGGGAGAAGCCAGTGCTGTAGCTGGCTGATATGAGGTGAACTGTGTAAGGTTCACACATATGCCAAGCGTTACTCAAGCCCTCTTCAGTGTACAGAATTGTGACATTGACTTTGGACAAAACAAAATAAAATAAAAAATTCCTTCCAGTAGCACCTTAGAGACCAACTAAGTTTGTTCTTGGTATGAGCTTTTGTGTGCATGCACACTTCTTCAGATATCTTCTTCGGGTATCTGAAGAAGTGTGCATGCACACGAAAGCTCATACCAAGAACAAACTTAGTTGGTCTCTAAGGTGCTACTGGAAGGAATTTTTTAATTTTTAATTTTATTTTGTTTTCACTATGGCAGACCAACACGGCTACCTACCTGTAATTGACTTTGGAGTTTGTTCAAACACAGTTTCCAGTTATATCCAAATAGGGAAACTGGTTTAATCTCTGACTGCAAATCAGGATATCTACAGATATGAACTACAGATATGAAACCAAAGGGTTTCTATCTGTAACTTCAATGAGAATACCTGTGCCCCATTGTTTCTCACATGGAGATCATTTGCTTTCTATATCTTGGGCTTGCATTGTGTTTTTGGTTGCATGCTGAGGTGTGGATTAATCCAAGCATCTTTGGCCATTTCCCCCCTTTCAGGGCATTAGGATTATCGGAGAAAAGGGAGAAAAAGGTGTACCTGGTTTGCCAGGGCCAAGGGTAAGTAACTTCACAGAATCCATCCTTTGCTGTTATGGAAGGTATATTTGTGAGGGTGGAAGCGAGTGGTGTCACTGGCCTTAGCAGGCTTAGTCGGTACTAGGGGGTCTTTGGGGGGGGGTCCTGACCAGGCTATCCTGCTTTCACTCCCCACCCCCCAGCAGCATGGTTATCCCAGCTGCCAACTTGTGGCCTGCCTTGGCAGCAGTACTATAACAGCTGCTCAGCTCCTGGCCGGTTCTAGTGCCAGCACCACTGGATAATCCTTCCCACATGTAAGATTGGGAGTTTAGCAGCAGCACTGCCATCTTGGAGACCATGTGGGAAGGAGGAGCATGCCAGAGTGTGTGAGCCCTTGGCAAAGCTATGGAAAGGGCCATGGATAAATGGTAGTTCACATGCTTTGCAAAAGGTTCAACCCCTGGCATCTGCACGTAGTGCTGGGAGTGGCAGCAGCCTGAAACCCTAGACAGCTGCTGCCAGTCAGTGTTGACAGTAGGGAGCCTAATGGGCCAATGGTCTGGCTCTGAGGCAGCTTCCTGTGCTTTTGTGTTCCTAAATGCCTCCACTATGCTAGGTGTTATGCCAAGCCTGGTGCTTAGGGTTAGTTTGCATTGCGTTCACCATTAGTCATGTCTTTAATTACTTGGTTTAATACTTACTTGATTTCATATGTTTTTAAGCATTTTAGGATGCAGCCTGAGCTCCACTTAATGCCAGGCTGCAAGGGATTCAGATTGAACAGAGGTAGGGCTGGATGATATATCAATATATTGTCTAAAACCAGTTTGAAGTCCATATTGTGATATCGATTTCATGATTTTTGACCTGGCAATGTATTGTGAATCATGGTGTGTGTGTGTGTGTGTGTGTGTGTGTACGCGCATACACACTATAAAAATATCACAATGTGGGGGAAACCATGAAGCCAGCCAAAGCCTCTACATAGCTCTATCCTTATTTCAGACATTGTGATATAGCAGTATATTGCAATGTGTAGTGGGTGACATATTGCAATGTTGAAAACCAGGTATCGCCCAGCCCTAAACAGTGGTATCCTTTTGCTCTCTTCTGCTGTTTAAGAGGGCCTCTCAACTGATGCTGATCACAAGGGGAGATGGGAAGCCAGCTAGTGGTATCCTTGCCAGTGGAGCCTGATGGAACACTCTCCCCTGGGGTGGGGGTGGGGAGACATGAGTTGGCATGCAGTCGACTGCATCCTGAGCTGGCCTCAATCAGTGCTTGCCACCATTGGGCCTTGTTTGGAGGTGGCCCAGGGATCAGGCCCAATCTGCCTGCCCAACCCCCCGCAACCCCAAACTTTCAGGTACTGCTGCTGTGGTTTCTGGGCTACAGATGCAGGGGTGGCACCATTGCTCTACAGAGCCCCGGCGGTGGCTGCGGGGATTTAGATAAAGAATAAAATGTCCAGTTGACCTGACTTATAACGCCAGCAGAAACTCCATGTGTGTATTTTCCTTAAGAGTTAAAATAAATAAATAAATTCCGAAACAATACAAACTTGCTCCCTTATGCTCCCTAAATAAAGCCTTTGGCTTGGATCCTAAGAAAAGTTAACTTTAGGAAGTTCAAGGAAGGACAGTTTCCTTCCCCCCTGCAGCTACTTCTGACCCCTGAAAAAGCCTCGTCAGGAGGTCAGGGGCCCTTCTTGAATAAGCCAGGAGGGAGGAATGGATGGGAAACTCTTCTTTCAGTTGGCTTTTCTTAGGATTCAAACCTAGTTTGAAGCTGTTGTTTCTTCATGGTCCATGGACATAGTCAAAATGTAATCAATACCATAATTTATACAGTTCTGTTAGTGGTTTTGTAAGTCTTGGAACAGTTTCAATTCATGATTTGGTAGGATGGCAAGTGGGGGAGGGGGGGGTAATTCCCATTTGGCCACCAAGAGTCTTGTCCTGCCAGCAAATACCAAAAACACCACCTAAACTTGAGTGTGGCACAGGAACTTTATATAGCTAGCCACTGGTGTGAATACATGCAGGTCACTCTATCTGAACACGGTGCATTTTCAGGAAATGGCTTGCTAGGTGAGTGTTCGCATAACGAGTCGACACTTTCCATTAATCCCTATGGGAAAATTTCTAATGCGTTCCCGATCACTGAATTTTGATCTCAAAATGACAAGAAAGCCCAGGAAAACCCTCTGAACCCTTACAAAAGGCAAACAAGGAAGGGGAAAAAATACTCTCTTATTGTTTGATCTCTCCCCCTTCCTCCTCACTCCTACCATGATTTCTGGAAAAATGGCTGCCATGGACCAGAAAAAAAAAAAGAGAAAGAAAGAAAGAAAGAAAGAAAGAAAGAAAGAAAGAAAGAAAGAAAGAAAGAAAAGGAAGGGTTATTTAAGGCTGCTTATTTGTTTATAGCACTATACACAGATCTGGCTGTTTGGATATCTGCATCCGTGGTGTGCATAGTGAGGTTTGGATACAAAGTTTTCATGTTTGGATAAGTGATTTTTATTTTTATTTTTATTGTATAATGAGCATTTGGATAGTGGGATCTCCATGTAATTGTAAAAGTGAAACCAGAGTCAGGCAGTCCCTTGAGGCCTGCAGAAATATTCAGTACTAACTTTTGCCTTCTTCCTTTTTAGGGAGATATGGGATTGAAGGGCTTTGATGGAGGCCCAGGGAGACCGGTAGGTAGTGAGTTTAAATCCCACCATGTGCCATACTGGCAGCCACTGGCAAAATGGTCCTTTTTGGTGGTGGCCCCAAAGCTGTGGAATCAGCTTCCAAGTTCTATGCAGCACATCCCAGGACTTTGTGCCTTTAAGCAGGCAATGAAGACCTTCCTATGCAGGCGGTTTTTTGGCTGTTGGGGATGATTTGGTCTGGATTTCCTGCATCAAGTATGAGTTCAACTAGAAAACCTCATAGAACACCCCTCCACACACCCAAATCCTATGATTCTATGTTGTCTTTATGGTCAGCTCATTGTTCCAACCTGTGTTTTTTGTAATGTCCTTTTGCTGTGTTACTGTTTTATTTGCACTTTCAATTACAAAAATAATATAAAAAAATAGTAAGCCACTCTGAGAATAGTAGTTAGAAAGCAAGCTATATATTTCCAAATACTGTAAATACACAATGAATGTATTTCTTTCCAAATGTGAAGGCTTGTTTCTCAAAGCTGCTTACAATCCAAGCACCCAGTATATTAATAGTGGCAATAAAGGAGGCTTCTTCTTTTTTCTTCCCCCTGTATCCTCTTCTTCAGTACTATGTTGTTCTTGTGCATAAGCTAAGAGCTACAAGCTGCTGTTCTGCATGCCGCCATAGAAGTGGGTAGAAATGATCACAGTTTTCATTAATAATAAAAAATAATAAATAATTTTCATGCAGGGTGTACCAGGTGAACCAGGATTTCCTGGACGGGATGGATCACCAGGAGGAAAGGTACTTTCCTGAATGCAAACAAGAACCACAAGTGCTGGTGGTGACAAGGTGCCCCATGATATTCTTGTAAAGAAGCTGGTAAAATGTGGGCTAGACAATGCTACCATTCAGTGGATTTGTAACTGGCTGACTGACCGAACCCAAAGGGTGGTCATCAATGGCTCCTCTTCATCCTGGAGAGAAGTGACTAGTGGGGTGCCACAGGGTTCTGTCTTGGGCCCAGTCTTATTCAACATCTTCATCAATGACTTGGATGATAGGCTTGAGGGCATCCTGATCAAGTTTGCAGATGACACCAAATTAGGAGGGGTGGCTAATACCCCAGAGGACAGGATCACACTTCAAAATGACCTTAACAGATTAGAGAACTGGGCCAGAGCAAACAATATGAATTTTAACAGGGAGAAATGCAAAGTACTACACTTGGGCAAAAAAAATGAAAGGCACAAATACAGGATAGGTGACACCTGGCTTGAGAGCAGTACATGTGAAAAGGATCTAGGAGTCTTGGTAGACCACAAACTTGACATGAGTCAACAGTGTGATGCAGCAGCTAAAAAAGCCAATGCAATTCTGGGCTGCATCAATAGGAGTATAGCGTCTAGATCAAGGGAGGTAATAGTACCACTATATTCTGCTCTGGTCAGACCTCGCCTGGAATACTGTGTCCAGTTCTGGGCACCACAGTTCAAGAAGGATACTGACAAGCTGGAACGTGTCCAGAAGAGGGCAACCAAAATGGTCAAAGGCCTGGAAACGATGCCTTATGAGGAATGGCTTAGGGAGCTGGGTATGTTTGGCCTGGAGAAGAGAAGGTTAAGGGGTGATATGATAGCCATGTTCAAATATATAAAAGGATGTCATATAGAGGAGGGTGAAAGGTTGTTTTCTGCTGCTCCAGAGAAGCAGACACGGGGCAATGGATTCAAACTACAAGAAAGAAGATTCCACCTAAACATTAGGAAGAACTTCCTGACAGTGAGAGCTGTTTGGCAGTGGAATTTGCTACCAAGGAGTGTGGTGGAGTCTCCTTCTTTGGAGGTCTTTAAGCAGAGGCTTGACAGCCATCTGTCAGGAATGTTTTGATGGTGTTTCCTGCTTGGCAGGGGGTTGGACTGGATGACCCTTGTGGTCTCTTCCAACTCTATGATTCTATGATTCTAAGATATATGGAGCAAACAAAAGCATTTGAGCATCCAATACAGTAAGCCTGCAACTTATGCACATTTAACTTGTGCGCATTCAGCTTCATATGCTTAGCTCTTCTTCTTTTTTTTAAAGAAAAGCAGGTGGGCATCTGGGAAAAAGGACTTTGGTAGTCCCACCTACCATTGAGTGTATTTTTTACTGTATGAGATTTTGGCTTTAAGCATGATCCCGGAATGTGACCCCTGTGTAAGTTGCATGCTTACTGTATACTTATAACAACAAATGCAGTTCTCCGTCAATCTATATGTAGCCAAAATGGCACCATCCATGCCCTAGGGGAGGTGGAGGTATCAGCACTGGGGCATGGAGGAGGGACCAGGTTTTGAGAAATACCCCCACAAAAAACGTTTTAACCCAACCTCCCAGGGTGGAAACACAGTTAAATAAGGGTTGAGTGGCCCCAGAAACTGGGGACAGTGGGATGGAATGGAGTATCCTGAAAAGGGGTGCCGCCAGCCAGCTGTAACATTGAATAGGAGCACTCCATGCTGTAACTTTTTGTTGGCAGGTCTAACTTGCGTAGGTCTATGTTGATTTACAATCCAGCTCACAAAACAAATCTCAAATGCCAGAACAGCCATTGCAACAAGAAACAGAAGCTGTTTCAAAGAACTGTATTTGTAAAATATTTCAAATTCTGCTATTGGCAACTGTAATCATGTTGCATGTATGACATGCGCGTGCACACACATTTCATGTATACATATATATTGTGATTCATTTTCAGGGCGACTTTGGGGATGTTGGTCCACCAGGTCCTACAGTTATTGTTGATGGAGAAGGTGCTGTGGTCTCGGGTGCGTTTTTCTTCTTCATTCTCTTGCACAGGTTTTGATATACGATATGCCTGCATCTTGCACCCATCTAACTTGTGAGATTTCAGCTACGTGCAGGCAAGGTGGGGTGCTGTTGTGATAACTTGTGGGGAGTCAGATTGTCCCGTGAGATGTCATGAGACCATCCCTACCGGTCCCAGAGCTGGCACGCTTTAGCAGGCCTCGCCCAAGAAGCAAGGCTGAGTTCTTAATAGCTATTTTCCTGCTGGATAGCCCCAAGTGGACCTGGCACGGAAAAAGCTTTTAAACTCTCCACTTTCCTTTCCGGGCAAGGCCTTCTCAGTGTGCCAGCTCTAGTCTCTCCCTCCTTGTGGAAGGCAGGCTAGTTAGCTGCCAGGCAGGGCAAAGGATAGAGACAATTTTGACTAAACATAGAGTTGCCAGATTTCAAAAAGTAAAAAGCAGGGCACCCCAAAAGTTGGGGTACACAGCCACTGACACAAACACACAACTTTTCATCAATGGTCCTCTGATGAGGCTAGATCACATGTTACAGTTCATTTTATGCAGCAGTTAAACAGTTTTGCAGATTATAAAACCCACTCATGTGTCTTCAGAACTGTTTTTTTTAAAATTAGTTTTTATTGGGGGGTTTATCTGTTTGCTTTGTAACACAAAAAGGGAACCAGCACAGCAGTCACATGAAAGTCTCAGAGTCGAAGACTTGGGAAATGTGGCTGTAAGAAATCAAAACTTTTATTATTGAGCCCCACCATGGAGTTTCCAAGGGCTAGACTTGACCTGAAGATGCAATCTGTGATCCGATGTGGTGGTGTCTTTAGCTCCATCCTAACTTCAAATGAGTGAAGATTCCCCACCCCCCTTCAGACTTCCTCACTCATTGTGAGTGAAGTCAATGTATACAGGAATGTTAGGGGTGGTGATAGCATTTATTATTTATGATCATCAAAAAAAAAATATATACCGCTTGCTCAGAGGAGGAGAATGGGAAACTAGGAATTGTTTGTTTGCATGCAAAAAAAAATTTTTTTTTAAAGGAAAAGAAAGTTGATTTAAAAGGCAACAACAACACTTAGTGTTGTGGTCTTGGCCACGATGAGTGAACATGGTGGTTTTGGTGAGATGAATGCAAGATAGGTCTGAAGTCTTTTCCTGTTCCTTTTGTTTAATGCCAGGTCCTCCTGGAGAGCCTGGGACACGTGGAACCCCCGGAGCTAGAGGTGACCAAGGGTTCAATGGTTTACCAGGTCTTCCTGGCCAAGCAGGGTTTCCTGCACCTACTCCAGGTAATTCAGTTGAGGATCCTTGCCTTAAGATGCAGAATTCCAGTGGTATCTGGACTCTTTGCTTCCTCTTCTTTTAACTGAATAATCTGCATGGTAGCTCAAGGGAACAGAGTGGATCCCCTATGAATAAAGTTTGCAGTGTTTGGGACTTTTTAGTTTAGAAAGAAGGCGAGAAAGAGGGGATGTGATCGAAGTTTATAAAATTATGCTTGGTGTGGAGAAATACAATTTCCCCCCTCTCAGCACTAGAAATTGTGGACTTCCAATGAAGCTGAATAGGAAGATTCAGAACAGATAAAAGAAATGACTTCTTCATGTAGCACATAGTTAAACTATGGAACTCACTCCCACAGGAGGCAGTGATGGCCACCAACCTGGATGACGTTGAAAGAAGACTAGACAAATTCATGCTCACTTTTTTGTTCTGTATAGTTTAAAGGTAAAGGGACCCCTGACCATTAGGTCCAATCGTGTCCGACTCTGGGGTTGCGGCGCTCATCTCGCTCTATAGACCAAGGGAGCCGGCGTTTGTCCGCAGACAGCTTCCGTGTCATGTGGCCAGCATGGCAAAGCCGCTTTCTGGCGAACCAGAGCAGCGCACGGAAACGCCGTTTACCTTCCCGCCGGAGTGGTCCCTATTTATCTGCTCACAATCATAGACGAGCGTTTTAAGAGATTTTCATTATGTGTTTTTTTAAATTTGACTTTCAGGTGGTTTTCTCTGTTCGCATTTCATTTTGCTGTTAAGCAACTTTGAGACATTTTCTTTTTGTATGAAGTGACTGACAACTGGAATAAACAACAGCAACAATCGTTTTTTATGAGTATTTATAAACTACAACTCATTTTTTAAACAAAAGATTTATTGGGGTTGTACAATGAAACACAATAAGATATGGAGCCAGTGATCAACACTGAATCAAATGAAGTCTCTAAAACACTTCACAAAACAGGAAATGTTTTTGGCAAGCGGCAAAATATTAAAATTGAAGCGGCCTGTCTGATTTCAAGTGTTCCGTGGCACACCTGCTCCCATGCTGAAAAACTTCATTTACATGGAAACAAAACAAATTTGTGATAACTGGAGGGGGGGGAGAGATACCGGTAGTCAAGAGGGCTTCTCCAGATGATTGCAGTGATCTGGACTCTGTAGAAAGGATGGGATAGCTCCCCTCTTTCTTCTTATGTTCCTTTTCTTCCACTGTTAACTCCTCCCATTAACATTTCATCAGTTACAAGACACTGACCTACAGGTGGAATGCCCTCCCAGTGCAATAGAGGAAAGTTTCTTGCTCCTCTTTTTTTGGCAGCAATTAAAAGAATAAAGATAAATATTAATAAGCAGATAATTTTATAAAGTGTTAATGACTGGAAATGTGAAACAAATCTTGTCTGTTTTAGGTTCCCCGGGTCGTATGGGAATCCCAGGTGAACTGGGACCAAAAGGAGACCTAGGAGACCCAGGCAGAGAAACAATTGGCTTGCCTGGTCCACCAGGCAGAGATGGAGCTCCAGGTTTGCCAGGTGCTCCTGGCTTACCTGGACCATCACGTAAGTACATTATGGTGCTCAGTTTTAGTACTGCATGGTGTAGTGGCTACAGAGTTGGACTAGGACCTGGGAGTTCAGGATCCTAGTCCCCCACTCAGTTGTGAGGCTCACTGGGTAACCTTGGGCCAGCCACTGTCTCTTAGCCTAACCTACCTCACAGTGTTGCTGTGAGTATAAAATGGGTGAGGGGGAGAACCACGTACATCGTAAATATACATGAAATGAAATCATATTCAGCATAAATGTCCTCCCACTCCTCCCCCATGCTGTGAAGAAAAAGTGAAAATCGCACAGTGCTGGTGAAATGTTGCATATTCTGTCGTTCATGGCCTTGTGGTTTTCCACATTCCTCCCCCCCCCCACAAATTCACAGTGTTTTATGTTTGTTTGTTTGTTTAAAAGTATTTCTAAACTGCTTAATGTGTTTTTAAAAACCGAAGCCATATAAAAACAAACATACCAGAAATCCTTGAGACAACAGTCTCAAGAAACAGTAATTTCCTAATCATTGCTTCTAGCCCTGTGGGTCAAGGAAAGCACAGGCAAAAATATAAATATTTATAGGACATCAGAAGCAACTGGTGGGTGATGCTTCAAGTTTGGGAGGTGGAATGGTATCTCATAGTGCAGAGGCAGTGTTCAAAAATACTCTTTTGGGAGTCACTGCCCTGTGATATGGCAAAGGGCACAGTTTGATCAGTTAAATTTCTACAGATTATCCCAAGTGATCTTACTGGTCTGTGCAGGGACAGGCAGTCTTTCAAGTAAGCTTGTTCTGAATTGTTTTATTCCAAATCTTCAGTTCCCATATTTACTCCGGGAGCGATCGTTGCTGGAGAACCCGGGGAGACAGGACCACCAGGACAGAGAGGGCCACCAGGACTGTTCGGGGTAAAAGGCTACAAAGGTGAGCAGATTTTCCATGGCCCTTGTGCATTTTCACCCAGATGTCGCCAAGAATTGAACATCGCGTGGTTCTTTTGTTCACAGAACATGGTGGCTGCAGGTGGGGTGGGATGAAGAGGAACAATGCATTTAGGAAATTTGTAGGAAAGAGACATCGCTTTTTGGTAGAACGTGTGCTTTATATACAAATGCCCCGGGTTTAATCCTTGGCTTCTCCAGGAAGGGCCTGGAAACACTTGTTTCTGAAACCCTGAAGAGCTGCTGCTGGTCATTGTAGACCATGAGCTGTATCCATTCTCTCTCTGCTAGTACAAGTGGTCTTGCACTAGCAGGTGGGTGAGTTTTAATATTGCACAGCAGAAGACTCAAGAGCAACAGCTGTGCTAAGCGGAAGCTCTGCACAACAGCTTCTGCAATCTATGGGGCAACAAAGTTACTAACAACATGGAATTCTCTTGCACAACAATGTTCCACTAGTGGAAAACATTTAATCAGTGGGACAAGTATATTGCTAAATGGCTTTAACTTATCACTACGTTGGATAGAGGCCCAGATATGGGGAAGCTATGACCCTCCAGATATTTGCTAGACTAGAGCTCCCATCATACCTGATCATGTTGGCTGGGGCTGACGGGAGTTGAAATCCAACAACTTTTGGAGGGCACTAGATTGGGGAAGGCTAGATGGACCAGTGGTATGACAGAATATCACTGTGAATTTGAAACAACATGTTTGTGTGTGGTTTATAACTTCTGCAAACTTCTGGATCTTTGGAGAGTCCAAATGATTGCATTATATTGTCCCTTTAAATGCATCTCCAGAGAAGAGCTATGGCACTTTGCGTGGAGAAGTTTTTAACACTGTCAACAGCTTTTCCCTGCCTTGCTAGGCAAAACTCCCAACAATGGGAGGAATTAGACAGGGACCCTTAAAAGTGCAAAGCAGGGTCTATGTCAGAGAGCTTAAATGCCAATTAAGGTGAAAGAGGTGGGGCTTCATATGCATCAGGAAATAAAAATCATGGGGAAGTAGAAATAAGCCCTATTGAGCAAATATTGTCTTAATTCTACCATCATGCCAAACCATGACTAGCAAAGCATAACCATTGTTTGGTTTGTTCTCTGCTGACCACAGTTTATTAATCAGCCAGCAAACTAGAATCAGAAGATATGGTTTGAAGTCAGTTTGCAAACCCAGGTTTGTGCTAATCATATTTTGAAGTGATGTCTGAATTGATATAAAGTTATGGTATTCACACTCTATCCAAGAAGCCTTTTCACTTAGGAATTGGTGTGTTGAACAGATGTGAAGACAAAAGCAAACAAGTAGTTCTATAAATCATGGCTTGTTTGGTGGATGTTGAGAGGCTCTAGTCATGGTTTGAGTTCTGAACTATGGTTATAGAACTGAACCATTGTTTCCCAGGTGAAGCTGGAGATTGTGCTTGTGATGGAGGGATCACACGAGCAGGCTTGAAAGGGGAGCCAGGTGCCCGTGGTCAGCCTGGAAGACCTGGTGAAACAGGCCCA
This sequence comes from Lacerta agilis, assembly GCF_009819535.1. Classification (NCBI taxonomy): domain Eukaryota; kingdom Metazoa; phylum Chordata; class Lepidosauria; order Squamata; family Lacertidae; genus Lacerta; species Lacerta agilis. Next base: position 23,726,209 of record NC_046331.1, read on the forward strand.
AAAGGACCTTTTGGAGATCCAGGAGATGGTGCACCAGGGCCACCTGGTCAACCGGTAAGTAAATGTTCATCCCTGAACATTGTCCATGCTTCCCACCAAGTCCTTTGTTGCAGTTTCCTAAGGAGAAGTATCTGTATATCTTTGTGCTTGCTAACTGTTTTTCCATTTGTTTGCATCCCAGGGTTTCTTTGGTCAGCCTGGTCTTCCAGGCAACAAAGGAGAGAAAGGAGAAGCATATCTGTTCTCAGGCAGAGGCACCCAGGGAGATCCAGGCAATGTGGGCCCCAGAGGGCCTTCAGGTGCATCAGGAGTTCCTGGTAGGGATGGCATACCTGGTTTGCCAGGTCGACCGGGCCCTCCAGTAAGTGTTTTTCCATCTGCCTGGGCATTAGAGCCCATTATTGTTACAGCATGCTGTGTTTGTGATGTCAACAGCATGCCATGCACCGTACAGAATACAGAAGGGGTGAAGTCCCTGACAAGAAGGCTTTTCAAGTTTGGCAGAATCAACAGACCTGGGGAAAATCTCTGAAGTGGCTTGGTGGGGGAGCCTTGCATGGAGGAAAGTCTCTAAAAAGCCCATATTTCTGGTTTTTGCAAGGGTAGCTACCAAAGCAACTGGATAGGCAATATGGTGATCAAATGCTGAACAGTTGTGGGCTGTAATTTTGACCATAGTTCATCAATATGTTGGCCTTAACAAGTTATGGAAAAGGAAAATTCCTTGGTCTGAGTCAATCTCTTAGTCCAAGCAACCATGGAGGAAAGTCAGTGTAATATTCAGAAAGCCAGCATTGCTTCTAAAGTATCCTGCAGAATAATGCAGTCATCTTCATGGGCTCTCTCAGATGTGGATAATACTGCTTGGAATAAACCAAACTACTTGCCAAAATAATTGTAAAATGGTTTGGCTTAATATGAGTTAATTTGAAGTAATCTGGAATCCATCATACACCCCACTAAAGTTGTGACAGAGACCAATCCCTACCACAGTGCCCACCTTTAAGAACTTTTCGCCCTTTTAACAGTGATTTTGCATGCTCCCTTCCTTCCTTTCCTCCCACCCTAAAGTTCTCCACATGTGCTGTAAGCCCAAATAAGAAAGAAATAGGGAGCAAATGGCATTTGTTAAACAATGGCAACAGAAGAACATGGGGAGGTGGGGGTTTCTCACTCCTCTCTCTGGCAAAGCAACATGTGAGGTGTAAGTAGACCTGGGAAGCAAAGTTTCCCCAAGAACTACTGCAAACGTCAGAGATCCATAAGACTACAAGGTCTTGTGATGAGAGTGTGGGGATTGGCTGGGTGGAAGGAAGGAGATGAATTATTTTCTAGTTCAGATTAAAAACCAAGCCAGATAACAGTTTGAGGCATTGCAGTTTTCGTCTTGTATTTAAATTATGAGCTGCAGTAAACTTGGATTTTTTTCCAGTCAAGAAATCCAATCTTCTCTCACTTGGGGATTTTTAAAAATTACTTTTGTTGTTTGAGTTTAGGGTGATGGTGGATTGGGCTTTCCAGGAGACAAAGGTTTTTCAGGGTCACCTGGTTTCAAGGGTCGCCGTGGAGAGAGTGGTCTTCCTGGAGTTGGTTTCCCAGGCCCAGCTGGAGTTCCTGGGCCTCCAGGTGACCCAGGAATTGACGGATATCCAGGGCAACCTGGTCTCCCAGGTGCTCCAGGTAAGTTATTTGGGGGTTACTCTTTGAAACAGTAAACAAGGCCCATGTGACTTGCATTGCTGAATGCCAACCAAATTTCTAACTTCTCACCTGTCTTTGCAATAAATCTTACAAGCAGATTTTGTACATATATGGTAGAAATGATGGAAAGCTAGAACTTATTTGAGGGTGGTGACCTTGATTGCAAATGAAATACTTGGGATAGGGTTGATAGAAGATTCATTGTTATGTCTTTTAAATAATGTGAATGATCATAGGATATATAAAAGTATATTCACACATGCTACTTTGGCAAGGATCTCCTTTGCACACCTGGGAAAGATAGCTGTAAAGCAGGTGGGGAGCCTTTCTCCCTTCAGATGTTGCCAGATTACAACTCCCATCACACCTGGCCATTGGCCATCATTGCTAAGACTGATGGGAGATGTAGTTCAGCAAAATCTGGAGGGCCTAAAGTTCTCCACATGTGCTGTAAGCCCAAATAAGAAAGAAATAGGGAGCAAATGGCATTTGTTAAACAGACAAGGATGTTATAGAGAAATGACAATAAGAAAAATCAGATGAGTAGAAGTTAGTGAGATGAGATGAGATGGTTAGTGAGATGAGATGAGATGGTTGGACAGTGTTCTTGAAGCTACTAACATGAGTTTGGCCAAACTGCGAGAGGCAGTGAAGGATAGGCGTGCCTGGCGTGCTCTGGTCCATGGGGTCACGAAGAGTTGGACACGACTGAACGACTGAACAACAACAACAGATGTTAGTTGCGCAGTGTGTGTGTGTGTGTGTAAACTGCTTTGCAAAAAATGGCATGGCAAAAGAGTGTGGTAGGGAGCATAGCACAGAGGACAGTGTCACACTCCTCCTCACCATGGCCTGTAGAGAGAGGGCAAGTGTCAGAGGCCACTACTGCTCTACCTTAGCAGCTGTGGGTCAGTGGTTAGTACCAATGGGCCCTTGTAGGGTGCCAGGACTTTGGTCTTTTCCAAAAGGATGCTGAAACCTGATTCCAAGCCTAAGTGAACCAAAACAGGTTTGTAAATGTTCTTGCTGAGGAGGAGCAGTTTCTATGTTCTTGTTTGAATCACTTTGGAATGTAAAATGAAAAGATCCTCCCTATTCCTAGGTTCCAATGCCAGCTTTTCAGAACAATTTTAACAATGGCGATGAGTTCCTTCCTTTTCTTCTGCTGCTTTTGTTTTGTTTTTAATACAATTTCTAGCTTGTGCCTATTTTAACATTTTGTTTATGGAGAAATGCATTTAATCTTGCAGCTTTTTTTAAAAAAATATATGTGTCAAGCAAAACAGGCTTTCATATATTTCTCTGCCCAAACCACACACACCACTCAAAAAGTATTGCTTCCTATAATCACAAGGGTCTGAAGCTTTGTGAATTTCCTCTCGACTTGATCGACTGCCTTTGTGGCCTGTTTACAGTGCCTGTGAATATAGGAGAATTATGGTTCAAAGGAAATCACTCTTCGACTTGCAGGTTATTCTTTTGGCTTTATGTTTTTATTTTCTCCTGCCTTTGTTTTTAACCTCTCCTCCTTTGCTTAACCGGTATAGGTGATTGCTGCTGCGGTGAGGAGGTTGGTAATGAAGTCTTAGACGCTCAGGGAGGTGAGAGTGAGGCCAGTCTTGAGACTTGTGATGGGAGAATCTTCTTCCTTTCCACTGAGGCACACAGAGAAGCATGTTGCACAATATTTTGGGAGGGGGGCAGGGACACACTTGGTGGTTGCAGCAGGCTGAGGGGGGATACAGCAAATGGAGAGCTTGCTTTCATGTGCTTTCTCCCTGCCCCCAAATCACGTGTTCCCATGCTAACCCTCTGCTTCCTTGTGTCTAAGTGTTTCCACGTCTTTGCTTATTGCATGTGTTCCTCACAATGGCAATGGAACAAGTTGGTATATATTTCTCTTTCTCTTTGGGGAAGGACTACAGCTTGATGCAGAACACAAGCTTTGTGAGCACATTGGCATCTGTAGGGAGAGCTGTGAATGCCCCCTGTCTGAAATTTTGGAGAACTGCTGCCAATCAGTGTACAAAGTACTAAGCAGCATGGAACAATAGTCAGACACTGTATAAGACAGCTCCTTATGCTTCTGTACTTTGAAGGAAGAGCCATATCTCCATGATAGAGTACATAGTTTCAGTGCTTTTTTCTGGGGGTAAAGGTAAAGCTTAATGGACCCCTAACCATTAGGTCCAGTCACAGACTACTCTGGGGTTGTGACTCTCATCTTGCTTTATTGGCCGAGGGAGCCGGCGTACAGCTTCCGGGTCATGTGGCTAGCATGACTAAGCCACTTCTGCCAAACCAGAGCAGTGCACAGAAACGGCATTTACCTTCCCACTGGAGCGGTTCCTATTTATCTACTTGCACTTTGATGTGCTTTCTAACTGCTAGGTGGGCAGGAGCAGGGACCAAGCAACGGGAGCTCACCCCGCCGCGGGGATTCAAACCGCCGACCTTCTGATGGGCAAGCCCCAGGCTCTGTGGTTTAACCCGCGTCCCTATTTTTCTGTGGGTACTCAGGTGTAAACAGTACTGGTACGATACCCCCTCCCAAAAAAAATTATGTTAAAGTGTGGCAGTTGCTGCAGCAACTTCATGGTGAGTATTGGCACCTTAAAATAAAGCACTGCATGTAGATGTCGAAGGTCCACGGTTCAATTTGCAATACTCCCTGTCTGCAATCACATAGTAGAATGAGCAGCGTTCAGCTAGATAAACAAATGGTCACAACAGCTTCATGGGTTCCTGTGTACCTTGGCATTAAGTCACACATTTTATTACAGTGGTACCTCTGGTTACGTACTTAATTCCTTCCGGAGGTCTGTTCTTAACCTGAAACTGTTCTTGACCTGAAGCACCCCTTTAGCTAATGGAGCCTCCTGAAGCAAAGTTCTTAACCTGAAACGTTATTTCTGGGTTAGCGGAGTATGTAACCTGAAGCGTATGTAACCCGAGGTACCACTGTATTATTATTTCAATGGAGATGGGGGGGACGGGACCTTGTGGTTGTTTTTCCTGATCAAGAATGTTTACTTGAATTTGTGCTTTATCTCAGTTTTCTTCTTCTTAGCTGCTGTAGAGACAGCATCCTATATCCCAGCCACTGCCTTGAGGCATTTTGTGGGGAAGATCCAGAGTGCACATTGTAGCTACCGTGTTTCTCCTAAAATAAGACACCGTCTTATATATATTTTCCCCTCAACAAAACACAGTATGGCTTATTTTCAGGGGATGTCTTATTTTAACCGTGTTACATCGGTACGCTGCATAGCCACGCCGCTCCAGGCTGTTTTAATGGGAGGTGCCGCGTCACTATGGCTTATTTTTGGGGTATGGCTTATTTTCGGGGAACGGCTTATATTTCGCAAATGCATAGAAATCCTGCTATGGCTTATTTTATGGCTATGTCTTATTTTAGGAGAAACACAGTATTGTGCAAGGCAGATTTTTTCCTCAGATACTGAAAATCCTAAAACACTTTGCAGGAGCATTTGTATTTCTGCGAAACAGAGGGTGTTTCCACTTGGAATTAACCAGTATGGTAAAGAGAATGTGGGGGCAAGGCCTAGGATCATTTGGTCCATCACATGGGGCCAGGAGTGGCAGATCTGTGGCCCTCCAAATGTGGCTGGACTCGAAGATTATGGGACTTGGAGTCCAGCATCACTTGGAGGGTATAATGGTTCCGCCATCCCTGGACTGGGCCATTCTCTTTTGAACACAAATCCTCCCTTCTACTGCAAGCCATAAGTATGAGCTAAAGTCAAAACAGGATTTAAAATAAAGTTAGAAAACATTATTCTCTGGTAGGTTTGGAAATGTTACTCTTGAGCGCTCTTTAATCAAGAGGATTCATGGACCTGTTCAACCATTATTGACCAAGTAACTTTTTGACACACATTTTCCCCCCTTTAGGTATAACTTTGCCCTGTGTGATTCCTGGAGCATTTGGTCCACCTGGGCTTCCAGGATTCCCAGGATCTCCAGGTATGAAATATTATACACTCCTTGCCCTGTCCTGCTGTGAACCTCTCTGGTTCATGGTTCCTTCAACAATGTGAAAAATGAAATGCAACCATCCTTCAAAATGCACACTTCTCTGAATGTTGTGATGCAGTTCTCCAGCCAAATCATGCTTTTAAAAAATATATATATGTGTGTATATATTAGGACAAAGTGTGTAGGGACATGCATATATTAGTGGAAAATAGCATGCAAAAAGCTTTCTCTGAAGGAAAATCATATGCAAAATGTGTCTGTTAGGAGAAATGCTGGCAATTTTTTTGTGAGAACTTTTTATTTTTTGTGCCTAACGGATTTTGTTCCTCACCCACCTTCAGGCTCCAAGGGCAGCAAAGGTCTGCCAGGCATCCCAGGGCAGCCAGGATTAAATGGCATTCAAGGGCAGCCGGGATCACCAGGGTCAGTAGGGCCTTCAGGAGCACCAGGTAAGAGCCAAGGTTGGCATCTGACTTGAAATAAGTGGGCCTGATGGGAGTGGTAGTCCAAAATAGGTGGGACACCAGGTTTAGGGAAGGCTAGTTTAAGTGCTCAAACTACCTCACATTCCTTTCCTCCCCCTTTCCTTTTGCAACTTTCACAACAGCCCTGTAAGGTGGGTCCGTTTTAATTGCCTCATACTCTTGCAGGTTAGGGTACAGCCAGATTGCCTAAAGCCATCTTGCGAGTTCATGGTAGAGGCAAGGATTGACCACAGGAATTTCTGATTCATAGCCCAGGGCCAAAACAGAAGTCGTGGGTCTATCAGTCATGTGTCAGTCCTGTTTGTGGGCAGTTTCCACTGACTGACTTTGCATTATTCTCATTTTAATCTTCAATTATTTTTTCCTCATTTTAATTTTTATTCAGGCTGTAACATAAAAAATATTACATCTTTGCTGTTGTTTTTATTTGAGGATTCTCTGGCATTCGTGGAGAGCCAGGGCCACAAGGATCCCCAGGACCTGATGGGAAGGATGGATTGCCTGGAAATCTAGGCTCCCCTGGTTCGCCAGGGCCAAGGGGGCCACCTGGTGAAGTGTTTGGTGCTGAAAGCGGAGCTCCAGGGCAACCTGGTCTGCCAGGATTGACAGGAGATAAAGGCATCCTTGGGGAACCTGGCCTTCCAGGTCAGAAAGGTTAGTTCTGCTGCTGCTAGAGTTGCCTGCTGGTCCAAGAGAGCCCATGATGCAGCCATGATGCCTAAGGTATGCAGGTCTAGTTCTGCTCAGTGCCTGGATAGGAGATCCGCCTGGGAACCCCAAGTAAAATAGGATGAAAATTTGGGGTCTGGCACTTTCTGGTTTTTCTAATACAGTGGTACCTCAGGTTATGTTACCTTTGGGTAACGTAACTTTCAGGTTGTGAACACTGCAAACCCAGAAGTGTATACACAGAACTGCTCTGTGTGCCGTGTGCATGTGCAGAAGCACTCTATCACGCTGCACGCATGTGCAGAAACAGTGCCTCTTGTTGCAGACTTTTTGGGTTGGGCACAGACCCCCGGAACAAATTAAGTTCGTATCCGGATGGTCCACTATACAGTGGTGGGGAACCTCTGGCCCGTAGGCATACTAGGCTTGCTAGGGCTCTCCATTTAGCCAAGCCATGCCCATCTGCCATATTTCTTCTCCTTTGAATGTAGGAGTCATACTGCATTTCCTTGAATTTTGCAAAATGCTTTTCACATCTCATCCCATGGATCTGAAACAGCCGTTTCAAGGGGCCAACCCCTTCTCTTTTTTTTAGGTGCAGATGGGAGGCCAGGTCTGTCAGGTGTGAAAGGTGGACGTGGGGAACCAGGCCTTCTGGGCATTGATGGACCACGAGGACCTCCAGGACCTGGAGGCCCTTTTGGCATTAAAGGAAAGCCAGGTCCAATGGGAGCAGTCGGCTTCCCAGGACCACCAGGTAAGTTGTGTATCAAATGGGAATAACGGGTGCTCCCTTCATGGGCAAAAATTGGGTTGTATCTGACTATCTTCTACACAGTCAGCCTAAGTTAGTCATGCCCATCAATTCCAATGGGCCTTCTCTCAGCAGAACTAACACTGGATTCTGTAGCCCCCTTTCTTTGCTTTCATACAACTTGGTAGGATTATAGTGATGGGCCTATAAACCTGTGGTGCAATGTCCATGTATTTGGGGAGCCTTGGGTGTTGTCGGTCCTGTTCCAAGCAGACTGGGTGTTCTGATCCAAAACAGATATTCAGGTTAGTGCCAGCAGAGTAAGACAAGGCAAAAATAGGACAGGATCTAAGTTCTGACAAGGTAAGTTAATGATTTCAGGTGCAGTGGCACCCTGGACAGCTCCAGACATTGTTCAGCTGGGGACTACATAACAGCATAGTCCGAATGTCATTCCAGCACCAGTCAACCTCAGTCACCTTATTTAAAGAGGTCCGGTCCTTCACAGGCATTAGCTTATAGAGCTGCAGTTCCCAGGGTGTTTTTAGCAATCAATACCTCTTCCTAGGGAACTCTTGAGAAGTGTTGCTCTCTGACTGGGCTCTCCTAAACAACTTGCAGCATCCTTAACATACTATAGTTCCCTGAATTCCTTGTGGGAAGCCGTGACAGTTAAAGTAGTATAATAGTGTTCTAAGTTCATGCTGCTGCTGTGGCCAATGTGTGTGGATAATGTTTGCATGGGTAAGAGCACCATCTGTGGCCCAGAGGCTCGGTACTTCATCTGCAAAGTGGTAGGGCAGGGTGGCTCCTCAACATTTTGTAGCTATAAAAGCAGCTCACCTGTACTTACACCTGTGCATTGGTCGCTCCCAGTGAACCATAGTTACAGGTAAGCACCATCATTTTCTGAGTCATTCATTTCATTCATGGCCCTTGTGCTTTCTCCCTCTTCATATGTTTTTGTCTGTTTTTCCTCACCATGTTTCTCTTCCATTTACCACCAACCCCTCCATTTCTGACGTCACTCTGTATTGCTTTCTGGGGTTCTCCACATAGGCTGTCAAGGTGAGAGAAAATGCACTGTAGCATAAAAGCTCCTGGACTAACAGCTATCTAGGTTTTAATGCTACAAGACTTGCATTGACTGTAGGTGACACCCCTTATTTTAATCATAGAAAAAAACAACAACAATCCAATAACAACCACAAAACATTGTACTTCGTATGCTCAGATGTTGCAACCAACCCAACCCGGACAAGGCTTTTGTGTTCTGGGAATCCCCAACATGGACTTCAGTTTCATTACAGTCCCTCTTCCCCTTCCTCCGCTACCTCCATCCATATAATATAAAACATATTTCACTGTTTTGTTTTAAAGAGAAAAAAAATCAGGATGTGACCTTTAAGTGCTGCAATTAGAATCTTGCAAAGCTTGTTAGCCTGGTCCCCCCCCCCAACTTTAGATGCTGCTTTCCCCAGAAACTACCTGATTTTTTTTAATGTATTTGAGCATTCCTTTTTCCATGCTTCAACCCTTCACTATGGTGGACCAAACCACAAAGTATTTTTTAAAAATTCAAAATTCACAGGCAAAAGCAAGCTGAGCAAAGAATTCAGAGGCTAAATTGGCTAAATTCAGCCCGGCTGATGCCATTACTGTTTACCTCCCCTGGAAATGACAACGGATTTAACAGGTTTTGGAAATAACATCTGGAATGCAGAATGATAGAAGCGATGGTGGAAAATGCACCTTGCATCATTGGGCCTCTTTTTAGAAACACACGTTATTTGGTTCAGCACAAAGGTGGGGGTAGCGAATGGAATCTGATGTTCCAGCTTGCGGCCTGGTTATTTACAAGTATGACTAAGACGCTTCCCGAACCTTGGCTGATAAATCCTAAATTAACCCAAACCATAAGGGGTTTCGCTATTGGCAGTTGTGTAGTGGTGTAGACAGTAACCTTCCTAGGCCTTTTAATTGTTAGATAACTAATGCTTATTATTTATTTATTTTTGCATATTAGAAAGGCTGCATGATTTTGAGGTTTCATCCTCTTGTATGCAATGTGACACTTAGAGCAGAGACGGATTGAAAGAGGGGAGAGAAAGAGAGGCTGTGAAATTAAGAGTCCCTACTTGTCTCGATTCAGGAGCTCCTGGAGATAAAGGCAGAAGTGGTGATGCGGGGGCACCAGGCCCCACTGGTATGAAGGGGTTCCCTGGTCCTGTTGGTCTCCCAGGACGTTCTGGTGAACTAGGGTTACCCGGGCCACTTGGCCCTCCAGGTGCAGATGGAAATCCAGGTTTTACCGGATCAAAAGGTAACAAGTGTCAATATTCAATCTGCTTAGCCATGTATTGTAATGACAGTCGTTTTGTCTCACGGCACTTTTTTTAGATGGAACATCACACTGTTGCCAATCAGGCACTGGCACCCTCCAAATACTTTGGGCACACTATGTTGTCGAAGGCTGCCTTTGTAGGTAGAATGTTGAACGTGGGTGTAGAAGATTCAGGTGGTGGTGTTAAGTGGCAATTACAAAAAACAACAAAACAGTATAAAGGCAACGACATGTAATACCATACCTCAGCAATAACATAGGAACAGCCACAGAAAGCCGTATTGAAAGATTGTCTCACCCTATATATCCCAACAGATCACTGTGCTCCTCAGGTGAAGGCCTCATGCAGATACCATCTTATCAGGAGATTCGTTCCACACAGAGTAGGAATTGGGCCTTTAGTGTAGGGTTTTTAAAAATTATTATTAAGGGCAGGGCTTCCCCCCCCCCAAAAGAAATGTTTAGGTGTGCTCTTATTTTCCTACTTATGTTGAAATACTACCCCTCAATGAGGCCAAACTTAGATTCACAAAATGTTTAGGGGTATGCGTACCCCTGCGTCCCCCCAGAAAAGAAGCACTGATTAAGGGCCACGCAAGAAAGAAAGGAAAGGGGGGGAAGACTTTTGATATGTGAGGGCTAAGTGTTTGCCAATGTAGCAACATCTCCTCTCAACCTTGGAGGATAGGTTCAGCCAGAGAGCTTAGGTAAGGTGCAAGTCTGCCCACAATATTATGTGACAGAAAGGTCTAGGGCCTTGTCTCTTGTTTCCCCTCAGAAGGGCTATTTCCAAAAGCTTAATTTCCACTGGCCTTCAATTGGCCTAGGATGTGTGTGTCAGGACTAGGTGGACTTTGCCTCACTCAGATTCCAGAGTGGACTTTCCTAATCCAATCCATTCAGACCACAACCCAGATCAAATCAATGAACCACTTCAGAATCCTCATTCTGGTGGATTCTGTTACAAGAGTCCATGGGTTTAACTGTGTTTAAACATCGGCTTTCCAATAGATTTTGTTTTTAAAGTGTTTTCCATTTCCCTGGAAATGGGACAGAATGGGCTTAGTCCTATCTTCTCCGGCAACTGGGAAGGACTGAACTAAAATAAGTTTGCTTGTCCTTAGTCAGGACCTGCTGGTGGGAGGCCAGATGGGTCACAACAGCAGCACTATAGCCATACAAATATATGGTGAAACAATAGGGAGCAGGTCCCCACATGCATGTTTGGGCTAGACTTGAGTCCTGGATCTGAAAAGGTGAAAGACTGATACAGTAGACCAGTGGTTCCCAAATAGCTAAGTACTGTGGACCCCTTGTTTTTCAAAAGCCAAGCCATAAATTTTTTGATACCTCTGTGGTAGTTTTTGTTATGTAAATGGTGCCACAGACCTTCTGGGTGAGTTATGCAGGTCCGCAGACCAGCAATTGGAAACCACTGCAGCATAAACCGCTTTCCGGTTTATATGTGTGTAACAAATTCAATTTGTTGTTTGATGCTAGGACAAAAGGGCTTTGCAGGTGTCATCGGCTTCCCTGGAATGCCAGGCTTACCTGGAATCCCAGGGGTGAACGGGCCAAAAGGAGCTTTCGGATTACCAGGAAGAGATGGAAATATTGGGTTTCCTGGACTCGATGGTCTAAAAGGTAAGGCTGGCAATTTGGGATTGAACCAAGCTTCACCTGGATGGGCAAAGCCAGACCCATACCAGCAATTTGGGGGGCCCAATTCAAGGTGCTTGTGTTAGTGATTAAAGCCTTCAATGTCTTAAGCCCCAAATATCCAAAATATGGCCTCTTTCACTAAAGACATTCTCAGTTCCACCTCCCTCAGAAGCTCAGGGGCGCTGTCCCAGGAGAGGGCTAAGTTGTGAAATTCCCTCCCCACAGAGCTATGTCTGGCACCTTCACTATACAGATTTCATTTGCTGTAAAACCCACCTCTTTACCCTGTTCTTTGATACTTGAGATGTATATCTTTAGGACTCATTCACATTAATTGATTGTTTTCAATGTTGTGTTTTAAATTGTTGCGACCTACCCAGGGACCTTTGGGTAAATTTGTGTGGCTGGGAGGTGTCTTTATCATTTCACGTCATGTCTTTCTTTTCACTTCTTCAGGAGACAGAGGTGACCGTGGTCCTCCAGGACCTCCTGTCCTTAGACCTCCAGAACTGGCCCTTGCATTCAAAGGAAGCAAAGGAGAGCCTGGTTTTGCTGGGAATGCAGGGTTTACAGGACCTAGAGGTACTTGTGGGTGTTCACATAATAGCATCCGGTTTCCACTGTTGTCTGTAACCAATCGTTCACCCATTTTAACAGCCTAGAATGATGTCACTTCCCCTTTTTATTTTATTTTTTATTAATAATTTATTTACAACATAGTCCACAACAACTCGTACATACATACAAACCAACCCACCACCATTGACAATTTAATTATCAGAATTAAACTCCTATCCCCTTAAATAAAGAAAACATAACATAAAAATATGTATCTGAAGAAGTGTGCATGCACACGAAAGCTCATACCTAGAACAAACTTAAGTTGTTGTTTTTTTATGAAAAATTTATTAGCATTTTCATAACACAACACAGACCCTAACCCACACCTACAAATACATAACAAATACAAATACATATATTGCCAAACTTAAGTTGGTCTCTAAGGTGCTACTGGAAGGATTCTTTTATTTTATTTTATTTTATTTTATTTTGACTATAAAAATAAAATACTTCCTTTATCCTGTAAATGGCCTGCCTCTTTATTTAATTCTTTTATATGTGATTATTACAATTTTTTCCTACTTATGACTTTAAAAACTGCAAAGTCTCCTGTAGAAATTAATCGAAACAAGTCCAGGTATATATTTTGGGGCACTGTTTGGTAAAGTATTCTCTGCATTTTCCCCATTCTTTTTGAAATTCTTGTCTGGGTTAACCCCTAATTGTCTCTGTTAATCTGGCCAGTTCAGTATAATCTGATAATTTATCCTGCCATTCCCTTTTTGTTGGCACAAGTTCTTTTTTCCAATTTCTGGCAGTTAAGATCCTCGCTGTGCCTGCAGCATAAAGGAATATTTTCCGATCTTCTTTTGCTATACCTGTGTCTGTTATTCCTCATAGGAAAGCTTCTGTATTTTTCACAAAGTTATATTTAAACTTTTTTTTTAAGTTCATATACTATGATGAAGTAAAGCAGAAGGGACACTTATACATATCTGGTGGACCTGTGAAAAAATAAAAAGCTTCTGGGATATAGTATAGTATATGAGGAAACCCACTCTTTAATGCTGACTTGGAACAAATGGCATTTCGGATTTTTACGCAGATTGCCGTTTGCTCTGATTCAGTAGTAAAAAACAGTTTTTCACATGGAAAGCACCGGGCCAAAAAGAAAGAAAGAAAGGCACTTGGACACAGAGCTTTATATCAGGCATCCCCAAACTCGGCCCTGTAGATGTTTTGGGACTACAATTCCCATCATCCCTGACCACTGGTCCTGTTAGCTAGGGATAATGGAGGTTGTAGTCCCAAAACATATGGAGGGCGAGTTTGGGGATGCCTGCTTTAAAGCATGGACCCATGCCTAGAAACATGGCACAAAAGGAAGTCTGGATCAGCCCTCTGTGTTGTCCTTGTTGTCCATCAGGAAGAAGGAATAGGGCAAAACTGGGAAAACTAGACTGAGTTGGCTATGCCTTTATTGGCTCTAGCTCCACTTGCTGTTGGACTCCCCGTCTTCTGCCCTACCAGCCAACACAGATCATAACAACTTTGCTTTCCTTTTTCTGTAGGGAACAAGGGACTCCCTGGTCCCCGTGGACAGCCAGGGCCCCCAGGAATAGCTGGGCTTCCAGGCAGAGAGAAAGGACCTCCTGGAGACTCAGGTCTCCCTGGAACACCCGGCTCTCCCGGCTTCCCAGGACAGAAGGGAACCTCTGGCATCCTAGGTTTTCCAGGAATGCCCGGAGGAAATGTAAGTATGCCTGTTTCTTTCCAAATGGGGACCTACGTTGGATTCCTTTTGACTGCTTTAAAGCACATTCAAAGCGAGTTCTTTCCCTCAGAGAGTTCTGGGAAGTGTGACTTGTTAAAGCTTGCTGGAGATTGTAACTCTGTGATGGGGTGAAACTACAGTGCCCAGAATTATTTGAGAGAAAGAATGTGTTTTGAGTGTGCTTTAAAGTTACAGTGTATACAGCAGAGTACCACTGTCCGGTTCTGAAGGGAGAGCCAAATGGAAGCAGGTCATGTACATCATTTCACCATGCGAACATTAGTCCTGGCTTTTTTCACAGGCTTCCACTGTTTTGTGGGGGGTGGGGGTATGCTAGAAATTTAGGTTTGTGCAGTTAAACTGGATTAAAGTGCTCTGTCACCTGGGCACAACAAATCCACTCTAAAAAGCACACAGGGACTCTTTTTGCTTAGCAAAGAGATGGGGAGATGCCCTGAAAAGCATGGGATGAACGAATAATTAGCAGGAAGACATATAAACAGAACAAATGCTCAATGAAAACTGTATGGGATAAATTGCAGTACAGTGGTACCTTGGTTCTCGAACAGCTTAGTTGTCGAACAAATCGGCTCCCAGACGCCGCAAACCCGGAAGTGTTCCAATTTGTGAACATTTTTTGGAAGCCGAACATCCATTAATGTGTGAAGGGGTTAGGATCACATAGTAAGCTGTTGTTGCTAGACTTGACTAAGTCATGCCCCCTCACCTCTGGTAAAGAAGGAAGTGAAGCTTCTTTGCTCACTCTCAGTCTACCATGTGAAAATCGTAAGGATTGGAGGTCTGGACCTGGGGCTCCAGGCACAGACCACATGTTTAGAAATGTTTTCTACTGTATTTTGTAACAAGATTTCTGCCTGAGTTTTTCCTGCTGCTTCATGGAAAGGCTCATGAATCTGACCTTTGATGCGTTTGTAAACTTACTAAACTGTGTGGCCTGTTCACTGCAAGGGAAGCACTTTAAACAACTCAGGACAATATATTTAAAAGGTTTAAGCAGCCTAAATTCCCACACTTTATTGCTGCATGTTTTGTGGCTTTTTAAAAACTGCTTTTACTGAAAACTGTGGTTGCCCTGCATTTCGGATTTAGGGATCCAGTGAATTCTTTTAACCAAATGCATTTGTATCATAATTCTGACAAACCGGACATAGTCTAACCTCCTCATAAGCTTTGAGCAAACACATAAAGGTGAATACTCAGTGAGGTTGTCTGGAGGAGTCCTCTGTCTTTCTGAACCCTTTGTGAACACAGACTTGGATGTGGGCTGGACCTTTCACAAGGACCAGTTCCATGCGGACATCACCAGGGAATGACTGTCAGGACAAGGTTGAAGAAGAGCAGTCATATGACCTCCAGCCCACTGCCCGCTGCAGAAGCTGTGCATTGCAATGGGTGCTACTGTTGCGTAGCGGTGAACATTGTGAGGCCATACGTTTCTCCCTGCCCTGCTGATGTACTTCTATCTATAATACCTTTTACTAGCTTTAATGTTAATGTATCCTGCTCTGGAATACTTTATTCTGTGAAAGGTGCATTATAAATAAAGTGATTTCCTTCAACAGGGTGATAAGGGTTTGTTGGGGCCATCTGGATTCCCAGGGAATACGGGATTGCGTGGTTCAAAGGGTAAGTCACTGGTGTGATATTTTCAGGTGCCATTTCCAAGGGGGAAACCACAAAGGGGCCACAGCAGGAGACAGTGCTAATGGGGAATGTAAAGTTGTGTGTTGTATGCATTGGTGGAGGTGTGCTAGAATGGGATGAGTAGTTAAGTATTGTGTGATTTATGTATACATTTGAGTAAGCAGAATTTGAGTGTGATGTATAGCTGTTAGGGGGGGAGTGTTGTATATTGTGAGTCAGGATGTGCCTTGGTAAGAGGGAGGCTGAGGAAAGGAGGAGCCCTTGATCCTTAAGACAGTTTGCAAAATATGCTGCTATCTTTTTGGTTTTTGCAGGATCTTATTATTTTATTGTAGTCTTTTACAGATAACTAACTCACAACTTAATGTGTGTTTAACTTATGCACATTCAGCTTTACACTTGTGGCAAAAAGATTTTTTTAAAAAAAACAAAATTGAAAAGGGGCAGAAAACTCTGGCAACCCCACCCACCACTGCACCCAGGATGTTTTGTTGACTATATGTGATTTTAGCTTTATGCACTATCCCTGGAACTTAACCCCTGCATAAGTGTTGTATTATATGTAGTTCTTCAGTTTTATTGTTTAAGTGTGTGTGTGTGTGCGCGCGCGCGTGCGTGCACACACACTTGAGAAAGAGAGAGAAAGAGAAATTGTAATTTTGTAAACTGATTAAAAGTGAATATATGTTAAGTGTTACAAATATACGTTAAATAAATGAAAGTAATTTTGTTTTTTAACCATCTTTGGTGCTCCTAGTAACAGGCAGCATTTTAAGCTATAGAAATGTCATTGCTCTGCTCTCATAACACTTGAACCCTTGGCCACTTGATGAAATTGATTGGCAGGTTCAACACTAGGAACACACCACATAATTAATTTACGTGGTTCAGTGACACACTGCTGTAGGAATGGCCAATAGCTTTGTGATATATGGACTGCTGCCTCGTGTGGTGAGCCAGTGAACTGCAAAGCGACAGCTTCTCCAGGATGTAACTTCACGAACTGATACTGACCCCCCAACCATTAAGTCCAGCCATTGGATCCTCTCTGACAGGAGGGAGTATATGAGGGTTTCCTGTTCCACTTGAGCTTTGTTCAAATGAAATAGTCTTCCTAAGCTCTGGTGTGCTCCTGTATCCTTGGTGGTGCATCATTCCTAACTCTCTGAGAGTTGCAGCTTACATGGGAACCCCTGGAGACTTAATGGTGGTGGTGGTTGTTCCCCTCTTCCAGGTGACCGAGGAGAATCATTTGGAATCCCAGGTGGTGTAGGACCTAAAGGAGAACAAGGGGGCCCTGGACTTCCAGGTATACAACCGATGGTGATATTTGAAAGGCTTCATACTCCTTTAGTTTTAAGATAAAAGTAGGTAGTCGCATTGTTCACAATTTTTCAGATTGCCACTGTCAGGATGGGGCTATATTGGACATTCTCTATCTGCTACCACAAGGGCTTTTTGCACTACCGTAGCTGACATGTGGGTGTTAATGCTGCACAACAGAGGAATCCAACACAACAGTTGCAATCACAGATAATTGTTGCATAATAGATTACACAATCTATTGCACAACAAAGTTACTAGCAGCCTGATAATGCATTCTCAGGTGCAACAACACTCCACTAGTGCAAAATATTTCTCCAATGGAACAATTATATACACTAAGTGACTTTAACTTAGCACTGCTGACCTGTCTCTGGTGGCACACACCATGTGTTTTGGGTGTAGATACGTGCTTGGGGAGGGGCGGAGCTCAGTGACATATTTCGCATGTGAAACATCCCAGGCTCAGTCCCTGGCAATTCCAGCTTTAAATTTAGTGAGCTGGGAAAGATGCAGAATGATTGGTGGTGAGCCAGTGGCCAAACGAACCAGTGGATCAAACATCTAAAACAATTACATGACTTCCTGTGTGATCTTTTGAGGTGCAAGAGGACTTGATGGACCAAAGGGTGAGCCAGGACTCCCAGGAAGCGTTGGGATAAAAGGAAATAAAGGTGCACCGGGGGACTTTGGCCAAGATGGACCACCAGGTATCTATGCTGTTTTGTGGGTAGTTAACCAGACAGGCCATGTTTCCTGTGAGATGAATATTCAGTTTAACAGATGCATGGGAAACCTGCCTCCTTGTCCTCCCCTCCAAGACTTTATTTTTTTTTAAAGTATTTTTTTATTAAAGATTTTCTTGATTTACAAAGGTATGTGCAATGTCTCTCTCGTATTTTCCCCCCATGTAACATTTTTACAAACCAGTTTCATTTGTTAAGACATTAGGAAGAAAAGGGGGAAAGAGGTGGGTGGGGTGGGGTGACGATGTTTCTATTTTACTTAATATATGCAAGGTTTGGTGTCACCGTTGTTTGTGTAGGTTTTCTGTTGTTCGGTTGTGCTCCTTTGGTGGTGAGAGAGGTCAGAGTTTGCGTAGGGTGTGATTGTTCATTTATGTTGGTCTTTGGTTTCCTGGGTGAGTGGGGTGGGTGAGTGTTTTCGATCAGGTTAGCCATATTGATTTGTATGCTGTCGGTAGTTTTTTTTTGTTGGGCTGTGTGTGTGATGAAGGGGAGCCATACCGGGGTGAAGGCATCTTCTTCTATTTGTCCCCGTGTCAGTTTCAGCTTACTGGTTAGTTTTTCTAGTAGGGCTGTTTCCCATACTACTTGGTACCATTGGTCCATGCTTACTCCTGACAGGTCTCTCCAGTGTTTGGTTATGATGTTTCTGGCTGCTGCCCTCCAAGACTTTATATTAACAAGTAGGGTTTAGTGGTTACAACAGGGGTTGCCACCCTTAGCACCCACAAGGCCTCTGAATGCCTTGGCCATGAGGTGGTGAGAGTGGTTACTTTTTACATCCTTACATATTATAGAGCTGGAGGAGGAAGTTGGAAATGTGACCTCACTAGATGACCCTAGGATAGGTAGGCACTTCCATCCACCGAGTTTTGCTGAAAGTAGACCCACTGAAATTAATGAACCCAACTTAGTCAATTCCATTAATTTTAATGGTCTGCTTTGAGCATGACTAATGTTGGACACAACCCAGTGTTGACAATGCTCAGCTAGACTGACCAATGGTCTATTGGTAGGAAGCAATTTCCTGCTTTCCTGCAGCCTTCCTCCTGCACTTGTTCTCTTGAAAATTCATCTGAGTTCAATGTACACATGCTCACAGCTTCTCAGAGTTCAAACTTTGCTGTGTAGGTATATGGATTACAGTAACTGTCGGCTGTTGTGCTGTTGAAGCTTTTTCCTGCTATTGCTGGGGGGTTGATTTGTGTATTTTTCATGAATCCCTGGGTTTATGCATAAATGTAAAAAATGGGTTTTATTTGTATGTTTCATTTTGCTTTTATGTGTGTTTGTGCTCTCAGGGTTACTTGGATTCTTTTTGCATAGCAAGAGATCTCACAAGTTAAATAGATGATAATAACAATGTGCCATGCATTTTAAAGCTGTGTCTTAAATTAATCTGTTGATTCTTCCTCCCCCCCCCCGCCCACACCCCAGGTTTCCCTGGAGTTGGGATTTCAAGGGGCAATCCAGGTTTTCCAGGCATTCCTGGGCAGCGCGGCCCTCCAGGACTTACAGGGCTTCCTGGGATTGCAGGACCAAAAGGTATGACTTTATTTTCTTAAATTACCCAAAATGCTGGTAGGGAGGGAGATCTGGAAAGACAAAGGTTGACATGAACCATTAATCACCCTGAGAGTAGACTGACTGAAGTCAACAGGCTTCGATCCATTGTTCATTTCAGTGAGTCCAGTATCAGGGCCATTTCAGAAGGGAGGTATGTGCAGGGAATTTCCCACCAAGCCAGCAAGTCAATAGCCAACTGTGGAGTCAAGGCACCATCATTGGTACTGTGCAAGCATGTGGTTGCAGACAGTTAGATATCCCTGGTGCAGGTGTGAGTTGCCAGTGCCAGCCCACAACAGAGGTGACTAGCTTGACCTCCCTCTGACTAAGTCACTGCTTCATACTGGGGTGGAGGGGAGTGAGGTTGCCATGGTGCAAATGCTCTGGCAGGAGCACCAGATGGGTTCTGCCAGGACATTTGCACTATGCTGACCTCTCCAGAGCTTTGCCCCTCTCTATCCTACTTTACAGCAGCAGCTCAGCTGGAGGGAGGAGGGTGAACAGCCCCACCCCATTATGCTATTTTTGCTGCTGCTATGATGGTGAGTCAGTATGGAGCCTTTTCAGCAGTGGCCCCAAGATAATGGAATAGGGTAGGACAGTTCTAATTCCTCACTCAGGGTTTTTAGACTTCATTCGTTGAATTAAATTTATACAATTGGCCATCAATGTATCAAATAATATTTCCTAGGTGGCTTATAAGCATAACAGTATTTTAAAAAATACAGTATATAATAATTAAAATCAACATTAAACTGTGAAACTTTTTGTAAACTGCTTTGAGGTTTGTTTGTTTTTTACAATCAAATGGTACATAATTTTTATGACTTAATAAAAATAAAGATGGGGGGAACCTTTCTTGATCATGATACTATCAGGGCAGACATATTAAGTCCCACTTTCAGTACTATTTACACCTGCAAATATTTTGCTGCGGACACACTGCTTTATTTCTAGTCAGTATATATCCTGTAACTTGCTGCTAAAATCCTGCGACTTTTTATACCACAAATGTTCTGGCTTATTTTCCTGCTTTTGTTACTCTCTAGCGGTGGTTCTCACACTTTTTTTTCTCTGAGCCACACTTCCAGAAATTTTTTTTTTGCTTGCAGCATACCAATTTTTTTTTATTGTTAAGAAATACATTGGGAAACGATAAGAAACACAGAACACAACTGCTTTGCAACATGATCATGGAACATCCAGAAAGTGTAAAATAGTGCAGCTGCATAAGAACATGAATCATTCCAATCCCTCGCTAATGCACTATTCTTGTGTCAAGAACATGTTGTAGAATGTGCCCACAATAAAACGCCTGTCTGAAAGCACCCTCCATTTGTATCTTTAAAGGTGACTTGCTATAGGTCCACTGGCTCACAAGACAGGGCAACTAAATCTTCGAATAAATAAACCAATTTTCTTCCAATGTCTCAGTTGCCTCCTGTTACTCAATTCAGTGTTTTCCAAATATCTCCGCAGGATTCCTCGGCTCTCCGGGCTTGATTGGCTTAAATGGTTTACCTGGCACAAAGGGCTCACCTGGAACACCAGGTAAATAAATTGAAACAGACTAGGAAGACACCTAATAACGTGGGCAACTGCTCCATCTTTTGGTAGTTATCTCCAAGACCACCTGTGGACCTTGAGGTCCAGGAATGGGGAACCTCAGGGCTGCCAAATGTGACCCTCCATGTCTCTCTCTGGCTCTTGAAACCCTCCCCACGCACCTCCTTGGCTCGTCATTTCACCCTCACTTGAGTGCTTTTGTCTGGCTGCAATGTGTCCGGACATTGGGGCAATTTGTCTTGCTTGTTTAGGTGGGGGAGGGAGAGGGGAGTGAGTGTATGTGCGTGCCTGTAGAAACCACTGACTTCTCTCTGTGTGTGATGTAGCCTGGTGCGCAAAGGTAAAGGTTGTGTTTTTTTGTCTTGCCCACTTTTGGCTGTGGCCCCAAACACTGTTATCAGTGTGGCCCCCCCCCCAAGGTTGCCTGTGAGGGAATGTGGCCACTTCAAATCCTTTGACAGCTGATTCCTAAAGGAGCCTTTGCCCTCTCCACAACCTATACCCAAATCCCTAAATATCACAGCGATGAAATTAAGGTATACTTTTCTTTAGCCCCCTTGGGAATTCCATTCTCTGCAGCAATTTTTTGTGGTCTGTTTAAATTCCCTTGCACTGCCAATATTCTCAACTAAGTGCCAGAGCAGGATACTGTGCCCCCAGCAGAGGATGGGAGAAGTGTTGTGTGGCCCACTGCGGGGTGGGGGGTTCTTTGATGGTGTTTAATGGGCTGCTTTGACCTCCTTTTCATCCTCCCACTCCTTGTTTAGGTCTGAGTGAAATTGGACTTCCAGGGCCTGCTGGAATGCCAGGTGCCAAAGGAGAACAGGGTGTTCCCGGTTTTCAAATTGGACCCCCAGGATTGCCTGGACAGAAGGGACCTGCAGGAGACTTGGGTAAATAACAGCAACCGCAAGAGATCATAAACTGCAGCTGAAAGAGACCATGATCTAGAAGAGGAGTGTTGAGAGCTGGTGCAGCAGAATGGTTAAGATACTGGGCTATGGACTGGGAAGTCCCTGGTTCAAATTTCACCTCTGCCATGAACTCTGAAGCTGGCCTAACACAAACCTCTCTCAGTCCCTCCCCCCCCCCCACTACAACTGCAGTGTGGTAATCATTGTAAGGCTAGGATGGGAACTTGTACCTCTCCTAGATGTTGATCTCTCTCCCATCAGCCTAAAATAGTATGGCCAAGGAGTTACAAAAATGTTATGTTCACACACACACACACACACACACACTGTGATTTTTCTAAAATGTTTAGGGGTATTCTCATTTTCCTACTCATATTGAAATACTGCCCCTCAAAGAGGCCAAGCTTAGATTCACAAAATGTTTAGTGGTATGCGTACCCCTGCATCCCCCAAGAAAAAAGCACATTATATATATATAAGTGTGTGTGTGTGTATGTGTGTGTGTGTAGACCATGGTGGCAAATATGTCTGCCTTAAAGCAATAGGATAAAAACAAAAGAACAACTTAATTTAAATCATCCAAAAACAATAACTGAGCTTGTTTTGATAATAAACGACATTGCACATTAAGCTCCATGCCACATGGTCCACTTCTGATTGACTATCTGATATATATTTTATATAATAAATATTTTCTTAAGGATGTCATCATGCTGCAGTTTGCGCGGCTGCCAACCGGTGGTGCTGTGTGCTACAGCATGACAACAAACAGGGCTCTTGGAGCTGCTGGGCCATAGCTGCAGCGTTGGAGGGTGAGGAGGAGGGAACCAGAGACTCTGGCAGGTGACAGAGACCTGTAAATGAGTGGCTGGGTAGCCCAGGCCAGCTGGTGGAGCAGGCCAGCAAGTGGAGATTTGGCAAGGGTAGTGGTAGCTTTGGCAAGGAGGGAAGGGGACCGATGGTTTAGGCGAGGGGTTGGTGTTGGTGAGCAAAGTGATCTGGATCGCACAGCCCCTGGTTCATATTCTTCTAGTTAATCTTTGTCCGTGTCACTGTAGGTCGTCCTGGAGCTATAGGTTCTCCTGGTTTGCAAGGGCCTCCAGGCATCTCTCTTCCATCAGAAATTCCTGGGAGACCCGGTGATGCTGGACGTCCTGGAGAAGATGGTAGACCAGGTATGGAGTTGGGAATCTGACCATTTGGCTTTAGAAATTAAACTGGAAAGAGAGAGACACATTAATGAAGCACCAGCGAAGCCCTGACAGGAGAATCTGCCAGAATGTGTGGCAGAATCTGTACCTGCAGTTCAGGAATACAACCTCCCAAAAGCTGGAGCCAAAGGCTTTAAGTTCTTTAACCACCATAATGTACGCAAATTAGGTTGAATAATGACCTTGCATGCATTTAACCTGCAGAATACATATGCTGCTTAATGCATATACTGCAGAATGAATTGAGCTACTATAGCAAAAGTCTTGTGTTAATGTGCTTGAACGAACCAAGTCCGTTCAAGGCAGCTAATGAAATTGCAAGCATAAATATACAATATGTTTAAAAATAAAAGCACTTCTTATTTTGAAATATATTATTGTACATTTATGCTTGTAATTTCATTACTTAAAAAAATCCAATGCATTAGATATAATTCAGCCAATATAAAAGCCTTTTCCAAAGTTATATCAATAAAGCAGTAGTATAAATATCGGTTTTTTAAAACCACATAATCACACTTCAGAGGATGAGATGGTTGGACAGTGTTCTCGAAGCAACTAGCATGAGTTTGGCCAAACTGTGGGAGGCAGCGAAAGACAGGCGTGCCTGGCGTGCTCTGGTCCATGGGGTCACAAAGAGTCAGACACGACTGAACAACAACAACAATCACACTTCATTACGAAAGTAGACTATTGCTGCTGATTAAGGGTTGTCTGCAACTGAGCCCAACTCAGAGCAGACCTGCTGAAATGAATGGGCCTAAGTTTGTCATCTCCATTCATTTCAATGGGTCTTCTTTGAGTATGACCAGCAGTGGATGCAACCCTAAGAGTAAAATGCAAACTCTTCCTTAGGTACAAGAACAAGGTTTTTTTTTTGGGGGGGGGGGTGTAACAAGTGCACAAAATATTAATTGATACTCATCCTACGTATTAAAGGGCTATCTTTCCCCTGTGATTATAAGGGTGATAAGAACCTCATTCTTAAAAATCCTACAACCATATTAGAGGTTGTAAGCTTGGATTCTACTTGCAAGGGTGTCCTCTCAGTTATACAATAACCTGCACCCTTTTGACAACAGTCTACAGTGACGCCATATTGATGTTGCAGTGTTTATGTTGGCTTGGATGTGGTCTGGTGCTATGTGCAGGGCCTGGGGGAACCCCAAGGCTGAAGACCAACACAGTCTCTGAGCTACCTTTGCTTATTCCTTTTTGCCCCAGGCTTCCCAGGTCCCCCTGGGCCACGTGGACCACCAGGCCCAGCCTCCAACCAAGGTGTTACTGGTGACCCCGGCCTCCCTGGTCATCCTGGACTAAAAGGCTTCAAAGGTGACATGGGCTTCCTTGGGTTGGACGGAGAACCGGGAGCATCAGGATTCAAAGGTACAGTGTTACATGCATTAATATGGTTATCATTTACATTATTTTTACAGCTTTCTCCTTCTAGTCATTCTTAAGCCCAAGTTAACTGTGATGGACAGTAAATGGAAAAGGATATTGTGTTGTTGTTGTTGTTGTTGTTGTTGCTGCTGCTGCTGTTTTATATGCACCCATGTGACTGGGTTGCCCCAACTACTCTGTGTAGCTCCCATCAAAATGTGTGTGTGTGTAAGAAACTTTGAAAAATAGAAGTAGGGAACTTAATCCAACTTAATTCCCTCACACTCCATGGGCCAACCTGTCCAGGAATCTTATGGTGTAGGGCAGGTAGGGAATCTAAATAAATAAATGAACAGTGACAGGTGAGTGAGGCCTCCCATTTGTAAATCACCTGATGTTACAATGTCATTGGGTGATTGACAGCAATCAAAGTTTGAAGGGCCTCCCTGTAACTGAATGATCAGCTCCACTGGGGTTCCCTGTCTGCAATGATCAGCTCCACTGGGGTTCCCTGTCATGGTTGGTCCTGCAATGTCAGGTGGCTGTGAGTTTGTGGAGGGGATGGCCTAGCAGACCAAACTGGCACCAGGGCCAGTTTCCCACCACTGGGGTAAAGGCAGATGCTTTTAAGAAGCTCACAGTGTTAACAGGCCCAGTCCAGTTCTGCTTTTGCTCCAAATAAGTGAAAACTTCTGCAGCGCAATCATTCGGAAGTTAGGCAGATCCTTCCATATCTTGAGTTCGGTGTTAAATAGGACAGCGGAGCTGAGAGAAATGCTCTCTATATTCGCCTTTTACAACAAAAGCTGACACTGCCAGGAGGACAGAGCTTCTCTGCAAAAGAGCAGTTCTGCCTAGGATAATATGTGTACAAAATGTTGAATTTCCATATGAAATTGGGGTTCCTCCTTTTCTCTTTGGAAAACACTTGCTAATAGAAGAGGGGGAGGAGCATGCAGCTGGACTTTGCACGTGGCTGTGTTTGAGCTCTCTCAAAGTGACTGAGTGTCCAATCTTGGAGAGCTAGCATGGTGAGGTGGTAAACTAGGACCTGGGAGACTGGAATTCATATCCCCATTTAGCTTCAACTTGGGACAGTGATTCCAGATTTGGGCTCCAGAAATGAGCTCCTGGGGCA
The DNA here is from genome assembly GCF_009819535.1 of Lacerta agilis. Classification (NCBI taxonomy): domain Eukaryota; kingdom Metazoa; phylum Chordata; class Lepidosauria; order Squamata; family Lacertidae; genus Lacerta; species Lacerta agilis. The sequence goes on from NC_046331.1 coordinate 23,751,670, forward strand.
GGGTGATGCTAACCTCAAAGGAGATGCAAGCATTTGAAGGCCCTGTGATTTTTCTCTGGGTCTTCCTTTTTTCCCTTCACGGTGCAGTTGCCAAAGTTGCAGTTCAAGCTGGAAGATCAGAATGAAGCTTCTGCAACTGCTAGTGTGTGGAAAATTACTTCCACCATCTCAGCTACTGTTTTTTAAGGATCAGGTTTTGTTCAGGGACAATGTTTTTAAGATGTAGGCAAAAAGAATTATAAAATTGATAAAGGAATAATGGTACATATCATAATCCTTAATATATAATGTTTGTGGGAGAGCTAGCACAATTAACTATAGCATACAGAATTTACCTGTGCTATATGTATTCTAATTGGGGAGGAAATGTAGGCACCTGAATTTGATTTCGAATCTTGAATAGGTTTCCACATAAGAAATAAACAGACACCTTGTTGCTGTCATTTCTTTTAAAGAAAATGTGGATTCCTTGTTTGCTTCACCAGCTAAGTAAATTACTACATAATCCCAGTCTCTGATGTTTTTTAATTAATCCACTGCTGTTTTGATGGTTGATTTATTTAACTTCTCTTCAGGATAAGTAAGAGGAGAAGAAACACATTTTTTAAAAAAATAATATGTGCTCCATTTGCATATACAGTGGTACCTCAGTTTACGAATTTAATCCGTTCCGGAAGTCCATTCTTAAACCAAAGCCATTCTTAAGATGAGGCACGCTTTCCCTAATGAGGCCTTCCACTGCCGGTGCTACTGTTCAGCTTCTGTTTGTAGACTGAGGTAAAGTTCACTAACCAGAACGCTGCTTCTGGTTTTGTGGAGTTCTTATACCAAATAGTTCATAAACAGGGCTGTTCTTAAACCGAGATACCACTGTATTCAGCAAGTTCTGCAGTGTTTGCTTGTCGAAGACATTTGTATCCTGCTTTCTCACCGCATTGATGTTGAAGGTGATATATGAAAATAGGTTCTTAAATTTTGCTTCAGCGAACACATCAGTGGTAATCAGAAAGAGACCAGAATCAGACCAAAAATAAAATAAATTGGAAAGATTGTTTAAATCAAAGGACAGGCATAATGAAAATATAAAAGCATGCAGATTTGCACTAAAAAGCCTTGAGGAACAGTATAAACTTAAATACCAGCTTCCTCAGCCTGGGGCCCTCCAGGTATTTTCAACTACAATTCCCATCAATTCCCTGACTGATGATGATGGGAGTTGTAGTCTTAAAACATCTGGAGGGCACCAGATTGGGGAAAGCTGCTAAATGCTATTCTAAAACAAAATAGCCTGGTTTTTTCTTACGAATGTACTCATGTGATTGCCAGTATCAGTTTCTGTGGTCTGGTTGCAGAAGCAAGTCTATAACTCTTGTATCTTCTCAGGCTTCAGAGGTGACCCAGGTTTAATGGGAATGCCAGGTAAAGATGGTCCTCCAGGAGATTCCGGTTTCCCTGGGCCAAAAGGTGAAGCAGGCCGTCGAGGTAAGTGCCAAGCAGCTTCATGGGAGATGCGCTTGACTTTGGGAATGGAACAAAACATAGATTGATAAGAGAATGTTATAGATTCTCTGTTATGCTGCCTGTTACATGCTAAGCCAAAAATAATATTTTGAGTTTTCAGAATTTTGTTTAGTTTAGCTTCTGTCATCCGATCAAGATAAATATGTCACTTACAGGAAGGACCAAAAGGTTGTGGTGCGGAATGCTCCTGTTCAGGGTTCCAGGCAGGCAGCCATGCCCTTTTCCAGGCTACTCCATTCCATTCCCCCCGCAAAAGAAAAAAAAAAAATCTTTGCTCTCCCCTTCATCCCTTTTAAGGCATGTTTTTTCATGAATATATTTTTTGGCACTTCCATAAACCTTTGAGTTCCCTCAGTCCTGATTATACCTCCCTCTTGTGAGCAGATGTTGCTTTTTTGGCTGCGTAAAGATCAGCAGAGAAAGACTTGGCTATTGGCATAGAACAGAACATCTGTATTTGTTCTTGTGGCTTTCAAAATTCAGTAAAAGATTTGCCCATTTCAGTTTCTGTTTCCTCTTGCTGTGATCTGATTTCACTGCAGTTCTTTATACTAGCTGACAGAAACCTTGTTCTTTACGTCATGTCTGAATGATTCTTGGGAGGTGAGGTATTCGGATATTTTATTTGTAATTTGTGTTATATTCAAGCTTCATTTTGATTACCTATAACAGAAGTGGGGAACCTTTTTGCTTCACGGAGCCAGATCCCTACCAGGATCGATCTTGTAAGCCAAAATTTGATCGTTGTGTGGGGCCTGACCATATGCGAAATTCCTGTGGGCATTTCCCGCTTGGGAACCACACTGCAAAGAGAGGAAGATTAGATCATATGAGCAAACACACATCTAATGTCTGTCCCTGCCCCCTCAATCTGACTGAAGCTAAAGGCGTGGGGGTGGGGAATGGTTGCAAAGAGAGGACAAGGTAAATCTCCCAAGCAAGGGAGTTCCAAAGATCTGCATCTTCTCCATATTATTATTCCTGTTTCTCTTTAGCATCCCAGTTGTAGAGTCTTCTTTACTGATGGTAAAGAGGAGGGGGACTAGGGTTGTGATGTGATATATTTTCTCACTGCCATCTGTTGATAATCAAGGCAGGCCATTCTCCTATCCATCATATGCAGGGTTTCCTGGGCTTCAAGGGGCTCCTGGTCTTGTGCAGAAAGTAGAAGAAGTCAAAGTTGCTCCAGGCTTAATTGGACTGCCAGGAATTGATGGCATCCCTGGTTTGGATGGAGATACTGGGTTCCAGGGCCTGACTGGACCACAAGGTAAAGCACGCACCTTACGTGGATGCCTTCAGTATAAGGCAGTTTCCTGTGTCCTTATTTTAGGAGTATATCAGTGGCCTCAGCAGAGTAGATTCTCAGATTCACAACCTACATTTCCACTTGATTCCTTGTTTCACTTTTTTGTTATCTCTTCCCTCTAAGCCACTCTCTCCCAGGTAAAAAGGTTGCAGAGATTGAGTAATTAATAACAATTGTCTTTATTTGGTCTATGGATCATAAACATCAAATGCAATATTGGGTTACTAAGTGTCACACACACACACACACACACACACACACACACACATGACAACATACATATGGTGTCTTTTAAAATGGGAATATAGCAAAATCCATCAGATATCAAAAAAAAGCTAAAAATGCAGACAATTTTGACTTGGCACACCTCTTCCCTCTAATAAGTGTGACCTAGTTTCGAAAGCTACAGCAAAGGAACTTGGCTTTATTTTCTGTGGTTTGGAATCTGCCATTTAAGTGGAGGCATAAAGTTCATACGATTTCCCCATGTGTTGGGAAAGGGCTGGGGAGAAAACCTACAACCATCTATCCAGAACTCGCTTTTTAACCTGTGTTGGTTTCGCACAAATGTTCCATGTCTAGGATGCCACTGCTGCTTCTGCCCAGCAAGTATGTTCATAAAGTAGACATTTTAGAAGTCCTAGGTATTATTATGCTAAGCTGCATTGAGTGGAAAGGGTGGGGCAGCAGTGGGGAACCTGTGGCCCTCCAGATGCTCTTGGAGTGCAGCTCCCATCATCCATAGCAATTGGCCGTGCTAGCTGGGAGCTGGAGTCACAGGTTCCCCAACTGTGGGTTAAGATAAGTTGGTCCTACTCATCATGACACAGATCTCTTGTTTGGACTGAAGACAGGGGTATAAGAAAGAAACTTAACAAGCTATTTTTATATATATAACAGGCCCCAAAGGGATGGCAGGTAGACAGGGCCAGATGGGAGTCAATGGTTTTCCAGGGTCACCTGGTGTAGTTGGAGATCCAGGGACTCCAGGAAGTACCGGGCCACCAGGATTTGAAGGTAAATGCTTTTTACATTGTCTCTTTAGTGTCTAGGGCAGGGATGGGAAATTTGTGGCCCTCCAGGTTATGGGACTACAAGATCCATCATTTATTATTACGATTTATTACATTTCCATATCTCCATTCTTTGAAGGATCACAGCGTGGTTTACAATACAAAACCACAAATATGCCTAACATAGTAACAAACAAAACAATAACTCCCCCCCTCCCACAGTTATAAAAGCCATAGATTGTTTAATTAGCCAAAGACCTGGGAGAAGAGAAATATTTTTGCATGGCCCCCAAAGATGTATAATGAAGGCAACAGGTGAGCCTCCCTGGGGAGGGCATTCCACAAGCAGGGAGCCACTGCAGAAAAGGCCCATTCTCATGTTGCCACCCTCCGGGGCTCTCATGGAGGAAGGAGGCATACAAAGAAGGGCCTCTGGTGATTATTGCAGGGTCTGATATGGGAAGAGGTGGTCCTTGAGGTATTGCAGTCCTGAGCCATGAAAGGCTTCATACGTCAAAACCAGCACTTTGAATTGGGCCCAGAAACTAATTGGCAGCCAGTGCAGTTGGTCCAGGATTGGCGCTATGCTCAAACTGTCTTGCCCCAGTGAGCATTCTTGAGCAATGGCCATGCTGGCTGGAGCTGATGGGAATTGAGAGTCTATACAACATCTGGAGAGCCATAGCGATGTGGAAAGAGGAGGTTGGCACACAATGAAAGCTTTTAAAACTAACGCTCATAGTTGTGTAGGAGAACTTGTTGGGGTGGGGTAGGCTGGGGAAAGGAGGATTCCAGTGCAGTCATGCTACAGTTCTGAAAACAGCTGTGGGGGCCAGAGGCAGAGCTAGATGCTCTGGCACCTGGAGCAGCACACCTGCTGTGCATCCGAGGGGTGGGGCAAGCGTCCCAGGGGGTGGGGGCGATGTCACCCCCCTCAGGGATGATACCCAGGGCAGGCCACACCCACAACACCCCCTTCCTCCACCAGTGGTGGGAGCATGTCTGTATAATTAACCAAAGAAGAAGAAAAGACAATGCTGCTCATAAGCATTTAGGTGTAACATGTGTTTGTTTATTTGTAAACCACAGTTTCATAAAAAATAAAATGTGGTTCACACCATACAATCTTACAGTAAAAACACCTGTAAATTCTAGGCGGGGTGGGGGGATTCACATTGCAGAAGCCCTCTGTGATTAACACTGTTTTTAGGAGACATCCCCTGCAAAAAAAAGAAGGCAAGAATGGTTCCTGCTGAACTTGTACCAGCAGGGAGTTCCACAGGGCAAGGTCTACCAAACTGAAACTTTGGTCCCCTATAAAGGCTGGCTGAAACTCAGGGGCATTGGGAACCGCTAGAAATGCCCATCAGAGCATTTCTGATGTTGTTTGGCCCTCAAAATTATTAGCTTGGCACTAGTTGAGTAGGTGAGAAGGAAGAGGAGTTCCTCATCCATGACAGCCTCAGTCTTTCTGGCACTACGTCACTCATGGCCAGGATCCAACCTCTCTCTTTTTCTCCCCAGGAATGTCTGGGAAGCCTGGTCCTGCCGGTTTACCTGGCATGCCGGGCCGCAGTGTTGGGGTTGGCTACACTTTGGTGAAGCACAGCCAGTCGGAACAGATCCCGCCATGCCCTGTAGGGATGAACAAGCTCTGGGAAGGGTACAGTTTGCTGTATGTGGAGGGCCAGGAGAAGGCTCACAACCAGGACCTTGGTAAGCAGGCAAATATTTATTGTTTATTTATTTATTCAGAAGCCCAAAGTCTCCCAGAATGTCTTACATGCAATCCATTAAAACAAAGCAGTCACTGCCTGCAGGCTTACAATCTAGGAAAACCATGACACACAAGGGGAAAGGGACAGGGAGGGAAGAGGGAAAAATCAAACTCAGACACCAATTCCTAAAACAGTTGTTTTTGTAATGAGAAGCTTGCACAGTTCAGGGGTAGGAGCTGCTTGATGGAGCTGGGCTTTTGGCAAAAATGATGGAATGGGCCCTGCTTCCCATCTTCCCCACTGGTGGTACGGCTACCCTCAGGTGACCCTTGAGGTTGAAGAGGCCTGTTACCTACCTGTCCTTGCTTTGTGTGTGTGTTCGGGGGGGGGGGTTCAGAGGGTGAAAGCAAAGTGGAAGTCATTAATTGGTAGCCAATTCAGTTCCATAATTGATGTTATATGTTCAGGCTTTCCTTCCCCTAGTCATCAACAAACAGAATCACATGCATAAAAGGGCACATGACTGTAAACAATATATTGATTATAAGAAGTAGCTCAGCCTACTAAGATAGACAAAATATTGTTACTATTGCAAAGTGTACACATCAGCAAGGCTTACAAAGAAGCATTTGGCACAAAAGTTGTTATTGTTTCAAAGAATGCGCTGAACAGCTGATGACATGTTTCCATCATCATCATAAACTTTATTGCACTAG